>NC_140500.1:46939588-47539588 GCF_964271855.1 Acomys minous
GTATAACCTTGGCTGTCCTGGACTCACTTTGTAGACTAGGCTGGCCTTGAACTTCAAAAATACTTCTTTGGGCAATTTTTCTCTGGGAAGAAGCACAGTGTGCAGTAGGTTTGGAGACAGCTGTCTCAGGTCTTCCTACTCTGACTAATGGTTCCTTAGTCAGAGTCTACCACAGTCTGCGTCCTCTGCACACCAGGCCATCCCCAGAGTTGGCAGTACCTTCAGCCACACACAGAAGGATCGCACATGGAGCCTGCATTTGGGAACTGGCGCCCACTCCGAACCACGCCCGGAAATGGGGAACCCTGCCAGTCTCCTCTGTGCTGTGAGTTTGCTCCTTTTGAGGCTCAGCAAATGCCATGTGTCCCTGGGCCAGAGTTCAAGTCTGATTCATCTTAATGTGCCCGGAGCTTGGCACGGGGTCTGGCGCCCCAAGGTAGCTAAGTAAATAAACCACCTAACCTCAGGCCAACTTAAGACATCACCTTATCACTCGCCTCTTCCTACGCCCTCCAAATGACAATCTCTCTCTCTCTCTCTCTTTCTCTCCAGCTTTCTTTCTCTTTGGGTTTGTTCTGAAAAAGAAGCCTTCGACAAGGACTTCTTTTTGGGTAATAAAGTCCTTTATAAAGCCTTTTCTTTAAGTTCGTGTAAGAGATAGCGAACAAGATGGCAAATATAACCACTTAATTTTGCAAAAGGTGGGAGAAGCATTTTTAAAGGGTAAACTACAGGGAAAGGCAGCTTCTAGAAAGACAGGTGCAGAGGTGTGTGTGTGTGTGTGTGTGTGTGTGTGTGTGTGTGTGTGTGTGTGTCTACCCGAATGCCCGGAGTATAAAGTTAACTATCGCAGGGCACTTCTTAACTGTCGGGAATTGAAAAGGCTTTCAGATACAGAAAAGATCGTAGACTAAGAAGCGAAGTTAAAGTGATCATGTCTGGCAACTTCTGGAACAAAAAAACTAAATGAAAAAAACGTCTTGGGGCCTCATTTCCATGTCACCTCACATAGGAAGATGCGCCACCAGGAGATTCGCACCCTCTTGAGCCCAAGCTCAGCTCCATGTACAGTCTAGCAGACATTAGGCATAGAGGCCACTTAAACACGGCCCTGGGTCCACACCCTGTCACTCCAGGCTTTCTCTAGGCAGCCCCAGGACAAGGTTACAATACCACGTTTTCTTATTTTTAAAACACCCACGGTGCTACAGACATCTGACAGGCGGCCGACCTCAGCACGGGGTGGGGGGAACGACGGAGGAGGGGGTAATTTTTATTGTCTCAAGTTCTCAGCAGCCCCCCTCACTTCCCCCCCTCCCGCCCCCAGGGTCCTGGTCAAGTCTCAGCCTCCAAAGCGGAAAAAGAGAAAGGGGGACCCCAAATAGCTGCGGCCTCGCCCTGAGAACAAGTTTCCACTGGGTTAGCCACTTCCCGAGACTGCAGGGCAGACGCTCTTGGACTTAGCCTTGCATTTCGTGATATTGTTCCCGAGGTCCCTACGTCCTGGGCCCCCCGGACAGGTGCTCCGGGCAGGAGACCCCACTTACCCCACGACCGAAATCATCATGGCAGCCACCACCAGGTAGTTGGTCTGGTAATAGAGCAGATTGCTCACTACACGGTTGTTCCATTTGGAAATGTCCCTGAAGTCCGGCCGGGCAAAGCGATCAGAACCCGGGAAGAAATCGTCCCAGGCACGGAGCGGGGCGAGGTTCACCTCCATGTTCCTAGGCTTCGCGAGCTTCGCTTTCGGAATCTGACGGCGGCGGTAGCGGCAACCAGCTGAGTGAAAGATGACAGCGGCTCCTTTGGATTGGCTCTGTGGTTAGAGCACAGCAGGGCCCAGGAAATTGTCTGCGGGCGGGTGTGTTTGTCTGTCTGTGATTGGCTGGAAGTAGTTAGTGCCGGAAAACAAGGACCATCCACTGCTCAGTGGACCAAATGTGGAACAGAATACTGACAGAAAGTAACCAGCAGAAATCTCCTACCTAAAGGTGGTGTCAATTCTCTCTCTAGAGGTTTAAACACAAACCATTTCTTCTTAAAAACACCTTTTATGCGCGTTCTCTGCCTTGGAGGGAGAAAAAAAGGCAGCTGTTCAGACGTCAATCAATCTAAGTGGAATGGAATGGAATACGACCTCAGGGTTACTGGAAGTCCAGTATTGCTAAGTTCCCTACAGATGCATGGAATTTTCATGAGTCACTTTGTGTGAAATCAGGCTGGAAAAATGGGAGAGAGGGTCAGATTGTTGTCCTTCCGCGTTTTTCTTTGCACTCCATTTCTGCTGTCTAGTTGCAAAATTACTGAAGTGCCGCGCTATGGTGATAGGTAGGTGATCAGATCGGTACTGGGCGGCTTCACTTCTTGTGGAGCGTGCTCTTAACAGCGTCAAAGCATACAAGTGCCTGCAGGTGGTCTGTGTTTCTGGGCAGAAGCATGGAGTCCACAGCAGAAAGATTTCTTAGTTTTATTCCCATATTAAACCAATGGCATTTACTTAAGAATTCATAAAAGCTTTATTTTACTTTAAAAGTTACATGTGTGTCTGAGTGGGTATAGGCGTATGAGAATGAAAGTGCCCTTGGAGTCCAGAAAAGACTTTTAGGTAATCTGGAGCTGGAGTTAGAGGTGGTTTTGAACCACCCAATTAGGGTACTGGAAACTGAATTCAGGGACTCAGCAGGACCCCCACAGGACTTTAACCAAGCTATCTCTTGGCCTAAGCACAGACCTTTTTTTGGGGGGGGGATTTGTATATTTATTTTGTATATAGTGCACATCAGATCACATTGTAGATGGTTGTGAGCCACCATGTAGTTGCTAGGGATTGAATTCGGGACCTCTGGAAGAACAGACAGTGCTCTCAACTGCTGAGCCATCTCTCCAGCTCCCTACACACAGATCTTAACAGATGAGGAGACATTTTCATCCTATGCCAAATACCTGTCAAGAGCTACATTGGTTACCACTGCTTTTCTCCAGAGGCTTATGGGCTTGTTGGTATTTCCAGGTAAGGTATTTGTTGGTAAGATGACTCCCTAGTTCCTCTCCCTCTCCCTCTTCCTCTCCCCCCCCCTCTCTCACAAACACACACACACACACACACACACACACACACACACACACACACACGGGTTTCTCTTGTAGTCCAGGCTGTCCTAGACTCATTCTGTAGACCAGGCTGGCCTCGAACTCACAGAGATCTGCCTGCCTCTGCCTCCCTAGTGCTGGAATTAAAGGCGTGCGCCACCATGCCCAGCCCCCTACCCTCTTCTCAAAAACCCAAACCAACCAAAACAAAAACAGGGTCTCACTATGTAGTCCTTGCTGGCCTGTAGTTCTCAGTGAAGACTAGGCTGGCCTTGAGCTGACACAGATCCTCCTACGTCAGCCACACAAACGCTGGAACTAAAGGCACAAACCATCACTTCAAATATATATATATATATATATTTAAAAAACTGTTCTGTATGTGGTTGGTTTAATCTGTGAATGGTAATGGACAGCTTGATAGGTAATAGCTACATGTTGGTTAGTTCACGGGGTGGAAGGGAGACTTTCTTAAAAAAAAAAAATTCTTCTCTCATACATTTCATACCAAATGCAGTTTCTCCTCCCTCTAATCCTCCCAACCCCCACTACCTCTCTGCCACCAGGTCCACTCCTCCTCCAGTCCCTTCCGAAAAGAGCAGTCTTCCCCGGGATATCAACCAAAGACGACATAACAAGATCCAATAAGACTAGGCACAAACCCTCATAACAAGGCTGGACCAGGCAGCTCAGTAGGAGGAAAAGAGTCCTAAGAGTAGGCAAAAGTACCAGGGACTTGCAGCCCCCTCAACCTCTACTGTTAGGGGTCCTAGAAGAACACCAAGCTATACCATAACATTTACACAGAGGACCTTAGCACAGCCCCATGGAGACCCCATACCGGCTCCATGCTGCCCCTTCAGTTTGCCTGAGCCCTGCTTAGTGGATTCTGTGGGCTGCCTTCCTCCTCCCCTCTGACTCCTCCAGTGGAAGGCGGATTGCTAAGATGACAGACAGTGTCTAAGGTAACAGTGTTCCTAAATTTGTAAGTGGTAATTTTTAACCAAACTCAATGAGCTCTACTAAGACCACCAGCGTCCCCCCAAAACAAAGAGTAATAAACACACTTCATGCTATTTTAGTTGCTGATTAGAAAGACAGTTGAGGAAATTATGGTGGCTTTATGCAATTTCTGCTGCCACTGGTGTTTAGGATAGCTTGGTAACTGAATCTGGCAGGTGACTTTGGAGAAATTTCTGTCCTTGTAAAAGTTAACTTATAGTCTGGCACGGTGGCGCACACTTTTAATCCTAGAACTCAGGAGGCAGAGGCAGAGGCAGAGGCAGAGGCAGGTGGCTCTTCGTGAGTTCGAGGCCAGCCAGGTCTACAAAGGGAGTCTAGGACAGCCAGGGCTACACAGAGAAACCTTGTCTCAAAAAACAAAACAAAAAAAGTTATTTTTGGGGAATGAATATTTTGCCTGCATTGTGTGTGTGTCATGTGCAAGCCTTGTGCCTGTTGACATCAGAAGAGGACGTCAGATTTCTTGAAACTGGAGTTTCAGGTGGTCCTAGTAAGACCTGAAACTTGAGTCTGGTCCTCTGAAAGAACAGTGAGTGCTCTTGACGACTGAGTCATCTTCCCATTCCCACAGAGAAATTTCTTAACCTCCCCCAGGTCTTACTTTCCTCACATGTGTTGTTTTAAATGAAAATCCCAAACATTTTACCAATAAGGACTCAGGAGCCAGATGTTTTGGTAAAAACCTGCTAGATCAGAGAGGTAGAGAAAGCACCCAGCTGACTTTCTTACTCAGCTCACATCCTGCCGGAAAAGTCCCCAAAGGCTCACTAGCTCAGCTGACAGGCCAGGAGGAAAAGGCCAAAATATCCCAAGGCCAAAGGCTTGCTAGTTCAAAGCTGAAAAACCCCGAAGGCCAAGGAACTAAAGAGCTAAAAGCTCAACGCACCTTCCACTTTCACAGGCTGTCTTAACTACCCTTCTACCCTTTAATCCCTGTCAGCTGGTTTCTTGCTCTGCCTCTTGACCTAGGATTAACTTTCTTAAATCTGGTGTACAGAAAGCTCTTGGATTAAAGGTGTGTGTTAGGGCTCAACCCCAAGAAACAGGGATTTACAGTTCACAGTCTCAGGGATCACAATGGGGTCAAACATCCTACAACATGTGTGTGCTTTCCTCATACGTAAACTGGGGTTCGTTGAAACTCTGCCACAGAGGTAAGGCTAAATGAGAGATGTTTGGAAGTGTTTAGTGCATCTAATTGTTCACAGATTTTACTGATATCAATGATAGTACAAACTACCCTGGTGAAGCAGACCCGGAAGCCCAGCTACTCCAAAGGCTGAGGCAGGAGGATTTCAAGTTCAGGGCTTGCTGGGGGGTGGGAGGTACAAAGTGAATTCAAGGTCAGCCTAACAACTTGCTGAGACTCTATAGCTCAACATAAAAAGCAAGAAGAGTGCTAGAAATATATCAGCAATGAACACTTGCCTAGCCTGGAACAGTGTTGGTCTTGTGCTCAGTTCCCACTATTAGAACAACAACAACAACAAAAAAAAACAGAGCAAAAGGCTGGTTTAGTCTGCGATTTACCTGGTTGATATTTATAGTGTTTTAACTTGTTTTCAATACTTCTAGAATAATCATCTCCTGACTCCCCCCCCCCCCCCCCCCCCCGTGTTGTCACTGATCATTGTGGCTGTGTCTGAGTAGCTAAGATGGGAGGCAAATGTTCAGACTCCTTAGTACCATGCCAACAGATACCCTAAGCGCTTTCCAACCTCTGTGAAGGCATTGTGGGGAGTCAAAAAGGGGAAGTCCCTGCCCTGCTCTGCCTTCAGAGGGCCAGTGATGCAGGAAATACTCAACTCTGAGACAGTGAGAAGAGAGCTAAATTGAGATGCGGGAGGCCTGTTCAGTTACAGGAAGTCAGAGGGTGTGGCGGAATTCAAAGACCGTGATGAATGAATTAGTTGTATTAGCATCCCACTACAGCAGACAATCTATAGTCAACAAACATTAGCTGGCTATATAGTTTTTACATTTATTTATTTGCTTAAACCTCCCAAAACAGCTGAGCCAAGTGGTGCAAGCTTCTATCTCTGGCTCTTTGGCAGATGGAGGCGGAATGGGAGGGTGGGGGTTGGGGGGGGGTTGCGAGTTCAAGGCTTGTTTGGATGACTTGGTGAGATTCTGTTTCAAAATCAAAAGATAATTGGTATGGATGTAGGTCAGTGGAAGAGGTTTGTTTTTGTTTGGTTGGTGTTGGTTTTTAGCATGCACAAAGCCCTAGGTTCGTCTTCATTACTGCTGATGAAAAGTGATAGAACAGAAAGAGGTTTAGGTTTTGTAGGTTTGGTTTGGTTTTCTGTTCATAGACCAAGTCCCCTTCTTTTTCTCTGAAAATGCTGAGTATGCTTCTGTCTCTGGCTGGACTATGGTAGGTTTCTGTTGGATTGCATGATTTTTTTTTCCCTATATATTTTTTTAATACCTTGTCGTGTAACCATTTTACATGAGAATGACCACACATTGGAGCAACTTTACTCCAGTCTCTGTTTAAAGGCTACTCTTAGCAGCTCTTCGTCATGATTTTTAGGTGTGGGGAGGAGGAGGAGGAGGAGGGACATTCACTGCATTAGTGTCTTATAACAGATGCTGAAGAGATGGCTCAGTGCTTGCTGCTCTTCCAGAGGACCAGAGGTCCATTCCCAGCACCCACATCAGGTGGCCTGCAACCACCTGTAACTCCAGCTCGAGGGGATCTGACACTTTCTTTATGGCTCCTGTGGGCACACACAATGAACCTTTTTTTTTTTTTTTTTTAAAGAAGTCTCTTGGAGCTTTTCCACAGGGACTTAAGTGTTAGTAAGCACCACCATGGGTATCCCTCTGTCTGGCTGTAGACGATAGCAGACGTCCAATAGTTAATGATAAAATGAATCTACTGAGGATTTTGCTCACTTGCCACCATTACTGTCATTATTAGAAAATGGAGGTGACTGTTTCTAATCAGTCAGGCTGATCTAATGGATGTCTCATGTCAGCTGTCAAAATGGTGAGTCATGGTGTCACTCTCAAGAGGCACAGATGCAAGACAGATACCTTTGTAGGCTTCTTTTGAGTGTTTTGTCTGCGTGTATTTGTGTGCTAGGTGCCACAGACTTGAGACTTAGAGGCTATTACAAGGCACTGTGTGGGTGCCGGGTGAACCTGGGACCCCCTGGAAGAGCAGCTATACTCTTATAGCCGAGTTAGCTCACCAGACTTTTCTCCTTCCTTCCTTTCTTCCTCTTATTTATTTATTTTTTATTTTTTATTTTTTGCCATTTCTGTCCTATCCCTAAAGTTCAGTTTCATTCTCTGTGAAATAAGTGGTCAATCTCTGTTAGTTTTTATTCTCTGAGGGGGCCAAAATACTTGCTGACACGAATTAAAGGCCCAGCCCACAGAAACCCATTTTGATCCTAGAGGACATCCCAGTGATGATGTCCATGTATGGAATTGTCTGGGCAAGAAAAACAGATTTCTGAATTGATCATGAGACATGTGACTTAGAAAGAGGTGGGGGTCTGGTGCAGCGCATGAATTTTATTCCCCTACTTAGTGCCTGTCTCTGACTGATTTTTAGCACAGTGCATGCTACTGATGAACGTAGCTTGGGGATCATAAGGGATGAACCTTCCAGAAGTTTCACGGAGAATAGTACAAAGAGAGTGAGTAACAGCCCCAACTTTGATGAGCACCCTGAAAGCTTCATTGATTTTCAGACGCTTCATCCAAAGACCCATCTATTGTGGTAAAATGCAAAAACTGGCATTTGTAACATTAAAGTTATTCAGATCAAGGACTATATTTAAGAACCACTCAAGATTTCACTTACTTTTCAGTCTTAATTGGTGAATACTGTTATTTTCACTTTACAAATGAGGATCAGGAAATGCCCAAGGTCTCATGGTTAATAGCTGGGTGGTAAGGCTTTAAACTGAGTTCAGATTCCATATTAAATTTTTATCTTACCTCAGTAAAGGACATAGATTTGTGTAAATACATATTTGAAACATATGAACATAATTATTTCCCCGCTCTTATCTACCAGGCTCATTCATTTGCATACAATAAAGGACTGTGAAGGAGTAAAGAACTTCATTGGTATTATTACCATTTTTAGGTGTTGGGTTATACAATTAATCTATATTTTAGAACTATCATCTAGCTTATCTATCAACCATTCATTTATCTAATACATATCTGGATATATATTTATGTATAAAAGAGTAGTTTTCTGACAGAATGGTGTAACGCTAAAGTATTAATATAGATTTTCTCAAAGAAAATAAGACTCTCCACCTTCTATTTAATGTCTGAAACTGCATGGGTATAAAGGAAGGATTTTGAATCTTCTTGTAGTATGGGAAAAAAGACCTCTTACCAATTTTCCTGGAGGAAAACACTGGTATATTGGTTGTTTCTTTCTGTTTTTAAATGGCATATATCAGCATCTTATGCAATTATTTGTCAACATATAAGTGTATAAATAAAAATAACACTAAGCTCATGCGGCATGGAAACATTATAGATAGGATACCATTGTTTAAGTAGGTACAATTGATCAAGATTTTAATTAAAGTGTGAAATGCTTGCAAAACCCAAGGGAGCCTCAGCAGCCAATTTACCCAAGGTTACCCACTGTTCAGCTCCGTTTCCCGCACAACCCCACCCCTCCCTCCCTTCCCCTGCAGCCACGGCCTCTATACTGGCCCCGCCTCTCGCTCCTTTTTCTTCTAGCACTGACTGTATCAGCGCTCTGGTCTCGCCCCTCTGCGCCTGCTCAGGTTTTTCTTTCTTAAAGCCCGGTCCCCAAATGACAGCTCCGCCCTTCCCCTTAAATCCCTCGCCAGCCCCCGTTTACGCGTTCCTTACCTGAGGCTCCGCCTCTTCGCTCTAGCTCCGCCCTCCATTCGTCCATTTACCTGCAGTCCCGCCCCTCCCGGGCGGACCGATCCACCGCGAGGGCCTCTGGGAAGAGGCGGGGAACAATATGGCGGATGGCGAGGAGCCGTAAGTATCGGGGTTTTGCCGGAGCGCCGGGTTGGGCTGGGCTGTGAGAGAGCGCGGCGGTGGGCGGTCACCGCTGCCATTCGGGAGACCCCCACCTCCCGCCCCGTCCCCTCGTCCCCCATACCCTTGCGGCGTCCTCTGTGGAGCTTGATGCTGACCCTTCTTTTATTCTCTCTTTCTTTTAGGGAGAAGAAAAGAAGGAGAATAGAGGAGCTGCTGGCTGAGAAGTTAGTGCTGCCGGGAGGCCGGGGTCCTCTCCGGAGACCCCAGCCTCCCCCCCCTAGCCCCAGGCCTAGGGGACCAGCCGCAGCGGGCCCGGGGGGC
Organism: Acomys minous; assembly: GCF_964271855.1. Taxonomy (NCBI): domain Eukaryota; kingdom Metazoa; phylum Chordata; class Mammalia; order Rodentia; family Muridae; genus Acomys; species Acomys minous. Next base: position 46,949,027 of record NC_140500.1, read on the forward strand.
TGGGAGGGGGGCACCCGGAGCAGGCCGCGCGGCCTCACCCCTGACCCCGTCCCCAGCCCCGGCCACTGGCCGGCCGCTCCCCTGCTCTGCTCCCGCAAAAGCCACCCGGTGCCCCACCTCTTCCTCCAAACTAAATTGTCAGAGCTGTGACCTTGTGGCAAGTGAACCCAATCTAAATCTAAATGGACACGAGGCCTGTTTTGGGTCCTTGGTAAATACTGAGATACCAGTACAAGCTATATAAAAAAAACTTTTTTTAAATGAACACTGAATCAGGAATTGTATTAAACTCGTCATTTTTGCAAAGTAATTGGGTCTTAAAGGAGATGTCGACTTAAGCACTTGCTCCTTCCTTCATTTACCACACAACCTGTATCAGAAGCTTAGTTTCTTGATGCCACAGATTTATATTTCTTTTCATATAACCAATCTTACGAGATTTTACTCCGCTCCCTCCGTAGGAAAGGACAAAAATACTCCTGTAGTGGATGTGTCAGTTCCCAGTAGTACTTTGGTCTTTTCCACCCCCGAATCCCCTTTGGTTGCCTTTTTAAATGCAAGAGTTCGGATTCCTTTCCCACCTTTTAGTTACCTACTTTTTTTTCCCTCCTCTTTTGGTGAAATGATGACGTTTGAGTGCTGAGTGCTTGCTATATGCCCAGAGCTGCCCCTAAGTCCTCTGTAGGATTATCCCTTTATCAATCACATAATCATCAGAAGTAGTTGCAGTCTTCGGTTGAGCTTGCTGACAGTTAAGGGGTTGCCTCAAGGTTAGGATGCACCTGGTTGTGGGATGAAACCAGGCCATGTATCAGAACCTCTTCTTTTCTTGTTATGCAATCTATATTGATCCCTTTTCTTAAAAAAGAAAAATTGATAGCACAGCTGGGCGTGGTGGCACACACCCTGTAATCCCAGCACTCAGGAAGGTGGAAGCAAGTGGATCTCTGAGTTCGAGGCCAGCCTGGTCTACAAAGTGAGTCCAGGACAGCCAAGGCTACACAGAAAAACCCTGTCTGTAAAAAAAAAACCAAAACAACAACGACAACCACAATTGATATTACTAATCTATTTGAAGGTAGAAATTGAAAGGCTACAGCAAAGTTATCACCACCAAACATGAATGAATCTGTGATTGTAAAGTGCCTGTGTTTTTTTGTTTGTTTTTTAAAGAAGGGTCCTACTTTAGTTACATGTTCTCAAAGTTTCTCAATGGTAGTGCCCATCTGTGGCATAATTGTAGCCTACATATTTTCTTTTGTGTGTTTGGTGGCAACAAATCCACCTCAGTATTGAGAGGTTTAAGAAAATACTGGGACCTCTCTGAGGAAAGAAATGTGTGAACCTTGCTTTCATGCAGTACGCTCACTCTGTAGATCGCACTTTTCCAAATGTGGGGAGCAATAGATACGTTTAGATCTAAGCACTTTAGGTCTCAAAGTCCCCCTTACTCTATGTATTTATTATTTCCCTTTCCAAATGTACGGAAGGAACAGATTATGGACATCTACAGTGAGTGTAATACCAAACATAGGGAAGCCCTTTTCTCATTGAATCAATTAGGGTTCCAGCTTAGAGCTCTGGGTGCTGAGGAAGCTGGGAACACAGTGGCTGATTTATTTCATCAAGTGGGTGCGAGTGCTTTCCCATGAAAGATGAGCCAAATCTGGAAAAATATAACCACAGTTTTCCTTTACTATAAGCTCAGTTTTCCTTTTTATTTGAGCAGGTCTGGTGTGGTTACCTTTACATTTGGGGACACCTAATAGTTATAGGCGTGGCTTTTTCATACTGATCTTTGCAGCTGAATTTACTGTGTTCTGTGCAGAATGGCTGTTGATGGTGGGTGTGGGGACACTGGAGACTGGGAAGGTCGCTGGAACCATGTAAAGAAGTTCCTCGAGCGATCTGGACCCTTCACACACCCTGATTTCGAACCAAGCACTGAAGTGAGAAACATTTATTTTTAAATAACTGCTCTAATAGTTTTACATTTCAAAAATAATAAGATGCTTCCTTTAAAATTTGCTCTTACGATACAGATAACTAATAAAATTGTTTGTGAAATTAAGTTATCTTGTGAGTACTGAATTGAGTCTTTACAACTGATTTTATGTAAATAACTAGTGATGCGTTTTTACTCTTTTCATATAAGTTTAAATTTTTTGAGAGTAGGATAAGTTGATGACTTCATATTCTGGTATGCTCAACATTCTAGTTTAAAGTGATTTCTAAGCCACATTCCCCTGTTTGTAGCCCTGCTGTAGTAAATTAATTCTAATAAGATTGTAAGGTATGCTTACTTAAGTATTGAAATTTAGTTGGAAGTCTTTATTTAGCATTGACTATAATTGCATGTTAAAAAATGTGCTTGCAATATGATAGATACATATTTTGAACTGTCTGACTTAAAGCAAATATTTGGTTAGATAAATTTGTTTCTTAGCATAGAGTAGGAGCAAAGTATTCACTATAGTGTTTTATGCCATTTTGTGTCCATGAAGAGATTTTGAAATAGAAATACTTCTCATAAAGTTGTTGTGTAAACTCTTGAATTTGGCTCAGTAGCTTGTGTGAGTAAACCCTTTCCTCCTCTAGTGTAAGAAGAGGGCATAGAACTAACTTTTTGGATAATATAGTTATACATCATATTTTCTTGTACTTTAAAAGTGTTTCTGCACAATAGCATAAGCTTGTCACTGCTGCTAAGCAATGTTGTAATTCTGCTGATCTGGGATTAAGGAAGGTGTAACTGCTCTTGTCTCGTTTTTGTTAGATGTTCAAACACTGATGTACTTTATCTTCTGGTTTTTATATCTTCTCTACTTTTTAAAAATTTTTAAAAATTGAAAAGCATAAAGAATGGGAGAAGTACTAGAGTACTGTAGGAAATATATTACCTATGAAATGTAAAAGTAGACATAACTAGGGATAGTGTTAAAGAATTTTATTTTTATTTTATGTATATGAGTGTTTTGCCTTTATGTATGCACATGCACTTCATGTGCCAAGTACCCACCAAAGTCAGAAGAGGGCATCCCTTCCTCTGGAAGGATTTCATAACTTGTAATTACATTTCTTTGTAATTTGAAATAACTAATGACAAGCCAGGTGTGTTTCTTACGGCTAATTGCCTTTTTTTGTGCCTACGTTAACAACTGTTGTGTGGTTTGTTGCCTTATTCATGGTTCCTGTGGTGATTGCCTAGATTTTAATATGCATTTCCATTCTTTACAGTCGCTCCAGTTCTTGTTAGATACATGTAAAGTTCTAGTCATTGGAGCTGGTGGCTTAGGATGTGAGCTACTGAAAAATCTGGTAATATATGTGTGTGTGTGTGTATGTGTGTGTGTGTGTATTCTCTTAGAGTTAAGTAAGTTTTTTTGCTTTTCTGCCATATGAGGAATGTCTTCATTATTTTTTTCTCTTGAATATTTATTGGGTAAGCTTAGCAGGTCAAATTCAAGACAGTAATAAAAATACATACTATTACTTTGCAACTCTAAAAGTCTTAAAGTCATTTTTCTGCTCTCTCTCTCTCTCTTTTGCTTCCTTTTTTAGCTTAATGCTAATTTCATTTCATTGAAGTAAATAACAGAATAGTTTATCTTTTAATGTGTAATTTCAAATAATTAATTCTTTTGCTTCACCAAATAACCCAGTTAGGTTGGTTTTTGTATTACTTTCTCCAAAAGGATACATTGAGGTGCAGCAAAATTAAAAGACTCCCTCATTTTTTCCCCTGAGTTACAGTGAGGTTCCTAGACTCTAATCCAGATTATTAGTTCTTTATTTAAAGTACGCTTTTTCACTGAAGCCTTGCATGACTTAAGGTGGTTGTTTTTCATGATCATATGATAGTAAGTGCCTCAGATTTGAAACAGCTGAGCCTGTAGCGAAACTACCCAGAAATGCATAGTTGTGATGTAATAGGTTTTGATGAGTTCTTATAACCATGAAGTGACTTTGCATAAGTTTCTGTCAATGTAACAGATTGAGGAAGGAGACAATTACTGTATCGCTGCAGTATACCTGGCTTCTCACCAGGTAGAAACATGGAAAATTAGAATAAGCAGATCATAGCAAGATGGAGGGCACCAATCACCTGCCGAAAGCTAAATTTACTTATTTACAACGTTTATTTTTATTTCATGTGTATGAGTATTTTGCCACATATATGTATACCACATGGGTGCCTGCTGCTCCAAGAGGTTAGGAGAGGGTGTCAGACTGAAAGTGGAGTTAGAGGCTTGTGAGCCACCATGTGGGTTCTGAGAGCTGAACCCAGGCCCTCTGCAGGAGCAGTAAGTGCTTTCAACTACTCAGCCGTCTTTCTTCATCTGACAGTTAGGTTTTAAACATCAAGACAGTCACACCGATTTTCTAGGAAACAGTAGTGTTGGTCCTGCTAAGGTTTTAAAATGAAAAACACCAACTGTTTAGTGCTTTGTTAGTTCTGTGGGAATTGTAGGTCACTGTGGTCTCTGTCTGCGGTGAACTTGAAGTTTGGGGACATAAGACATCTTGAAATCAATAGCAGTAGGTATGGAGTAGTGTGATGTTCCAAAATGACAGCTCCCTCTCAGTTACTCTAGTAGTGTGACAGCTCAAAAGTTGGAGAAAAGAAGGGTTTATGGAGTTTGGGCATTGTTTTTTGTTTGTTTGTTTGTTTGTTTTTATACTAGGCAGGTACAGGTACCTTAAAGCTTAACTGCACTTTGAAGTTGTGATTTATTTTTTAGAATTGCAGTGTATACTATTAAATGCACTGTCATTAAAGGTTAGATCTGAGGATTACTTATTTACTACATCAATGGTTCTCAACCTTTCTAAGACTGTGACTCTTTAATACAGTTCTTCATGCTGTGGGGATCCCAACCATATAATTATTGCTACTTCATAACTGTAATTCTGGTATTGTTACTAATCGTAATGTAAATATCTGATACACAAGTTGGTTTTAGGTGACTCGTGTTGAAAGGGTCATGACCCACAGCTTGAGAACCATTTAATACATTCTGCTCCTTTAAGCGCATACAGAGAATGTGGGCCTTTCACTCTATCATTTATTATTTTGTTTCTTTTAGACGTAAGTATAGAAGATAAGCATTTTTTTTCTCTTCCCTTTCACTGCCTGTTAGTCCCCTAAAGGCTCATTCTAAATAAAAGGAGAGACTCTGACATTAATGTTGCTGATTAACCAGATGGTTATTGAGCCTCCTCTTGTAAATTCCAAGCACCATTTTAGGCATTACGACTCAGAATGGAGCAATATAAGCAGGTGTTTATGGAACTCAGATTTTCATTGGGGAAAAAAAGAGAGAAGGAAGGTATGTGGAATGTCAGCTGGTAATCCATGGGTAAAGAAAGGCAGCCTGGTGGTGAGGTCGGGGGAGCAGTGTCCTAGAAGAACACTGGGGAGGAAAGGCTCTAGGCAGAGCGGGCAGCAGATGCAAAGCGGTAAGGTTGAGAGTTTTCTCTTGGCTTAAACCTGAGTGCTTGTGCAGTTTTGTTCTTTAAGAAGATTCTTGATTTTTTTTTTTTAATGCCTTGCACCACAAACTTTTGTTTTAGCCAAAGAATATAATTATGTAGAATTTATTGCTGAAAATGTATGGATTTAGGACATAGATTTTGAAAATCTATGTTATGTTTTAAAAGAAAGGAAGCTCTTGCCTAATTAGATTTCTTTTTTTTTTTTCTACAGGCATTGTCTGGTTTTAGACAGATTCATGTTATAGACATGGACACAATAGATGTTTCCAATTTAAATAGGCAGTTTTTATTTAGGTAAGTTTGATATTTTAAAAATTCTGATAAACATTTGAATATTTGTACCTTGCAATTAATTACTGAGAGTCTAACATGGATTTTACAAATAGGAAAATGTATTGAGTATTTGGGTGATGTTTGTCGTATAAGCACTTATGTGCATTTTGTATATCTTTACATTCTGACAACTTTTTAATGCATTACTGCTTTGAAACAGACTGAGATGATTGGTTGTTGATAACAAGCCACACCTTTTAATTTGTAACTAACATGGTTACAGTAATAATGATACAGAGGTAGCTAACTTGGACATGGTGCCAAGACAGTGACTCGCCATTTTATTTAAGATACTGTCTTGGTTCAGCACTCATGTCCCCTGATCCTGTAAATGTATGTACAGATCTCACTAAACCCATGCTGGAGTTCTTTTGTGTGAGGCTTACAAAAGCACAAAAATACATTTAGAAGAATCTTGGCATGCCACTGTTTCCTCTTCGAAACGGGAAGAGCCTCTGTGCAGAGTGTTTAATTGGGTTATTCAAGTCAAGGTTTCTAACTCATAGTACTTTTCTATGCAAGTAAGGACAGAATACAGTTCTTAGCACCTTATAAATAAGGAAAAAATAATTCTTTATTTAGAAGAGTAAAATTAGCCTGATAAAATGTTTCCTTTGAAATTCTAATTTCAAATAAAATAAAAATTTGATTTGCTACTCTAAGAAAAATATTTACACTGCTGGATATGAAGGATACAGAAAATAAGGATTCAGTGTCTGGGGTGTGTGTGTGACAGGACATCGTAGCGAAGCACCTGCTCTTCTGTGTGAAGAATGACTCATTTCCTTGAGGACTGTGCAGAGACAGCAGACGCTAGTCATGGGCTCCAAGAGATACTGCGTCCTTTTGTACTTAACATCTGGTTATTATCAACGAGAGATGCTTCCAGATTTTATTTTCAGCTTCTTGAAAAAGTTGATACCTTTGAAATTTATTCTTTCTTTTAAAATGTGGTTGAGGAAGCTGGGGCGAGTGGTGCATATGTGTAAGCAGCAGCCTGGGGTATGTAGTGATGCCTGCCTCAAAACAAACAAAACATAACAAATCCCACCGTGCTTTGGGGACTCTGATTGCTGCTTAAGTGGCACACCTTGGATGGATGTGATACTCAGAAGGTCCTCCTTTCCCAGGCTTAGTCTCTGCGTACATTTTACTAAGACCAGCGTATAAACACAGTGAAGTAGGAATGGTGGCTCCCACCTGTATTGCTTAGAGTTTGAGACTGTGCTGGGCAGTATAGTAAGCTCAAGACTAATCCGAGCTATAGAGTGAGATTCTGTCTCAAAAACCAAACAGCAGATTGAAGTTCTGGTTCAGGCTGTACTCCTGGAAGGCTCTACGCCTAGGGTATTTTTCTAATAGGAAGAGTCAGTGGTTGGAAGTAGTCGCTGCATGAGCTGTTATTAATGCTTTCTCCTGCAGAATGCAGACTCTGCTATTCATAGTTCATATTATCAGTTAACAAATACAATTAGACATGCTGTATTTATTTGGACTATCAGTAAGGGTTTAGTAACTATGTACATGCTCACATACAGACACACTGCATACATGTACTTTTAAGAATAATTAAAACGTGCAGTTAAAATATTTAAATATTTTTTCTAAGAATGTTATAGACTATCCTTTTTTATGTTTGGAAGCTAATTAGGTAGACAATCTAAATTTTTATATTATGAATGACAATTTAAAATAATGTTTTCTATAGGCCTAAAGATGTTGGAAGATCCAAGGCTGAAGTTGCTGCAGAATTCCTAAATGACAGAGTTCCTAACTGCAACGTGGTCCCGTATCCTTTTCAACACAAAGAGTACTTCTTTAAACCCCCCTGACTATAAAAGATGCTTAGTAGAGAATCAGCAGTGTGACCCTTTTCTACTGAGGAAATGCATATCATTTCTGTTGTAGCCCAGCCTTCCCTTTATGGTTATGTTCATAGTTTTGGCTTTGAATTTTAAATTAATTATTTAGCTGATGTCATTATCTGCTTCTGTTTTAGTTTTAGTAATAATTAAACATTTCTACTAGGTGCATCTTTACCTACTCCTTATATCTTAGACAAAAATTTACTCACAGTGGATCACACATGTAATTTGTAAAGCAGTAAAATCAGGGGATAGAATAGATCATCTTTGGGTCCTAAGGCTTGAAGAACACTTAAGCCACATTGAAATTAATAGCTGTGCTCTGAGAGAGACTGCTGTGGTACTAAAAGGACAGGCTATACACTGGAGAAAATTTAAAAAGTAGCTGGCAGCGAAGCCGTCTAGAATTCAGTTATCCCTGGCTATCTGTGGGAGACTGATCCCCAGATCCTCTCAGGGAATCCAGATCTACTAATGGTGCGAAAGGGTACCCTCCTAGAGATGTGGCTCACTGGTAGTGCACTTACCCGACATGTGTGAAGCCCTGGGTTCAACCCCCAGTATTATGAAATAAATACTTAAAATGTGTAGTGTTTCTATATCAGCTATCCACAACTGGATATTTATACAGTCTGATATTTTAAATACCTTTTAATTATTTATAATACTATGATGTAAATGCTATAAAATAGTTATCATATTATGTTATTTGGGACTAGTAAAAAGATAAAACCTGCTTATGTTCGCTACTGCTGGTTTTTCTTTCATAATGTATTTCTGACCCAGGGATGGTTGAATCTATGCCTAGAGCACCTTCAGATGTGGAAGCTTGAGTGTTTATTAAAGAATTTCTGAAACTTAGCAGTAAAAAAGCAAGTCCATTTAAAAAAAATGGATGGAAAAAAATGGATAAAATTTGCAAAGAGATAGTTCACTCAAGAGACAGATGACAGAAAGGTCATGAAAGGCGCTAGTCATCAAGTAAGACTGCAAAGACCCCCACTGATGCTGGAGTTTAAGGCCAGCCTGAATAACTAGTGAGATCCTGTGTCAAAACTGAAAAAGCTTGGGGATATAGCTCAGTTGTAGAGTGCTTGCCTAGCCTGTATGGGGCACTAAAGAATACCAAGAAAAAATGCTTCAAAAAGATATTTCATACCCTTTAAAGTAGTAGAAGTAGTAATATCTAGTGCTGGAAGAAATAACAGAAAAATGTGGTTACTTATTAGGATAAAAAAGTTGAAAAATACATTTAACTGTGTTACCCAGTTGGTTCAATTGGGGCATTTTAATGATATTACTACATATGTCCTAAAAATTCAGTACACCATTGCTCACCCCAACTTTATTTGTAGAAGCCCCAGACTGGAGATAACTAGACCCTGCCTCAGTAGGTGAGCTGTTAAACTGTAGTACTCCCATGCCACAGAACACCGCTAAACAGTAAAAGAGCAACTCAAGAAACACCTGGGATGGAGCTCATGGGCATTTGAGGAAATTGCCAGTCTTGTGAAGTGATATACACAGGATTCCATTCATATACTGTTCTTAAAATGAAACATTTAGGAAGATGGAGAACAGATTAGAACTCAGCAAAGAATAGGCATACGTTGGGGGTTGGCATAGATGTACATTGAGAGATTTTAGCCAGATGCCATGGCTCATGGCTTAATTCTAGTCCTGGGAGGTAAAGGCAGGGCACTGCTCCAGGTTGAAGATCAGCCTGGTCTACACAGTGAGTCCCAGGCCAGTCAGGTTATACAGTGAGACTCTCAGAAAAAGCTGGGCTTCCAAGATAGCTCATTGGTTAACGGTTCTTACTGTCTAGCCTGGGACCTGATTCCCAGGACCCCCCTGTTGCAGGGAGAGAATGAGTCTCCAAAGTGTGCCATGACACACACCCTTTATTCACAAATATAAAGAAGGGAGAGGTGACTGGAGAGATGGCTCAGAGTTTAAGAGTACTGTTTGCTCTTCCAAAGGTCCCGAGTTCAATTCCCAGCAACCACATGGTGGCTCATGACCATCTGTGATGAGATCTGGTGGGCAGGCGCACATGCGGGCAGAATACTGTATAAATAATAAATACATTTTTTTTTAAATGACTGCCTTTACAGCTTCTGGTGAGTATGTTGTATAGAAGTAAATATGCCTAAAAATGGAAATATGGTCCCTTTATAAGGAAACAATTAAAAGGGAGGATATTTACGGTCTGTCTAGCACTGCTGTGGAGACCTGGGAAACTTGCTTCTTGGTTTCTAGGCTGCCACTCCTCCCCTGCTTCCTTTGTTTCTTTTTCACCTAGTTCTCAGTGTGCCTTAGGTTCCTGCTTGTCCATCATTCAAAGGGAATAGACGTCCGAAGGGTGAGGGTTAGAAATGATCTGATGGTTTTTTTTTTTTTTAAATACCTTCCTTTGTGGGTAGGAGTCTAGAGTAAACATATTGTGTGTTGTCCCTCTTTGTGTTGTTGTTGAAAAAAAAAAGGTGCATTGTTTAGTATCATCTTATTAAAAGTTCTTTTATTAGAAAACTTAAGCATATTTTGTGCCCACTTGTGCTTTTTTGTTTTTTGAGACAGGGTCTCTCTGTGTAGCCCTGGTTATCCTGGAATTTCCCATGTAGACCAGACTCTCAAGTGTTGAGATTAAGCCGTGCGGTACTCGTGCTAGTCGCTTACTCATTCTCACTGCTGACACAGTGGGGACCCATGTGCCTGCAAGTGCGCTGTGACGACCAGTGTTGGTGACTGGCTGAAAAAGAGACCACAGCTGAATTTTACAAGAGGTAGAAAAATTGCACACTTTACCCTGAGGCCCCAAGCCCCTTCAACCCAACAAGGCCAGCTGTGCTCACATCTTTGAAAGCTGTTGCGATTCTCTGTATTGTCTTTATATAAGGCTGACAGTGATTCTTGACATTTTTTGCTAGTCTATTAATTTCTTAGTAAAAATATTTTTTCCACACAATATATTTTGACTATATTTCCCCCTCTCTCACCTCTTAGGTCCTTCCCATTTCTCTACCCACCCAACTTTATATTCTTTTTCTCTCTTAAAAACAAAAACAAAAACCCAAAGCCTGAGAAACACTCCCCGACTAAAACACAAATCAAACAAGCAAAAGACTAGTAATGCAAAAAAATGCCCAAGTAAAGCAAAATGAAGCAAGAAGTTCACGAAAATATCTCAACTCTTTAATTTTTTTATACATTTATTTTGTGTGTGTGAGTGCGCGTTTGTGTGTGTGTGTGTGTGTGTGTGTGTGTGTGTGTGTGTGTGTGTGTTTGAGTGTTTGTAGGGGGAAAGGAGAGAGACAAGAGACAGATCTGCCTTCACTTGTGGACTGTGGCATATACATAATGCGCAAAATAAGGAAAATAACTTAAACATTTTTGTCAGAAAATAGGGTTGTGTTCATTTTAGCAGCTTTCTTGAATTCCACATTGATTACTTATTGTTTTAGATAAACACAATTTGTTTTTATGCCATTATTAAAGAAGTTTGAGACTTAGCATCTTAGGCTCCTTGACTTGGATTCAGACATTTCAACAAGATTCAAGATTTTAACGACACTTTCTACCGACGTAAGTTCTTGAAATTAAATTCTCATTAATTCTTTTATTATTATGTATACAGGGCTCTGCCTGCATGTACACCGGCAGGCCAGCAGAGGGCATCAGATCTTATTATAGATGGTTGTGAGCCACCATGTGGTTGCTGGGAATTGAACTCAGGACCTCTGGGAGAACAGTCAGTGCTCTTAACCTCTCAGCCATCTCTCCAGCCCATTAATTCTTATAGTTTGTTTTGTTTAGCTCTGCTCTGTGTGCATGGCTGTCTTTAGTAGTTGGTTTCTCTGTTGCATTTTTGAATAAGTTTGTTGAATAACTGAGATACCACAGTACTGGTTTTTAGTAGATACACTATCTGCTCACTTGAGTAAGAATTACTGAAGAATTAGGAGGGTGGGAAGATTGTAATAAAATTAGGTTGTTTTTTTTTTTACAAAGTAAGATTTGTGTAACTGCCTTTATTTATATTGATAAACTGTGTTCAAAACAGTTTTAGAGTCACATCAAACTTGGATGGAAAGTAGAGAGCAAAGATGCATGGGAAATTGTGTTTTCTGTCCTGTCTCACAGCCTTGTTGGTATTCCAAGTTACTTGGGATACTTGGGACTGAAGAGAGACTCGGATGCAGAGAAGCCTTGAAAAAGCAGGGCAGTCAGTCTCAGAAGCATATTTACTGACTGTTAACAAAAGTTCTTTTTAGAGTGAGGCCACACACCAGAGCCCCTGATCTAATCTGTGTGTTTCTTCAAGGAACATAGGACCTCTGCAGTCTCGGTCTCTATTGTACACTTTTTGCCTTCGAAGGTATTGGGACTAAGATCACACGAAATCCGTAATGCTCCTTCAGAAAACAGTCACTACTTAGCACAAGGGAGGCCTAAGTACATCTAAAAGCAATTGTTCCATTCTAATGTGTATACCAGATACAGTAACTACTAAATTCCCACTGCAAGCCTTTCTTACTAGCCAGGGTCCACATGCACTGATAAATGGATACAGTCGGTAGGCTGGTGCTTGGGAGGACTGAGGAGAGACATCAGGGTGCAGGGAAGCCTTGAAAAAGCACCGTACATAGGCATGTTTGTACACACTAGACTTAGAGGACTAGGAACGCTGAGGCAAGAGGACAGAGAATTTGAGACCAGACCAGACTACATAGTGAGACTATATAAAAAACTAAATGCGGATTTTATTTCCTCATAGAATTTCATATTATTGTATGTGGCCTGGACTCCATCATAGCCAGAAGATGGATCAATGGAATGCTGGTAAACACTTCAGTGTTGGTTCTCTAGAGACCTTTCCTATTGCTTTCAACATAGTCCAAATCAGAATTGTCATCTTTTTGTAAAATCAACGTTTTTTTTTAATTGTAAATTAAGTAGCTGTATACCGCCGTTATTGCCCTCATTGGTGTTCAGTGAGAATGTGTTTGTTCACTGTTAGGAAATAATTCCTCCATTCTGATACATTGTTGCTGAGTCCCAAACTGACTTGTAGGATTTGTTGGGAGTATCCGGTTGCTGCTTTTTTTTTTTTTCAATTTCCCATTCACTCTTTAAAACCATTTAAAACATTTCCCTAGATATCTCTTCTAAACTATGAAGATGGTGTGTTGGATCCAAGCTCCATTGTCCCGTTGATAGATGGGGGCACTGAAGGCTTTAAAGGGAATGCCCGAGTGATTTTGCCGGGAATGACTGCCTGTATTGAGTGCACCCTGGAACTTTACCCACCCCAGGTAATCAGGAAAGCACCTGCAGTTTCCTTAGTATCTTGGGTTGTAATGAGTGTTGATTGTTATGTCTAGTTAGTATTTAGGGTTTGTAATTGAGGATAAACATATTTAAAATATGCTAAAGGCATAGGCTAGTATTTACCATAAGGAAGACATGAGGTCAAACTTACGCACTTCAGCATCAGAACAAAAGCGAAATTTAAAACAAAATTTGCTAAGAAGATTAAAATATGACAGCCTACTGTTTCTAAGACACTGCATATCAGGTCTTATGTTTTAATGGTTTCATACTAATTGTTTATTTTAATTATATATGTGTATATGTGTAAGTATGTAGGTATGCGAGTGCAGTGTCCCTAGACGTCAGAGGTCACTGCAGCTGGAGTTACAGGCTAGTATGGACTGTCTAATGTGGGTGCTGGGAACCAAACTCAGGTTTTCTGAAAGAGAAGTAAATACTCTTAAACCACTGAGTCATCTTTCCAGCTTCTTAATTTTTTAATTTAAGAGAAATTACGAAGTTGCAATAAATTATATTCTGTGTTTTTCCCAATATACCTGCCCTTAGTGTTAAACTTTATCTTAAGATAAAATGTATATACATAAGATTCAGACCTTTTTGGAGTCTTAGGACATATATTTCATGAATAAGGGAGATCTGCTGGAATTATTTCATAGAACACAAATACTAGAAAAAGGCTGGTGAGATGGCTCAGCAGATTAAGGCTGAGTTCAGTCCTAGGACCAGCATGGCAGAGCTGAAACTTCTCTTCTGACCTTCACATGTACACTGTAGCATGTACTCTCTCGTATGCATGCAAAACAGGGCTAATAAAAGATTGGTAAATAGGATTAAGAACGATCTTTCCAAAGATAGGCCTCCTTAATCTATATAATTGTTTTAAAGAATAGTTGTGAATTTGATCTATAAATAGTAGCTCTGAGTATTAACTTACAATTGGTTTAATTCTCTGCTTTTGTGTTGGTTTGTATTATACCTTCACATTAAGTACATGTAAAAGTAAGTCATTCACATTTCAGAATTTATTTAGTACTTTTCTTTTCGTTGCCGGTAGAACTTGAGTGTATATGCTCTAAAAATGTAGGACAAATATGTCTGTCTTTATAGGTAGCTCAACCTAAAGAGACTCTGATGGCCTCTTATTAGTACAGAAGTTAGTATAGAATTATTACAGAAGTTTTAGTTATAGTGTTTGGCTTATATTAGTCAAGAGCTGAGATTAATTCTGTGAACTAAACCAGAACTGGAAGTTGCACTTGATAATAACTCATCATGTAAATTTTACTAAGAAAGACAAACTGTGTGGTTTTAGGTCAATTTCCCCATGTGTACCATCGCATCCATGCCCAGGCTCCCAGAACACTGTATTGAGTATGTAAGGATGTTGCAGTGGCCCAAAGAGCAGCCTTTTGGAGGTAAGTTAACAATCTAGATTTAGAAAGTGCCAAGAGCCACCCTGTTAAGGGAGCTAGGCATGTGGGCTATCTAGGAGGTGATCCGGTATCCAAAAGGTCTGTACCAAGATGCACTCCCAAAACTGCTTCCAGCCTCTGACATGCTGTCAGCAGCCATTGATTAGGGGAAGTCCAGTAGGCATGAGAAATCTCTGGAGGAGATCCAGTATTTGCAAGGTCTGTATCGTGATGTACCCCGAATTTCTTCGAACCTCTGACTACCCGGTCAATTGTGCACTGCTGCATCTCTCTAAAAGCTGGCATTAGAGCCCGGTATGGTGGTGCATGCCTTTAATCCCAGCACCCAGGGAGGCAGAGACAGGTGGATCACTGTGAGTCTAAGGCCAGCTTGGTCTACAATGTGAGTCCAAGACAGCGAGGACTACATTGATGGCCAGCCTGGTCTACAAAGCGAGTCCAGGACAGCCAAGATTACACAGAGAAACCCTGTCTCGGAAAACCAAAAAGAAAAAAAAATCTGACATTGGTGTGAACTACTTTCTGGGTATTGACCAGTTCTGATTTAGCAAACTTCCAGCAGGATCTTGTTTGAGGATACTGTTTGTTGTTCAGATGAATTAATCCCTGGTTATGGAATTCCTGATTTGATTCAAATAGTTTTAAAAGTTAAGTTGTTATAGATCTTCTAAAACAATTTTAGAGATTTTATGGCAGCAATAAATACCTTTGTGGACCTCCAGATGCCTCACTAGGGACAGCCTTGTGACAGATTTGTGGCTGCTTCAGATAAGCCTCCACTCCAGATGGCACCAGGAATCCTGGTATTTCACCATAAATATAGGCAAGTTGGTTTAAACTTCCCATAATCCCAAGTTGGAATGAAGCTATCTTGAGATGTCTGAATTTACTCTGTTCCTTAACAGAAAAAAAATATTGTCCTGAACTTATTATGACCTAAGAGATAGTTGGATAATGTATAATTAGGTCAGTCCTAGTTGATAAGTTGTATATTCTTGTAAGTTTCAGACCCTATTAACCTTAGACCCTGTCAACCTTCGTCATTCTGAACTCACTATGAACTTATGTAATGAATACATAGATAAGAAATGTTTACCTTTAAAACATGTAACCTGTTGTATTTTAGAATTCATCTGTTTTTATGATTAAATGTCCTCTTTTGACTATGACGTAATTCCCTTTTCTTAGAAGTATAAGTACGGTCATCAACAATAAACATTGAAATTGTGAAGCCCTACTTCAGTTGAAGATGTCTAATTTCACCCACCTTTTCTCTTGAATGTATGTGTTGAGATTGGGAAACCTGACTTCAGTTGAAGTCGAGATGCCTAATTTCATCCACTTTTTCTCTTGAATGTGTGTGTGTGTGTGAGTGGTTTATTTTCTATCCCTCTCTTATTTCTTATTTCCCTGTAGATTCACAAATAGGTTAGCAGGCTCAGGGCTTTATCAGCCTTTTAGGATTAACAGGTCTAAGTTTACACTAGCTTACTGGAGATCTCCACAAAGAGGAGATCAAAGAGCCTCCTTTTACGACCAGAACCTGCTCCCTCCCTCCCCCCTGCAGTCTCTAGCCAGAAGCCACTTTTATAGCCTGAGCCATAGGAAAATTATGGTTAGTTTAAGTTCTCCTCCTTGGCCACAGTATAGCCAGTCCCTAGAGCAGAAACCTTGGGCTCCTTTTCTTCTTCCTTCTTTCAATCCTGATAGTTGTCTGAGCCATCAGCTCTGGCGACCCAAGAGATGAAGTGAACTGGAAGGGCATCTGCATCCAGCCCCAGAGACCCCACCCTGGACCGCTTCAGAGCCGCAGCTGGGCATTAACCAGAAAGTATTTTATATTTCACTGAGTTTGACACTTCATTTAAAAGTTGCCTTGTGGTTATGTCTGTCTGTCTCCCCTACAACAGATGGCGTTCCATTAGATGGAGATGACCCTAAACATATTCAGTGGATTTTTCAAAAATCTGTAGAGAGAGCATCACAATATAATATTAGAGGTGTCACCTATCGACTCACTCAAGGTGAGTTAGTGAATTATCATGATGGTGGGATTGGTGGAGAATGCTCTATGGCAGTGAATTTCAACCTGTGGGTCATGGCCCCTTTGGAGTTCAATCCCTGTGCCTAAGATCTACATATCAAATGTTTACATTGCAGTTCATAACAGTAGCAAAATTACAGCTGTGAAGTAGCAGCGAAAATAATTTTGTGGTTGGGGGTCACCACAATCTGAGAAGCTGTATTAAAGGTGGCAGCATTAGGAAGGCTGAGAGCCACTGCTCTGTGGGGAGAATGCTTGATAAGTGATGAGAGATGGCTGTGCATCTGAAGTGTAATTAAGGAACTATGGGAGCAGTGGGTTTCCAGTTGTTCCAAAGATGGAGGAAGCTAACTTAGCAGAATATATACTACTCAGCTAGTGGGGATTGAATGGTATCACTGATCATATTTCTGTACAGTTGAAAGAGCTCTTATCTTCAAAGTCTTAACTGTTCATTTCATCTTTCAAAGAAGAAGAGTTTATTCCCTCTTGGGAGCAGTCAAAAGACTGCTAGACAGTTACTCTATATTTTGAGCAGAAATTTGTGCCTGCCGAAGACAAAAGAGGGGATTAGATCCCCCGGGACTGGAGTTATAGAAAGATGTGAGCTGCATATGGGTGTTGGGAACTGAACAGAAGTCTTCTGGAAGGGCAGTAAGTGCTCTTAGCTATGAGCCATCTCTCCAACTCCTAATGACCCCTTTTAATGACTAGTTTCTAACTTTGAGCATAGTGATCACATTCTCTCCATATTTTAAATCTTTACCACTTTAAAAAAATATTTATTTATCATGTATACAGTGTTCTGCTTGTGTATATGCTTGCACACCAGAAGAGAACACCCGATCTCAGTTTAGATGGTAATAAGCCACCATGTGGATGCTGGGAATTGAACTCAGGACCTTTGGAAGAGCAGCTAGTGCTCTGAGCCATCTCTACAGTCATATAAGTTTTTGCCATTCTTAAATCTTCCTGATTCCTTAATCCTTCGGTATGGCACAGGCTTCGAGTCTTGGCAGTCTTCTCTGGCTAGAGTCCAGTTATCCATCCTTCTTAGATCTCCTAAGCCAGAGTACAGCATTCTACAGTTAGACTCAACTCTGATGAAGCATACAGTCTTAAAGAAGAGCTGATGTTTTACTATCATTTGTTGTTTGCACTGATGCTCTGTTCCCATGCGTTGGCATTTTGTGAATGGAAGAACTTGAACCAAGTGTATCATCATTACCATTAGCAAGTTCCTACACTTGGTAGGAATAATGTTGTGGATATGATATTTAGTGTCTCAGCCTTGCTTTTGCTATCTTTAGAACAAGGATGTTGTGACTAGCATCACTATGTTAGGAACATTAAATCATATTTAGTATTCACACTATACCTAGAGTACTAGGAAACACTGTTGTTATTGTATTACTGCTTTGCCATTATGTAAAACTACAAAGACTTTACTTCAATACTGTTGCTTAAGATCTTTAACACAGTACATGAAAGATAATAGTTCATGTTTAAGCTTTTCTGTTTGTTTGTTTGTTTTGAGATAACATCTTTGCGAGCTTCCCAATGCTAGGAATAGACACACATCGCCTTGCCTGGCCATGCCTAATTTTGTTTCTTGATTTAAAAGCCTGAAAAGTCAGATTTCATGAAATGGCATTTAACCATCAGACTATAAGTGATTTAATTACACTTTAACTAAAGGTAACTATTTTTTAAATGGAGCTGGAGAGATGTCTTAGCTGTGTGCATATTATCCACAACGACTTCTAACTCCAGCTCCAGGGAATGGGACAAATCTGGACTCTGAGGGCACCTACAAATGCATGTAGTGTGTACACACACACACACACACACACACACACACACACACACACACACCCCTATACATAATTGAAAATAAAATAAATCTTGCAAAAAAGAAATGACCATATTTTATTTGGTAAAAATTTTCAGGGGTAGTAAAACGAATCATTCCTGCAGTAGCTTCTACAAATGCAGTCATTGCAGGTAAGGAAAAAAAAAAACTTTCAGTTTTACTTTTTGCTTTGATTTTGACTTAATAAAATTGACAGTTCTGTAATTACTTGTGTTCTAGGAATTAGATAGTTTCTTGCGTGAGTTACCTAAACCAAATAGGCCACTGTTTCCTCTTGTGTCATTATGTCTTACAAGACATTATGTCTCTTAGACAAAGTGCTCACAGTAAAGGGACATTTTAGTATGTCTTTTTACTCATAGGTTTGGCTTTTCATTGATCTGATGAAGACTTTGGAAAAGGTGTATTACTTGGATTATGAAAACAAATAGAAAACTTGTTCCTTCTTATGTTTTTAAAATATATATTTTGAAATCCATTTCCATAGAAATTATAATTTTATCTTATTGCTGGCTTTCAAATTATCTATTTTTACTGAGTTAAAATGCCTTTATTTTTTTCTCTAGCTGTGTGTGCCACTGAGGTTTTTAAGATAGCCACAAGGTAATGAGTTTTATTTTTAACAAGTGTGTAAGTCCATATTATAGCCTTGCTCGATTAAATAAGCACGAACATTTTGTCATTACAGTGCGTACATTCCCCTTAACAACTACCTGGTGTTCAATGATGTAGACGGACTGTACACATACACATTTGAAGCAGAGAGGAAGGTCAGTAGCGTCAAGTAAAGAAAGTGATTCTCACCATGCAGCCTTTGCTTTTATATTATTAAGATTTTGAAGATAAGTATTCATTCTCTGAGCTACTAAAGCTAATAATATGTACCTTTGTTGGATATCTTCAATAAATGAAGCAAAATTATTTACAGCAAATGACCTATTACAAAAACAAGCTTTAAGGCAAAAAATATTTACATAGGAAATATGCATGATAATGAAAAAAATCTATTTCTATAACCTTGTTTAAAAAAAGAGCGACATTGGTTTGTGTGCCTCTAAATTACTCTTTTATGTTTGTAGGAAAACTGTCCCGCATGTAGCCAGCTGCCTCAAAACATTCAGTTTTCCCCATCCGCTAAACTACAAGAGGTTTTAGACTATCTAACCAATAGTGCTTCTCTGTAAGTGGTGAATATATTTCATTGTAAAAACCAATTTTTAAACTTTAAAACAAAACAGCAAGAACTATTTCTTTAGATAAATGATGTTTGCTACTTTTTTTAGGCAAATGAAGTCTCCAGCTATCACAGCCACATTAGAAGGAAAAAACAGGACACTTTACTTACAGGTGAGTAATATTCATCTTTTAATTTTTTTTAAAAAGAAAATTTATCATTTTTTCTTAATGTGCTATACATTAAAATAATGTTGTTTTTCAGTCAGTAACATCTATTGAAGAACGAACAAGGCCCAATCTTTCTAAGACGTTAAAAGGTATTTTTAAGTAAATGTTTATATTAATAGTTTTCTTTTTTAGTAAATGTCTGTTTATTCCCCCCCCACTCTCTGTGTGTGTGTGGTATGTATCTGTCTCTTGTCTGAATATTGCTAGTACTAGGGATCCTAAGCATAACTTGCCTTGACTTGTTGGCAGGCAGGTACCTTTTCACTGTGCTGTATCTTCAGCCCTTAGTGGTTAGAGATAGGATGCCTTGTGTCGCTTTAGCTGGCCTTCAACTTGTTTGTAGCCTAGGCTGGCTTTAAACTTAGATGTGCTATTAATTAAATATGACCAAATCAAAATTACTTATATCTATAAAAATAACAGAATCAAGCTGGGTGTGGTGGTGCATGCCTGTAATCCCAGCACTTGGGGGGCAGAGGCAGGTGGATCACTGTGAGTTTGAGGCCAGAGTGGTCTACAAAGCTAGTATAGGACAGCCAAGGCTACACAGAGAAACACTGCCTTGAAAAAAAAAAAAAAAGAATTGAATCGATGACTCTTTTAATAGGAAAAAAAAATGAGAACTCCAAGAAATCAAATTTTATCTTTCTTAAAGGGAATTGGATTTTGAGACATCTGAACTATAAAGCTACAGTCTGTATATATGTATGTATTATTCTTTTTGCTGAGATACTTATTTATTTTTGCTTGGGCTAATGATAGTCTTTTCTATTTTAGAACTAGGACTCGTTGATGGACAAGAACTGGCTGTTGCTGATGTCACTACACCACAGACTGTACTATTCAAACTTCATTTTACTTAAGGAAAATAAATCTTCACATATTAGAAAATTCATAGAACTAATATACTTTATAAATGCTAAGGAATTTAATTGAAGAGCTGGGAAGAGGAGGCAGAGGGGAACACCCAAAAAAGGAAATTTAATTGATGTCATTTTTAGCATTAGTGTTGCTAGAATTTGACTTTTATATACATATATATAAAACAAATGACTCTTTTTTAACTTTATAAGTTTCTCTTAAAGACTGAACTTTGGGGTTGGGCTAGTAAGCATTTTCATTAGTAATATGAAAAGCAATGCCTGGAGAGAAAGATTATGAACAAATGTTTGCTTCTTTAAAGCAGGACAAACACTGTCTTTTGTGTGAGCTTGTTATTATGGTCAAAGAATGTATTCCTCAGCTTGCATTCAAGCATCAACATGTATAGAAATGTATCCTTGAATGGAAATGAGGAATTATGTTTTAAGAACATTAAATATTTACAACCTGACATCTAGAGTATATCAAACATAGGCTGTCTCTTCATTGCTGCCCATGTAATTGTGGCTATCCAAATGTGTATTAATTATTGCAGAGTTTAACTTGTCCATAATAATTTGTAAACAGTATTACAGATTAATACCTGTGCATGAAAATAGAAAGCTTTTCATGTATATTTGCAATGCCACAGAGGACAGTATGCACAGACTTAAACCAAGATGTGGCTGTTCAAAGAAATTAATGTTTAAACAGTTATCATTGATGCTTTTGCACTATTTATTAATAAAATTGTACATTGTCTACTTTTTATTGAAATTTTAAGTATGTTAATAATAGGAAATACTTCTATAGTGATGCAGGAATAATTTTTAAATGTTTAACAGTTATTATTACCATACTTTTATTGCACCTGTGTTAAACTTTTAAAATTTTGCTGTAGTGATTTCTGTAGTACAGGCTTCCTGCTAGGTTAACTTGCAGTAACATGGTAAATGAAGTAGAATGACTGTATTTTTATAGTAGAGTCTCTCCCCTAACATGCTGTTTTTCCTTCAAAAATACTAATATCAAAATGGAAGACAAATAGTAAAAAATGCAGTTATAAAGCCAGGCTTGGTGGCGCATGCCTATAATCCCAGCACTTGGGAGGCAAAGGCAGGCGGATCTCTGTCTTGGTCTACAAAGTGAGTCCAAGAAAGAGAAACCCCATCTCCGGGAGAAAAATACAGTTATAATATTTTAATGTGGGAACAGATAATACCTGATTTTCATTTTTTAAAGTGTACAGTGTTTAGTTTTGTTTTTTAACTGCTTAGTTGCAATTTTTTATTCAGATTTGTGGAATGTTAGTGGATGGAATCAGTCTGTCTCTCTGGTGTGGGTAAAATGCAGGAATAGAATTTAGGCACCTCCCACATGGTAGTCAAGTGCTCCATTACTGAGCTACACCCCAGTATAATTCTCTCTAGCTCCATATTGACAAATTTAAGTCTCATGATGAAACCATACAGGGATATGCTTTACCCAAAAGTTACAGAGTCAATACAGTTTCTTTCTTTGTAGTGGTCTCTAGGATCAGACTTAGGGCCTTGTACATTGCTAGGCCAATATTCCATTACGAAGTTGTATCCCCAGTAAGTCCTTATTTATTTATTTAGCCCTTGCTGCTGTACTGGGATTACAGGAATGTGTTGAAAAAACTTTTTTTTTCCTTCAAGACAGGGTCTCACTATGTAGCTCTGGCTATCCTGAAACTTACTATATAGACCAGGCTGACCTGGAACTCAGAGATCTGCCTGCATTTGCCTTCCAAGAGCTGAGCCTTTTTAAAGGGGAAGATTCTTAACATTGAGTGCTTTCTTCTTCATAAAGATGCTGTAATTATCTTCATATTTTCATAGTAGAGGTTGGAAAATAACCTCAGTAGGTTTATGTCATTTGCCTAGTGCTGTGCATTCAGAAGTATTGGGACAGGAATTCTAATAGGCCTCAACTTTTCTTACTTGGCTAAGCTCTTTGAAAGAATTGTTTTATTTAGTACAACCTTATATACTTAACAAGTATTAGTATAATATGCAAAGATATTTTTCCTCTGCACTTGCAAGCTTTACATGCACATGAGTCAAACCCCTGTGCTGACAGTGTTTGTTGGATCACAGGCTTCTGGTAAGGATAATAATAATGAAAAACAAAATTAAGGTTAAAAACAGGGCCTGTGCCAGGCGATGGTGGCACATGCCTTTAATCCCAGCATTTGGGAGGCAGAGGCAGGTGGATCACTGTGAGTTTGAGGCCAGCCTGCTCTACAAAGCTAGTCTGGGACAGTCAAGGCTACGCAGAGAAACCCTGTCTCGAAAAAAAAAAAAAACAAAAGCAAAAGCAAAAACAAAGAAAGAAAAAAAACAGGGCTTGCAAAATTCTACCAAGGCAAGGAAAGCCTGTGATACTCTCCTCAGAGAAGTCAAATTCAAGGGCAAAGCCATTAAAAGTGCAGGATATAAGCCTGATTTGGCACCTCCCTTCAACCCCTTCAGCTGCTGTCTTTGTCACTATGGCAACACATACTCTACGTTTCTTTTTCCTTTGTTGTTCAAGACAGGGTTTCTCTGTGTAGCCTTGCCTGTCCTGGGACTTGCTGTGTAGACTAGGCTGGCCTGAAACAGATCCGCCTGCCTCTTCCTCCCTAAGTGCTGGGATTAAAGGCCTGGGCCACCACCGCCTGGCTGTGCATTTCTTTTCATCCAGTGAAAACCACTTCCTCCCCATGTAGCTCCTCCTCAGCCTGACACTGGCAGAAGGCACTTCTTAGCTTATTGGGATTCTGGCGTGTCCTCAACTTGTGACGTGCCCTGTTCTCTAGGACCTCATCTTCTGTTTGTGCTTTATTGTCTTGTTATTCCTCACCCTATGTGTTCCTCAAGGGCCGGCTTCCCTCTGATGCTCAGCTTCCCGTTTGCCTGACTTTCCCTACCAGGCTCAGCTTTGTGGGCAGGCTTTCCCTGCTTTCCCTCCTCTTCATTGTAGACTTTTTCTGTGTCAAGCCCCACCCCACTCGTGCTTCTTTTAAGGTGCACAGGTCTGCCAAGGGCTAGAAGCTAGCGTCAGCGGAAGTACCCACCTTCAGCCACTAGCCCGGCACTGACATACTCACAAGTGCAGTGCAGTGGGATAAAATTGTTCAGATAAAGTTGCTAAGGGTATGATAAGAAAAAATCCAACCCAAACCTTTTTTTTTTTTTTTTTTTAAGAAAAAGCCAGTCATGGTGGCACATGCCTGTAATCCCAGCAGGCAGGTCTGTGAGTTCTCAGCCAACATGGTCTACAAAGCAAGTCTAGGACAGCCAGGGCTACACAGAGAACCCCTGTCTTGGGGGGTGGGGGAGTCTCTTTATAGCATAGTTCCTTGCAGTGTAAGGCAAAAGTACTAAGTGAACAAGTAGATAATGTGTTAGAATGAGCTGTCCAATACATGGGAAATTGTAGTATATGAAAATAGTTGTTGAAAGGACATTTTAGCTCCATTCATTCATACTTTGTTATGAAGTGACACCCTTGGAAAAAGGATTAATGTCCTGTTAAGAGGTCTAAGAGTGCCTTTGGCCTCTAAAGCACATGTACTAAGGCTATGCCAGCCATGAACCAGAATAAGGTCCTTAAGCCCTTAAGAATGTGATTTTTTTTTCTTCTTTTGAGTATAGAGTCATTGCAGATAAAATTAAATAAGATGTGGCCATTCTCAAATATGGGGGCACTAATCTGGTGTGGTAGGCATCTGTATTAGAAGAGGTGAGAGACAGGGAGAGGGAGATCAGAAACGAGTTATCTTAGAGTTTCTATTGCTGTGAAAAGACACCATGATCAAGGCAACTCTTACAAAGACAAACATTTAATTGGGGCTGGCTTACAGTTTCAGAGGGTTAGCCCGTTATCATAGAAGGAAGCATGGCAGTGTGCTAGGCAGACGTGATTCTGGAGGAGCCAGGAGTTCTCCACCGTGATTCAAAGGCACCCTGGAGGAGACTGGCTTCTTTTGTCAGCCAGAGCCAGTCATACTCTGGAAGAGACTCTGCATTCCACACTGGGCGAAGCATGAGCATAGGAGCCCTCAAAGCCCACTCCCAGAGTGACACACTTCCTCCAACAAGGCCACACCTCCTAATAGTGCCGCTTCTGTTGGCCAAGCATTCAAATACATGAGTCTATGGGGGCCAAACATATTCAAACCACCACAGTGGCGCATCTAACCAGAGAGCAAAAAGGGTTGCCTGCAAAGACGAGAAGATAGAAGTGGGATTCGTTTTCCTGACGCTTTCAGAGAGGACAGCCCTGTTGAACAACTTCAGACTTCTGGCTCCAAACTATGAAAAAATATCTTGTCATTTTAAGCCACCCAGTTGGTAGTTGTTATGGTAGTCCTAGGGAATGTTTTGGGGGATTAATATTACGTAATTTCCCTTTTCTTCCCTCTAAACCCTCTCATATATCCCTCTTGCTCTCTTTCAAATTAATGGGCTCTTTTTCATTATTATGTATGTGTGTATACACATATGTATCCTCAAATACATATATGCAACCTGATCAATCTTTATATGTTGTTTGTGCATGCTTTCAGGGCTGAACGCTTGGTAGTTACCTTCCCGAGGAAGACTGTATCTCCCGTTCCTAGCATCAGCATTCTGTAGGTACTTGTAGTGCTTTGTTTAGGAGTTGGGTTCTCTTTGACCAAGGGGCTGAAACTCTGGATGTTTGGATGAAATTTAGCTTTTAGATGCTGGCAGAATTTTTTTCTTTCCCATTACTGGAACCAAACCAAACAGGTGCTGACAGGACAAATAAGGCCACCGACTTTAAGTCTCCTCCCATGAACAAGTGTGGGAAAGAGTGCATCCAGCCTATAGCTCTTAAGCAGTGTGCACAATATGTACTGATGAGTAATATTTTATTGCTTGCCAAGTGTCTTAGTCCATCCAAACTGCTGTTAAACATTACCACAAAATGGCTGGCTCATAGAAAAGAGAAACTTAGTTTTTACAGTTGTAGAGACTGGGAGGTCCAAGATCAACACAGCTGATGAGGGCACCTATTTCCGGCTGATGGCTGGCACGGCCTCGGCACGTCATGCTTGAGAAGGAAGAGGCACTCTTGAGACCTCTTAATAGGGCGTTTATCCTTTTCTCAAAGGCGTCACTTCGTGACCCAGTAAGTTCTTTAAAAGCCCCACCTCTTAACGTCATTCAGATGACAGAACTTGGTTGTGAGGTTGTTTATTATCTATAAAAGTTCCAGGATGTGATGACCGTGCCCATAAAGTCAAGTGAAGACAGCCAGGCCCAGCACGAGCCCGTCGACTATTTCCAAGTACCAAGAGAAATGTGAGGCCTAGCCGTTGGGTATACAGCGAGGCACAAGCAGCTCGGCTTGCTCCTGGAGGTCTCGGCCTCGGCGCAGACCGAGGAGAAGGCTCACGAAACCTAGAGCCGGCTCTCAAACCCTGTAACTACGGGTTACCCTCCTGTCCCGGATGTGGCGTCACGCCACCGCCCCTGCCTTTCTGCCTGGGCGGAACTCGGCTCCCGGATCTGGTGGTTGTGTACGTGGAAGGGCGGCGCATGCGCAGAGGCGCCCGGCTCAGCTGTGCTGGAGCTGCGGGGCGGCCGCGGGGGGCGGTGGGCTGGAGCCGCCGCTGAGGCCGCCGAAGCCGGCGGGAGCCGGCGCTGAGGAGGGGCCATGAGCTGGTTCAACGCCTCGCAGTTGTCCAGCTTCGCCAAGCAGGCCCTGTCCCAGGCCCAGAAGTCCATCGACAGGGTCCTGGACATCCAGGAGGAGGAGCCGAGCGCCTGGGCCGAGGCCATCCCGTACGGCGAGCCGGGTAAGGTGGCACCAGGGTGTCGCGCCTGCTCCCCGTCAGACCCCAGCCCGCCTGCCTCGGCCCGGGTGCGGGCCCTGCTGGCCTCAGGTGTCAGCTTGCGGTTTGGCCCTGACCCCAGGCCCCACCTGCACACAGCCTCGGAGCCCTAATTGCTGCGCCGTCTTCCGCAGTTTGCGTCCTGGGTCCGAACTATGTCAATTCCGAGTCAGGGAGCCGGGCGGGTAGCGCTTTCCGGGCACTTCACGCTTGGTAGCACAGACTTTACAGAAAGCTTCCTTGTCTTTAGAAGATCCCGAGTCAGGGCCGGTAGCGGAGGTGTTCCACAGAAGGGCTAAACGGAACTCACAATGCTTAAGTAACTTGCTCCAGGTGAGGCACAGAGTGTCCTGGGGATAGGACCAAGGGACTGCGTGTTGCAAGAGTTCCCAACTGTAGTAGCTCCTTTTCTGCGGAACCAGGTCTTGCAGACTGACTGAAATCACTCTTTCTAGGGTTTTCAGTTACTTGTGTCGTGTCTTTTAAGTCTGAGGTATTCTTGCGCACCTTTACGAGTGTGGCAACGGACACGGGAGTGCAAAACCTTTGGATGAAAAGAGTACTTGACCACTTTCTGGTTTTATTTGTACATTATTAAAGACTAAGAACCTACGTTTGAACCATTGCTATCTTAGTTTCTGTATGTTTGGAGGTATGTCATGATCCTTTTCTTTCTATGTGTTACACAGCCTTACTATTGAGCAGCATTTTGTATTTTCTTCTGAGACAGGGTTTCTCTTGCTTTTTGCTGTTGGACTCTATAGAGTTTGAGTTACTAAACTTGAGATCAAATAAGTTTCAAATATAAAGATACTCTTTATCCCCTACCCTGAAACCTGAGGCATGAATAGTACTGTATAATTTATTTTTAAGGGCAGGTTGTCTGGAATGGAGTCAAGTTTGCTTAAATGCTATTTTCATTGATCACGTGTTGTGCTGTGTTTTGAATTACAAAACGACATGGGTCTGAGGAATGGGATAGTTTAAGTGAATGCAAAAGTAACTGCAATTTCATACCAGGTTTTTTCAAGAGGTAAATTTAAACCTTGGCATACGTGAGGATGATAATTAGTTAACTTGTAGTCCTAATCTGACTAGCAGGTCCAAGCAAACTCTCAGAATTAATCTTGCTTTAAGCTTCATTTTCAGTTTTTCATACACTGAACAAATGAATGAAAGACTCTGTCCCCAACTCAGAGTTTCCTCAACACTTCATTCCAGGAAGCTTTGGAATCCTATTAAAGGATAGACCTTGTTAAAGGGCTTCTTGGCTTTCAACGTGTCTCCAGTTAATGTGTGCCCTCTCTGCCAACTTCCACTTGCACACAGTTTGGGTGATTTTGCTCATTTGCAAAACATGTAAAGAAATACCTTGGGCTTGAAGAGGGAGGAACTTGCAGACTGGTCCATAAGTACATAAAAGTGAATTTATTCCCTAGAACTTAGTGTTCACATCAGCTAAATTACGGTTTTCGGGAAAGAATATCTCCACTATCTCAGGTTCAGTCTTGAGTGTCGCTGTCTGTTTAGCTTATAATTGAGTTTTATTTTCTAATGGTCCAAGAGTAAAATGATTGTGTGGCTAAATAGTGCTGTGACTGCTTGTGACCTGTTAGTGAGGGTCTCTGGGACTTCATAAGGGCTATAAAACCTATACCATTACGTTAAGCTTGTGCTGAGAGGGGTAACATACTTGCTTTGGCTAGGCAAAGCCAAGCCTGGTCTGGGACTTGTTTGTAGACTCTCTCAAGTTGGCACACACTGGCTCTATTTTTGGTTTGTTTGTTTGTTTGCATTTTCTTCTGAGACAGGGTTTCTCTACGTAGCGTTGTCTGTCCTGGACTTGCTTTAGACCAGGCTGGCCTTGAACTCACAGAGATGCACCAGCCTCTGTCTTCATATGTGCTAGGATTAGAGGCATGTGCCACCACACCCAGCTTGGTTCTATTTTTTGTTCATTTGTTTGTTTTTTTACACCCAAAGTTATCCTGGAAACTAATTAGTGATGCTGTAAACAAAGACTTTAACAGCTCCACGTTACAGGATTTTTTTTTCATAGACCTTTCTCTCACTTGATACCTCTGATGATGGTTAAAATATTAATGCTAGATATGTTCTATTTAATGACTGAGTTTGTTTTTGTCAAAGGAATAAGTCCCCCTGTGAGTGGAGGATGGGATACTTCAACCTGGGGATTGAACTCAAGCACTGAACCTCAGAGCCCCCCAACAGCCTCTCCTAAAGCAATTACAAAGCCCGTTCGAAGGACCGTAGTAGATGAATCTGAAAATTTCTTCAGTGCCTTCCTCTCACCATCGGATGTCCAGACCATTCAGAAGAGTCCCGTGGTATCAAAACCTCCTGCTAAATCACAGCGGCCAGAAGAAGAAGTGAAAAGCAGTTTACAGGAATCATCATCCCCTGGCCAGCCCAGGACTTCTGAAACAGCTGAGTCAGAGGCGAGA
Source organism: Acomys minous (assembly GCF_964271855.1). Taxonomy (NCBI): domain Eukaryota; kingdom Metazoa; phylum Chordata; class Mammalia; order Rodentia; family Muridae; genus Acomys; species Acomys minous. The sequence continues at coordinate 46,978,001 of NC_140500.1, forward strand.
GAAGTGCCAGCCGGGGGCACTCCTTCACCTGTGCCTGAGGGCAAGCATGAGGAAACGGCTAGTGAAGAGCCTGAGGTGAAGGTGCCCTCAGTGCAGCTGAAGGTGTCTGAAGACGTAGTTGATGTAAACACAGCAACAGAAGATGCATCTCCCACGGCCACCCAGTCTCTCACAGCAGAAACTAAGGATGTGGCTTTGGAACCTAAAGAACAAAAACATGAAGACAGGCAGAGCAACACGCCTTCCCCTCCTGTCAGCTCCTTCTCGTCGGGCACGTCCACCACCAGTGATATTGAAGTGTTAGACCATGAGAGCGTAATAAGTGAGAGCTCAGCTAGCTCAAGGCAGGAGACTTCAGATGCAAAGTCGAGTCTTCACCTCATGCAGACCTCCTTCCAGCTCCTCTCGGCATCTGCTTGTCCTGAGTATGGGCGCCTAGATGACTTCCAGAAGCTCAATGAGAGCTGCTGCTCGTCAGACGCCTTTGAAAGAATAGACTCCTTTAGTGTGCAGTCTCTAGATAGCCGGAGTGTAAGCGAAATCAACTCAGACGATGAACTGCCAGGCAAGGGTTATGCTTTAGTACCTGCAGTAGTGAATCCTTCAGCCTCAAAGACTAAAGTAGTAGAGTCCACTGAAGAAAAAGATGAAGAAAATGAGACGTTAATTGCACCTTCTGAGGATGCAGAATTGGAGGAAAGTGGCCGAAGTGCTACTCCTGTTAACTGCGAACAGCCAGACACGGTGGCTGCTTCTACACCAGTAAACGAAGGCCATTCTGTTTCTGGACCTGTGGCTGAGCAGTGTGAAGATGCTGAGAGTCAGCCAGAAGCCCGGCCCGAGAAAGAAGATGTTTGCAAGGTAACTACAAAGTAGAAGAGGGGTTTGGGGTATGTTTCACAGATGAAAACATTTTAATGGGTGTGTGATGATTTGAAAAAATAGATCTTTGATCACTTGTAGCAGTAGGACCTTTAAATAAATAATTATTTATGTTAAAATACTTGAAATTCCTGTAAAGCAGATATGGTAGACTAAGACATTTTTAAAAAGCTTAATGTTTACATCTCTTATGCTCTGTACAGCCTTATTTCAGTTTGTGAATGACTGTTTATGCCACATACATCTTTTAATTCTTCTGAAGATAAACATGTTAAAACAACCTGAATATTACTATTTTTGTATCAAAATGTTTTGCATGTATATGCTATTTATGGAAAATTTTGGATTTCATCTTTTAGTTTGGCTTTATATGAATACTGTTGGTGCTTTCCTATGATTAATATTCTAATGTTGATGTTTCATTGATATAGCAAGTATACTTCTTAGAGTGTTTTGGCTTGGTTTCTCATGTTATTATTATTATTTTTTAATCTGTTGTCAGCTATCTTACATGAAGGGGAAAAGGACATGCCCAAGGAGTAAAAGGAAAACTTAGGAAACAAATTACTTTCTCCCTAATACATACAAGAGAGAATGGTGTCAATTCCTTAATGTTACACCACAGCTTTTCCCCCGATTCTTAGAAATTGAATGAGAGCTGGCTTTTTAAATAGACTTCTGAAATTTATATATATGTGGAGAAATGTACTACAAATGCTCTGTGTTGCTTTACTTAACACTTTTGAAAGCAGCAGATTCTGTTCCCTGGGTTTAATATTATTCAGGAACAAAATGCAATGGTATACTTTTTTTTTTTTCCTCTTCTGAGACAGGGCTTCTCTGTGTAGCCCTAGCTGTCCTGGACTTGTTTTGTAGACCAGGCTGGCCTCGAACTCACAGAGAACCGCCTGCCTCTGCCTCCGAAATGCTGGGATTAAAGGCGTGCGCCACCACTCCTGGCTATGTGATGCTATGCTTTTGAATGAGCAGTAGCAACCATAGAGGATGTGCTGGTACTTGGAGTCCTTAAGAGGTAGCACTAGTTACTCTTCATGTCTTCAATGTTTTTAGTCTGTTCTGACTAGACAAGACTTTTTTGAAGCTGAAAGGTACTCTCTCTCCCTTTACAGTTAAGTTTATCACTGCCTTAGCAAGACCTAAGACATGAGATGATTACTTCTGTTAGCTTTGTACTGATAGAAAATCTAAATTAAATGTTTACAGGTTTTTATAAAAAGATTTATTTACTTATTTTATGAGATTCAGTGTTTTGCCTGTATGTATGTATGTATGTATGTATGTATGTATGTATGTATGTCTGTCTGTCTGTGTCTGTCTGTCTGAGGGCATTGGATCCCCTGAAACTGGAGTTACAGACAGTTGTGAGCTGCCATGTAGGTACTGGGAATTAAACCCTGGTGCTCTGGAAGAGCAACCGGTGGCCTTAACTGTGGAGCCATTTCTCCAGCCCCCTGCTTATGTTTTTTTTTAAAATTATTTTTATTTTTAAGTGCAGTGGATAATAGTTTTAAAAAATTACATATTTGGGCTAAAGAATAATAAGACTACAGTAGGATATCTAGCTACTACTAAACTGAATGTGAAACATTATCAGAATTTTGGAACCTTACTTGGCCTTCTTTTTTTTGTTTTGTTTTTGTTCTGCAGCTCTTTACCTGCATAACAAATTATTGACTTGTGTTTGTTCTGTTTACCCAGACAGTTGAATTTCTGAATGAGAAACTAGAAAAGAGGGAGACTCAGCTATTATCTCTGAGTAAGGAAAAAGCACTTCTAGAAGAAGCCTACGATAACCTGAAGGAGTAAGTATTCAGAGCACACAGGGGATTCCACACAGGATGTGCAGGCCAATGTGCTGTGTTAGAATTAAAGTGCTTCATGATTTGGGGGCGGAGAGATGCTTTAGTGGTTAAGAACACTTGCTGCTTTTGCACAGGTCCCATGTTTGGTTCCCAGAAACCACATAATTCCAAGTGTACCAGGCTCATGCCTGGTATATGCATGTATGCAAACACTCTATATAAGTCTTTACAAAATGTTTTGCCATTTAACTTGTTTATAGGCACTGGAAATTGAGTAGCACTTCAGTTATAAACATATTTAAAGATGACTTTTTTCTCAAATTATCTTTACCATATTATCTTTGGCATTGAAAAATGTTTCATAAAAATACATATAGATATATATTCTTATTCTTTTAGTATTAGTGATTTAAAATACATATTTAGTGAAAATTGAAATCCAATAGTTAAAAACACTGAATTGGTTTACTTTGAGATTATTCAGGAAGTGTGACACAGAAGATTTAGACTTGAAACAATTACTTTTGTCTTAGTGTTACATATCTAATATTGGTGACATTTTCACCAGTGGGTTTGGTTAGATGTTTTTAAAAATTAACTTAGTAGGGCTGAGGATATAGGTCTGGGGTAGAGCATTCTCCTAACATGCATAGCCCTGGGCTCAGTCCTGAGCATCACCAAGAAGTATATAAAGTAACTTTAGCAAGTAATTTTTCTTTGAAAAAGTAATTGGCTGGCCAGGCATGATGACGCCTCTCTGTTATCCCATTAGAGAAACAGGCAGGAGGATGAATTAGAGAAGACACTTGTACTATAGTAGGACCTTGTCTTAAAAACAAAACAGAATACATATTATAGACCTCACCTAGTTCTATTTGAATATGCTATATTGGAGAAAACCTGCATTTTGGGAACTGACCTCATTACCTCTGGACTGTTAAACAGTGTCTTCATTCTCATATATTTTGAATCTAGTGAAATGTTCAGAGTAAAAGAAGAAAGTAGTAGTATTTCTTCCCTGAAAGATGAATTTACTCAGAGAATTGCAGAAGCAGAAAAGAAAGTTCAACTAGCCTGCAAAGAGAGAGATGCTGCTAAGAAGGTAATTGAAATTAAACTTTATAGAACTCATGAATGATCTCATATTTTGGTATTAGAAAAAAAGTAAATATTAAAAACATGGAATATATTTATTAACAAGTAAATTGCAGAATTTTGGTATATTAAAATTGGTAGATTTTGATAGTTTAAAGAAATCTAGGGATTGGAGAGTTGGTTCAGTTGGCTTTGAACCCATTCAGCAAGCATGAGGACCTGAGTTTGGAACTGCAGAACCCATGTAAAAGCCAGGCGTTTGTTACCCCAGTGCTGGGGTAGGGGCTCCTTAAAAAGCTCCGGAGCCAGCCAGCCTTGCCAAAGTGATGAGCTCCAGGTTCAGACCATTTCTCAGAAAAATAATGTGGAGCAGGAATCAGAGAAGTTATCTGAAGTCCACTATATCCTCCCCAGCTATGCATACAAATGTGTACATGCACACACACAAATTTTCTTTAAATAGGTATTTATGTAATTTATATATGAATCCTTGCAAGATACATAGCCAAGGTCATTAAGATAGCTAAAAGTGGTAATTCCATCAGAATAAGTAACAAACCTAAATGATGCTATGTACATTTTAAAAGTAATCATCAGTCCCATTTTCCTACCACCTCAAGCATGTGTACGTCTTTAAGTTGAAATTAAAAGTGTAGTTTGTAGTGGCTAATGACTCCTTCTGTTGTAAGTAACAATGACATGTTTTGACATTCCTATTTTCAATTGCAGTTGGCATTTAGGAGGCTAATTCTGTTATGGGGCCTATTGTACTCTGCTGTAAGATGCTTAGTAGCATCCTCAGCCTCTCCAAGTCATTGTAGTCAGACCTTCCCTGCTTAGTTAACGGAGATTGCCAAATGCCCTTGGGAGCAAAGCCATGCCAATTGAGCTGTTGTTGCCATGTTCCCAATTAGGAACAGTTGCTAACAACTATGTTAATATACTAACAATTCAATTGTTAATTCGAGTCCTAGCTGTTACTAATAACTTGGTATATACATTAACTTTTTGACATTAGACTGTTTTCCCACCTTATTATTACTAATCTCTTAAATTTTAATTTCTCTGTGTGTGCACTCACTTGGCATACCATACACACACAGGAAGATTAGGAGCGTTTGCAGTAGAAGATGCTTGTCTTTTTCTACCACGTGATCCTGTACATCAAATACAGGCCACCAGGCTTAGTGGCAAGTGCTTTTAACTGCCACGCCATTTTTTAGGACCCCTGTCCTACTTCTTGACTGATGTTAATCGTAATTTATTGTTTTTCTGTGTGAACTCTTACACAAAGGCTCATGTTTGGTTGCTTTAATTAGCTAGCTCATTTCAGACACCAGCGATAATATGACACACTTAACCAAAAAACCAAAAAACAATACTGCTGTGTTGTTCCAGATGCAAAGCCTAACGTATAGATTACATGTGTAGAGATACTGAAGGACAGTGAAGTTATCTTCACTTGTATTTCCATATTAAAACTTGCTCACAGAACTGGTGAATGTTGGCTTTTATGTGGCATTCAAAGCTGTTTCTTTCTTTGTCTTAGTTAACTAGATAAATGACTAAACTGACGTATTTACTATGGGAATGTGATTGTGGGTGGGTGGCTTCTTTGAACAGGGGAAAACTGGAAAAATATACCTCGAATGAAAGTAATTCTTTATGCTAACCACAGCTTTTTAAAATTAGGAAGTGAAAACCATAAAGGAAGAACTTGCCACTAGATTAAATAGTAGTCAAACTGCAGACCTTTTGAAGGAGAAAGATGAACAGATTCAAGGTTTAATGGAAGAAGGTGGGTATTTTGTTGATTACTAAAAACAGTCTAAGAAAAGGAAGTATTCAGTGTGTGATAGGTAGTACGTGTTTCCTAATCACCAGTACTGCGTGGGATACAGTGGTGCACACTGCAGTCCTAGCTACACAGGAGGCTGGAGGATCTGGTGATAACTGAGTAACACAGCAACAGTCCTCAGAAAAGGAAGAAAAGAAGAGGGAACACATGTGAAGGGAACAGGAGGAACAAGAAGGAAAGGAGAGGGGGAGTGGGAGGAAAGTGAGGACGGTGTGGGTTTAACCTCAGAAGGGGCTTGTGATGGTTTATGGGAGAATGGGGTAGAATGTATCGAAGAACTACATGCTATGTAGCTTTTGTTCTAGGGAGGTGGGCTTTAAGTCGCCGAAGACTAGACAGAAATTTGCTGCCCTTTACAAGCTTATAACAAGCCATAAAAGAGGCCAGTGTTTATACAAAGCTGTAATTATCTAAAGGCTGGAATTCCAGCATTCAGAAGGTCTCGGAGTCCCTAGTTTAAGTGTGATGAGATGTGGTTTTAGCATTTAGCCTATTTTTTAAATTTAATCTTGGAGGTCTGGTTTTCATCAGTGTATCTTTGTTTGCATCTTTAAGCACAGATAAGATCATTATTGCATATGCAGCCTTCTTTGTATATCACTGTAGTGTTAAATGCTTTGCATATCATTACTGATGGCTGTACAAAGTTCATTGTATGGCAGTATTGCAATTATTTTAATGATTGTTAATGTTGGATCTTCTGTTTTTACAATGTTCATATTACAAATGCACAATGAACATTTCTTAAGTCATTGAATATAAATGTTTTAGACCATGTGTAGAATTTAAGGACAATTGGAACTAGTCACTTTATTTGAAATTACTTTTACCCAACTTTTAAAAAACTTAAATAAGAATTCTTTAAAATAGTAAGTATATTGGATATTACTTGGTACAATATTAGATATGACATACTTCCTGTCTCTTAGGAACCTATTTTATAAGCAGGAAATGTGGGTATATAGTCAATTTTAAAATACAGCTGTTAGCTGCGTATGGTGGTACACACCTGTAGTCCCAGCATTTGGGAGGCTGTGGTAGTCTGAGGACCCTGAGTTTGAGGCTAAAGACTAGACAAGGACTGCTTGTATCTTGTTTCCTAGACTCCTTTCAGGTAATAATTTCAGTGTGTATTGATAATTCTTGCCCAAATGTGTTTTAACAGTGGAGTTAAGGGTTTTTTATGGTATTTTGAGCTCATTGTATGCTACTGGTTAGATAAAGTTTTCTGTAAGGTTCTTAGGCAGTCATTGTTTTGTTTTGTTACAATCACCAGGAGAAAAACTTTCAAAGCAGCAGCTACATAATTCCAACATCATTAAGAAATTAAGAGCCAAAGATAAAGACAATGAAAACCTTATCACGAAGCTGAATAGAAAAGCCAAGGAGCTAGAAGATGAGCTACAACATTTAAGACAGGTGACCAGGGTCATTGCTCTCCGAATATGTATTATTCCTACCTTCTGTGATTGGCTATGGCTGAGGAACATTCAGAATGATGTAATGGGATGTCATGCAAGAAGAAGGCTTTAGTTTAATCGATAAATGAATAGTTGATATGTAACCTAATGTCCACCGTGACCTGATACTTGCCCTGACACGAACAGCTTGAAGGAGATGTTTCCTCTGACTCGGGGTTCCAGAGCATGAGACTCCATGGTAGTGGGAGAGGTGTGACAGAGAGAGGCCTGGTATATGGGGGCAAGTGCATGACAACTGTTACATGGTGCCAACCCAGGAAGTAGAGAAGTGGGGCTGGGCCAACCCTGAAGGTCTGTTCTCCACTGATCCATTTCCTCCAGCCAAAGGTTCCACAGCTTTCCAAAACTTACCACGAGCAGAGCACATGTTCAGACATGTGCCATTGGGCCACATTTCCTATTCAAGTTATAACCAGTGTTAAGAGATTCCTGGAATACATTGTCTACCATGGCAGCATTTATTGAAAAGTGCTCATGTCTGTTTTGATAACATAGGTACTTGATGGCAAAGAAGAGGTTGAGAAACAGCATAGAGAAAATATTAAAAAGCTGAACTCTGTGGTAGAACGCCAGGAAAAAGATCTTGGCCGGCTTCAAGTAGATATGGATGAACTTGAAGAAAAGAGCCGAAGTACTCAGGCTGCCCTAGATAGTGCGTACAGGTATGCAATTTGCAGTGTGTTTTCTGCTATCACTGTAGGAGGTTGAAGAAGTCCCTTTTCCTTCTTTTTTAAAAAATTATTATATGTGCATTGGTATTTTGCCTGCATGCATATCTCTGTACCATATGCCCGAGGAGGTCAGAAGAGGTTGTTGTGTCCTTAGAACTGGAGTTTCAGCCAGTTGTCAGCTGCTGTGTAGGTGATGGGAATTGAACTCAGGTCCTCTGCAAGGACAACCAGTGCTCTCAAATACTCAGCCATCTCTCCAGCTCATCTCTTTTCTATTATCTGAGTACTAGCAGCATTTATAGATTTGTCTATAAGTGAGTTTGTTTTTAGACAAAGCAAGTCCAACAGGGTCATTATAATGGTTAATGTTATTGTAAGATGTGCTTGCTGCTGTTTTGAGATTTCCTTGGTACATAGACATTGCATTAGTGGTAGTATGTGTTTACTTATGCATTGTTCTATTAATAAATGAAAAATATGAATCTACTTTTTAAAGAGAACTTACTGATCTTCACAAAGCCAATGCTGCTAAGGACAGTGAGGTACAGGAAGCTGCTCTAAGGCGTGAGATGAAGGCTAAAGAAGAACTTTCTGGGGCACTGGAGAAGGCCCAGGAAGAAGCCCGTCAGCAGCAAGAGGCATTAGCACTTCAGGTAGGCAGTGATGGCTAAAGCCGCCTTTTATGTGTTTGTTTATGTTTCTACAAAGTGAAACAGTTTGCTAACAAATATGAATCTGTTCTTTCATGAGATAAATCTGGGAGATGTCTGTGACTATGTTACTAGCATTTTTAGGGTACTGGATTGTACAAACCTTACTTGTGTATGTTTTTAAATGTCCCTAGTGTGATGCACACACCATACTGTTATTGCTTGGTTTTCTGTGAGTTTCATATAGGTTTATGAGTGTATAGTGCTGGGGATACAGCTCAGTGGTAGAGTGTCTGCTCCTATATGCAGAGGGCCTGGTACTGCCAGAGGAAAGAGAGTTTTATGAAACTAGGAGGTATCCTGTTGCACACACACACACACACACACACACACACACACACACACACACATATAAATAAAACATACAGTTTCAAGAGACTGCCTTATATAGTTGGTTCTTGAATACTTTTGTAACATTTCTGGAAGTTTATTAACTCAATGAAGAAAGAAAAAAGTTTGGCATACTGTGTTTACAGAATCATGGAATACTGCCAGGCATGGTGATACACACTATCAATCTTAGCCCTTGGGAGGTGGAGGCAGGTGGATCTCTGAGTTCAAGGCCAGCCTGGTCTACAGAGCGAGTTCCAGGATAGCCAGGGCTACACAGAGAAACTCTGTCTTGAAAAACCATATGTGCATATGTGTGTGTGTTATTTATATAAAAATATTTTATATGTATATTGAACATTTGAGATACTTACTTCATTTGGCTACAATTAATGAGGCTGCTGTAAATATTCATTACAGTTCGTTTTGTTTGATTTCATCAGTGCAGGTGATCCAGCCCAGGGCCATTTGTGTGCTAGGCAAGTACTGCCCTAGTGAGCTATAGCTTCATTCCACAATAGGTCTTAATGTATGCAGACATCTCTTCCCAAGCACTGTTCTAAACACACAGAATTATTTTCAGCAACCTCAGTTAACTTTTGGTGGGTGTTTTTTGTTTTTTGTTTTGTTTTGTTTTGAGACAGGGTTTCTCTGTGTAGCCTTAGCTGTCCTGGACTCACTCTGTAGACTAGACTGGCCTCACTCTCAGAGATCCGCCTGCCTCTGCCTCCTGAGTGCTGGGATTAAAGGCATGTGCCACCACACCCGGCTAACTGTAGGTTTTATTTTACATTTTTGGTGGATAAATTATTTACAAATGAAAACTTTGCTTCTAATTTATCCCCTCCCTATTGCTCCTTTTACTCTAAACATAATAACCACTTTATCAGTATTGGGCCTACTCTTCAGTGTTTGTATTATAAATGGAGGAAGGACATATGTATGTGTGCCTTTTGAATATTCACATTTGTGTCTGCTTCATTCTTACAGGAAAGATTCCTACTTACACCATTGATAGCTCATTTATGGTCTTAGTAGACTTCTCTTATATTTTTCATTATAAGTCTTGTCTCTAACAGTTGAACCATTTCTCCAGACTATTCTGATAGTGTGTTTTATACCACTCTGCTATGTAATTTTCAGCTGTATTTTTATGGGTTTGGATTGCTTTCAGTATTTTGCTCTTGTAAATTATGTCATGGTCCACATATCCATGTATTTCTGTCACTTTCAAGAGACCTTTTGTAGAGAAATATACATACGGAAAATACACATAATGTTACTATTTTAGACTGGTGGGTTGGAGACATGCTTCAGCAGGTAGGAGCACTAACTGCTCTTGCACCCCCGGGTTGGGTTCCCATAACTCACATGGCCACTTAATAACTGCCTGTAACTTCAGTTCCTGGTGGTCCAGTGCCCTCTTTTGACCTCCTTGGGCTCCTGTACACATGTGGTACACATGTGTATACTTACACATACACATAGACCCTGGTGTTTTTTATCTTTAAAAATTCTTTCAAATTAAAAATACATTTTAATAATAAAGAAAAATTGAGTGAGTAAGGAATAGGGTGTGGGACTGTCATTAAAAACTACCATGGTGTGTAAGGATTGCTAATTTTGTATGTTACTTTGTTAACATTATCTCCATCTAGGCTTTTTTATTTTTCCTTAAATAATTTATAGCCATGGCTGTGATAGTCTTTCCATTTAGAAAGAATAGTTTTTACACATTGTTTTTTTTTTTTGCATGTGTGTTTTTATTGTTGTTTTGTTGTTGTTGTTTTGTTTTGTTTTTTCAGGACAGAGTTTCTCTGTGTAGCCTTGGCTGTCCTGGAATCCCTTTGTAGACCAGGCTGGCCTTGAGCTCAGAGAGATCCGTCTGCCTCTGCCTCCATAAGTCCTGGGACTACAGGTGTGCATCACCAAGCCTGGTTATTGATTGTTATTTTTAATGCTTGGGTTCATGTAGCTGCATTTGAAAACATTATAATACTGATGGGCATTTAGAGTTGGGTTCCATTCTGTTGTTGCCAGGCTTGCTAATGCTTCAGTGCATCTTTGTGTGCTCTACAGACGATGTCTTAAGGACTATAATGACCAGTACCATTTTCTGATTAGTTAAATATGATGCCACAGTATTTAAAAAAAAAAAGTTGTGGCAGTTACAAAGTGTGCAGCTGTGTGTGAATGGAACCTTGTTTCTTGTTTTTATGCTGAAACAGTGTTGTGCAAATGACACTCAACTATTGTTTCAGACTCCCAAATAGATGTTAACTGTAAGCATACAGCATCACACTCCTTCTCTTTTAGGTTTAGTTTTGTTTTGTTATTTAGATAGGGCCTGCTATGTAACACAGACCTATCTGGAACTCTATGTAGCCTACCTGGCCTGGAAATTGAATACTGAAAAGCAGGTTTGTGCCACCACGCCTAGGTTAGTTAGTTAGTTAGTTAGTTAGTTAGTTAGTTAGTTTTTTGAGACAGGATTTCTCTGTGTAACAGCCTTGGCTGTCCTACACTCTCTTTGTAGACCGGCTGGCCTCAAACTCACAGAAATCCACCTGCCTCTGTTTCCCTGAGTGCTGGGATTAAAGGTGTGTGCCACCATGCCCAGCTGTTTCTTTATTTTTATAGCTCATGTGGCTCTGATCTCTCCTCTATTTTATTGGCAGGGCTGTGCGTATTTGCATATTTTTCTTTGGCTAGCAGAGCGCTGTCTTAAGTAGATAGTGAATATGTTTACAGCATTGCTTAAGGAACGGGATTTGTGCTCAGCATAGATGTTTCCAGCAGGACGTTCCAGCTAATGCTCTGAGTGTTGTCTGTCCTGCAGGTGGGGGACCTTAGGCTAGCTCTGCAACGAGCAGAGCAAGCAGCGGCCAGGAAAGAGGATTACTTACGCCACGAGATCAGTGAACTTCAGCAGGTACTGTCACAGCTCTCCCAAGCGCAAGGTCAAAAGTGTGTCTTCTTGAAGTAACATGACCACTCGCTGGGCTAGTGTTCCTGGATTGAAAGCATTACTACTATACATACCATTCATTGGATGTGTTTTTGTAGCAAATATGAACCAAAGTGATCCCCTGAAAAAAATAGGAAAATCTCTAATTTTGTTTTAAAGGAATTAATTTCATCATGATAGATTGCTATACAATATTATTTTCTTTTTCTTTCTTTTTTTTTTTTGTAAGATAGCTAATTATTTTTTCTTGGAAAAACTAAAGTTTATATGTTTGCTGGTGTTTTTTTTACTGTCAGTGGTAATAATGTGAGAATTTTTTGATTCAGAGACTCCAAGAAGCAGAGAATCGAAACCAAGAACTGAGTCAAAGTGTTTCATCAACAACAAGACCATTGCTTCGACAGATAGAAAATTTACAAGCAACTCTAGGGTCTCAGACATCATCGTGGGAGACGCTAGAGAAGAATCTTTCCGATAGACTTGGTATCCTCTTTCATACTCCATGTTTGATGCAAGAGACATGCTGTCTTATTTGTAGAAGTAGGATAGTGTTAATGACATTGAAATTCACCTGATCTCGTGGGTGACATTTTGTGTCTAACATGTATAGATTTGTCTTTTCACCTTTTTCATGGATACCTCAGTTTTGACTCTTTAAAAACATTTTTCCTTACACAGTATATCAGATACTTTACTGCCTACCATTTCATTTAGTGTGTGCATACATTCCTGCTTACGTGTGTGTGTGTGTGTGTGTGTGTGTGCGCGCGCGTGCGCGCACGCACATGTCTGCATGTGTGTGCATGTGTGCATGCAAGTATGTATCTTCCTGTGTCTATTTGCCTTTTCTATGAGTGCTGGGACTCCCAATTGGAATCCTTGTATTTACACAGCCAGCACCTCACTAAGCTGCCTCCTCAGTCCTGATTCTTTCACTTATTCTTGTAGATGGCTAAACAAATCTTTCCTTTGTCCCTCACCCATTGTGCATCTGACCCCTTTCTAGCTTGTCCACAAGAACTGGACAATAGGGATCAGATACAATTCCAAGTAGTGGTAGAATTCCAGGAGCAGAGGCAAATCTGAAGAAGATGAGGATGAAATCCTACAAGAGAAATTGGATGGAGTCTTTTTGTTTTGTTTTGTTGTTTTTCAAGACATGGTTTCTCTGTGTAGCCTTGACTGTCCTGGACTCACTTTTAGACGAGGCTGGCCTTGAACTCACAGAGAGCTGCCTGCCTCTGCCTCCCAGAGTGCTGGGATTACAGGTGTGTGCCACCAAGCCCAGCTGTTAATGATGTCATATTCTGCTTCCTTATACACACACTCCTTGAGCTTTTCTCGATGCTCTTAATAAAGAAAACGATGTCAAGGTGTTTCTCTTTAGTTTCAGGCCAGTGGTATGTGTGTATACACTGGATATCTAACAGCTAGACTAGAAGCTAGCAAACTCCTATAAAATTGATGCATACAAATCTCATGTATAACCTGAAGAGATAGCACGTTTTAGTGACAAAGCAAATGAGTGAGGGTCAGCAGATGGGGGTTTGCTGTTGTGTTGTTTGTGTTTTCCTTGTCAATCGCAGGGTGGGAAACTAGTCTCTTGGCTTTCAAGTGGTGTTTAGTGGACCCTGGGTGCTGCTGTTTTGCTGACGGAGAAGCTTAATGCATAGGTGCAGGCCTCTTCGGGCTGCTCTAATGAAACTGGGCCTCCTTTCTATCAACTTAGAATCCTTGTAAGATTTGGTCCAGAAAAAGAAACATCTGCTAAAACAAAAACATTTTAAGTGTAGTTTTAGGTTTTCAGATATACAAATATTTGAGACCATGTGATATAAAGAATGATACCTGAAATTGACATCTTTGTTTTCTTTTTATGTGATGGAGTCAAAACCAGGCCTTCTGCATGCATAGTAAGCTCTGTCACTGAGCTACACCTCTAGTCTGAACTTGGCACCTTCTACAGTGAGCATTAATTTAGCATTGAATAAACAGCAGTAAATGAAAGCTAAAACATGGCACTTTGTGGGTTTTAGGTCAAAGCTGGCCTGCCCTTAGGAATGTGTGGTAATGTCCTGTAGTACAGGCAGAGCCACTGCTAGATAGGAAAATGTACTAAGAAGATCATAGGTACACTAGGGAGCATGAGGTAACTCGGAGACCTTGCCAGGTCTGTCTTAACAAGGAAAAAAAGGGAGAATTGCCCTGGAGAGATGGCTAAGTTCCTCGGGTGCTGATGTTCAGTTACAGCACCCTGTCAAGTGACTCACGACCACCTGTAACTCCAGTTCTGAGGATCCTCTTTCTGACTGCTGCAGATCCATGGACACAATTGGCATAGACATGCACAGACATATATTAAAAATATTAAACAATTAGCATTGAAAAAATAATAGTGGAAAGAACCACTGGTTTGGTTAAACCTCAGGCAAGCCTTATCCACTGCTTCTTTGTTTCCATTGAAATTTTGTATTGATAATGAGTTTCAGTGTGTATTTTTTAATTTCTTCAAATATTAGCATTTTACAAAATCAATACATAATACCGCAGGCATGTGTTGACATGGCATAATCTATCAGTGTTATTTAGATTTCTTTTTTTTTAAGGTTTTAAAATTTTTGTTATGTACACAGTATTCTACCTGCATGTATGCCTGTATGCCAGAAGAGGGCACCACATCTCATTACAGATGGTTGTGAGCCACCATGTGGTTGCTGGGAATTTTACTTTACCCCTGGAAGAGGAACCAGTGCTCTTAACATCTGAGCTATCTCTCCAACCTCTATATTGTTCCATTTTTATTTGTATTAGTTCTTTACAATTTTACCAATTGTGTAGGTTCTTTTATGCACCATGTTGAACATCTAAAAAGTCCCAATATCACATGGATCACTCCTCTTGCTCTTATAAGCATACGCACCCATCATCTCTTCGCATCCTCCCTTCCTGTCACACATCCCTGGACATCACTAGCTGTCTGCATTTCTAAAAATTTGTCTTTTTAAAAATTTTAAACATTAAGCTATGGGGCTGAAGAAAGTGTCCAGTGGCTAAGAGCTCTTGATGCTCTTCCAGAGAACCTGACTTCAGCTCCCAATGCTTGAATCAGATGGCTTACAACTGTCTGTAACTTCACCTCCAAGGATATGACCCCTTCTTCTCCTCTCTGGAGGCATCTGAACACAGGCACGCACATGCGTGTGCGTGCACACACACACACAGACACACACACAAATAAAAATAAAGTAATAGAATTAGACAATATTTGGCAATTGAAATTGGCTTTATTAAGCCGCACACGGTGGTGCATACTTTTAATTCCAGCACTCAGGAAGCAGACACAAGCAGATCTCTGAGTTTGAGGCCAGCCTGATCTACATGGCAAGTCCAGGGCAGCCAGGGCTCTATAAAACAGAGAAACTCTGTCTTGAAACAAAACAAAACAAAAACAAAAAGAAGAAAAAGAAAGAAGGAAGGAAGGAAGGAAGGAAGAAAGAAAGAAAGAAAGAAAGAAAGAAAGAAAGAAAGAAAGAAAAAGTGGCTTTGTTGTCTCAGCATTATTTTCTGAAATGCACACAGAAGTTACTACCCCAGAGTGTTGAGTTCAGTTCAGGGCAGCTACCCTGTTCTGTTAGTTAAACTTTGGGACATTGAAATTGGCTAAGGAAAATGACTGAATAGAGAATATTGCTCTGTTCATATACTTGTAGCCTACACAAATAAATAAATACATTTTAAGAGGTCATCAACATTTCGATCCTTCAGTCTTGTCTCTAGAACGTCTGCCTGTGGTTAGTGTAACATGAGCATGGGTATCTGATCTGGTTCCAGGGTTTGACAGCTATGGGTAAAGCTGCTGTAAATGTATGATCAGGAGTGAATGTGGGTGTAAAATTTCATGTTTCTGGATAAAGAATCAAATATGTAGTTGCTGGGCCATATAGGTGTTTGTGCTTTGTTTTTAGAGAAAATGCTGAACTGTTTTCATAGTGGCAATATCTGAGGGAGTAATCCAGTTTGTTCACATCCTTGGTAGCATTTTGGGTTGGCCCTAGTCTTTTCCTTTTTTCTTCCTTCCTTCCTTTCTCTTTTCTTTTTTTCTTTCTTTCTTCCTTCCTTCCTTCCTTCCTTCCTTCCTTCCTTCCTTTCTTCCTTGTTTTGTTGAGATAGGGTTTTTCTGTGTAGCCTTGGCTATCCTGGAACTCTCTTTGTAGACCAGGCTGGCCATGAACTCAAGAGATCCACCTGCCTCTGCCTCCCATGTGCTGGGATTAAAGGCATGCACCACCACACCCAACTTGTTTTTTATTTTATTTTTTCAATTTATTTACCATTCAGAAATTCTTCTATTTCATAATTTTAATGTTCTTTTCCCTAATGATAACTGATACTGAGCATTTGTTTCATATATTTATTTTCTACCTGTCCACATTTTAGGATGAACTGTCTATTCATAGCTTTTGCTCATTTTTTAACTAGACTGTCTACATTTTCACTTCTTAGATTCTATCTTTTTACCTTCTTTTTATTTTAAAAAAGTGGCGGGAGGGAGAAGATAGGGTCTCATAGCCCAGACTGACCTCAAATTCTCCAGGTAGCCAAGGATGGCCTTGAACTCCTGATCTTCCTGCCTCTTTTGCGAAATCTTCAGGATTCTAGGTGTGTTCCACCAACCTTGGCTTATGCAGTGCTGGGATGAACCGATGGCCTCATGCATGCTATGCAAACAAACAACCAGTTAAACTCCATCCCTAGCCTGTTTGTCTTTTCATCCTCTTCACCTACTGCACAAGTTTAATGTTTTGAAGAACTTCATTTTATTGATCTATCTTTATCTTATTCTGATTATCTTTTATTGATCTATTCTTGTCTGTGGATGTTTGGTTGCTCTAGTGCTATTTGTTGACTCATTACTCTGTTACTGAATAACTCCGTTTCCAGGTAAATCCTCAGAGGAGAGAATGCCAACTTGCACATTTTCTTCCTCTGTAATCAGGTGAATCGCAGACCTTGTTGGCTGCAGCAGTTGAGAGAGAGCGTGCAGCTACAGAAGAGCTCCTTGCCAACAAAATCCAGATGTCTTCAGTGGAGGCCCAGAATGCACTGATACGGCAGGAGAACAGTAGACTTCAGGCCCAGCTAGAGTCAGAGAAAAATAAACTAAGAAAGCTGGAGGATGAAAGTAACCGGTGAGTATGTGTGTGTTGTGTTCTTTGTGGTTCCATGGCATTTTAAAGCACCATTGGAAAGTATTTTGTTGGGTTTTAGCTTCATTGCATTGAGTGAATAACTGAAAGTCTCATTTTAAGTCTCAGAGTTCTGGTTTAAAAAAAAACTTTCCACTTGTAGCTGATGAGTGAGTTGCAGTGACCTGGGACAGGCAGCTGGAAGGTTGAGTCTGAGGTGGTGATAAAATGACACTAACCATGGAGCTGAGCTTAACAAGTTGGGTGTTGTAACAGTCTGTGCTCTCACCTTCTCTGTTTTGTTTAATTCCTTCTGGTTTACTAGGTACCAGGTTGAATTAGAAAACCTTAAAGATGAATATGTAAGAACAGTTGAAGAGACAAGGAAAGAAAAGGTATTTCTCAGTGCTCGCTCCCCACCAGGGCTTGCGTTAGAGGTGGATGGGGATGGCAGCGAGCTGCTGAGGAGGTGAGGTGGGCGATATGTAGTCTTGCCTTTGGTGGTGAAATGGGAGCTTGTCGTTCATACTCTGAACCTTGCGGTTAACTCATCATGGGTTAGTATCTCACAGTTACCTCACTGTATCTCTCTCCTTTAGACACTGTTGTGCAATCAGTTAGAAATGGAGAAAATGAAAGTTGAACAAGAAAGGAAGAAAACCATTATCACTCAAGAAACAGTGAAAGAAAAGGTACCGAGTTGTGTTTGTTTGAGCTGGTTTGTGGAGCCAAACTGTTGTGATTGGCCATGGATTGGTCTGTGGTTTAGATGTAATGATGTCTTAAGTGTTTCCTCCTTCTAAAGTTACTAGACTGATGAGTTGTGGTGGCATTGTCAGTACACTATGCAGGGCAGATCTGAAGACACTGGAGTGCATTCAAGTTGGTCTGTGACTGGTTTAGAATTGTGGAAACTTTTACACTTTTTAAAAGGAATTTTGTGATTTCTCACTGAAACTAATGTAGCAAAATGGTTACTTCAGAATAGACCTGACTTGCTGTATCTTTCTGATGAGTAAATGAAGTAAGCTTTTTGTTGGTGGTGGTTTTTTTGCGCGCGTGCGTGTGTGTGTGTGTATATGTGTGTGTGTGTGGGGGGGGCAGAGTTGACACTGGGTATCTTCCTCAGTTATTTCTCTACATTGTTTTATTGAGGCAAGTTTCTTGCTGAAGTTGGAGCAAGTTGATTGGCTAGTCTAATTAGCTAACTTGCCTCAAGGATCCTGTCTCTGCCTCTTGAGTGCTGAGATCACAGGCAGCCACCACATTTGCCTGGCTTTTCTATGGGTTCTAGGGAGATGAACTCTGGCCTCCAAGCTTTAATTCACTAAGCCTCCTCCTTAGCTCCCAAGGAATTGTTTACAAAATGTGTTTTTCATACACTAAAGTAAAGTAGATATGTCAGAAATTTTAGCAACTTTAATAATAATTGATAATGTTACATAACGTGATATAGTTAGCTTTTACAGGCTTTTTCACTAAAGAATTCTCATTATAAAAAAAACAAAGACAACAACAACAAAACCACCTGAGCTGGGTGGTGGTGGAGCTCACCTTTAATCTCAGGCCTCAGGTGGCAGAGGCAGGTGAATCTGTGTGAGTTCGAGGCCAGCCTGGTTTACAAAGTGAGCTCCAGGACAGCCCCCCCCCCAAAAAAACGCACAAACACAAACAAACAAACAAACAAAAACCAAACCAAAACAAAAAACCTCACCTATGGCTAATTGTGTTATAATATAAATGGGGCAATGCAGGCTTTAAATTTTAAATTAAAATGTTTTGTGTGTGTGTGTGTGTGTACATATGTGCATGGGTGCATGCATCATATATATATATATATATATATATATATATATATATATATATATATATATATATATATATATCTCCCATGACATATATGTATGTCAGAAGACAAGCATACTGGAGTTGTTTATGTCTTTTACCATATGGGTCTTCGGATTGAAATCAGGTCAAGCTTGGAAGCACCTGAACCATCTTGCCAGCTCAGCTCTTAATTTTTAAATGCTTTTTATACTCGAGGTATTCTGGCTTTGAGAAATTATATCTATAGCATATCATGGAGAGATTTAATGCCTTTGTTGTCATTAGTTCTAGAAATTTTTCTTGCTTCTTTTATGTTTGTTCTTCAGTCTTACAGACTTTTTTTTTCCCCTAAGGACCACAAGCTGTTCTCTGTCTCTAGTACTCCCACCATGTCACGCTCAAGCTCTGTAAGTGGCATGGACATGGCAGGGCTACAGACATCTTTTCTGTCTCAGGTAATGGCTTACATGTGCCTATGCATAATGGCTTCTATTTTCACATGTGCTGAGTTCTTACCTTGAGTAATGGTAAAGGGAACATGAGTTGTCACATGGGCTGTCACTGTGACCTTAAAGTGAAAAAATTCAAATGATTGTATGCTTTTGAGAAAACTCATAATAGACATTTCAAAGCAAGAGCTAACAGGATCTTTCTTTGAACTGATAGTAGAACATAACGTATTATAACTGTCTTTGTTTTTCTTTAACTGAAAGGATGAGTCTCATGACCATTTGTTTGGGCCAATGTCTACATCAGCCAGTGGAAGCAATCTTTATGAAGCTGTAAGGATGGGAGCAGGGTCGAGCATTATTGAAAATCTGCAGTCTCAGTTAAAGCTGAGGGAAGGAGAAATTAGTCATTTACAGGTACTGGAAAAACTATAAAATCCCATGCTATAGAATCCCGTGAAGTGATGGATCCCAGTAAGTAGTGGCTTCATCTCACCTGAATTTTGAGTGCATTAGGAAATAACATGAATTGGTGACATATAAAATCCATTGTGTATCACATATATTAATATTAAACACTAGAGCCAAATGGTTGAGTCTCCTAATGGACTGGCTGCCAGAATTAGGCAGATTTGCCTGCTGTGTCTTAGGAAATGCTGGGAGCCTTGTGTTATGGCCTCCTCAGAGAGGATTTAGGGACATCTGAGCAGGAAATGGCCCATTCCTTCCCAGCATCTCTTCTCAATAGGAAAAAAGGAAGTGCTGATCCAGCATGCTTGCTCTGTCCCTCCTGTATATGCCACAGAAAAGTTTCCCACCTTCCCTGCTTGAAAGAGTGAATAAAATGAAGGAGACCTGCACGTAGAGGAAAGAGTACAATGGGAGGGAGCTGTAAGAATCACTGCTTATGGAGTGACAAGTGTGATGTGTTTTTAGTTTTTAGTGTTAAACTTTGTACACCTGAAATGAGTACCTCTTCCTCTTCCTATTCCTCGTTTGGGCTATCTTAATATGGGCTGATGTATGTCACCCAGTACTGTGCTTGAGAGGCCGGCTCAGTTTCTCAGGGAGCGATGAAAGCTTTAGCGATACCCTGTTGGGAGGGACAGCTTTAACGTGTGTCCTCGTTCCTCTAGCTTAGGATAAGGAAGATGTGTGTTGTATATTACTTTCTTAGAGAAAAATGTGGTTGCATTTTCAGACAAATCATTCGGTATTCTTTTTTCTTTCTTACATAGTGAACCCTATAAAGAATACACTGCTAAAGAAAGTTAAGGTCCCCTTTTCCCACTGTTTTGCTTCAAAAATGACACACTAAATATTTTTATGTTTGTAAGAGCATTAAACAAGATACGTTTTTATTGAAACCATTTTATTCTTATATTTCTCAGCTAGAAATTAGCAACCTAGAAAAAACTCGGTCCATAATGTCTGCGGAGCTAGTTAAACTAACAAATCAGAATGACGAACTTGAGCAGAAAGTGAAAGAGACACCCAAACTTCGAGTTCAGCTGCGAGTAAGTACTCTTCACTCAGGAGAGCTCTAAGACGTTTTAATCCAGTTACTAAATAGCCTGTTTACGTAAAATGCATATGTATGATTTTGTAATTTCTTTGAAAATTAAGGAGTCAATAGTTGAGTAACGAATGTGAAAGATGAATTTCTGTTGCTGTGTCATTACCTATCTAAAGTGTTTTCCCAGAACGCTTAGTTTAATCAAAGGAAAGAACAAGCTTCTCTTTGTCCAGTGCTTGATAAAGCAAGCATGTACGTCACAGGTCTTTGTAGTATTTGGTTCAATGCTTGCTCCATCACATTATTGGGACATTAATTGACTGTTAGAGGAGACTTTCCAGTGGGATACATGCCAAGCAATACTAAACCAAATTATCACGAAAAAATCTCATCAAGGGTACTTAAATTAATGGGAAGGAGACTGATTAAGTCATAGTTGGAGGGAATTGTAGATTTAGTGGAGAAATGTGTGTGTGTGTGTGTGTGTGTGTGTATGTGTGTGTGTGTTATGTACATGTGTGCTGAGATGCATGCTAGGAAGCCAAAAGACTAAGTGGGTATCTTGCTTTATCACTCACCACCCTGTTGATTCCCTTCAGCCAGGATCTCACTGAGCCTCCAGCCTGCTGTTTTGTGGGTAGGCTAGCTGACTGGGCAGCACACCCAGATCCGGGGTTAAATACAGCACACATGGCTTTTTAGATGGGTGTTGGGGTTAGAAGCAAGGTCCTCATGCTTGCTCAGCAAGTGCTGGCACCACTACGCCCTCTCCTCAGCCCCTCAGCAAGCTTTTAAAAGAAGTTCCTCTTTTTTGCTCTGTATTCCTAGATAAACTGGGTATGAGGTTTTTTGTTTTTGTTTTCCTCTTAAAGAAATGAGCTTATATTTTTGTTCAACTTGTGATTTTTTTTTTGTATTGACTTGAAATAACTGTGGTCATTAAAAATTACAAACATTTTTTAGGATTTGGATCAAAGATACAACACTATTCTGCAGATGTATGGAGAAAAAGCAGAAGAAGCAGAGGAACTTCGCCTGGATCTTGAAGATGTAAAAAATATGTATAAAACTCAAATAGATGAACTTCTAAGACAAAGGCTCAGTTAACCTGCGAAGTTTGTATTCCCATCAGACTAAATGTAAACACTTAATATATAAATGTAGACTTCCAATAAATTCTTTTGTAGAATTAGAAAATGAGATTTGCTGTAGAGTGTAAAAAACTTTTTAAAAAATTCTTTTATAGTACATAGTAATATTTGCAGTTAAATTATTTTGTGCAATATTTGAATTTATTTTTGAAACTAGTCCTTAAAATTTTATTTTTTAAAGCTTTTTTTTTTTTTTGTGCCTTGAACAGCAAAGAGATTTATTACTTTATCCAAGTGTCAACACACCTGGGAAGGGAGATTGGTGTTTTCACATTATTATGGACATATAATTAACTGTATTATATCTAATTTATATGTGTTTGTACATATTGAGAGATTTACAGAGTAATATTAACATCGAAATTTTGAAATCTTTCACACTGAAATCTTCACCATATTTCTTGAAAGTGTTTTAAACCTTCAAGTAAAAAGATTATTAAGCCTGTGACTACTAAATTATAAACAAAGGTTTTCTTTTAAAAGCAGAAGTCACACTGACATGTCTAAAATTTGAAGAGTAACTTAAACTTAGAAATATTTGTTTTGAAATTTCATTCCGTATAACTTCCACAATGTAGTGTGAACAAATATGGATATTTTTGATACTTACCCAGAGAAAGCTATAAATAATATTAGCTAGGTGTATCTAGATAGTAGGAAATCTTACTTGTAATAAATTATGATAGTGTCAGTAGCAAGTGATTTTGAAGTCTTTTACTACACTGTAAAATAAATCTAACAAAAATAAAATCACTAACAAAATTTGCTCTTAAAACTAGTCAATTTACTCTTTAAAAACTATTTGTTTAATTTCTTACAGTTATAGTTAATGTCTTACAACAGAATCCCTATAGCAAAACAGAAAAATAATAGGAGTACATTTAATTTGGGGATTTTATAGTTTTGTGGAGTTCAACATTTTTTTTTCCTTGAAGCAAACGTAGTGTAGAATAGCATTAGGACATAGTTGTGCCCTCTTCTAAATGTTACTTTGTTACATTACTTTCTTTTAAAAAGTTAATCAAGCCAGGCGTGGTGGTGCACGCCTTTAATCCCAGCACTTGGGAGGCAGAGGCACGTGGATCGCTGTGAGTTCGAGGCCAGCCTGGTCTACAAAGTGAGTCCAGGACAGTCAAGGCTACACAGAGAGACCTTGTCTCGAAAAACCAAAAAAAAAAAAAAAAAAAAAAAAAAAAAAAGTTAATCAGGTTGTGTTTTAGACCTGTACAATATTTTGATAGCTTTTATTACTGAAAATTATTTAATTGCTTTTATCATAGACCTTTTTTTATCTGTTCCTTTTGCTTTTCTGTGGTTCTAGCTAAAGTTCAACAATAATCCAAAAATACATGGCATTCCAGAAATAGAATTTTAAGTGTATGCCGTTCAGAGTAGCCTGCTGGAATTTCACTGTGAGTCCACCTGCCTAGTACATTCACACCCTTGTCAGTCCCTGGCCATCTCAGCTATTGAGTCTACTATAGAGTGTGGAGGTGCTGTGTCCAGGTAATCCCTTTGTTCTTTAATGTCCCTAAAGTGAAAAAGCGAAAAGTTAACTGCAAGTGCTTCCTTTAATGGCTGTCTTGCTGGAGGCTGGTAGCTTCCACTGTTTCATGCATTCCCTGAGGGTCTTAAAACCATCCTCCCCTCAATGAGAAGGTAGGATTTCAAGTATAAGCTGTAAGTTTTACTTACATTTTAAACAGCACTTCAGAACACAGCTGTGAGTAGCTATCTTGCAGACTGGAGAACGTTTTGGGGGTAATTCAAGTGATCCTGGTTTTGCTCCTTGTGTCCCACACAGGCTTTCTGTTGTCGGGGCTCTGAATTGTAGCATGAATGAATGTCTTTGGGGTGAAAGTCACAGTCATAAAATTAACTTTCTGTATTTTAATGGTAGAAAGCAGCCTCATAACTTTCGCTAGATTTAAAATTAATATTTAGGGCAGGATAACAAGTCTGATAGCAATAAAAATGTAGAGTTAGAAGAGACAGGAAACCTAAATTTCAAAATTCTTGGAAAGCATTTGAAATGGGAAATATAAAATACTTTTTAAACAAATAGTTTAGAAATGTGGCAGAGAAAAGATTTTGAAATTTAAATTTCCTGTATTAAATTCTAAATGTCATAATATCAGCATTAAATATTTTTCTTGGTCCTTATAAACATTAACAAAATCAGTACTTATTTATAATATGACATGCAACCATTCACCTCTGTCACATGATTAATAGCTGATGTTCACACTGCTTTTATGTTGACTAGTATATACTTAGACCTTTCAGTACATTTCAAGTTGTTAAGGAGTACTGAATAAATTTCTTGTAAATAATCCAGTAAGTGGCAGAATACTTATTAAACACTGGTTGGTCTTTTGTTAAATTTATTTGCTATGTATTATTGAAAATTCTCTACCCATATGCTAGTACTCTATTCTAATGCATAAAATAGTTTATGATTAGATAGATCCATTTTTGAAAAACAAACAAAGACAACTTGGAATTCAGAGTAAAAGAGGCCCAGGCGCTGGTGGTGTCAGACCCTCACTCCTCTGGGAGACCGAATGGACACTGCTGCTGCTGGGCCCCTCTTGAGAACACTCCATAGCATTTAGCATGTAGAATGTACCAAATACATGGCATTACAATTTAAATATCCTAAGTATGAATGACTTCTGACTTAGAGGAATTTGAGTTTTTGTAGTTAAGTAAATGTAAAAAATATTCAGGAAGCATTTTCCCCACTTCTCAATAATTTCATTAATTGAAAATTTTTTTTGAATTCTTACTTAAAAAGCACAGGATTTGGGTCTGGAGAACACTTTGCTAATCTTCCAGCAGTCCTGGGTTCAATTCCTAGCACCCACATGGTAGCTCCCAACCATCTGTAACTCCAATCTCAGGGGATCCAGCATCCTCTTGTGATGTTCTCAGACACCAGGCATGAAGTGGTGCACAGGCATTGATGCAGACAAAACCCATACAGATACAGTTAAAAAAAAATTAAAACACATGATTTGTAGTATTTAAAAGAAAGCCCCTAAATTAAAAAGGAGTAAGTGTGAATATCTTATTAGTGTTTAGTATTATAGACATGTATATTGTAGGTGATCATTTCTCATCTTCATTACAAAAAAGCTGATTCAAGTTTTCTTATCCTTGGTCAGTTTTAAACTAAAATATATTAGCTACATATTTTGTAAAGGGCTAAACGTATGGTTTAAACTATAGATTGATATTATTTTAATGCTAAATGAAAGGTAGTGTGAATAAGCACAAATCTGATTCAAATAAAGTTTTGAAAGTCTGCTAGTGTATGTCACTTTACTGTAATTCAGAGAGGTGCGTCTTTGAACATAGACCTGTGTGGTGGGATACACAGGAGAGATCGGTTTTCCTAAGTAAGTATATTTTTGATTCGTATTGAGACTTCAAGTGAAATTCAGAACTGCAGAATATCCAGATGACTTCCTGAAGCTCTGTTTCCCTCTCAATGTCAGAGCTGCCATCGTTGCTGCTTCATATTGACTTCTCACAACGCCAGTATTGTCACTCACTGTCCAGTTCTGAGAAAAGTCTGGGTATTTTGTTTTTGTGTTTGGTTTTTAATTCTTCAGTCTTGCAGGTCGCTCCCACTAAGGAGATACAAATTGAGTTTTGAAGTTGTTTAAGGCAGATCCTTTGTGTTACGTGCATCAACTGGAGAGCATTCAGGTCCATGTCAGCTTTCACGGATCGCTGTGTATTTATAATGTAACTGTCTGCATAGTTCTAGAATCATCTGTCCTCTTATATCAATATTCCTTCCTTTTAGTAAACATTTAAAATATTTTTCCATCTGTGAAGTAGTACATTTGTGTGTGTGCGCGCACGCGTGCGTGTGTGCCTGTGTGTGTGTGTGCCCCTCAGGTAAGTGATAGCATCATTTTCCACCCTGTAATGTGCAGTGTTCAGAGATACCATCAATTCCTTTTTACACTTAAATAGTTCCACATTTGGTTCTCTCTATCATGCACAAGTCCATGAGCCATCTTTGTAGTCAATGTACTAACACCGTTGAACTGAGCTAAAAAAAAAAAATCAACAAACAAAAAACAGAAAAACCCTTGTGTTATAATTTGGGAGGTTTGTTACAGAAACTGAAAGCTAACACATCTAGCTTATTCCTTCAGTTTTCTGTTGGTGGTATTTGAATTTATATTAAGATCAACTTGTACCAGATGGTGGCAGCAGCTTACACCTTTAATCCTAGCAAAGGAGGGAGATCTCTGAGTTTGAGGCCATCTTGGACTACAGAGTGAATTCCAGGACAGCCAGAGCCACATATAGAGGCCCTATCTCAAACCAAATAAATAAATAAATTCAATTTGAAGAGTCAAACATTAAATTTTCATAATGATTTATTTTGAGGAAATTAGAAATAGCTATTACAGTAATACAAAATTCAATCTCATTTTTAAAATCCTGTCATCTTGTTTCATACCAATCTCTGTGACTACTTAATATGTTGGTATCTAAAAGAGCGCTGAGTGAGTGGCATGCCAATTTGATTGATTTAGCTTGGCAATTAAACCAATCTGTGTTTAGAAGCCTTTCGCCGACTACACATACTTGTTTTTAATCATGCCATTGCACCTCAAGCATAAGCCCATTTAAAGTTGGTTTAAATTAACTACAGTATTTGTTTTATATTAGTAAGAAAGTTACATTTCCTCAACACAACAAAAACAGGATGGTGGCAAATAAGCTGAAAAAATATTTTCTGAAGTTGCTGCTATGGTAGAATGCACAAGGCCCCTTTGCCTTTACCATGCTTACTAGTGTGGGCTAGCAGTTCAGTTAGTTCCACTGGCAATCTCTCAGAGGATCCGAGTTCAAGTCCCAGTACACACACAGCAGCCAATAACTGTGACTCCTGTCCCAGAGAATCTGATGCCCTCTTCTGGCTTGTGTGTGTGTGTGTGTGTATTATATATATATAATATATATGATATATAATGTGTATAGGTATTTTGCATACATATACTACATGCATGTGTGTGCAAAATGCTCATGTACATAAAAATTAAAAAATACATTTTTAAAACCACTAATGTGCTTTAATGTTTGGTACATATAAATAGCATATATGCTTTTGCTGATACTTAAAAATGCATCCCAGATCCCCATACAGTACACATACATTAAATAATATATATGAGATTTTATGTATATTAAGCAATATATATGTATAAAATTAAACACACATACACACATATTAAGCAGGGTTTCCTGGCTGGTCTAGAACTTGCTACATAGACCAGGCTGGCCTCAAATTTACAGAGCTCCATCTGCCTCTGCCCCAAAATGCTAGCTGGGATTAAAGAAAGGTCTTCACTAACATGCTGGTCCATGTGTGTGCTGTATGTTACTGGGGATTGAGACAGGGGTCTTGCACATGTTAGGCAAGTGTTCATTTCCATGGTTGCTAGGTTGCCCACATAGCTTGAACTTGCTTTCCTCCTGCCTCCGCCTGTGGAGTAGCTGGAACTGTGGAGTAGCTGGAACTGTAAGCCTGAACCACTAGTTCTGGTTGCAGTTCTCATGATGGTTTCTTAAATTTTATCTACAAGACTTGCAAGCCTTGTGAGCTGTATGCATCTGAGCATGTTTATTTGGAACCATTAATCATTACAAGTTGGACCTGTTTTGTTTTTCTCATTAATATTGTATAGGTGGGTGTGTCAGCAGCCAGGAGGTCAGAGAACTTAAGTGAATTGGTTCTCTCCTTCCAATTAGAATAGTAAATTCTAGTAAGTACAATTATGACATAGCAGAGCCATAAAACTTTAACAAAGTAGACTTTGATCTTGGGCAATCCATGGGCAGATAAAACTCCCTGGAATCTACAGTATCTTCACCATCCACCAGATAGTGTCCTACTACATTCAGTCTCATTTAAAAATCAGAGCAGCAACTTCTGCTAGGAATGAAAAAATACAATCCCAGTCCTAGGTGACAGCACCATGGTTCACCTGCCTACCTACTCCAGTGCTGGTGCCCTCCCAGCGCCTAGAGGAGCTGCCAGGGACTTGTAGCCGAAGTTCAGGCGGGTGTCCAGCATTTGGGGAGATGGAGAGGGGTGTCCTGCGTCTGAGGTTGAGGAGAAAGCAGGCGGGTGTCCTGCATGGGTTAGGCGGCGGGCTCCGGACTATCTCTGTAACTTTGGCTGATGGGTGGCCAACTGTGCCCTCCAGACAGTCTGGCCACCGGGTGTGGCCCGGGGTAATTCGGGCCCACCCCGAGCTCTGAGCCAAGGTGTTGTTGCTGCTCCCGGGCGCCCCCTGGCCAGGCTCGGGCTCCCGAGGTTTCCGGTGCGCGGCCGCCGGCGGTGACGCCTCGCTGCTCCGGAGCTGCCGCTGTTTCTCCCTAGCCAAGCTGCAGGTGGGCCCTGCGCCGTCCCCATCTGCTACCCGCCCCCGCCTGCACCCCCGTGGGCCCGCAGCCGGATGCTGGGACCTTGATCCGAGCCCGCCGCCTTCAGCTGGTTCCCGGGAGCCTGCCGGTGGCCGCAGACAAGGGCGATCGATGCCGCCGGGCCAGGCCTGCGCTGTTGCCTGGATCCTCAGGCTGGGGAGGAGTTGCTCTAGATCTTCTCCGGTACACCTGGGGCCCGAGCGCCTCCTAGGACAGCTGCGTCCCCAAGCAGCCGGGGCTTGGGTTAGCTGCTGCGGGGCTCAAAGATTTGACTCCGCCACTCCTGGGAGGGGCTGACGTTCCGCAGACTCCTATAAGATCGCCTACTTGGCGCCTCAGGCAATCAAGCCCTGTCTGAGCTCTCTGTCTGCTCACCTACCTTGGGACTTTATAGTCTTTGGGTCCCAGAAGCACTTAACTTTTTCATCTGTCCATTGCCGGCTCTATTGCTGAGCATTGCCCAAAGCCACTCATGTGGTCGCCCCAGGTAACCCCAGGTCTCATTTTTTTCACGGCGTCCAGATTTTTACCTTTTTTCCCCTCTCCTCCTTTTAGGCCTATGGAAATCCAACCAAGCTATACACGAGCGCGCTTTGGCCGGTTTGTGCGAAAGGACGCAGTAGCCTAACTTACTAAAGCTTCCATCCCTATCAAGTCTTGAGAGAGGACTCAACTCCAGGAAGGCTTTCTGCCAGGCCCCGAGGTTGTACTTTCATGCACCACAGCCACCAGCACCCAGCGTTTGCAAGTGGGTACGTGCCCTCCCTTGCAAAAGCCAACTGTCTGATCTGCCTCTTTAGATGCTCCCGGTGGCCAAGGGTTACTTTTCTCCACGAACGCCGGGGTTTAGTTAACCGGCAGAACTCACTACAGGGCAGTAGATTTGGATCACTGAAATCCAGGACTTAGTCATAGCTGTGACTTCATGAGTAAGAGGGTGAGCCCCAGGACTCGATGGCCTGCTGTGATCCTGAGGTTGGCACCGGCCCAGGCAGCCCTGGGAATCAGAGAGCAGGATTACTGCAGGAACAGGTTTGGTCCTAGGAATGTTTTCTCTGCTAATTATCCTGTTGTTCAATACTGAGTGATGCCGGTGTAAGGGGGACTATCTCTGTTCTGCTAACCACTAGCGTTTGCTCTGTGAGTTACTGCGTCCAGGGGCCCCGGTGCCCGCTGTAATATTTCCTTTATGTTAAAATAGCAACTGGTCTCTTGTGGCAAGCTTTTAAAGTAATGTGCTTCATTTCTCTCAGGTTTTGTGCAAAAGGACAAAACACCAACAGCTTCCAGGTGATTCCGAGGACTAAAGAGGTAAGCGTTTTCATTATTAAGTAGCTGGGGTTTTTTTTGTTGTTGTTTGTTTGTTTTGTTTTGTTTTGTTTTGATCAATATGCACTTTTTTCCCCAAGGCAGTATTTTTTTCTGTGTAGTCCTGCCTGTCCTGGCATGCAAAATATGCATTTTTTAATTTTATAAAATTGCCAGTAACTCCCTGTTAGGTCAAGGTCCCAGCTAAAAATATTAGTTTGAATTTACAAGAAATAACAACATAGGCTTCAGGGCTCACAAAGCAAGAAAGCCCTTTAGTTACTCAAGCTGGCAAAGGCCTTGTGCCCAGGATCAACACTGTTCTCACCTTATGACTCCATAGGCCTTGAACTGGAACAGAGCAGTCTATGCATAAAGGTCAGTGAAGGCTGCTTTTCAAAGTTGTGTTGTCCTGATAGCCTTGTAAAGGCCGGACTTAACTGTGGAACGCCCAGGATGTGTTCGGTTATATTTTAGAACAGACACTTAGGGAAAAATAAGCCTTACTGCCAGTAAAGGGGACTGACTGGTGTGAATTTGTCAGGGATACTTAACAGAAACAGACACAAGAGATTTCTCCTTTCTCAGGCGGGTGAACAGGAATCCAGTAAATTCTTGACCATTGTCATTTTTCATAATGCTAATGCCTAGTTCTGTCCTGTGCAGGGAGATTTTAAATGAGTTCTTTTTTTCTGAAGATCAGAAGATGGACGAAACTGACCATAGACAGGAAAACAAACAAACAAACAAACATACAAACCTTACTGTCTAATAAACATGAGGCTCTGGGAGGCGTGGAGCAGCCAGCTGAGCCTTGTGAACGGCTTTTATGATGGAATATAGATGCTCCAGCCTCGGTGGCTTAGGATGGAGGTTCAGGCTAGGGAGGGCTGGTGCCAGAGGATGGGTGCTGCTAGCTGGAGTTATCTTGCTCTCTACAAGGTCACAGACATTCGTGGTCCTCTTTCCTGGGTACCCAAAGGGATGCGAGGCAGAGTGGTACACATATGCATGCACTGTTTACTGATGGACACAGATGCAAATATCTTTCCTCCCCCCCCCCCTTTTTTTTTAAAAAAAAAAACAAGACAACAGCATTTTAGAGCCATTCCTGGAGACTGGTCTCTCTGATGTGCCAAGTTGGGGTGGGAAATATTTCCCACCCGTATATATCTTGCTCCCAGCACAGTACTTGGCACATAGCAAGTGCTCGGTAAATATTTAGTGAACAAAGGAACATGATTTGGTGACATGGCAAAGTATGTAGTGGTCATGCTTAGGAATTCAGGCTTTTGAAAGAGGTTTATTCGTTCACGCGTGGTTTTGGGGATTGAGCCCAGGGCCTCAGACGTGCTAGGCAAGCGCACTACCACTGAGGCATATGCCCAGCCCTAACGAGGGAGTTAAACACTTTTAAACAAGATACTATTTTAAATTTATTCTTTGTGAATTTCACACAGACATACAATGTATTTCAAGTATAGTCACTCCCAACAGCCTCCCAACTCCATGTCCTAAGGAGACATAGACCTAGCTGGCTTTGAACTCACAGAAATCCTTCTGCCTCTGCCCAAGTGCTGGGATTAAATATGTGCTATGACACCTGTCTAAAGAGGCTTGCTTTCCTTCCTTCTTTCTTTCTTTCTTTTTCTTTCTTTCTTTCTTTCTTTCTTTCTTTCTTTCTTTTTCTCTTTCTCCTGAGACAGGGTTTCTCTGTGCAGCCCTGGCTGCCCTAGAACTTGCTCTGTCGACCGGGGCTGGTTTTGAATTTAGAGATCTACCTTCCGAGGGCTGGGATTAGGGCCTGCGCCATCACTCGATGATGTGAGAGGCTTTCCTCCTAAGGACGGTTTCACTTGGCTCTCCAGGTCTGCAGGTTGCTATGTTAATGCTGCTTGTCTTTGGAGCATTGCTTCATGAAGTCCCACTGAGCGGCCAAGATGAGGCTCGGCTCGAGGCGGACAGTGCGCCAGGCAGAGCCCTGTATAACTACTCCAGCCTCCGCCTCCCAGAGAAGCACATTCCCTTCTTCTTGCACAACAACAGGCATGTTGCCTCTGTGTGCCGGGAGGATTCCTATTGTCCGTATAAGGTAGGCCCTATTTATTCTCATTTATTTCTGTTTAGAGTGCTATTTTTCAGTTTGTTTTTAAATTTTACATCTTTATATATATTTTTTTAATTGATTTTTGAGGCCAGCAATGGTATTTTCCTGTGCACGTTCCCTCTCTCATATCTCGGTGTTCGTTCTCACGAGCATGCATGCAGCTTACTTAGGTGGACTTGCTATGTGGCTTCATAGCCCACAGCCACATCTGGCTCTCTACCTTTCACCAGGAGTCAAGCACTGTTCTCATTTCATGGAATAGTCCCAAGGGACAAGAATTAGCTTCAAACCATATCCCACTCATAAGAAAGAAATTGGCGTTTAAATCGCTGGGCAGTGAAAGCTATGAAAACCGAAGCACGTGAGGCTTCAGGAAGAGGAGACCGTTTTTTTTTTTCTCAAAAAAAAAAAAAAAAAAAAAAGGTGGCGCCTCTCCTTTCTGCACTTAGGGGGCTGCTTAGCACCTCATTTCAGTGGTCACACCTCAGCCTCGGCTCTGAGTGAGTAAGACGTGGGCTTGGAAAGGCCTCCAAACAGAGCCCATTAAGAAGTCTCCGGAGGCCTTAGAGATCAAAGAGGGCCATTGTAAGACACTTCCTTTCCCATGGTGCTGGCACAGGAAGCATATGGAATCTGACCAGCATGGCTCCTGGGCCTTGCAGAAGAGCCCTGGCCTCCTTCCGGGGCTGGAGAGCTGACCTTGTCCTGTGTCCGCTGATCTTGATTGATGAGTGGAGTCAGCTAGCCATCCTTTTCACAGAGCTCTTTTAGTAACAGACATTCCAAAGGATATGATTTTTTTTTTTTTTTGCTTTTGTTTTGTTTTTTCCTTCTGGTGACTGATTATAGAATCAGGTTGCTTTCTGAGAAAGGCAGAAGACGGTCCCTTAAAATACCTCAGGAAATCCTAACTCAGGTTGTGTCTTTGTAGTCTAGCTGAAACCTGGACTTGGGTTTTGGAGTAGACATGGAAGAGTGAGTAAAAACAACTGTGGAGACGCTTGAGCCTGCGCCTCTCAGAACATTGCATGAATTATAACATATACATATAAATGTCACAAAAGGTCTGAGAAGCTTCTCTGGGCATCACAAGGGAGTCTATTCTAAAGGTATATATATTTTATGTTCTAGAAACACCTAGAAAATCTACACTACTGCTGGGGTTATGAGAAATCCTGCAAGCCAGAGTTCAGATTTGGCTACCCCGTTTGCAGCTATGTCGACCTGGGATGGTAAGCATCTTTATGCAACCCCCTCCTCACTTCTGAGTCTGTGTTCTCAGAAGTGCACCTTGATGCCCTAACTCCCAGGGAGACTCTCTGGAGACTTCCTGCAGATGCTAATCTGCTTATCCAGGTCATGGGTTCCACCCATCTCACAAGGAGAGGAACATCTGTTATTTCTTCTGTCCGGGGGAGAAACATCATCACCTGTAGAACCCCTCCAGCCCCATATATGCTAAGAAGATAGTAGCATAGGTAGTTTCTTACAGACTCTGAAAGAATAACTATCCATGCTCAAGGAGAGGTTAAATATGATTAGTAATTGTAGCACTGCGTGATTAGTTGTGCAAAATAACCCTTTCTTGCCTTCAGGTCCAGATGACCCTGACTTTATTGATTTCTGTTGTGCCTTTTTATTATAAAAGAATAATATGTGTATAACTTGTTTGGGAGCTTTATGTACATAGTGATAATTTGGGGGGGGAACTGTGATGGCATACTTTAAAAAGTAAGGTAACAATACACTTCCTGCGACTTAGTCAATAGAAAAAAAAAATCCAAAGCCAGAAAAAAAAAAAAGAAAAGAAAAGAAAGTAGGTGGGGCTGGGGTGAGGTGGAAAGATGGCTTAGCAGTCAGGAGCACTTGTTCTTTGTAGAGGTCCTGGGTTCAGTTCCCAGCACCCACATGCTGCCTCACAAACATCCGTAACTCCAGTTCCAGGGGAGCTGTTGCCTTCTGATGCCTGAGGGCACCAGGCATGCACATGGGGGCACACGCAGGCAAAATAGGAATACACATAGAATACAATTTAAAAGAAAAGGAAACAAAAAAAAAAAATCTTAGAATATCTTTCTTTGCAAACAGGACAGACACTCTGGAGTCTGCTGAGGACATGTTCTGGAAGCAAGCTGACTTTGGTTATGCCCAAGAGAGGCTGGAGGAGATGCGCGTGCTCTGCCAGCCAGAGAGAGCAGTGAGTGGCCAACTGCTTGAATAACTTCGCTTAGTTTCACTGTCTATTATCTGTTTCATTATCTTGTAATGTAAAAACAAGATGGCTCAATAACACAGGTTATCTATGTAGCCCAGGCTGGCCCCAGGCCCATGGTCTTTCTGGTTACTGCTTCTTGGTACTGGACTTACGGGTAGAAACTATCAGTGGAGTTGTCACAGTCAGAGCCTGGGCACTGAATAGTCCTAACAAGCTAGACTTGTCCAATTCATCTTCTATAGAATGAAAGCAAATAAGTACTAGTAAAAAGCAGAGAAAGATGATTTATTCCGTGCAGTCACGTTGGGAAAGGATGGGGAATATAGTGGCTTAGCAACTTCCTCAGTAACAAGCACCCCTCACCTCCCCAAACACACGTGAGCTGGAGGTTTAGCAGTTCCAGGCAGGGTGTGGTCTTGCCCACCACTCACCCATCATTGTCTTGGCCTCATTCTTTCCTGCAGGGTGGTCTGACAAGTTGTAAAACATTATGGGGGAATCTCTTCTTAGGAGAATGATACTTCCCCCTTCCCCCCCACCCTCCCCCCACGTCGCCCCACCCACAGGGCCGGCACAAGACTTTAGCCCCTTCCTTCTCCAGATATGAAATTCCTGAGGAAATTCCAACTCCTTGGGAACTATTGCTTCAATAATCTGAGAGGCACGGAAAGGAATGAATGTCTTCATTCCTGGCAGGATGGGTGGAGGGCCAGCACACCCAGCGTGGGCTTGTGCTCAGTGTCCCAAACAGGTCATCTCATTGTCTGCTCTGAAAGGCCAACCCTCCTCTTCACATGTGTATCAGGTAGCTTTTTTTTTTTTTTGAGGCAGTTAGAATATTTTTAGATTTAGACCTCTATCCCCCAAAACACATGCCCAAGAAGATAAATTAATAAATTTCATCTTTCCAGATTCGTTGTCAGTTCGTTTGGGATGGGATGCACCATGACCGGTTTGCGTATTTGTTTAGTCTTGTGTGTAGTTCAGTTTGAGTAGCATAGTTATTACAGCAGGGCAGACAGATTGATGGCACTTTTCTAGAATGAAAAACAGGGCCCTTGGAGAAGGTAAGCAAGTTCTCCAAGACTGCACAGCTATCTTGTGAAAATATATAATACTTAGAATGGGAAGGCATAGTGTGTGTGTGTGTGTGTGTGTGTGTGTGTGTGTGTACTTCTCATCAATCCATGACACACTTCAGTGCGTAGGGCACATACATTGCCAGGGAATAGTTTTAAGTAGAAGATATGAAAGTAGGTCCTTGACTACAGAGCTCAGATCCTGACTCTGGGGCAAACTCGATCTGAAATAGAAATTGTATTCCTCAGCCTTAAAGCCATGCTAACTTTCCAGCATGAGGCTTCGTATATAAGAATTCTCAGCACAGGTCCTGACTGAGGACCTGAACTGTAATTCCCAGCATCCATGCAAAAAACCAAAACCAAGCCAAAACAAAACAAAAACTCTGGATGTGACCATGCATAGGTCAGTAACACCAGCACTGTGGGGTACAGAGACAGAATTGCTGGATGCCAGCCTCACCCCAAGTTTAGTATAGACCTGTCTCAAGGGTATGAGAGCAGGACATGCTGTGTCATCCTCTGGCCTCTCTGTGTGTGCAAGGGGGCATGACCCACGCACATGCACATACCACATACCCATGAAAATGGAATATATGCTCTGTAGTGCTGTTGAAGGGTGTCATATCTTTGGAGCTTGCACCAAAGGGAATAAAGGCTACAGTTGATAGTCATAGCCACAGGCACCTGTAATAGACATTTTGTTTTAGCACATTTGGCTTCAGTCTAGCTACTCATGTGGGAAGGCCAAGGGAAGAGGTGTGACACCACCGTGCATGGTTCTGTCATGGTAGTGCTTCCCTGGACATCATTTGCCTTGGCGTGTGTCATGCTGTCAGCATATGACTCCTTCCTCAGTTCTTCTTTGAGGTGCTATGACAAAGCACAGTGGAGACAGGAGATCCAAGATTAAGGTGCTGGCACATTTGGGTTCTGAGGAGGGCCCTCTTCCAGACTGCAGACAGCTGCCTGGGCTTGGATCACTGTGGGGCTGGAAGAGGAACAGCCCTCTTTGTGGTCTCCTTTGGAAGGATCCTGTATTAGTGACTCTTCCTATTGCAGTAACCACAATAACGGACAAGAAGCAAGTAAGTTTATTTTGGCTCACAGTTTGAGGGGATTCAGTCCATCACAGCCGGGACGGGGTCTGATCACTTTGCTTCAGCTTTCAGGAAGCGCTTTGCTATCAAGTCTCCAAGCGTGTTCACAGTGACCCATTCCTGCAGCAAGTCTTCATCTTCTATACGTTCCACAGTTTTCACAAACAGCAACTAGGAGTTCAAGTACCAAATCTGTGGGGGACATTTCCCATTTAAACTGGAGTAGGTACTAATATTTATGAAGAGTTCAGTCCCCCTCATAACCTCAAAAAACTCCACCACCTACTACCATCAGATAGATAGCTGGGATCGATGATTGATTTATCTTTACATTCATCTATCTATCTATTGATCTATTTATTGATGATTGGTTTATATTTATATTTATTTGTCTATTTATGTAGTATGTGTGTCCATGGCATGTGGAAGCCAGAAGACTTAAGAGTTAATTCTCTACTTCCACCATGACAACTTGTCTTTTTTTTCCCCTCAGGTCATCAGGCTTTGTCTGCAAGCACCTTGACCCTTTGAGCCATCTCACCACGCAAGAGTTAGGGCTTCAACATGAGTTATTTTTTTTCAGGGATGCAAGCATTCACCTCATGATGATCTCTTACTGACTCAGTTCGCAAACACTAAATGAGTTAAGATTCAGGTCCCTCATTCATTGTAGATTTTAGGGAAACCAGTGCAGAAGTCCTTGAAGCACCCTCTCTTGCTTCGTTAATGTAGAAACCGGCTGTGGCTGCTGACTTCTCAACTGTTTCATTCAGTTAGAGCAGCTTGACCGCTCCTTGCTGTTGACATAGAGTCCCACACAGTTTTGTGGGACCATTTCCAGAAGCACCTCACACTCAACTTGGCAAGCTGCTTGTCTGGACTTGAGTTTGAATGTCTCTTATGTGCACAGCCTTTCTGGTTGCCTTTGGCTCCTCCTTAGAAAAGGTGTTTCTCCCCAGTAGTTAGAGGTAGACATGGTTCTGTATGATTGTCCTTTTTTTTTGGTGGTGGCGGGGATGGGACCGAAGAGAATCACATATATAATCCTTGGCTCTAAAACTTGAGGACTGATGAGATGGCTCTGTGGGTGAAGGCACTTGCTTCCAAGCCTGACAACCTGAGTTCAGTCCCGGGCATCTGTGTGGTAGAAGGAAAGAACCAACTCTTGCAAGTTGTCCCCTAACCTCACGTGTGAGCAGAGACATGTGCACACATGTATATGAAGAAACTGATTAAAAACCACTTCTGTCAATGAAGTACCGTGTGGTGACACTTGTCTGTGTTCCTAGGACCTGGAGGATGAAGCAGGAGGAAGATCCAGAGTTTGAGGCTAGCCTGAGCTACATAATGAGCCCCTGTGTTTAATATATATATATATAATGTGTGTGTATATACACAAACATACATAATATATAGTGTATGCATATATACCCATATGATATATAGTATATGTATATTTTATATGCATATATTATATATATGTGTGCTTTATATATTTGAAGTGATAAACTAGAGCATTTGGGAAATCTTCATAGTAAGTTAAATATATGGACACATGCCCAAGTACCCTTGACCAGACTGTTGGAAAGGAGAACACAGCACGGGAAGAGTGGAGAACTCGCTCTGCAGTGGGTCACAGACAACGCTGTCAGCATGGCCAGCTTCGAGAGGCCTCACAGTGCTAATCCTGTTCCCAGTTGACTGTCCCTTGTCTCACTTGTGTTTCAGAGCGACTCAAGTTTGGTTTGCTCTCGTTACCTTCAGTATTGTAGAGCTACCCGTCTATACCTGGACTTAAGGAACATCAAGAGAAACCATGACAGGTACTTCTGCGGTGTGGTCACTGTTAAAGCTGATGGCATTCTGAAATAATCGCAGGTGCAAGGCTATCTCTTGGGTTTGCTTTGTAGTAAAATGGTTGAAGGTTAGGGAGGGGGTAACCCAGCTCCTTTACCTGGTGATCACACTGCTGACTTGGGGCATGGGTAGATTGGGTTCCTATGTTTGTAAGTCAAATTCCAAAGAGGGGCTTGGGGGATGTGGCTGTGCTTGTGCAGATAAACCTGGCACGTGATACATGCTCACAATCCTAGAATTCAGAAGGTGGAGGTAGGAGGATCAAGAAGTTCATGATCTTCTTTTGCTCCATAATGAGATTAATTACAGTCACCCTGGGTTACATGAAACCCTGGTTCCAAATAAAATAAAATGAAATAAATCCAGTGGCTGGAGAGCTGGCCCAGCTGTTAAGAGCACTAGGTGTTCTTGCAGAGGAGCTGGGTTCGATTCTCAGCACCCACACGGTCATTCACAGCCATCTGTGACTCCGGTTTCAGAACATATGATGCCCTCTTCTGGCCTCCAGCGGCACCTGGCATGCACATGGTGCACACACATGCATGTAGGCCAAACACTTGTATATACAAAATAAGAAAAAAAACCAAATCTTTAAAAAATCTGTTGAAAATTGTGTTAGGAAATTAGGTTCTACCCAGAAACTCGAGTCATGAGAAAATTTTCCAGCTCAGCTTTTTTTTTTTTTTTTTTTTTTAATTCACTAGATTCAAGGAAGATTTTCTTCAGGGTGGTGAAGTTGGAGGACACTGTAAACTTGACACTCGTGCGCTGATGTCTGAAGGTCAGCGCAAAAGCCCTCTGCAGTCTTGGTAACATGACTTTACTTATAAATATGTCTCTTAAAGTTTTCATGTTTGTTTTGCCACTTGGGGAGTTTGGAAGGGACTCTAAAATAGAAAAAGGTTACCTAATTTGTACAGATGTGGGCTTTGGAGGAATGATAGGGGCAGATGAATCCCTCAGCTTATCGGAACTGAATATTGGTTTATAAAAATTTAAAAAGCAGGTATAGAGCTTGCTATTTGTAAGTGAGACAAAAAGTGTTTGACACGATGTATTATTAACTCACAATTTCTGTATGTGTTTTTGGAAGCACATTTTATAAACCATACCACCCCCCT
Source organism: Acomys minous (assembly GCF_964271855.1). NCBI lineage: Eukaryota > Metazoa > Chordata > Mammalia > Rodentia > Muridae > Acomys > Acomys minous. The sequence continues at coordinate 47,017,191 of NC_140500.1, forward strand.
CCCTTGGGTATAGAGTTTGGTTAATGAGAAAGTGAGTCCATTCATGTGACGTTTGTTCAGCTGAAAAAGCAGAGCGTTGGGTACCAGCTGGCCTCAGCCCACCTTCCTCCCTCCAAAGCTAGATGCTACCCCCAGCCTTTACCATCACTGATAAGATTTTGAACTTTGAAACATTTAAGGCCATTTTAGGCTCACGGAAATTTAAGCACCATGCAGGAGTTCCCACTGTACCATTGCGCCAGCTCCCTGGGACGATAACGTCTCATTTAACTGTAGCACAGTTACCAAAGGCAGGAAATTGTCACTGATAGAGTCTTATGAACCCACACATATGTGGGTTTCTTCCATGCTTACGTATGCACTTATTTTTTCCAAATGTGCACTTTAGAGAATTTATATTCCATGTCTAGGGACATGTGACCACCACCTTAGCTAGGATGCAGAATCCTTCTGTCATCCTCGGAAGCTCCCACACTTCCCTTATATATGGCTACTTTTATGGAAATTTAATTTCTCATGTCATTCATACTGAGAAAACCATTAGAAATAATAACCTAATCTACCCTCACATAGTAGGTGTCAGTGTATTGTGAAGTTTTGGGGGACTTAACAGATTGTTACCGATAGATGCTTCTTCCATTCTACAAGGCGTTTTTGTTTTAGTTCATTTTGATATCAGATTCTATATTATAGCTCCTCTGGGCATAATTATATTATTTATTGCCCGGTAGCACATTATTCTAAATTATACCCTAGGGCATAGTTATATTTATTATTTATTGCTGTTACAAATCACTCTGAAGTAAAGCAGATGACATTTAGAATCTCACCTTGTTCTGACATCAGTCAGAGTGGGAGCAGTTCAGCAGGGCCTCAGGAGGCTGCAGTCAAGCTGTAGGGGGTGCTGGCTATCGCTAGGCCTGGGAACTTGGCTTCTGAGCTCTCTCAGGATGATCCCTGAGCCTCATTTTCTGTCTGGCTATGGACTGGAGGATTTTGGTTTTTACTATATGGGTCTCCTGGTAGTGCTACTCACACACCACGTGGCGGCCAGCTTCTTCAGGAGCATGAATATGTATGCCTAAAGATGGAAGCTGCTGTGCTGTGTGACCTAACTTCAGCGGTGACACACAACTGTGTTCTCTTGGTTAGGAGTAAGCCATTGAGCTATGACCATATTCAGGAGAGAGGGAGGCATTTATTTCCACTTCTTTCTTTCTTTTTTTTTATTAGTTAAACATTTTTATTTTTTATGTATACATTTATATTATTTCACATATATACAATAGACTACCTATAGCAAGAAGAACCATGACACAATCAGGAATTATATAAATGTTACATTCTTAGTGTTTTGGCTCTTTGCACTTCTTTCTTCTTCTAAAAAAAAAAAAGTTTTGTTTTTGTTTTATTTTGTTTTGTTGAAATAAGGTCCTGCTATGTAGCCCAGGCTGACCTAGACTTTGTGATCCTCCTGCCTCAGCTACCTGAGAGCTGGGATCACAGGTATGTGATACCATGTGTATCTCTCTTCTACCTTTTGAAGAGAGACGTACCAGAGAGTTCTCGTGGGTTAAGTGTTTGTTGTTGAAGCGTGAGACCCTGAGTTTCAATCCTCAGTATCTACATTAAAGCAGTCCGGACACAGTGGTGCACATCTGTAACTTTGAGGGCTCACTGGCCTGTCAGTCTGGCTGAGCCTGCGAGGTCCTGGCTCGGAGAGAGACCCTGTCTAAAAACAGTGCGGTGGCGCATGACTGAGGAAGATGAGCCAGCACCAACCTCTGGCCTCTGTGTGAGGCAAGGAGAGCTCATTTGTATACAGGATGGGGAGGGAGGGAAGGCGGGAGGGAGGAAAAGACTCATGAGCCATCATGCTGTTTTTACATTGTGTTCTGAATGATTCTGCTTAATACGTTTCACATGAGCTGCGGTCTCACAGAGGGCCGATGGTGACTGTACTTAGCCTTAGACAGCCCTTTACACATGCTGGTGTTTGTCATTTGTATGGATGACAAGTGTACCTGTGGCTTCCACAGATGTGTCCCAGTCTTCAGGGACACTTTCTTGTCTTCTGTCTTTTGGAGGCTCTAGGTCATCTTGGTATTAAATATGGTCTTTCTCAGAATCTAAGAGGTCTACAGTGCAAGGATCTATGATCTACTCATCTTTTCCTTTAAGCCCCCAAATGACAGGATACCTTGTTGGCTCTCTCTTAGTACATCTGCTTTCTTGTTTTTGTTTTTGTTTTTCATTGTGTGGTAGTTTCCCAATTGAACTGCCTAACACATTATCCTGAATTTTGAAATCTTTTTTGTTCCTGTCTCAATGTTAAAGTTGCTATCAGAATCTCTAATGTTATTAAACTAAGGAAGGTGCTCCATAGGACTGCTTTATACTAGAGATAAAATTTGCTAGCCAGGTATGGTGGTGCATGCCTTTAATCCCAGCACTCGGGAGGCAGAGGCAGGCAGATCTCTGTGAGTTCCAGGCCAGCCTGGTCTACAAAGCAAGTCTAAGACAGCCAGTGATACATACACAGAGAAACTCTGTATCAAAAAAAAAGACAAACAAAACAAAACAAAACAAAAAAAAAAACAAGCAACAACAACAAAATTTGCCTCATGAGCAGGACCCAGGTTATGGTGTTGCAACAGAACGTTTGGAAGAATCACTTTCTAATTATTTCACAATTCCAGGTTTGCCGAGCTACAAGGCTACACTCAGCTCAATTTCAGGCCCATAGAAGATGCTAAATGTGACATCGTTGTTGAAAAACCAACATATTTCATGAAATTAGATGCAGGTGAGAAGTTACTTGTGTCTTGGTTGATGTGTCTTCTTTTCTTTTTAAGATTTGTTTTTACTTTATGTGTATGGATACTTTGCCTTCATGTGTGTCTGTGCTCTGCATTCATGCAGTGCCCCTGGAGGCTAGAAGGGGGCGTTGGATCCTCAGGTACCAGAGCTTTAGATAGCTGTGCGCTATCATTTGAGTGCTAAGACCTGACCTAGCTCCTGCGCAAGAGCAGGCAGTGCTCTGAACCCCTGAGCTGTCTCCTCAGCCCGCATCTATTTCTTCACATGCTTGTAGTAGTTTTCTGTGAGTTTGTTGAAAGCAGGGTGATAAATGCTGGCTGTCTTCTTTGCTTCCTCTTCTAAGACGGATGAGCTGGTTTCAACTTTCTGTTATCTTACACCTTTAGTATTCTAGAAGAAACTGTCACATTTATGTGATGAAAGAATGTTGCCCAAATGTGCCTTTTGTAACTAAACTCACCCCGTCTGATTTCCCTAATCACTTTTGTTACATTCATGTTTTGTTACTTTTTTTTTAAAGTTAGCAGCTGCAGGTAAACTGTTAGTGAGAAAGAAAGAATGATAATTTCCTATTTCCTATGGCCAGCTTTCTGTAACCAAATGTACTTAAAGCTCTTTGGAAGTCACCCCTGCAATATAATCTTTTTTTTTTTTTTTTTGGAAGCAGCAGCAAAAATAATTTTATTGAAGAACTGCATTGAAGGGTCTCACATTAGAAAGGCTGGAGAACCACTGTATTTTTAAGACCATAAGGGTTGAGGGTAATGTGCTCTTGGAGGACAGTTCTTCTAAAATTCTTCAAATTTCCTGGAGAGGGTTCTAGCTCTCTCTGCTTTCTTCCTTTGGTGATTTCACCATTGCTGTCAGCACATATGATGCAGCCCTCATAGAACACTGCTTAGATATGCCTTTTAGATTTTGAGACCCCACCCTGCAGTATATTCTTGAAGAAGAAAGTTAGAATTATTTTTCCATCATGCCTTTTAGCTCTAGGTCTTGGCCTGCATGCATAACTTCAACTCTGGCAACTAGTGGCCTTTAGAGAGAAGAGACTCGGCACATGCTATATTATCCCGCTCCTTATGAGAGATGGAGATTACGGTGCTATGTCCTATCAAAATTCATGAGTGGCATGGCCTACAGTGAAATATAGAAGCCCTCTGTCTCGAATATTCGAGAATTACCATAATTTATTGATCATATTTTTAATATGTTCTGCCATCTGAGGTTATAATTCTTAGATTACAAAGCACTTTAGATTCAGAAATCAGACAAGTTTAGCTTTTTGAAATAAAAGTGAATTTAAAATGCTTTGTTCAAAGTTCTAACTCATTTTTTTAAAAAGATGCAAATGAAAAAGAAGCAAGAAACAAAAAACCTTCCTGTAAAAAAGTGTGTGTGAACTATAAAACTTATGCAGATCACACGCAATAAAATATGTATGCAGATTATGTGCAATAAAGTATATAAAGTGGGAAGGAATGGGCTAAAATAGATGTGTATCATTTTCTATTTTCATTACTCAGCCTTTCCTTTTTTAAAACGTTTATTTTATATATACAAATGCCCTGTCTGCATGTCAGAAGAGGGCATTAGATCATATTATAGATGGTTGTGAGCCACCATGTGGTTTCTGGAATTGAACTCAGGACCTCTAGAAGAGCAGATGGTGCTCTTAACCACTGAGCCATTCTTCAGCCCAGCCTTTCCTTACGGATTTCACCATCACCTGATTTTTTTTCCTTTGCTTCTTAACTCACCTTGTGACAAGGAACACTGTAACAGAACTTACCCGCCTTCCTCCTACAGCTTGAAGTCTGCACTTACTTCCTCATTTTAAATCCTCAGGACACAGATGTTACAGGACAGGTATAGTGTGCTGTCCAGCTCACCCAGGGAAAGGGGGTGCTCACTACTGCAAGCTTTTCCCGGTAATTGGAAGAGTCACTTTGCTAAGATTATTCTGAGTCACGAAGTTATTCCTTCCAGGGATGGCAAAGTGGCTCTGTGGGTAAAGTGTCACACCGAGTGTGACAGTCTGAGTTTGATCCTCAGAACACACATAGTGGAAGGAGAGAACCAACTCCGGCAAGTTGTCCTCTGACTCCACACACACTGTGGTGTACGTGCACACGCATACATAAGTGAGTAGGTGTAGTTTAAAGAGAGAAGTTATCCCTTGCAACTGTTCATCTAAGAAAACTATTTCAATAGGCTAGAACATCTACTGGCCTTATTTTTTAGTACTGTTTTATTTTCATTTGAAAATGTGCGTTTTATTTGTTATTCCATAAGAAGGCATCCCATTTGTACTTGTGCATTTTCTAGGCTGACTCCTGGGTCCCACATACATAAAATTCTTTTTCTTTCTTTCTTTCTTTCTTTCTTTCTTTCTTTCTTTCTTTCTTTCTTTCTTTTTTAGTTTTTTGAGACAGGGTTTCTCTGTAGTCCTGGCTGTCCTGGAGCTCTCTCTATGCACCGGGCTGGCCTCTAACTCAGAGAGCTACGTGCCTCTTCCTCTGCCTCCTGAGTGCTGCAATCAAAGCTGTGCGCCACCACTGCCTGGCCATTCTCTCTTTCTTACATAAATTTATTTACTGTGAGTGTACTCATGTCACAGCATGCCACTCAACTTGTTGGGTTCAGAGGACCACTTGCAGTAGTTGGCTCTCTGCTTGTTACCTGTGCCCCAGGGATTGAACTCAGGTCATTAGGCTGGGTGCTGGTGGTTGCTGTGTCTTTCTAATGCCTGGCATGGGAATTAAAAATAGTGATGGCTATGGCTGCTGTACACTGTCCTACTAAGCTCCTACCCGTCTTCATGAAGGCCTCACTGTGTGCCAGGCATGTGAGATGCCATCCTCTCTAACTTTATCCTAACAAAGCTCACGCTGCACTGCAACCATCCCCATCTCTGGTAACAAAGCTAACGCCCAGACACTTAACTTATCTAGGGGTGCTGCTCATGAGCCACCAAGCTAGACTTCAGCCCAATTCTTCCAACTCCAGTGTTTATGCTCTGTTAATTAGAACATGAAACACTTGCCTGTTTTATTTGTAATTTTTTGGTTGGTTGGTTTGGGTTGGTTTTTCAAGACAGAGTTTCTCTGTGTAGCCTTGGCTGTCCTGAACTCGCTTCATAGACCAGGCTGGCCTTGAACTCACATCCATCTTCCTCCCTGAGTGCTGGGATTAAAGGTATGCACCACCATGCCCAGCTACACTTGCCTCTTTTATTTATTTATTTATTTGTTTGTTTGTTTGTTTTTCGAGACAGGGTTTCTCTGTGTAGCCTTGGCTATCCTAGACTCACTTTGTAGACCAGGCTGGCCTTGAACTCACAGAGATCCACCTGCCTCTGCCTCCCGAGTGCTGAGATTAAAGGCGTGTGCCAACACCTCCTGGCCCCACTTGCCTCTTTTTTATAACAGTTGATCAGTATTTCCCCAAGAACCTTGTAATCAGGGACTAGAGAAATAGCTCAACCATTAAGGATACTGGCCATACCTCCAGAGGATCTGGGTTCGATTCCTCTTACCCACATGACAGCTCCTGATGGTCTGTCACTCCAGTTCCAGGAGATCCAGTGCCCTCTTCTGGCCTTCAAGGGTACCAGGCATGCATGTGGTGCATAGGTATACTTTCTGGCAAGACACCCAGACACAAAAAACTTTAAAAGTAGTGATTAAATAGGGCAAAAAGAGATAAGAATTGAAAGCTAGCACAGTGTTAGTAGTTGTGATGATTGCCAATTCTTCTGGGTACAAATGTAATTTGGTTGATTTAAAAAAACAAACCAGTAAGCAAAATGAATAATCAGAAGAAATGAGTCATCGTGGCTGGATAGCGCCCCCTGCTGCTCTAAGTAGACCTATGTGGCTTTTCCTTCCTGGGAACTTAATGCTGTCTTATGGGTTGATGTGTAGGAGAAAACAAATGCATTCTTGATTTCAAAATAGCCAATTTTAGAAGTGCAAAAGATTTTTTAGCTCAGTACTTCAAGTTGATGAGTACCTGTGGCTGGCCCACACTTAGGAGAAGCGTGTTTCCTCGCAAATTTAACTATGAACCCAACGAACGCATGTAGAGTGGAATACAAACAGGTGTTCAGTTGTGTGTCTTCTCTGGTGTCACATGCTCTCTCTTTCCCCCAACCCCAGGTGTTAACATGTACCACCACTTCTGCGATTTCCTGAATCTCTACATCACTCAGCATGTTAACAACTCTTTCAGCACAGATGTATACGTCGTGATGTGGGACACCGTAAGTAAGCACCCCCTCGACCCCTTTGCGCCAGCTCTCTCTTGCTCTTCCACTGTGTGCCTCTCACCTTGTGAGGCAGAACTTTCTAAGATGCATGTTTAAATATATGCCTAACCATACACACACTCACACATGTGTAGATGTGTTCAAGTGGATCCCCTGACATATACATAGGCACACTGGCTGGTACATATGGATGCAAATGTGTGATCCTTTGTTGTCATTGTCTTGCTTTGGTTTTGACTTCATTTAAGGTAGTGTCTCAGGTAGCCCAGGCTGACCTTGAATTGACTATGTAGCCGAGGATGACCCTCTGCTCCTCTTGCATCCATTCTAGATTATTCTGATAACAAGTATGGTACTGGGGATTGAACCTAGGACTTTGTGCATGCTAAGCAAACACTCTACCAACTGAGCCACATGCCATCCCATAGACAAGTGTGCTCCTATGTGCTTTGAACTTCAGAAGTAGAGGATTTCCTCCCTTTGGGCAGAGTCTCAGTGTCAGCCCAAGACTCTGGAGGCCTCTGTGACTCGAGGTGGTAGAGCTTTTGTTTACTTTGCCCTTTTGAATTTACTGTCCCCCGACCCCTTAGCTCTGGAGTTGGAACCCAGAGCCTCTTGCATGCTAAGCAAAAGCAAGCACCCCACCACAGAGCTACACCCCAGCCTCTATCCTTTGCTTAATAGTAGCTTCCAGCCACAGCAAGCTTCATGTTAAGAGGCCTGTGTTTTTAGCTCACTATTTAGGGTGAATCTTACACGTGTATCTCAATTAGAAGCAACGTTGTCTGGAAACAGCGGGCACCATCTACAGTTTTCAGAGAGCAGAGTGTACCAGCTAATTCATAAACAGTTGTATAGACAAGGAGAAAGCATTCGCAGACCCTTCATCATAGACAGTAGACTCACAGTGTAGTGCTGCAGACGGTTGTCACCATAGCTGCCTCTCGGAACTCTGGCATGATTTAAAGTCCTTGGAAAACTGGTTCTGCCTTCTTGGCATGCTCTTGCTTGCTTTATCTCTGGCTCTACATGCGCGTCCATTTCTGTCTTGAGTCCAGCTTTACTGTCACTTTTTGGCAGTGTTTCTGTGAGCAAAGGGGACAGTGTCCTTCTGTTTCCTTCTTTTTGCTTAAGTGGGTCACAGTTCCCAGCAAAACATCTCTCAGCAATTCTGCAAGGCTAACAACAACAACAACAACAACAACAACAACAACAACAGAAACCCTTACTATAATCACATCCTCACAGTGGGGAATTTGGATCAGGATTTTTTTTTTTTTTTTGTTTTTCGAGACAGGGTTTCTCTGTGTAGCCTTGGCTGTCCTGGACTCCCTTTGTAGACCAGGCTGGCCTTGAACTCACAGCGATCCACCTGCCTCTGCCTCCTGAGTGCTGGGATTAAGGGCGTGTGCCACCACGCCCGGCTTGGATCAGGATTTTTATTAGTGTACTTTACAGACAGAAAACAGGTGAGTGTTCTAAGGTGACACAGGGAGGGTTGAAGGATTCCAGCCCTGGGCTCAGAAGGCATTTCTTCTGACAAACTTGTGAGGCAGAAGGAGAGACTTAGCAAACACTTCTAGAAGCTTTTTCATGCCTGTTTGCATCTTCCCTAAGTGGACTGAGTTAAAGCGAGCTGGCTTCTATATGCCCTGCCTGTGCCGTGTGCCTGCTGAGGAAGAACAGGGTACAAGGTCACCAGAAAGATCCCTGCCAACCGAACACATGATGCTCAGGGAGTCTGACCATCATTCTGCTATGGATAGGTGGCATGTGTGTAGCTGAGCAGTGTGGTCGGCTACCCCAGTCTTAGCCCTGTCCTTTGCCTGTCCTCTAGCTACCCCCTTATAAACTTTTCCTCTTGATCAGAGATGTCCTTGTTAACTTCCCAGTCAAGCTCTTTATAATGAGCGGCTCTGTCCAGTCGCTCCAGAACCCAGTGCGTACAAGCCAGTCTGGAGATGGTACCATCCATAATTGAACTGTTGTTGGCAAAGCCTTAAGTCAGTGGTTGTCAACCTGCAGGTCGTAACCCCTTGGGGGTTGGAAGACCCTTTCACACGGGTAGCCTAAGAGCATCAGAAAACACAGACAGTTGTGCTGCGATTCATAACAGTAGCAACAAAAATAATTTTATGGTTGGTGGGCACCACGATATGAGGAATTGTATTAAAATTAGGAAGGTCAAGAGCTTAAGTTAATCAACAGTGACACTGTATCCGGACCTAGGCCTTTAGGATGTTACCTCACAGAGCTCAGTGCTGTTGGCTGTCACCTTGAGGTTCACAGGGCCTAGACAAAGCCATCAGCCTCCTAAATCATAGAAAGCCACCTCTTTCCTGGTGTTGATGATTTGCAACACCTTTGTTAATTACTTGTTAATTATAAAGATAATATCTGATTATGATGAGGTCGCACAATGCAGACGTGTGTGGAGTTCTTTTTCCTTTAAGTCTCTTCCCTCTCCGGTTGCCTTGTCCCCCAAGGGTGAAAGCAGTTAGCATATGTGTAAGTCCATTTGAGACTTTTTATCTGAATAAATGGTAATAAATCCTTTTACAAAGTTTTATCAATATGTGTATAAAGATCTCTATGCATATCATTTGTATAAAGATTTATTTATATCATTATATAAAATATGCTCTCAGATTACAAGGGCATCTTTCCATGTGATTTTTTGGAGTAGTGGCAGCATTTTTCCATTTGATGGAATTCCTGCATGTGTTCCTCTCAACACACCTCACATTTCATTTGTTTCTGGCTCTGAGCTATGTACTGGATGCTATCAACATCTTTTCTATGTGCAGTGTTCCCCCTATGTCTATAGGGGATTAATGCCAAGATCTACCCTAGACCCTCACATCTCTGGATGCTCAAGTTGTCTTTGTTAAGTGGTACAGGAGCACATGTGGCCATGCACACCCTGCTAGATGCTCTGAAATCACTGCTAGGTTACTCACATCCCTGGCACATGCAGACAGCCACTAACTATAGTGTGGAAGAAAAACGGTCTGTATACATTTAATAAAGGCACAATTACTTTTCTGAATATTTTCTATCAGCGTGAGCAAACACTCAGATCCAGAGGGTTGACCATGCCCTTCTCTTCACACCCTTACCTTCATTACTTCTGTGGGCAAAGTCCTACAAGTGGTGTTTATGTGTCTGTGGCTCTGGGGGTGTTCAAATCCACCTGCACAGGAGGATTTTTTTTTTGTCACTTTGTGGAATACCCAAGTATTCTTCAGTGTGAGGTGTGAGGATTCCCCTTCTTGCACTGATGGATAATTTGAATTTGGAGGCTGTAGAGATGAAGTTTCTAGAAGTGGCTATTGTCGAATAATTCACAAGTTCCCTGGGAAGGGTCCAGCCAGAATCACTCTATTTTGTTATTCAAATGTCCTTTGAGAGACACGTTATATTACCTAAAGTATCTTATCTCAAGAAATTGTCTAAAATTACTTCTTTTAATTGTTCTTTACTTATTATTGAGCAGCACCAGGACAGTTTCATTGTGATGATATTGAAAGTCTTTACTGGATTATTGCTGGAGAGACAATGAGGCAAAGCTTTTCTGTGTTCACCATACTTAGTAGTTCTCCATACCTTGGAAATGTCTACAGTAAGAGAAGCCTAAAACCTTGAAAATCTAAAAAAATAATGATGATAATTCTATACTCATACAGAGACCTAACATAATGGACAAGTAATTGCAGACTTTGGATATATGCCTGTGATGTGTGCTTCTTCTGTCTCTGGGCTGAATTCTTCAGTCCAAGTCACACCATTAAACATAGAATGAGCCTCTTCCATTACTTGCTAGAGCTCATAATTAACCTTACCCTTCCAAGGAGGAGCTGTGTTTGATAACGCACTAGGACGGCAGGTTCCCATTGAGAAGCCGCTGTCATGGAGTATATGAGGGAAGTCCAAGACCACAGAGCGGCCTTGACCCCAGCCCTGTGACTCCAAATTATTTGAATTCATATACAGTTTCCTCGTGTATAAAATAAGGATAAGGGCATCAGCTAGCTCATTGGAGTTGCAGGGTTGTTTGATGAAGTCATCATCTATAGTACTTAGAACAAAGCCTGGAATAGTATTAGTATTACATGTTGTATAATGTGATATTACTAGTGACATTATTAATGCTAATACGGTATTGCCACATTATTCATTACTCAACAGAGGAGAATACTCATTTACTGTTTAAGCTTTCAAGCCATTTTCTTTCTTTGAGATTTCTTTCCAAGTGCAATCTTACCCTGATGGACTGGGCTCAGTGAGCACATTATTGCATGTACAAATGGTGTCATATGTATGTGTCGTCTTAAGCATCTCCTTGTGACACTAACTTGTTTCCACCTTCAGAGCTCTTATGGATATGGTGACCTGTTCTCTGATACCTGGAAAGCATTTACTGATTATGATGTCATACATTTGAAAACCTATGATTCCAAAAAGGTACCGGAAACCTACTGAAATGTCTTTAAATTACTGTCAGTGACTAACTCATACAGTAAATATTTAATTTGAGTTTCTCTTGGATGTTACCATTGATTTCTGACTTCTTAGTGTTGTTTTGTTTTGCTTTTGGTAGCTAGAATTCTTGTAAATAAACCTTATTTCTATAAACTTGGCAAAAATATGAATTTTATTCTTTTTGAAATAGTTTGCTAGTAAGACTATTTTAGTACAAGATGGAGAGGAGCTGGAATTTACTTTCTAAAATAAGGACTGCTGTTTTGGCATAAAGGATGCACATTTTACTGTGTTATCTATGCTGTGAAGGGTGCATCCCTTACTGTGCTGTCTTCTAAGCTGTCTTCCTTCTTAGGTGTGCTTTAAAGAAGCTGTGTTTTCCTTGCTGCCCCGCATGCGGTATGGACTGTTCTATAACACGCCTCTGGTAAGCATCTAAGACAACATTTCTGTTTCTTGAGGTCATCTGAAATCCCTGGTACCGATGTACTCGCTGTAACGTGAACTGGTATTTTCGTTTTTAGATCTCTGGCTGTCAGAATACCGGGTTATTCAGGGCCTTCTCCCAGCATGTGCTGCATAGGCTGAACATCACTCAAGAGGGACCCAAGGTAATGGCTGTGCTATGAGTTCTGAGGTAGGCTTGATTAGTCCGCTCTCATCAATGCCCTTAGTAGAAAAACACATAAGCAGGAGGCAGCGTTTGCTACGATAATGCTGACAGATCTAGAGTCCTTGGAATTCAGGAGTCAGTAGCCACTGAAGATAAGCTAATGAGTACTGGAAGAATAGGCTTTATTCTCCTTGTCCTTTGTCTATTTCTTTGCCCACATCTCCCTACCCTCTCCCATATAATCCCTGCTAAAAACAATCTACCGTACCAACCAGCAACCAAGTATTAGTGTAATGAACAGGTTTTGTCCTCCATGGATAAAGTCTATGTATTCAGCATATAGTAACTGTGCAAATGTTAGGGTGCAGTGTTATATTTTGCCACATGATACAGTGTAATTATTAACGCACTTGTGTTACCTCAGGTGTCAATCATGTCTTTGTTGTGGGAACATTTCAAATCTTTCCTCCTAGCTTTTTGGAAATAGACAGTACGTTATCGTCAAGCCTGCTAAGGCTACGGTGATATTGACAGCAGACCTCGATCCTCCTGTATCTGTAATGTGTATCTAGTAACCACCCCGTTCATTTCCTTCCAGCCATCCTTCCCAGTGTCCACTATGTACTAGTCCTGTGGGTCTCAGCCTGTGGGGTGTGACCCCTTTGGGGGCTAAACAACTCTCTCATGGAAGTTGTTTAAGATCGTTGGAAAACACAGATATTTACATTATGACTCATAACAGTAGCAAAATTACAATTATGAAGTAACAGTGAAACTAATTTTGTGATTGGGGGTCACCACAACGTGAGGGACTGTGTTAAGGGGTCACAGCGTTAGGAAGGCTGGGAACTACTGCTGTAGTCTATTCTCTACTTTTCTGGCAATTCTCCAGTATTCTGTTGTTTACATCCATGAGATCAGCTCCATTAGCTTCTGTCTCTGAGGGAGAATGTGCAGTGTGTGTGTTTCTGTGCTGTGGGACCATGAGGGTTCAGGGTAGTGTAGGAAGGGTTGAGGGAGCTTCAAACACAAGGACTGCAGCAGCTGGCTACCTCCGCCCTCCCGACCTGGCACCATAAAGCTAGCTCCTCCACCGTCAACCCTTGTAAGAATTGATTACCCTGACAGTTATCAGGCTTCATGCCTTATTTGACTTTCATGCCCTCTCTGCCATGCCCCTCGTGTGTGTGCATGTGTGTGTATGTGTGCACGTGCATGTATGTTCATGCGTGCATGTGTCCGTGCTTGTGTGCATGTGTATGTGTGTGTATGTGTGTGTGTGTGTGTGTCCCTGCCCTAATGCAGATGACGCATACTCAGGGCAACACCCCAGCCCTGGCCACTGGTACAGGGCCATACAAACCTTGCCCCAGACACCCTGCCCATCTCCCCAGGGGCATAATTACTCCACACCAGTAAACTGAACCAGTTCTCTGAAGCTATTCCCAGATGAGTTCATTGCCCGCTCACCTGCCTGCACTCACCAGCACCTGGCTAAGCTTCCCTCTCTCCAGTCCAGTTAGGTGGGCAAGAGCCAGGCTCCCTCAGGGGGAAACAGACACCGGCTGGCACTGTGCCTGACTTACGTTAACATAATGCCTTCCATTTCCCTCCAAGCGGCAGTAAATGACATGTTTTGTCCTTTTGTATAGTAGAGTAATATTCCATTGGTAAATCTATATTTTCTTGTAACATAGGTATGTTTTTATTTCCTGAAATAATGACTAATATTCACCATTATGTAAGTACATCCTTAGTGAGTTTCACTTCTCTGGGTTCCTTTTTTTTTTTTTAACCACAGGATGGGAAAGTTCGTGTTACCATTCTTACGCGCAGCACAGAATACCGAAAAATACTGAACCAAAATGAGGTTAGTGTTTTGGTACAAACTTTTCATATTATCATAATGACTCTCCCTTCCATGGCCAGTGTGCTGTGTTTTTTTTTTTTCAAATTGCATTAGAAGTCTTTATTTGAAACTATTGGTTTCCTAGAGATACATAATGGTCTGTGCCTGCTGCAGCTACCGGCTTTTAGCGTCTCCATTCTCCCACCCCATCCAGATCTGCTCTGTTGTAAATGTTCAACTGCACCAGCTCTAGGCAGAATACGGGCAAAACCAAAACCAAACAAAAGTGAGTCTTGTCTGGACTGCAACAGGAGGCTGCAAATTCTCCCTCCAGGCAAACGGGTAACAACACGCAAGCATGCCTTCTGAGAGACAATTGGTGTTATTTGTATTGCTGTAGCACCCAGCAACACATACAATTGAAAGAGCTTCCATCCACTTGAATGGCTGCATGTCTGAGAAGCTGCTCCTGGACATCCACTTCATTTCTTATGTACTCAGCAGCATAAGGTTATACGTTGCATCCAGCCTCATACTTAGGCAGATAGATAATCAAGGGAGCCTGGACCTGGGACTGTTCTTCACTGTTGTCCTCTGTCACAACAGAGAAATGCAAGAAGAGCTTGAGTGTACCCCCTTGAGCCAAGGCCATCGGAACGGGGCAGGTCAGGGGACAGCATCAAGCCAGTGGGAAGGAGTTCAGGGAAAGGTCCAGTGCTAGCTCCTGCTACGGTGCAGGCCCGAGACTTTGAGAACCTATGGGCAGATTCTGCACAGATACTGTTCCTTTGAGGTGAGATCAGTGAGTCAGCTCCCAGTGGCAAGGCCAAGAGAACCTAGCATTCAGCTCTTCCTTCAAGACAGAATATGGGCCGGGCGGTGGTGGCGCACGCCTTTATTCCCAGCACTTGGGAAGCATAGGCAGGTGGGTCGCTATGAGTTTGAGGCCAGCCTGGTCTACAAAGTGAGTCCAAGACAGTCAAGGCTACACAGAGAAACCCTGTCTCAAAAAAAAAAAAAAAGTCAGAATATGGGTCCCAAAAGGTATGTGTGACAGGGACAACAGGACTTGACTGCACTTTGTTAGTGAACAGAGAATAATACTCGGGTGTGTGTACAGCCCAGGCTTACCTTGAGTTCACTATGTAGGCCTGGCTGGTCATGAACTCACAGTCCTGCTGCCTCATGAGCGCTAGGAATACAGCCCAGCTCCCCGGTGGTCTGGCTGAAAGACGGTTACTGCAAACGTGCCCTGAGGCAAGGTTTGTGGAGATAATGATGTGCGGTTGGAAATTAGAAAAGGGCACACTCCAGGACTCTCGGACACATGAGATTCCTTTGATGTGAATCCACCTCATTAAATGACGAAGAGTCATGCTGCCTAATTAGTTCTCTCCTGGGGGCAAAGGTGGCTGTTTGTAGAGGGAAACTTCCGTCTTGTGACTGCACGTATGTCGTGTAGTTGTTCATACATGTGGACAAAATGGATTGCATTCAACAATTCGATTAGGATACACTGCTTAAGAAGAGAGATTGCATGGCCGTGGCCGGAAGATTTGGTTCCCTCTCCCGCTCCCTCCCTCCCTCCCTCCCTCCCTCCCTCCCTCCCTCCCTCCCCGCCTCCCTCCCTCCCACTCTCCCTCTCTCCCTGTCTTCCTGTGCCAGGGATTGAAACAAGCCTACCACTGCTAATACCTCCCGCCCAGATCAATGCTTTCCGTAACCATTGATGATGCTCTTGTTTTGTAGCACTGCCTAGTAGAGATGGAAACCATTTCAGTGTCAGGCTACAGAGATGCAAAGGACTTGCAAAATCATGGTGCAGCTTTGACACTGTGTTACTTGTGCTCTGTTACCTTCTGTCTGCCAGAATAAGAGCCAAAAATGATTTTAGAAATTACACAGAAATAGAATTTTTTTTCTGCCATCCTTTTTCAAAGGATGGGGCCCAATGTCCTAGTGATTTGTTTGAATGAGACAATGGATGGACAGAGCCATCTCAGCACAGTGTCTGGAGCATCCTCAAAGCACCCACTTGCTCTGAAATGATCAGGAAATAGGGTGATGAATTAAAGAGATAGGGTTAGCATTAGAATTCAAACAAGGTCTAAAATAATAAGCATGAACGATATGCAATACATACAAATTTTTATCTGCAAAAAAAAAAAAAAAAAAAAGAAACTGTAGGAGTTGGGAAGATAGCTCAGTGGGTAAAGTGCTTGCTCTACGAGCAAGAGGACCTGAATTTGATCCTCAGAACCCACATACCAGACCCAGGCATAGGGGCTGGAGAGTGGCTCAGTGGGTAAGAGGGCTTGCTACGAAAGCAAGAGGACCTGAGTTCAAACCCCCAGCGGTGACATAAAAGGCAGGCATGGATGGCTGCATGTGCTTATAACTCCAATATTGGGGAACAGCGACGTTCAGATCCCAGGAGTTCACTTGACAGCCAGCCTAGCCAAAATGGCAAGCTTTGGGTTCAGTGAGAGAGCCTGTCTCAGAATATTACAGAGGAGAAGGGACTAGGAAAAATGGCTCAGTCTACAAAGTACCTGCAGGGCAGGCATGAGGACCTGAGTGTGGCTCCCCGGAGCCCACATACAAAAGTCAAGTATGGTAACATTCTCCACATGGAGACTGGGAGGTGTGGTGGGCAGCGGAGGCAGGTGGATCCCAAAGCTCACTGACCCACCAGTCTAGTAAAACTGGTGGGCTTCTGGTTCAGGGAGAGAATCTGTCCCAGAGAATAGAGGTGAAGAACCACGAAGGAAAGATACCTGGTATTGACCTTGGGCCTCCAAACATGTGCACACTTTCAGGTACATGTTCGCACAGCCACAGTGACATGTACAACACACACACACACACACACACATACATACACACACACACACACACACACACACACACACACACACCACAAATTAAATACAAGGAAGTGAAAAGTCATAGAGAAATACACCTGAAGTCCTCTCGCTTCTGTGTGCACCAACACAGGTGAGTGTACTCTGACACATGGGAAATTTCTTCAAGAAATTCCATTTTTTTTCTGTTTGTAAAGAGGCATTAAGAGGTCTGCTTCCCCTGGGGGTGGCCCGGTTGTAGCCACCATCTACCTGAGAAGATAGGAGCCATACAAGACTCCCATGGTGAGCTTGATCAGAAGGTCACAGCTTACCAATATGCTCCAAAAAGCCTCTACCAAGAGAGGTGGTAATGGGAAACCAGGCCAAGCCCTGGACCTGTAGCCAGAAGACGAAAGTTCGGGTCCAAGTTCAGCCTCTTACTTGTTATATGTGTTTAGGCAGGCCATTTGCCCTTTTGAGTCTTGCTTCCCTGATTTATAGAGAAATGTCAGCAACACACACACACACACACACACACACACACACACACACACAACAAATTTTAATTTAAAAAACAAACTTTAGGATTCATAAAGAGAAGCAGAAAGGAAGGAAGAATAATTTTATGTGTTCTTTTTTTTTTTTTTTCAGTTGGTAAACGCACTGAAAACAGTGTCCACATTTGAAGTCCGGGTGGTTGATTACAAGTACAGGTAAGCCAGGGGCTGGGTGGCGGTGGCCTCATGTCTAGACTGAGCTGCTCACTGGTGGCCATATAGCATTTTTGCAATGGATATGCTTGGCCCTTGTAGACTAAGAGGTGATACTCAGACACTGTCATTAAACAAAATGGGGGCGGCAAGGGCCTCAGGTTCTGGGGGCTGTTGAGCTTTCTGAGGCATAATTTTATTTTATTTTTGAGAAATAATAAATCCATATTTTTTTGAAATTTCTGAATTTTTAAAAGTGATCAGCTGATAATAAATTTTAACATGAACACACATATATACATACATATATCCACATACGCAAATGTATACATGTACACACTTATACATACACACACATACACACACACACACACACACACACACACACACACACACACATATATATATATATATATGGCCTAATTTATCTTGTTAGATAATGAGTTTCAACTTCAAAGGCATGAATTAAAAAATAAAACAAAACCCAACAACCTATAAAAATTCATACTTATTTTTAAATGCTGGCTCAACCAAAAGCCTTAGAAAGAGAACGTGCCTCTCACTGCTGTCTAGGTGGTTCCTGTTGGCTTGAGAATAGTCACATTGTAATGGCAGTATATGCTCTGTGTAGAAGAGAAATATAAGAGTATAAGAAAAATCAAAACGGGCTGGAGATATGGTCAGTAGTTAAGAGCACTTGCTGCTTTTGCAGAGAAGCCAGGCTTGGTTCCCAGCACCCACATGGTAGTAAGCCAGATGTTTGCTTCGGTTCCAAAGGCTCCAGTGGCCTTTTCTGACCTCTAGGGGGCACCAAACACACACACACGGTGCACATACATGCAGGCCAAACACGCAGGTAAAATAGAATCAATAAGTCTAATTTTAAAAATTCACAAAGAAAGCTCAAAAGAAAAGACACGAAGGAAAAATAAAGTTTTCCTTCTATCCCTCACCTACCCATGATCACAATCTAAATGTATGACTGTTGATAGGGTTTGTTCTATATTAAACACACACACACACACACACACACACACACACACATGCCTCTTGTGTTGAGGATCTTGGAGTGGAAATAAGTGAAGCTGTCAGACAGTCACTGCATGTTAAGGCCTGGCTTTCTCTCACCTTACACATGCAGCCATGCTCTGAGGAGGCAAAGCTCCTCTGTTTTACATAGTACACTGTGCTGTGGTGAGCTTTCCCATTGGCACAGGCGGACATGTGTGGCCAAGATGGAGGCCTGGCGTCAACCTGAAGGAGCCAGAGAGGCACCTCTGATGATGGGCCACTGCCTGCTTTCAAGGCTGTCTGAGCATTCTTCTGGCGAAGCCCGGACAATGGATCTACACCTTGTCAGCCTAAGGTGGTCATAAATAACTGATTAGCAATGGCATCTGTGATTGCCAGTCCACAGGTGCCTCCCCAGCTGGCATGTGGCGGTGCATGTCTTTAATCCTAGCATTCCGGAGGCAGAGGCAGGCAGATCTCTGTGAGTTCAAGGCCAGCCTGGCCTACAAAGCCACTCCAGGACAGCCAAGGCTAACACAGAGAGAACCTGTCTCAAAGAGAAAAAAAGAAAAAAGTAGTCATCACACCATCCTTGCCTTGGCACCAGTTCACATTCCTGGACAAACAGACATGTTTCCCTGTTATGAGACACACAGAAAGATCCTCTTCCTTTTTCTGAGTTGAGATTAAAGGAGTGTGCTGCAACTGGCCAGCTTGTAAGTGACCTTTTATGAGCCATTGACATATGCCTGCCTCTCCCAATTTTGTAATGCGCTCTGTAGAATGAAGCACACACACACAGACTGATGGCTGCTGGTGTCTCCTTTGCTGTTGCCTTTCTTAGTTTCATCTCCAGACACTAGCTCCTCCCCACCCACACACGTGGTTTTCCATCCTCCCACTTCACTGGTACCTTGGCTTTAAAGAGCTGTGGAATCTTAGTCTCCTGCGAAGGCTGACAGTGGCTTGTGGCATCTGAGATCATCCTGGGGTGTGACCTCGAGTTCTCACGTCACATAATTTATCCTATTTTTAAAAGTTGTTATTTTATTTTATGTCTATGGGTATTTTGCCTGCTTGTATGCCTGCATACCGCATGTATGCTATGACTGAGAGGGCCCCGGAGGGACTTTTGAGTCCTCCAGCCCTGAAGTTATGGATGGTTGTAGACTGCTGTGTGGTTGTAGAGAATTGAACCTAAAATCTCTGGAAGAGCAGCCAGTGGCTCTGAACTACTGGGCCATCTCTCCAGCACCTTGTTTTTAAAAGCTCTTTTATTACTTAAGGGAAGTGGTTTTCAGCTTGGGATACCCTAATATCTCTTTAGCACTTGCTCATTTTTCTTTTCCAGGAATTGAGGAGAGTGGGCTTCCTGCTAGGATCTTAGCTTGATAGTATTATGTGCCTTTTATCTGGATTATATCTAATTTCATAATTATGTTGATATCATGTGTCATGGTTTTATTACTAATGTTCCCTTGAAAAACAAATAAAAGTTTGTATTTAGAGAACAAGGTAAGTTATCGAAGAATGAATGAAGTTATTAAGGTGCACATGAACTTGTCATAACAGCACAGATGTGGTATGTGACACGCGTGTCTAAATACTGTCACTGTGATCATAAACTAACTCGCCCTTTCTTTCACCTTTCTTGTATCGTCCCGGCATTGCAGGGAACTCGGGTTTTTAGATCAGCTGAGGATCACGCACAACACGGACATATTTATCGGCATGCACGGAGCTGGCCTGACCCATTTACTGTTCCTTCCAGACTGGGCTGCTGTGTTCGAGCTGTGAGTACGGGTGGCAGCGTTTCACAGAGAGCTTATGCGCCAGGTTCTGAGCTAAGCTAAGTTTCAATCTGGGCATTCGACGGCCCTCATACACTGCCATCAAACTGCATGATGTGGTGTCTGGAAAGAAGAGCAGCCTGGAGCCAACAGGTCTGCTGATGCTCTCAATGTGTGGAGCCTCCCTCCCATCCTCGTAGCCTCAGTGCCATTTGCAGGATGTGATCCTGTGGTTTCCCTACTCAGAGTTCTTTACTCTCAACTGGGAGCGCCTCCCTCCCTGCGATCGGTGTGATTTCTGTGCTGAAAGAGAGCAAGGTGGGGAGGGCAGGCAGAGCGGAGGCACTATCTCCAAGATTGCTTACCCAGCCTGGATGGGGCAGAGACAGGGAGAAGGCTGAATCCATAAAGAGAAGGAACGAATGGTTGTTACAAACTTCCAATGCTCCACACAACACTCTCAAGCTGTCAGTGAGGTAGAAGGTAATTGTGAACCCTGTCTTAATTCATTTGTCCTAGAGGAAGAGAGGGGAGGATGGAAGACAGAAGAAAGGGAGGGGGGAGAATGTAGGTGAGATACTGGAGCCCATCAGACCTGAGGTGGGATTTTTGTCACCTTCATTAGCCAGCTGCTTAACCTTGAATGTGTTACCTCCCTAACTCCATTTTCCATATATGTAAAGATACTGTCTTACAGGGTAAACTCCAATTCATAGGCAGTAGGGCATAGGGCAGTGACAACTTCTTGATCTTCCTCTATTCTTTAGAAATTAAGGCAAGATTCTGACAGTATTACTTTAAAATTGTCTTTGCAGTGCTCTCTCGCCTGGGTCCTTTTGCATGCTAGGTCAGCACTACCACAGACCTACATCCCATAGCCCTGAGAACAGTTTGTAAAATTATATCTCTCTTCTTTGCTATTTACAAAATCTTTAGTAAGACCATATTTGGGAGGTGGATTTTCCCCCCCTAGAATGTTACACACTGGGCAACCCTCTGGACAAAAGCCTCATGTCGTGACACTCTTGTATCCTCAGGTACAACTGTGAAGATCAGCGCTGTTACTTAGACCTGGCCAGGCTCAGAGGCATCTACTACATTACCTGGCAGAAGGCCAGCAAAGTGTTTCCTCAAGATAAGGTAACATGCCAGGTGGATTGCTGTGAGTTCGAGGCCAGCCTGGTCTACAAAGCAAGTCCAGGACAGCCAAGGCTACACAGAGAAATCCTGTCTCAAAAAACAAACAAACAAACAAACAAACAAACAGACAGACAAATTATAAGGTAATATTCAGTCAAATGGTTTGGTGTCCAGCTATTAAAATACAAGCCATTGTTGAACCTCAAAGACGCACTTTTCTTCTCTCAAATACTGAAGTGTAGTTTATGTTTGCAAATTGGAGAAAGCTTCAACCTTGTTAAAGCAGCTTACATCAGATTATGTATAGAAGCCATCAGCAAACTGTAGCTCTGATGATACAAATCTGGCCCGCCAATTGTTTTTGTAAATAAAGTTTTATTGGGAACAGCCACAGTTGTCTACATATTGTCTGCGTTTGCTTGTGCGTTTCCTTGGCAGATTATCTGTGGCTGAGAACAGATGGTAGATAGAGCTGAAACTATGCCAGCCTCCGTTGTACAGTATAAGTTAAAATAGTTGTCTTAGCCAAAGTAAAATGATTTCCTGTCTGTAGAAAAGATACACCCTCCGTGACTTTGGGATTTTGCTCTGGTTTATTTCTTCAGGGGCACCATCCGACGCTGGGGGAACACCCGAAGTTTACCAACTACTCTTTCGATGTGGAAGAATTCATGCACCTTGTCCTTCAGGCTGCAGAGCATGTACTGCAACACCCACAGTGGCCACTTAAGAAGAGACATGATGAACTGTAGAAATGTTGTTTACAAGAGGGTGTTGAGCACTTTCACATCCGGACTCACAACCAGAGGAGCAAAACAACCCGTCATACCCTACTACTGTAAGAAGAAACACGACTTTTTACTTTTGAATATAGCTCAGGCTGGCCTTGAACTCGTGGTCCTCTAGCCTCAGCCTCCTGAGTGCTCAGATGACAGGTATGCACCACCACGCCTGGCAACAGAATTACACTTTCTATATGAAAACACACTTTGAGGATATTTTGTCTTTAAGTATTTTCCGTGTTTATTGTGCCATTGCTATTTATCAATAGTAATAGTTTTTGGGTTTTGTTTTGTTTTGTTTTTTGTCTTTTGCACTGAAAAAAGTTACTTTTATAGTTCAAAGTTGGGCAGGTGCCCATTGGTGCAGTAGCGCTTTCCTGTTGAGATACCAAAGTTTTCAGCTTCGATGGCTTTAGAATTCATAGGTGCATTTGTTAACTATAATGTGACGGCAATTCCAGAATGTCCAACCTTGTTGGATAAACTCAGAGCTGGTTTGGTATTTGCCATTGTCTGTTCATAGCTCCAGTTGTAGGGCTTGGGGATAAGGCTCAGTTTAGCATGCTGGCGCGCACACACACACACACACACACACACAAAACACATACCACACACACGGATAACTCTGTGGTTCTCAGGATCAAGCTCCAGGAGTGTGTTACAGACCAGGGTTTTGTCAGCTCCATGTTATGTGCATCAAGAACCTGAAAAAAACATGGCCGCTGTATTAGTCTGTGTTCACATGTGTCATTTCACCCATGTTCTCCCCAAATGTAATGGCCACGTCAATGAGAACCCGTTGGAGCATTCTGAAGTACTGCCTGCACGGACTCCTCAGCCACGGAGAGCATTCATGTTGACTTGGCATGAAGTCGTAGTTTCTGTCAGGCAAGCATTTTTGAGCACACGCAGCGGTGTGCATCCACGTCTGGCTGGAGGAAGGCAACTCCAGTCTTTGTAAAAACTGCGGAGTAGCCACATGAAGAGACACTTTCCCTAGTTTAAAAAAAAAAAAAAAAAGTAAGGCTGTGAAAAGCACAGTAGAGCTGTGAATCACCCAATCAAAACAAAAAGCTCCGGGGAAAGTGGCACTGATTAAAGGGGTGCTGGAGCAGCGGGCTTCTCCTTAAATGGCTTTTCTTCTCACTGTGGAGCATCCAGTTCAGCAGTCAGCAACTGTGGGTTTGTTTTACTGTACAGTGTCTCGTGTTTGTACAGTAGAACAGTGCTGTATTGTTTGTGTCGTATTAACATTTGGGGCATCTCATTTAGGAGCTACTTTTAATTTTTACAGTGGGCTTAGCAAATCGCAGCCAAGGATTTTATTTTTTTTTAAGTTTTAGAGAAGTGACCGACAAAACAAAACAATGGTCACTGCTCCTCTTCGGAAGTTTGCTGCCTTTTGCTTTCAGGGCTTTTTAAAAGACTTATAGACTTTATTTATTAAAATATCTTTAAAGGAAGTAGTGACCTGCCATAGGTGAGACTTCTGTTTGATGGTTAAAACTGTTTGGAAAGAATTGTGACGTTAGGAACTGTTAAATGGCAGGGTGCGGCCTTTCTTTGTGCAGAATACTAAGTAAGCAGGGAACAGAGAGGTGTTCCACAGGAAAGGAAGGACCACGGTGCCCGGTCCTCGAGGGGACACATCTGAAGACTGCTTCTGGAAAACGGATTGAGTTTTCATCCTCTTACCTCATTTCAAGCAGCACGAGGACCTACGTTTCCACTAACTGCCAAGGATTCCAGCAACTGAGAACAATTTCATACTAAGACTATATTTGAATATTTTGCATTTAGAGAGAATATACCTTACGTAAAGAGGAAAGTCCTTTAAAATTTTAATTAATGGTATTATCTTTCATCAGACTTTTTGTGGGAGTAGATCTTCAAATTGTTGTAAAAATTAAAATGTAGAACTGGCCTTTTTTTTTATTAAGTCTGTAAGGACATGTATTTCACTGTACATTTTGGGCATGACTTTGGAATAAAAGTTTCTATATTTCATTTAAATATCCAAGCATCTTCAGGGTTTTCTGTGTCTGAATGTCACAAGGTTGCTTTAAAAAAAAGTCTGGTAGCTTGCACGTGATTAAAATAATAATTAGCTCACTGATGAAGGATTCTGCGTAATCAAAAATTATACTTTACATTTAGTTAGCAGTTGTTTTATCTGATGCTTCCACAAATGTAGTCCTGCATAAACTTTACCAAAATGACAGGAGGATAAATGGCATCTGCTTTCAAGTCAGGGCCTGGAGAGGTGGCACAGGCTGTTCTTCCAGAGGACCCAGGTTCAATTCCCGGCACCCACATAGCAGCTCACAACTGTCTGTAACTCCAGGGGACCCAACACCCTTACACAGGCATGCCTGTAAGCAAAACACTAGTGCACATAAAACAAAACTAAACCATTAGCTGGGTGGTGGTGGTGCACTCCTTTAATCCCAGTACTCAGGAGGCAGAGGCAGGCTGATCTCTGTGAGTTTGAGGCCAGCCTGGTCTACAGAACAAGCTTAGGACAGCCAAGGCTGCACAGGGAAACACTGTATTGAAAACAAAACAAAAGAAAAGAAACACTTTAGATGCTATTAAGTGATGTCCCTGAAGGTTCCAGGCCTTGTCATTCCATACCTGGGTTTCTACTGCTTCCTCCAGTAGCTCACTCAGTCAACACGGAGCCAGCCACTACTATGTACCAGTTACTCTGGTTTTTTTCCTTGAAGATTTATTTATTTTACATATGAGTGCTCTATCTGCATGTACACCTACATGCCAGAAGTGGGTATCAGAACCCAGTATACATGGTTGCTCACCAGCAGGGAATTGAACCCAGGACCTCTTGGAAGAGCAGCCAGTGCTCTTAACCACCGAGCCGTCTCTCCAGCCCTGTACCACTTAATCCTACAGTCTCCGGGAAGACAGCTTAGGTAGAGAAGATGGGCATTTCTATACGGATGTAGAAAAAACACAGTGTTCCAGGCCCTGCTACTGTTGTGGAGAAAGCCGAAGTGAGAACGGGGTGTGGAGACTGGACTTAAGTGGAGACGTGCATGTTTTAAGTATAGGGTTCTCACTGAGGGGGTGACAGGGCGTGTAGAAGACAAGAGGGAGGTGAGGGATGGAGGCTGGCAGATGATCTGACAGTGTCCCGAGGCAGAAGCCTGTGTGTTGAGTTTGAGGAACAGCCAGGGTAGCTGGTGTGCTACAGCAGACTCAGAAGTTATTTAAAGGATAAGGCCACGCATAGGGCAAGGCTCTTTCTTGCCTTCTCGTTCTGATGAGGCATAGATCACCGAAAGGACCCACACAAAGCACAGGGTAACTTGCTCGTATACTGAGAGCAGGTAGCAGATATCTGAGGCTGCGCACTCTGGGTAACAGGCTCTGGGATGACGAGTTGCAAGCTGATGGTTTATTGTGGGAGGATTCTCCTGCTCAGCACAGGTGAGGAAGCTTGGAGCCCACAAAAGACCAGCGTCTGCGCAGGCGCAGGGGAAGACGGCCACCTGGAGTTAAGTAGAAGAAGGTCTTTAAGGGGCACTGTGGGGCATAAGAGCTTCCGGAGAAGTCCCAACGGAGACAGGAGGTGCCACCATCCACATTGGGGCCATAGAGGTGGAGACTAGGGGAACCTTGACCGGGGCAATTCCCTCCAGATGGGGCAGTTATCAGGAGAACATGCTGCTGCGATTCAGCCTTCCCCGCAAGCTTGAGGCCGAGAGCCTGCGGGCGGAGAGAAGGTAAGGCACATGGCGCAGCTTCCGGCTGCCTCGGAGGCCACTGTGTGGGTTGGCTCCATTTTCCTACCAGCTTCCTGACAACTGGAAGTTTGATTTTAGAGTTTGCATTTCGTGCGGATTTCATTTTCATTACATGCAGATTTCATTTGTTAAAAGAAAAACCGTGTGCAGATAGCCCCATGAGCTTCAAACTGCGGATTGCTAACGTAAGGGACGTTCTAATTCTAGAGGCGGAACTATTACTTCGTGGTGTGGATGTGTGTGTGTTGGGGGGCATACTTAGGCTCTGTTGAGTATTATTGGTTCATTCCTCATTCCTACAATCTTTCTAAAACCAAAAAGATCCTTCTTCCATACGTTTAAACAGAGAGTAGAGAGGGTAAGAAATGTACCCAAAGCCACTTGGCCAGCGACAGAGAGCTGGACGCAGGCGTTTCATTGCGAAGGGATTTAACTAGGGATGCTTGCTTGTAATGTAGGTAAGGAAGAAGGGAGGGGAGCATTAGTGGGGTACACAGAGCACCCAGGGGGTTGAGGGGGGGAGTCCTAAGGTTTTGTACAACCACCAAGTCATTTTCTTTGAAGTATAGACAATACAGAGAAAATAGAAAAATAGCTCAGGTGTGGCTGCCACACTTTTCTCATGCCTTTGTCAAAATGCCCTACAAAGGCATCTGAAGGAAGGAAAGAAGCAAAGATTTATTTTGGCCCAGAGTTCCAGGACACAGTCCAGAGTGGCTGGGAGTCGCGGCAGCAGGCATCTGCAGCAGCTGTTACTTGGTGTCACCAGGCAGGAAGCAGACACTGGTGAGGACTGGTGCTCTGCCTGCTTCCTTTCTTCTACTCAGTTCAGGACCCCAGTGCGCGGAATGGTGCTGTGCAGCTTCAGGCTTGGTCTTCATAGCTCAGCTAAGCCTCCCTAGAAACACCAGCACAGCCACAGCCACAGCCACAGGTGTGTTCCCGTGATTATTCCAAATCCAGGCGTGGTAATGAGTGAACCATCGCAGTTGTCCCGGAGGGGAACCAGTCATTTAAAAATGACATCTCAGGGTCTAGGGATGGTCCTCAGTTGGTAAAGGGTTCATCTCAAGTGTGGTGATACACACCTACAACTCCAGCATTCACAAATTGTAGGAAGAGGCTCAGTTTACAGTCAGCTTCAGCTACTGAAGTTTGAGCCCAATCTAAGCTACCTGAGACTCTGTTTGAAAAGCTACCACTAGCCACAAAGCATGCCGACCTCCCTCAAGCAGGAGATGGAGCCAGAACACTGGAAGGCCACTTCTCTCTAGGCACATCAAAAAAGCAGCTGAATTGAGCATTTGCTCAGTTTGTTCTTACTCACTGTGGGCAGGTGTACCTAGTGGCCACGAGGTGGCAGACAAGCCCTTCCAAATGGCTTCTGTGGCCTGTAAAGGCTGTGAGGCTCTGTAGGCTTCTGAGTATGGGAGGAAGACTAGATTCCCATTATGGGGGGAGTGTCATTCCTCAAGTGAGGACACTGGGAACAGCTTTCAGAATGACTGGGAATATATGGGGGCGGGGGGTGAGGGTAGGGGGGTTGCCTTTGTGACTGCCAACAGCTGCATGGTGCGTAATATCTCCTTATCTTGTGAAGGGGCAAGTGCTTTATTCTCTGAAAGCTAATTCTAGTGACAGGAGCTGTTGGGGTCAGCGGGGAGGGGTGGGGGGCTGGGATTCTGGAGAACCTGGGAGATGGGCTGGGGTCTGAGCTCTTAGGAAAGCCTGTCTACAATGTCATGGTAAGACTTCAGTCCCAGTTAGAAGCTAAATCCTTGCTCCTGGGCCTCACTGCTATTATTTTGTTTGGACAGAACTCTAAGTGGATAACTTTACTGATAGTAAGAAACCTAAGAATGACAGAACATTAAGGAAAGCTGTTTAGTGTAGGTGGCACAAGGCTAAGGTTGAGTCCACACGGGTACGATCCAGTGCTGGTCTCTTCAAGTGCTTGTTAGTAATTGGTTTCATTGCTGTGACAAAATACCCAGAAACAGCGAAGGAAGGAAGGAAGGAAGGAAGGAAGGAAGGGAGGAAGGGAAGAAGGACGAAAGAAAAGGAGGGAGAGAAGGAGGGAAGGAGGAAGGAAGGAAGGGAGGGAGGGAGGGAGGGAAGGAGGGAGGGAGTAGGGAGGGAGGGAAGGAGGAAGGAAGGGTCTCTTTTTGGTGACAGTTTGAGGACACACTTCAGCACAGTAGGGAAGGCAGGAGCATGAGGTGGATGTTGGTCACATTATGCCTCTTGTTGGGAAGGAGAGTACTCAACTGCTTTCTCTTTTTTGTTCAGTTTGTGACTCTACCACATTCGGGAGAGAGGCCCCTCCTTAGTTAAGCCTTTCTGGAGAAACACATAGCTGCACATGTGTTTCTGTAGTGGTCCTAAATCCCATCAAGTTGACAAGGAACGGTAACCCTTACAAAGTGCTTTATTTGTACCTAAGATTGGGGGGTTGGAAGACATGGTACTGGTCTTTCAAGGCAGGTTTCCCCAC
Organism: Acomys minous; assembly: GCF_964271855.1. Taxonomy (NCBI): domain Eukaryota; kingdom Metazoa; phylum Chordata; class Mammalia; order Rodentia; family Muridae; genus Acomys; species Acomys minous. The sequence goes on from NC_140500.1 coordinate 47,045,762, forward strand.
CCCCCTGTAATGTTTTTATCCCCCTGTAATGCTCTTTAGGAGCACAGACACAGAAGTCAGAAGGTCTCAAGCTTCTCAGAAGACTTGAGATACTTTGTGACTCGCTGTCTGACCATATGTAGCTTTCAATAAAAAACAAAAAAATATTTTTTAATCATGTGTTTTCTAGCTTGATTTCTCTTACTGTGGTTAAAAAAAAAAATCAAATTATGACCAAAAGCAACTTGGGAAAGATAGGGTTTATTGGGCTCATACTTCTAGATCACCATCCATCATTGAGATTGATTGGGACAGAAACTTCTGACAGAAACTCAGAGACAAGAACCATGGAGGAGACAATGAACCATGGCTCATCCTCTGATTTATGTTCAACCAGCTTTCTTTTTTTTTTTTTTTTTGGTTTTTTTTTGGTTTTTTGAGACAGGGTTTCTCTGTGTAGCCTTGGCTGTCCTGGACTCGCTTTGTAGACCAGGCTGGCCTCGAACTCACAGCGATCCGCCTGCCTCTGCCTCCCGAGTGCTGGGTCAACCAGCTTTCTTATTGCAGCTCAGGCTAAAGGCCAATCCAATCTGGGCAAACTCCTCATTTGAGACTCCCTCAGATGGCCCCAGACCATGTCAAGTTGACAGCTGACATACATAGGACAATGTGCATATGAGAGCAAGGAGGTGGTGCATGTGAGTGTAGTGCCTGTGAATGCCAGAAGAGGGCAGCAGATCTCCCAGAGATGGAGTCACAAGTGATTGTGAACTGTAGGTGTGGGAACCCAGGATCCTCCCCCAAGAACAGTATCGGCATGTTCTTAACCATCTGGGTATCCGTGGAGCTTTGCTTTTCTTACTTGTAAACTAGTGATGTTATATATTGGGCAGGATGGATTAAAGGAGGTTAAAAGGAAATCCAGGCTTGTTTGTTGCTGCCTCACAGCACTAGTCTGCAAATGCTATTATTAGGCTCTCACACATGGATTCATTGTTATTTAGAGACATAGCATCTACAGACCATTTCAGTTCTGCTCTTAGGACTTCGTCTCAGGCCTAGGCAAGCAAAAATGTCTAGGGCGCAGTCTAGCTGTGTAAATATCTCTGGTGTTTCTTATTTAGAGTGTCATGGGGGTGCTGGCTTGGTAGATATTGACAAGGCCCTGGCAACAGTTTGTGAGGGAGGCCAAGTCAGTGTATGCCAAGGCACCTTCCGCTGGGTGTCAACAGGATGCTATGTTAACCAGTGGGTGGCCTGGCAAACACATACACCTCATCTCAGGCTTCTCAGCACCTGTGACATACGAGTTGTATGTTGACTTGTAAGCGAGAAGATGTCCTATACACTGCACTCACGTTTTTTAACCATGGGATCATTTTCTTAAGGTACATGAATATGTCGTATGAGGATCCCCTTGGACAGGGGACACAACTTCCTTCTAGAGAAGAGGACACCAGGCTGTGCCTTCAGTGTGAAGTTGCACCAGTCAGTTGTATCTTAGTATGTGCGTATACATGTTTATATGCGTATGTGCATATATATGCATATGTGTGCTCATGTGTGCATGTGTGGGGAAGCCAGAAAGTACTACAAATGTTCCTCTGCTATCCCTCACCCATACTTTTGAAACAAGACATCTCACTGAGCCTGGAGTGCATTAATTAGGGAAGGCTGGCTAGTCAGTGAGACCCAGGCATCCATCTACTTGTGTGGCGGTTACAAGGGTGTCACCCAGCTTTTATGTGGGTTCTCCCAGGATCAAATTGAGGCCTTCATGCTTGGGAGGCAAACATGTGACCTGACTGAGCTGTCACCAGCTCCTCTGTTGCATGGGGTTGATTGAAGGAACTCAGTTGTGTTAGCTGGTCCCTGCTGTTGGCGTGAGGATGAGCCGCTGGGCCAAGACCTGACTAATAAGGAGGCTGTGGGAGGGAGGAGTAATGTGTGGATTCTGCTGGGCGTGCTTTTCACACACCAAAGAGATTGCCAAAGTCCTTCGGCAAAGCCCAGGATCCATGTATGGGGTCAGTTTTTAAGCCACCTGGAGGACCCATGAGACCGCTTGTATGTTCAGATTATGAACTGGGGCAATCCCCAAAACCCTACTGATTGAAGGATCTCGAGGTGTTATTGCCAAACTACACCGTGAAATTGATACCGACTGAAACTAAGGGTGCAGGACCTGGATTGTCTCACTCCACATCTGGCGTCACCCAGATTGATATGGCTGCAGTGACATCGGGTGATTCAATCAGCGCGGACCAGCATGGGTAAAAAAAGAAATCGTAGCGTCCCGAGAAATCTGCAAACTAAATCGCAAGGGCCCTGAAATGAATTCAAATTGTGCGCAGTGTTGGGCAGAGATCTGAGCCGGGTGCACTGTTAGCCAGTGAAATCAGGCCCGTTTGATGAACGTCCACTGGAAGACAATCGGCCCATAGGAGTTGAAGTTAAAGGTGACTCTTGCAGGTCCAAGAAGCAAACCCCAAGTTAAAGTGGTATAGACATGTAAATAAGGCAGATGGCAGAGAAGGGCCACATTGAACCCACCAAAGGCAAGGCAGTCAAAGGCCAGGATTAGCATTAGAAAGCCAGCCAGCCTTGAGGAGGCCGGAGAAATTCTCACTCGGTCCCTGAAAACCTGCAAACTGGTAAGGTGGGTGGGAAATGGCTGAAAAAGGAAAGCCAGTTCTAAATTCACAGTTGAAGCACTTCCACAATGATGGAAAAATGTAAATGCCCCAGAAAAATATCTTCGGCTACGTATCATTTTTCAAAACTCCAGGTAATATTCTACAGCATTTAAGGAGGGAATTGACACAAGGTGCTCTGAGCGGTGTTTATGGATGGGCTCCTGGACGCAGAGCGGAGGGTGTCCTCCTCCCGTTTATGAGTGTGTCATGACTTCTGCTTTCCTGTAAGACTAAGAGATTCCATGATGGAGCCCCTCTGATCTTTGCTTGGTCCTGTCAGGCATCTCTATGCAAATCAATTCCGGGCAGAAGTCGCTTTGTAACCCTATCATATTTACCTTTTTTTACCCGATGCTATGGTCTGGGATTGCCTTGTTTTTGCAATTCAAATAACAGAGTACCGGAAAGGAAAGTTTTATAGCGGATGCTTTTTGGTGCAAATAATAAATCTGGAGGGCAAAGGAATAAGGTAACACCCAGGAAGAAGTGCCCATTCTTCTACAGCTGTGAAAGAGACCATACCCTGCCTCTCCCCCTCCCTCTGCCCCCCCAGCATGGTACAACTGTTGATGGAACTAAACAGCCTCCCTCAACCAGGAATCCTGCGCAAAGGTACTGACTGTGGGAAGCCATGGTGAGACAAGGAAATGTGAGAAGCATAGCTAATGTGCCCTTTGCGCATGACACTAGGTAGACTCCAAACGCATCAGCCCTTAATGTTATTATGTCTCTGTCCAGTGTCCATTCTTTTGACAGGGAGAAATAGATTTCCCTTAAAGGGACCTCAGTAGAGCCCTGGTTTCCATCATCGTTGGCCTCCAAAACTACTGTGTAGTTGTCTATTCAAAAGACACCCCCTCCCAAGTCATTTAGGAGATGGGTTGATGGGTTTATACACTTGCACCATGAAAACCAGAAGGAACCTGTGTCTGGGCGGGAGTTACAGGCACAGCCTCATGCAGAGTCTGGGCAGTGGTGCTCATTTAAGAGAAGAGAGGTAGGAGCTCAGAGCTCCAGTCTGTCATTCATGGCCTCTGGCCAGGACAGAAGCAAGGACATTTGCAATAATTCTGGCCAGGGTCACTATGCCCAAGTTGTCTTTCTGGTTTCTATCGTGTCTTCATCATAACCCTCGAGGCTCCTGGTTTTACTTTATCAGATTATAATTTTATCCATAGCTTCTCTGGAGCCAGCCAGACTACAGTCTCGCATGTCAAAAGGAAAGAGAAAAGGGGGGAAATGGTTTGTGGAAACTTTTGGGGATGTAACTTTAAAGCCACCAAAAAACAATGTTAGCTCATACCAAAGACACTTATTGATGACTCCCTCTTGGAAAGCCACATTGGCTCGTGGGTGTATCTTATCTTCCTGAACCCCTTTGTCTTTATCCCTGGGGTGTGAGGGATACAATAAAAGGCCATTAATAAAACCCAACTCGGTTTCATACCAGCTCGTGCTGAACTCCTCTGTGTCAAGGCCACGAGTCCTGGTTTTACCTGAGTCCAGGTCTCCAAAAGAGAACTCCTCAGGCTGCCGAGGATGACAGTGTGGAGCTCTGTTTCTGTTCTCTTACTTCTGACAGTCGGAGCAGAGTTTAGACTTTAGGATTTAGTTTGGAGAATCCAAATTAGCCTGTGGACGGCACCTCTTCTACCCACTGAGCTTTCTTGACACCTACGCAGGGTATCTTGTGGAATGAAGATGTGTGGTGACACTTAGTAGAAATCTGAGGATCCTGGTAGAGTTTGGGGAGCCACAGAATTGGGTGCAAGAGTCAGCTCAGGGCTGCTGCTTCTAGCTGGGTCCCTGCAACGGACCCTACAGGCTCAAGGGCCTCAAGCTGTCACCTGTATATGGCATTGTGAAGGGAGTCACCTCACAGCATTGTGTTGTTGTCAGGATGGGCTGGGTCGTTCTCTGGCATGAGCCTTTTTGCTGGGAAGATGATGGCGAGTGAATAGGGAAGGCAGACACTAACCAGATGGTCCTAGAAGTGAGGATATGGAAGGATAACCATCTGGGGGTAAGGAAGCCGTCATGACCATAAGAGGTACTCTAGGGGAATCCAGCGCTCAGAAGGTGACGCCCAGCACTGGGGAGCTAAAGTCATAAATATTAAGACTTCAAGGTTAGCTTGAGCTACATGAAAGCATCTCAAACAACCAGTTGACCAACCAAGCAACAACCAAAACAAACAAACAAACAAAAGAAAAAACAAAGGGTAGAAACAGGTGTTTAGGTTATACTTAGACTTAATTGAACTTACGATGAAGTGACAAGTTGTAAATATATGCAAATAGCCACATACACATAAATTCACAGTCCAATTATATACAGTGTCATCAGGAAGCCCTGATGAGGGGAGGATTTTTCTTTTAATAAATATCCCAAAAACCTTTAAACAAAAATGTATATATTATTCTTTATTTATTTTCATGAGTTTGTGTGTATACTTGCCTGTGTTCTTAGGCACCAACAAGCAGCCCTTAGAGGCAGAAGAGGACATCAGATCCCTGAATCTAGATTTACAGACGGTTGTGAATGGCCATATGAGCGCCAGGAATCAAACTCCGGTCATTTGCAAAAGCGACAAATGCTCTTAACCATCAAGCGATCTCTCTAGCCTGCATAGATATAGACATAGACATAGGTTATTCATCTTGGGGGTAATGATCAAATGGAATATTTAGAAGTGATCTCAGACATGAAATCCTGGCAGAGTCCAGATTTTTTACTTACAAGTAGGAATGACCATCAAGAGAAGGGAAAAGATATATATATGTATATATGTAAACAGAAGTATATCCAAAGATAGAGGGTGAGGAAAAGAACTTTTGAAACAGCCGTCCTTACTGTGGTATTAAAGACTCAGGGTCATGCGCAGAGAAAACCCTTAAGTGCAGTGGCTTTAACCTTTCTAACGCTGCAACCCTTTAATATAGTTCCTCCTGTTGTAGCAAATCCCTAACCACATAATTAATTCATTGTTACTTCATAGCTGCATTTTCCTCACCATTACAAATCATAATGTAAATATCTGATATACAGGATATCTGATATGTGACCCACAAAGGGGTTGTGACCCACAGGTTGAGAAGTGCTGCCTTAAGTGGAACCTGGCATCCTGTCTCTATGATGGTCTGAGAATGCAAGGGGAATGCTCTTCACTCAGATGGTGAGCATCATGTGCACTAATGCCTGCTCTGTGGACTGTGACTTTTGTCATTGCACTGGATGTTACTGGTGGCCCCTAAGGAGTTTGCTTTGTGGGATACCTGGAATGGTAGAGATGAGCCCTGCCTGGGATGCGGGGATGGTGATGATGTCTTGGGAACAGAGTGCATCTTGGACATAGTTCTATGAGAGTTGTGAGGGCAATGCTCATGGGGCTTTGGTTTCGGTGGCTTCTTTTTTTTTCCTCTGAGCTAGAACACTTGGACTCCTAAGTTCAACACAATTATAGCAGGTATCTTCCATGTCAGAGAAACAAACCAAAAGTACCAGCTAACCTCCTCCTAAACAAACAAACAAACAAACCACTCAAACCCACTACATTTCCAAGCAAGGAAGCAGAATGCTTGGATGGAATTGTTTTGGACAGTCATGTCTAAATATGTGTATCTGAATATTTTAAATTATGGACATGTTATAAAATGCAGCACAGTCCGGTGTGACCTTGGCTGGCCTCCGAGTCACTTCTTATTCTTCTCTCCGCCCCCCCCCCTTGTCTTCCTCAGCGACTCCCCGAGCCTGACTTTATCCTTTGCTCGCTGAGGAAAGAGCAGCGGTGTTATTCATCACGCCTGAAAAATGCTGCCCCGAGCGCAAGGGTTGTGTGCGACAGTGATGTCAATGGGAACAATTCATTATTCCATCAAGCGCTTGGCATGTCCGTCAATGAAAAAATATGTGCTTTAGAACTGACAGCTCAAAATAGTCTTTTCAGCAATTGGCATGCCAAGATCTTGATAGTATAATGAATTATTCTTTGAACCTATCATTTCATCACATCAAATTGGCCATATAGACCGTTCTATGGGGGGAGCCGGAAGGGGGAGGATTCAATTACAGAAGTTTTCTCAAATAGCAAGCAAAACAACTTTGCGACCTGGGAAGGAAAGATGAGAGCTTGGAGAAGCTGCCCGTGCTCAAGAGTTTTATGTCAACTCGACACAAGCTAAAGTCATCTGAGAGAAGGAAACCCCAACTAAGAAAATGCTCCTGTAAGATCACGCTGTAGGCAGGCCTGTAGGGCATTTGCTTAATTAGTGATTGATGTGGGAGGGTCCAGCTCTTTATGGGTGGGGCCACCACCACCCTTGGTAGTCCTGGACTCTGTAAGAAAGCAGACCAAGAAAGCCATGTAGCAAGCCAGTAAGCGGCACCCCTCCATGGCCTCTCCCTTGGCTCCTGCCTCCAGGTTCCTGCCCAGCTTGAGTTCCTGCCTTGGCCTTCCTCAGTGGACTGTGATTCAGGATATGTAAGCCAAATGAACCCTTTCCTCCTCATATTGCTTCCGGTTCTAGTGTTGTTTCATCACACCAGTCGTAATCCTAACTAAGACACTGGATTAAAAGGAATGCCCTTTGAGCAGGCATTGAGATGGACGTAAAATTCACAATATGTAAGAGACCATCCTCACTTCCTATGAGTCTTGGGTCTGAAAGGAAGTTTTTTCCCATTGGCTATGCATTTTGGCATGGGACCTTTTGAGGCAATTTATTACTCTGTTTGTTAGGCAAGCTTAGTGGCCAATAGAGACCCCGATAATTTAGGGCACACAGGTGTTTAGGGCAGCGCCGGGTGGAAGATCAGTTTTTCCCCCGGATTAACCTCCAAATGGAAACTGTTGTCCAAGTACTTGATGCATGGCTTTTCTTACCGTCACGAATCTGATTTCTTTAAAACTCTGCATCTATTTCTTCTGTTACTGTTTAAAAGCAGCACGAGAAAGCGCGCCTCTCACTGGCTTTCTGGGGTCCGTTTTGCACGCTGGCTGGCACGTGTTTGGAGTGGCTCCTGACATGGCACAGAGCATGTGCAGGTTACAGCTGGTCCCGTTTGCCATCGTCCTAAACTGTCAGCTTTATCTCTAGGAACAGCAGCTGTCACATCACGTTTCCTGAATGTGTCTGCACCAAACTGCTTGATGTAAGTGGTTATTTTCAGTCCCGTTAAATAAAGCCTCTCTGTTATAGCAATGGTCATTTGAAATACCATCCAAATAACAGCAACACTAATTTGTTCTCAGGATTGGCTCTTAATTGTTCACCCCTGGTTGGAAAATAGTGCACTGCCTCATTAATCCATGCTGGAATGTTACATTTCATTAAAATAGTATCCAGAAAGGAGCGCTACTTCAAATCCCACTTTTGTGTCCTTCATAGCCAGCAGCACCAGCTAATCTACCTTTTAAACTAGCAACCTGAAGAAAAATCTGGGCATGCATGACCTTTTAATTTGAGCTTCAAAGAAAACATTTCTTAATGTTATATAATAAATCAATCATTACTTGCTTAATAATCTTAATGCATGTCTTTGAAGTCAGAAAGCCACAAGAGAGGCTAGGATTTTTAAAAATTGACAACTCTCTGGTCATTTGATGTAAACTGTGTTTTATTGATTAGCTGTGAAACCATATTTGGTATTAGCTGCATGTAATGGTATGAGATCATAGGAAACAATGGAAAATTAAGAATAGATATACACATTCATATAGAGTTTTAATGGTACATGTAGGGGCATAGGAAATATGACTTTTTGGCATTTCAGTATTTGAAATTTATCAGGTGATATGAGCTTTCCTTTAAGTCCGACTTCTCTTTAAATAAAATCTTGCATGTGTTTTTGCCATGATTCCGTAAGTACATTATTTAAAATGAGCGTTTATCCAGGTTCTTGCATTTATTTTTTGTCCCCTTTCCTTGATTTTTAAAAGAAAACTTCAGTATAGACATATTTTTGCCCCCAAACAATATCCTAGTTGCTTATTATTAATGCTCTGTTTATTATACAGATAAAGGAGGCTTGGGGCTTTCATTTCATTAGGAGGATGAGCTTCAGATAACTCGGTTGTAGATCCAGAGCTTACTTTAATGACTGACTGCTGAATTACAGGTTTCCTGATTTGAAGTGTATTTAGAAGAAGCAACAAAATGCAATTAATCTGATAGTAATAAGAACAGAAGTTAATATTGGCCTGAAGCGAAATCGCTCATTATTAACATCCAGCGTGAATCATTCGCCATCACAGAAGCTCACTTAGGCTTCCTGAACATGTCGCTTCAGTACTCCCTGGGCAGCTTGGCTTCACCTCCTTCTTCCAAGAACTTTACCAAGACTCTGCTAAGAGTCTACATAACACAGAAGCAACACTGCCTTTCTTTGGGCTTCCTAGGTCCTCTTTGTAGTGGAGAATTGCTGAAGCCAGTGCTGACAGGCATCTCAGCACAAAGGCTGCCAGCTGTGTGACTCTGGCATGACATTGAACTCCCCAGGGTCACTGCTTAGTAAGACCTACCTTGAAGGGGACGTAATACCTGGCACTGTAGCTCAAGTAACGGGCACAATGAAAAGGAGGAGATAAATGTGCTATCATCTTTCCCAGGTTTGGGGGACCATGGCACCCATCACTGCCGGACTCCAGGTGGGCTATTAAAAATTCTGGCAGAATAACTCATTGCTCTTCCCTCCGCTTCTTTCCCCGATACCTTCTCCATCCTTTCTGCTCAATAATTAATACTGAAAAGCTTCTCTTTATTGCAACGGTGCTCCCCCCAAGGATTTGTACGTCGTCTCCTGAGTTCTTTCACTTTCCTTTTATCTGAACCCTTGAAACACATTTAGGCAGTGAAGGCTTTATGTGTTATTTTCTTTCAAGAATATTTATGTGGCTACTGCATACAGTGGTATTTCATTGTAGATATATGTGAAAATACAGAGAGGGAAAATTGACTTCAAATAAATCATAGCATTTATCAACTCAAATTTAGGCTGTGCACCGCTCCCTAATTCTTCTTCAAGCACGTATGCATAAATTTCACAAGCATGGATGTACTTCTCATGCGAGGCTATTTATACATGTACACATATAAAAATCTATTTCATATGGTCACGATATACATAGTTCCTGGTAACCTGTTTGTGAATGGGACTTAATATTAACACCTAACTCTTCATCACTACAACCATATTTAAATCAATGTGTATAACGTCTGATGATCCTGTTGAGGCAATATCGTGTGAAGTTAGGCTGCAACTCCTAAATAGTATTTTCAACTCCTAGTGCCTTGAATATCCTTGCATACTGTATAAAATACTTTTGTGCATCTTTCCAGTCATGATCTCATGATGGATTCTGATATCTGGACCCCAGACCATACATGTCTATAGCACTGTGGTTGCATACTGACAAAATTCTAAGTAGCATGTAGCTCATTTCAACCTTCGGCAGAGGTGTAAGCATTCAACTGCTTTCCCTATTGCAGCCCTGAATGCTGCACGCTAATGGGAGGTTTTACAATGCAGATACAAAATGGCATCCACCCAGAAACATCGTAAGAAGAGCACGCATTAGCAGAGCCTATGTTCTACTAGGTGCTCTGGCCATGGAGGGACAGTTGCGGCATCAACGGTCGTGACAAGTATCATAACTGATCCGAAATATACCCAGCTCTGCAGGGCTGCACCCCACAGCACGAACTATTGTTCTTGGCTGAATAAACCCAATAAAAGGGCAGTGGCATACATTATTTAGAAAGCTCAAGTGGCTGTCACTTCTCAAACTGGGTTAAGTGGGAAAGGCTACACGGGTTAATTAAAAGATAACACCATACAGTGGGATACAGTGCCCGGGTAATTGTTTCTCCCATGAAGATAAGTGTGCAATGTTAGGGGAAAAATACACCTGGGTGACAAAAGTAAGACCTTTGTATTTAAAGCTGGAAGGTCTGTCCTTCCCCTGTCATGCGTGCATAAACCTGGTCGTATAATGAAACATTTTCAGAATTATCTCCAAACACTGATGAGCCAGTGCTCATCAGTAGACTTGGGTTGTTTGTAACTGTACAGAAAGATGACACTAACCAGCTTTTGACATTGGAAGCCTCAGACATATTACCAAGGTGCAGTGAATGACATAGTTGCTATTCAGGTGCCTATCCCCACCTTACAGCAGATCCCGGTCCTTAGGCTCTCTTGTTCCATCTACAGTCTGTTCATTTCTTCACTGCGTTATTTTGAAGCACAGCCTGAGCATCACACTATTGTCCTCGTCAGTATTTTATTAGTGTATAAGGTGATTATGACTGATTGGTCCCAATCAACTTAATTTTCTGATTGTGCATTATATCTTCAAAAAAAAATAGCAGTTAATTATGAAGCTTTCACGAATTATTTGACTTGAAGCCTCAGTTTCCTATCCCGTAAAAGACATGCTTAGACTCATAGTTAACACTTTGATGACTGTAATTCCAGATGCTATAACAATGCAAAGTGATGGAAAATTTCAGTAATTATCATTGCCAGGTCTAGATTTTGTAAATGCGTGACTTACAGAAGTACTGAGAGAACGCTGAGCACTAAGATGTAGGGCCCTAAGAAACTGCTGGGAAAGAAAAGGGAAAACCTTGCAGGTGTGTTAGTAAAAGATGCCATGAGGAAGCTTTGGCAGCCAGTGGTCCAGGCACAGGCAGAGGTGTAGGTGCTCTAGTGGACCTATGCACATATTGGTGCTCAGCTACTAGGCAGCATGATAGAAACTTGGAGAAGCTGAGTGGAAGATGGATGAGAAGTAGACAGAGAACTTGAGTTTCTAATGTTAAGTTCTATTAAAGGTCAGATCCTATCACAGTGATAAATACTATGACACGGGAGAAGCTGAGCTGTAAATGGAGATAATTTCCAAGTCTTGCCTGATGATTTCTTCATTTCCAGAGATGATAAGTATTGCAGATTTTTTTATGCAATCAATTCATTTGTGTCGTCCTTAGAATTTATATTTTTTTGGGGGAGGGGGAGAATATCTGGTTGATTTCCCAGCCATCTTAACTTATCAAATAAAGACGGTGAAGTGATTTGGACCCTTTGGCTTTAACTGTTCTAGTTACTGGATACCTAGTGTCTCAGTTATGTTCTGGTGCTATGACAAAACATTATGACCAAGACAACTCAGGAAAGAAACCTTTAATTGGGCTTATGGCTTCAGAGGGTTAGAGTCCACGATGACAGGAACAGCTGAAAGCTCCGATCTTGATCTACAAGCTGGAGGGAGAGAGAGAGAGAGAGAGAGAGAGAGAGAGAGAGAGAGAGAGAGAGAGAGAGAGAGAGAGAGAGAGACACTGGGAATGGCAGGCGTCTTTTTAAATATCAACTCTCGCCACAAAGATGCTATGATGGATGTTCCTGAGTAAAGGAGTTAATGGCTGATAAGATGTTAATTGCGTTGGTGTCTCTTAGATGCCATCTGATATTAACAAGAGCTTCAGCAATCTTAACTGGAAGAAATGAATAAAGTGGACATTATATTGGCAGGGCTTATGAGAGAAATGTGGGGGTGAGGTGAGAGGGCATTTGGTGTCTTCACATCAAATCACACAAGAAGAAGACGTATAAATCATATTAAAGAGTTCAGATTTTATCCTCAGCAGCATGTCTTCCAACTAAAATAGGAAGTGACATAATCGTATTTGGGTTTTAGAAAGGTCATTGTGGATTACAGGGACGTGAGATGGGAGGTAGGAGAAGCAGGAAGGCAAGGGCAGATGCCTCGGGGTAGAGAAGGGCTTTGAGGGTGGACTGAAGCGGGTGGAGGCCAGCGGTGATAATCCACCAACCCATCAAATGTGGCCGCCAGTTTAATGCAGCAGGCGAAGGTACAGAAGTCAAGGATGGTGGTCAGGTGGATGCTGATGGGAAAAACAGAGTAGTCGAGGAAGGAGAAGATGGAGCAGCCATGAGGAGAGACCGGGAAACAACAAGAGAAATGAAATGGGCCTGGGAGGTGATCTAAATGCAAGCATAATGTGGGAAATCTGAATGGGAAGAAACTATATGAGCATGGGGCCTTAGGATGGAGTAATTATTGTGCAGCATTGGCCTATAGGTTAATTAATAGATTACAGTGGTATAAAAAGAACAGAAAAAGAAAAAGAGAGTAGATGACTATGTCGCTTGCATAGTAACAAAGATGGGGAGAAATGCAAGCTTGGAAGGAGGTATGGCAAACTCCATTTTGGATTTGTTGACTCTGGGGTACCTGTGAGGTGGGCTCTCTACTGAAGGTACAAGGTGGATCTTTGGCCTTTGTCACTAGAGCCTAGATCTCACAGGGACTGGAATGGTATTTGAAGCCAAGGAATGAACAGGATCAATAAGCACGTCAAAGCTGGGCACCGTGGCGTACACCTGTAATCCCAGCACTTGTGAGGCAGAAGCAGGCAGATCGCTCTGAGTTCGAGGTCAGCCTGATCTACAAATGGAGTCTAGGACAGCCAAGGCTACACAGAGAAACCCTGTCTCGAAACACCCTCCCCCCCAAAAAAAGTCATACGCTGAATGTTATGTTCTCTTGAACATAACAAACATAACAAATTAGTCCATTATTTTTTAATTGAGCCCTGATCAAATTTTCAGAGTGGACCACTAACCTCTGCTTATAACAACTTGGGACGTTCTTTCTTTCTTTCTTTTTTGCTTACAACTCCAAATCTTCCACATTCCTTTGCAAACCAATTCCGAAGACTTATGAATCATATACTGTCAGGCAGATCATAGCAACAACCCCACTCGACTTCTGGTACCATTTTTCTGTATTAGTTATTTTTACATTGCAGTGACCAAACACCTGACAGAAGCAGGTTAAGAAAGCAAGGGTTTATTTGGGCTCCTGATTCACAGGAAATATAGTCCGTTGTGTTTGGGAAGGCATGGTGGCTGAAGGGTCTAGGTCTGTGGTGATAGGAGGGTGGCAGCGGATTTGTATATGGCGCTGAACAGTAAGCAGAAAGCAGGGATGGGATATAACACTTAAAACTCACATCCTATTTACTCATTTCCTCTTGCTCAGCCCCACACCCTAAAGATTCTATAGCCCCCCCCCCCTAAAACAGAACCAGCAGCTGAGGACCAAGTAGTCAAACACATGGACTTACGGGAGACCATTTCACACCTAAATCATAACATATATAATATATAGGAAAGAACATTATATCTATGTAGTTCAGTTCTACCCACAATTTTAGGGATTAGCTAGAGGTCTTAGAACGTGTCCCTTGCAGATAAGGGGACTTGCTCCCAGGTCAAAGAAGGACCCAGAGTCACTGGGGTATCATGTTAATACTTAAGATGGCAGACATTCTCAGAATGACATGGCAGATTAAAGATGGCCATGAGTTCTTCGACATCCTTCTTGCTGTGGCTCTGCCTCTGCTTCCTGAGTGAACTTTATGACTGCTGCCACCAGCGCAGTATGGTAGAAGTGGCCCCACCCCACCGTTCAGGCTTGGGCATGGAAGACTGTCATCTTCTCTCATTCATGGCTGCCGAAGTATTTATTTTTAGTGCTTGGGTTGCCATTAAGAAAATCTGAGGCCGGGGAGATGGCTCAGTGTGCTAAGGCCACCAAGCCTGGCCCCCTGAGTTTGATCTCCATGCCCCAGGTGATAGGGGAGAATTGCTCACTCTTAGAGGTTGTCCTCTGACCTCCCCATGTGGCACACAGAAACACGCCCCTCAGGGGCTGGAGGGATGGCTCAGAGGTTAAGAGCACTGGCTGCTCTTCCAAAGGTCTTGAGTTCAATTCTCAGCAGCCACCTGGTGGTTCTCACAACCATCTAGAATGAGTTCTGGTGCCCTCTTCTGGCTTGCAGGTGTACATGCAGGCAGAGCACTGTATACATAATAAACAAATCTTTTTTTTTTCTTTTTCTTTTCTTTTCTTTTTTTTTTTTTCTTTTTTCTTTTTTGGTTTTTCGAGACAGGGTTTCTCTGTGTAGCCTTGACTGTCCTGGACTCGCTTTGTAGACCAGGCTGGCCTCAAACTCACAGCGATCCGCCTGCTTCTGCCTCTTGAGTGCTGGGATTAAAGCCACCACACCCAGCTATAAATAAATCTTAAAAAAAAAAAGAAAGAAAGAAAGAAAGAAAGAAACATGCCCTTCATATGCAAATGCAAGTGTAAAATTGTTGTAAAAGAGAAAGAAATCTGATTACCTTGTGGGAAAACACAGAAGCTAGTGTAGAAAGGTCCCACTGACCCTGGCCTTTCAGCTGTCCCACTGATGTCATCAACATATATATGAATGAAGCTATTTGACACTCCCACCTACCTACCTGCCACTGGAAGGCCTAGGCCACAAATACCACCAGAGCGGTGTTATTGTTCCAATGAAGCTCACCTGTATGCTAGCCCCACCAAATGGTGGGAAGCCATAGAACATCCGTTTTTAAGTCACCAAATACTAGGATGTTTGTTAAATGATAGTAAAATGAGCCAGTGGTTGGCTTCCTGTTCCCTTTTAATCCAACTTTCTGAGGCATCCTCCTCCTCCTCATCTCCTGTGTACTGTGAGGCTCCAAAGGCCCATATGTCGCACCAAGTCAATGTGTAAATGAAGGGTGACCATACTGGCTGTCTCTTCTCGGAATATTTTAGGGCTCAAGTGAGATGATTGATGTGAATGCGCTTGATGAATTGTAACACATTCTACAAATATAGATGAACTTAAACAGAATTGTAGAAGACTTGACAAATATGGTTTAATTTAAATAGAATTTTATTGTAAAACTGAAGCCTAAAACTGACAAAAATGTGAGTTCAAGGCCAGCCTGGTCTACAAAGTGAGTCCAGAACAGCCAAGGCTGCACAGAGAAACCCTGTCTCGAAAAACCAAAAAGAAAAAAATAAATAAATAAAAAATTAAAAAAAAATATGGTGATAAATATACAACATTAATGCATGTGCTTATAATTTTAAGTTACCTTAAGATGATTCAGAATTACTTTTTGACTCTCCGTGTGCCAATCTGGAAGCTTTTCTCTGCTTATATAGTGTTTTGTCATCAAGGGATGAATGTTCACTATGCTTTTCTTCCACCTTATGTTGGTCTAAAGAGCCTTATTTCCTTAAGGAAACTGAGCGGCCTCACTCTGGTGGAGAACAAGAAGGAATCCTATCCACATTGATAGACAGCAGGAACAGACTTCCTTGAATGGTTTGGTTTTAGCCACAGCTGACTGGCTCTTAAACACTTGTCAAGTTACCTCGTT
Organism: Acomys minous; assembly: GCF_964271855.1. Taxonomy (NCBI): domain Eukaryota; kingdom Metazoa; phylum Chordata; class Mammalia; order Rodentia; family Muridae; genus Acomys; species Acomys minous. Next base: position 47,061,703 of record NC_140500.1, read on the forward strand.
AGTAAATTGAATTACAAAATTAGCATCTGTTGCTCCCCAGTCTGGTGATTCGGTAGTGGTTTCCTTCAGGGTAATTGAATTAATTTGTGTAATTTAAATGAGCACCAATCTTGCCTGCCCCCCCCCCCCCGCCCCCTACCCACTGTGATGGTTTTGAGAAAGTGGGTGGATACGGAGTTCAAGAGGAGTTGTGCTTAGCAAAAATGTAAGTGTTGGGATGTTTCTCTTTTTGTTTGTTTGTTTGTTTGTTTGTTTTTAAGTTTCACTCAAGCCTGAAAGAGTCAATTTCAAGTAGAAGCAAAATGAAAGTTGGTTGTGAGGCAGGCATCAGTAGGTGTTTTCCACCCCCCTCCGCCCCCCGGCCCCTCCCCCCAGCCCCCCAGCTATTCTGACAAATCACTTTGAGGTAGGCGCTTGTTAGTTGTGGGGTGCTGTCTTAGTTTCTTTTTCCATTGTTGTGATAGACTGACTACTCTGACAAAAGCAATTTAAGGGAGAAAGGGTTGTTTTAGCTCGCGGTTCCGTACATAACCCATGGTCCGTTAGGGCCATTAGTTGAGTCACAGCCTAGCCGCGGTTAGAAGAGAACAGGGAACGCACGCATGCGCGCTCCTCAGTTCCCATTCTCCACTTCCACAGTCCAGGGCCCTCACAAGGCTAAGACGGATCTTCCCATCTCCACTGGTGCGATGAAGAACATTTCCCATAGGCACGACCGGAGTCCCATCTCCTAGGTGATTTTAGATTTTGTCACCTTGACAAAATTGATATTATCATAGGATATTGACAACTGACACTATGTTAGGAAGCTTGACAAAACCCCTAACTTCTCCCATTAGAGGCCAATGCAACCTTACCTCTGCCAAGCCGTGCCAACTAAAAATGTCCGGAGACCTTACTGACTGTCTCCTGTGGGCCCGAATTTCCCCCTGTTAAAATCCATTGCTGCAGGCAACAGAAGGTGTTCTCATGCTAAGGAGCAAACTGCTTTCTCCTGATTTCCCATCCCAAACCCACTGTTTTGCTTTATTCATTCCGAGTATTTTGCTCCATCAGCCCACCCCTGGTGCTGTCTTCCAGGGCAATGGTAGCTTGTTTATCCCCTTGATATTTGCTCTTCCTTAGCCCCAGTTGGAAACTGATATCCACATTTGAAGGTGATTTTTTTTTTAAAGAAGCCATCCTTTAAAAGGTCATAAAACACTTGGCATTAGGTTCTTAGAGTGTGTGATGAATATTTTAATAGTTAAAAATGTAGCCAGGCAGCACAAAGAAATGATTTAATGTTGTAAATAAATCTCTTTGTGGGATTTAATGTGCAAAAATGGACAGCGATGGCTTTAAAAAAAATCATTCCCCAAATGATCATATCTATACAATCAGGCACTCTCTATGTTGGATCCATATCTGGTGAGAGGGTTCACTATATCTTGCCTAGGTATTAAAGGAAAGCACTGAGATCACCAGGTCTCTTAGGACCTCCGACTGTTATTCTCAAAACTAGAAGCCCATAAGGCCGACTTGCTGGGAAGAGTAGTCATCAGACCCCTCAAGAGAGTGGCCTTCATCACTTTCAACTAAAAAAATAATGATGAACAGTAGCTCAGAGGTAGTGCTTATGCTGTTCAGGAAAAGATCTAAGAGTTTTAGTTGCGTTAACACTCGGTGCTTTGAACTAAGTCAGTTTACAAGCCGTGGCCCAGGAGCCAAATTTCGCTATAGTCTGTTTTTAAACAGCCTGAAAGCTAAAGCAGTTGTTTGCATTTTTAAGTGGTGGAAGAAAAAAATATATATATATTAAAAAGAAACCCTCCATGTTTTTTGAGTTGTGAAAGTTATTTGATACACAGATGTTTAGGTCTATAACTGAGTTGTGTCTTAGTCAATGTTCTATTGCTGTGAAGAGGCACCATGACCACGGCAACTCTTATAAAGGAAAACACTTAATTGGGCCTGGCTTATAGTTCCAGAGGTTTAGTCCATTATCATCAAAGTGGGGAGCATGGCAGCGTGCTGGCAGACACGGTGCTGGGAAAGTAGCTGAGTGTTCTGCATCTGGATCCGCAGGCAGCAGGGAGTGATTCTAGGACTGGCTTGGGCCTTTGAAATCCCAAAGCCCATCGTCAGTAACTCAGGTCTTCCAACTAGGCCACACCTCTCAATCCCTCTCAAGTCCTGCTACTCCCTGATGGCCAAGTAGTCAAATACAGGATCCAACGGGGCTATTCTTATTCAAACCACCACTTTTTGCTTTTGCTTTTTATTTTGTTTTTTGAAACAGTGTTTCTCTCTGTAGCCTTGGCTGTCCTGGACTCACTTTGTAGACCAGGCTGGCCTCGAACTCACAGAGATCTGCCTGTGTCTGCCTCCCAAATGGTGGGATTACAGGCGTGCACCATTGTGCCAGGCTTTGCTTTTGCCTTTTGAGGGAGAGAGAGAGAGAGAGAGAGAGAGAGAGAGAGAGAGAGAGAGAGAGAGAGAGAGAGAGAAAGATATTGTTCTTTTGTTCTCCACATTATTGTCCTCACACAGTCAATCGCTAAACCAGAAGCTCAGAATGTTTTCCGATGATGGTTGATCATAGCTTCCAGGATCCTCCTGTCTCTGATCCACAATGCTGGGGGTACTGGCATGCACAGCTGTGCTTGGCTTTTTACATTGCTGCTGAGGATTTGTACAGCAGGTGTCCTTACCTACTGAACCATCTCTCCAGCTCCTTGTTTTTGCTTTTTGAGCCATGGTTTCAAACTCTCCATTCTCCTCTCCCTGCCTCCCAAGAGCCAGGATTACCGATGTGGTGCTTTGTAATCAAGATGTTTTAGGACACAGTTACACCCTTTTATCTTGCCATCTGCCTCAGTTTTTACACTGTAGTAATGGAAGTAGGAGCTTTGGGCAGAGGCCTACTGGCCCATCAAGGGAAAGGTGCTTAGGATCTGGTGCTTTACAGAAAATGGTGCTGAGCTAAGCATGCTCATTCTCCCTGTTTTGCTGTGGTAGATACAGAAGGGGAGAGAAGCAGTAGATTTAAGGTGAGTCTTTTCCTAGCTAGGTGGCAAAGTTAGGACTTGAGCCCCCACAGCCACGCTGTCTAGGCCTACAGCTCCGCTAAGGTATCCTAACATAGTGACAAGAGAACTTGCTGGCACAAAATTCCTTGTTTTAAAACAACCAGCAAAAAAGAACTCTCCGGAACCCAGCTCCTTTACACTACTCTTTGTATTTGTTCATTGTTTAGTTTTGTACTTAGCATCTCGAAGAACAGAGATTGCGGAATGAAGCAGAGAACATTTTGCCCTCCTTGTGCTATATAATATATATATATATATATATATATATATATATATATATATATATATATATATATTCCCTTGAACACTTCTAAGGGTGAGTGTTTATAATTCTGCTTTTATCCAGGGGAATCCCGGCACAGAGGGAAGTGCCCGGAGGTGCAGTGAACCAAGGGTGGGGAGCAGTGGGCAGAAAGCAGCCTCACATACAAAGGCGCTGGTGGGGAGAGAGAAAATGTCAAGGGCACAAGGACAGTTTCTGGGTCTGCTGTAACTGACGTTTTAATGTCTGTGCAGAACAGTTAGGAACATTCCCCCACCCCCCACCCCCCACAAGTACCCCCTTCCCCCTCAAAACTTCGGTCTGCAGTCTGGCTCAGAATTGGTCTTACTTCATTCAATGTATTCATTTTAGAAGCTCAAAGGCGGCCTGGGTCTGCTGGGATTTGGAGTGCGGTCCTGGGGAATTGCTATGTGTCTAACCTGATGTCTGGGCCTTGATGTCCACCCCCTGGGCTGCTGGTCAAGATCCCTGCCTCCTTTCTTTTGCTTGCCTTGTTTAAAAAAAAAAAAGTAAGGTGAGCGGACACTGGCTCCTCTCAAATAGGGGTTAGCTCCTTCAGGAAGCAACTCACATGTGTGCCTACACGCCTGGAATTTAGAGGAATCTAGGTTTTTAATAGCAGAGGGTGTAATGATGTTGATTTTTGAAAATAGTGAAAAGAAAACTAAGAGGGGGGAAGGCTGGTTCCACGGTATATGCATTTGTCAAAGCCTCTCCAACTGTGCACTTAAGATATCAGCACTTTGCCTCAATTAGAAGGACATTAAAGGGGGGAAAGGCAGGGAAAGCATATATTAAAGGAAAAAAAAAAAAAAGAAGGGAGAGCAGTTAATTACAGGACTTGTGGGGCTGGGTGAGCCCAGAATTACTCTCTAGTAATCACTTCTAATTCTTTAGCTTTCTGGAATCAAGATCAAGGTATCCCCCCCGGAGGGCGGCTTAAACTCAGTCTCCCTGTTTGGCATTCAGCATCCCTTTGAAAGCATCCATTCTAGGGCCACATAAGGATAACTGGTACTTATCCCTGTAAATAGTCTGTGTCAGGAAGGTAATCTTTCTCTGCAAGTCTCTTTATTATGCCCTACGAGATTGACAATTAAGTAAAGGGAAGGGAACTGTGAGCGCTCTCAGATCTTCTCATTTCGTCACTCTTACTGGGGAAAGCGGGAGTGCAAAGGTAAGAGATACACGCACGCACGGGATGTTAAGATAAGGTCCTCAGCTGCAGCTATTCAACCTGCCGCAGACACAGATTTCCAGTCTGCCATATAAATATTTCAGGATCAAGAGGCTTTCATCTTTCTGTGCCTTGCAAAAGAGGAAGATTGGGAACAATCTTCCTTAAAGTAAGCAGCTTTAATCATTGTTTCTAAATCAACTGAAGTGTGTGTGTGTGTGTGTGTGTGTGTGTGTGTGTGTGTGTGTGTGTGTGTGTTGGGGGAGGGTGGGGGGTGGGGAATGTAAGAATCCTGTAATCTTAGGGTGAGTTGTAATCAAATTGTCTAGACTGAGAGGGGAACAGATGGGTTTTGATTAATTTCTACCAAGACTAGCAAGTATCAGACTCAATATTCTTTATCAGCTTGCCAGGGTGAATGTTAATAGTCATAAAAGGGTGAGGGAGAGATGCCATCAAATAAACATGAATTTAGAACTGGGTTATGAATGCGTAAAGGGGAATGAATATACTTAAAAATGTGACCCTTAGCGACTCGACAGAAGGACACATTCTTTGAATCAGGGCAAGCAGAGGCATTTTTAATGGTCACTTAATAGTTGAATGCATTTATAACTGTGGTGTGATGATCTGACAGGATTATATTTTATAATGATGAAGAAAGAGTGATTAGATGTTAGTTCCTGCTCTTTAAATGTTTATCATTTCTTTGTGTTGGGAAACTTCTAATGTTCTTTTCGCTCCTTGTAAATATGTGATAAATTATTGTACATTATAGTTACCCAGTATGCTGTCTACTCTAGAAATTTCTCCTCTTCCCTCCATCCCTTCCTTACTCCCACACTCTGCTGACTGCCACTTGAGTCTCTTCTTGCATGAACCTGAGTCTTCAAGTTTCCACACATTGTAACCAGAGGTCTAGGGCAAAAGGCCTTAGGTGAAGAGACACAAAGGTCTAGATTGGCTGCCTAGCCCAATAACCCTGTGGCAGAGATGGTTAAAGGTCAAAAGCAAAGAAAGGAGTGTTCATCAACTTCCACTGGGATGAGCAACAGAAGAAGGGGTGTGGGGACTTCAAGTTTGTGTTAGGAGAACTGACACGAACTTTCAGGCTCAAGTAGAGATGGATTTGGGGAGAGGGAGCTAAGACATTGTGCATAATTAGGCAGTCTGGTTCAAAGTGTGGTCTGGGTGGTCACTGAGTTCTGGTTCTCCAAGGTGATCGATCTGAAGAAGTTCTTATTATTTGAGGGATCAAGGTGGCTCTTGGGAGATGATTCCTCCTGCTTCTGGATGCAGCCTCACTACCACGGATAACTGACCTTATCTTGGGGTAGTGTGGGTTGTCAGGAGTGATCTGCCCTGTCAAGCTCTGCTGTTCCCAGAAATCAAAACGGCCATAGGCTTAGGGTAATGTCTGGAGACCTTTAGGTGTCTCTGGGCAGGGTGAGGTACACTCTGGTGAAAAGCTGATAGTTATCAGCTTTGAAGAGAAAGGATTCAGATTCCGTATCACCGAGGTTTAGACCTACACTTGCTGAGTTTAAACTTGTCTGTGCGTAGATGTGAGCAAATATCAGACCCAAAGTTAGATAAAGGGACAGATGCAAAATAGAGGCAGAGATGGCAAGCTCCCATCTTGCTTTAGGTACTTCAGGAGTCAGGTAAGGGCCCAATGCCTTTCACCACAAGCATTTCTAATGCCTATTTAACACGTCTGACAGTGAGTGGCGTTTATCTCTGTGGATTCAGGGAAAGTTTTCCAGACATGTTTTCTGACTTAGTCCTTTAGAAACAAGTTTGGTTTGTTGTTGTTTGTATTTTTTAATTTATTTTTTATTTTTTTATTTTTTTATTTCTCCCCATTGCCCTAGGTACACCCTAAAGAGCGCCATCACCTGTCAACTGCATGTGCATTACAGTAAGATGAATGCTGGCCAGATCCAGGGAGCCGAGAAGCCATCTCCAGATTCCACATTTACGATTCTAGCAATAATTGGAAACAAAGATGAACTTCACCAAGACATTAATTTGCAGTGACTTAGACAGTTCAGTTGTCACAGCTCAGTCGTTCTGTGGATGACAGTTCATGTGCTGAGGGGGCACATTCTTGGCTCCCACCACCCTTTGTGGGACTTCTTACTTCCCCAGCATGGTAGAGAACTAGTGGGGAAGGGCTGCCGAGTGGCCCAGATGAGCATGGGTTTTTAACGTGGCAGTTAGAATGGAAAAGTGAGCAGGGAGGAAAGACAGTGTGAAGTGGCATGGGCCCTGCATTTGCGTAGAGTATGAGGTGTTTACCTGCAACAGAAAATCAATAACTGCTTGTTTTAGATTTAAAAATACTCTGCTGTCCTGCTGCTTCTCTTTCCCAGCATAATCTCACGTTTTCCATTTCTCTCGGTCTGGTCTGTGAGATGGGCCACAAATTGAGAGCAAATAGAATCCTAAATATAACCTTCAATATCATTAATACCTAACAAATTGCCAATTGTAGGCAGTATTCGGCCTCCAAAAGTTCTCAGTTATCCTTTACAAAGGAGACAAGGCGAGGCTGAGGAGATGGCTCAGTGGGTAAAGCGATCGTCTTGCGTGTTAGGTGGTTTTATGTCATCAGAGAGGAGGAAGCCTCAATTGAGAAAATGTCTCCATAAGATCAGGCTGTGAGTAAGCCTGTAGGGCATTTTCTTAATTAGTCCTTCCTGAGGGAGGGCCCAGCCCATTGTGGGTGGGGCCAACCCTGGTCCTGGGTTCTATAAGAAGGCAGGCTGAGCCAGTCATGGGGAGCACCCCTTTGTGTCCTCTGCATCAGCTCCTTCCTTAAAGTTCTTGCCCTGTTTTGGCTCCTGCCCTGGTTTCCTTCAACAATGTACTGTGATATGGGAGTGTAAGAAAAATAAACCCTTTCCTCCCCAAGTTGCTTTTGGTCATGGTGTTTCATCACAGCAATGGTAACCCTAACTAAGACATTATGCCAGTGTGAGGACCTGAATTCAGAATCCCTTAAACCCATAGTAAACCAGATATAGTATTTGCCTGTGGTCTTTGAGCTCAGGAGACCCCCCCATAAGTTAGAGAGCGAGCAAGGCAGCCAGCTAGACATACGCTGCAGTGAACAAGAGACTCTCTCACATAAGGTGGAGGCAAGGAGACAGGAAATTGTCTCCTGACTTCCATGTGTGTGCATGACACATATAGGCCACACACACACACACACACACACACACACACACACACACACAGAGAGAGAGAGAGAGAGAGAGAGAGAGAGAGAGAGAGAGAGAGAGAGAGAGAGAAAGAATATGATCTTGTCTGCGGTTGAGGTGGGGTGTACTTACATGCAGGCAGTTGAGTCATTAATGAACTCTGCTTTGTTGTGTCTTTAGTCACCAAAGCTATATGATTAGTCAAATTAGGTGTCCACTCAGTGCTAGTTGTGTTTTCCCCCTTTCTTTCTGTTTTTATCTTGTTACTGTAGCTGTGACTTGCAAACAGCATCTGTTTAGGAATAGGCTGACTGTAATGCAAACATGCTGCTTGGGAATTTGATCCAAGGACTGTGATTTCCACTTGACAGTAGCCCACCTTCCTGCTCATTGCCTGTCTGTTAGGTACTTGAGGAAGACAGGCAACATCTGTTGGAATAAAAACAGTTGTGCCGACCACCCCTCCATCCCCTAGAGCTCTCAGGTACTGAGGCCCAATATACTTTCAGGAAACTATGAAGTGGTTTAATTTCTTTTAAAACCATAGGAAAAACCAAATGAAAACCATAGATTATAGTTTTAAATATACATACCTCTCTCTATATATGTATATATTTAATATATTTATATCTATGTCTGTAGATAGACATAAATAGATATCTGTATATATATAAATAAAATGTAGTATAACATATATATATATTCATATGTATATATGAGTCTATAAATAAGTCTTCAGTTTTGGGGCAAGCCATCCGTATCCCCATTTCTATCTCTCTGTGCATGTGTATGTGTCAACCAGAAGCCAAGGGTGTCTTCCTTAGCCATTCCAGGTTCACTGCTCGGTAAGACCATTGATGAGCTATCTTCCCCAGCAGCCTGCACAGCACCTTCCAGTACTTTGAAAGCTGGCCCCCAGGAAGAAAGCTCATTGGTCAGTCAGTTCCAGCTTCATTTCTCTCTGTGTGTATTGTGCCTTCCGCAATGTTGTTATGGAAGGGGATCAAAAGTAATGGCGATAGCCTGTGTTGTTTTGCTGGGAATTTTTTTTTCAAAGCCAGTTCAATATTATTTTCATGGACCGTAACCATGAAAGCGCTGCTGAGGCAGTGCTATAAAGATGGCTGAGGCATGTGTGCACAGCGAAGCCTGTTTAATCAGCAAGGAGAAAATGATAGTGTTTACTGGTTCTGTCTTTGTCAACTTTTGAGGATGCTACCATAGAGTGTTTTGTTCTTATTTTTAAAGTTTTATTTATTACTTTAGTGTGTGTGTATATGAGTGTTTTGCCTGCATATATGTCTGGGCGACATAGGAGTAACTGGTGGCTGCAGAGGCCAGAAGAGGGTGTCACATCCCTTGTAACTAGAGTTATGGACAGTCGTGAGCAGCCATGTGGTAACTGGGAACTGACTTTTAAATCCTCTGGAAGAGCAGCCAGTGCTCTTAATGGTGGAGCCATCTCTCCAGCCTGAGGGTCCTTTATTCTTATGATGAATAAACATGACCTCAGATTTGTTCCAAAGCTAAGGTGCAGATGACTGTACATACCCATCTTATTTCAAATAGCGATCGCAGCCATTGTGAGAAAAGGAACACTCGTCTCCCACTTGATATAGGAGGCTAGAGCTCCCCAGAGAGCTAGGATAATGCTTTCCAGGCTCAGCTTGTGCATCACTTCAGCCAGGGACCGAGGCCCAGTGTCTAATTTTAAGTCCACGCACCTTTACCATAGCAGCCTTCCTCCCATGTCATGTGCAGTATGCATGGTCCATAACACATGCATTTAAGCTAATGTGGTTTCTGCCATTTCTTTTACTCCATCAGATATCAGCAAAGGATACTGATACCAGAGCTATGGCGATACACATAGCTCTCACCAATAAGTGTGCTCCCTGCATCTCCCCTGAAAAACTGGACCATCTCTCCTACAGAATAACTGATGCAATAGGGATTCATCTCTCCTCCTCCTCCTTCTCTCCCTCCCTCCCAAATTCCCTCCCTGCCTCGGTATAAGAGATGAACATTGGTATCTTCCTCAGTCATTCTCCACCCCACCTTCCCCCTACCCCACTTTTTCTTAAAGTCAGGATCTCTCAATGAACATGAAACTCACTAATTCAGCCAGACTGGTTGGCCAGAAAGCTCCAGAGATCCTCCTGTGTCTGTCTCCCATGCTGAGATTACAGTGACCTTATGTTTCTATATGGGTACTAAAGATTTGAACTCGGGTCCTCGTGCTTAGGTAGCAAGCGCTGTACCCACTGAGCCATCTCCTCAGCCCTGGAGGATTTTATTTTATTTTTTAAAATTTATGTTTATTTTTAATTATGTGTATGTATGTGTGTCTACATTGAGAGTATGTACTTGTGAGTGCAGTTGCCCATGGCAGCCAGAAGAGGGCATTAGATCCCACTGGCACTGTAGTTAAAACTAGGCACCAGTCTTGGGAACCAATCTTCAGTCCTCTGAAAGAGTGGTACCCCAGCGCCTTCTCCCTCTCCCCTCTCTCTCTTTAAACTTGTTGCTCACCCTGGCATTAAGAGCAAATGTTTGCTTCTGAGTTGTAGAGCAATCGTCTCACTATATAATGTGCTTTGGCAACAATAGAAGAGTTTGAATTGATGCCTACTGGCCAAAATCCAGAAGTTAATTCCTTGACAAGGATTTTTTGTTAAGAGTCCTGCATCAGGAAGCAGGTCCTGAAGATGGGTGGAAGCTGCAGAGACAGCAGCTGGCACCTCTGTGGGTTTGAGCACCCAGACTCTTGGGCCTCCCAGGGTGGGCTTGGAGGTGATGTGGGCCTGAGGGAGGGAAAATTATCTTTCAACCATTTCTCCATGTTTTCCATCTCTTAGCACTAACAGTGAATAGTGCTGGCCAAGTTTTCTTTGACCTCCTTGCCTCGGGCCTACTGTCTTTTCCCCCTTGCTACATAGCAAGGCTGAGGCCAGTTTGTGCTACATGACTCCTGCCATTTGCTCAACTATTTCCATAGCAGCCTTATTCGTGATATCCAGAATCTGGAAACAACCTAGTTGTCCCTCAGTCCAAGAATGGATAAAGAAACTGTGGTACATTTACACTATGGAATACTACTCAGCTATTAAAAACAAGGAAATCTTGACATTTGCAGGCAAATGGATGGAACTGGAAACAATCATCCTGAGTGAGTTAACTCAGACCCAGAAAGATAGACTTGGTATATATTCACTTATAGTTGGACACTAGCCCACCATGGATGTCCTCTGAGAGTCTTCACTCAGTGGGGGATTGGGACAGATGCTAGGACTTGCTATTGGGACTCCAGGCGAGAGAGGTATGGGAGAACAGGGAAATAGAAGGACCTAGTGGGTCCTGAAACCTTATAAGAAGACCATCAAGGCTGGCAGATCTGGACCCAGGGAGGCCTGCACAAACTGCTGCACCAACCGAGGACAACGCATGCAGTAAACCTAGACCCCTATTCAGATCTAGCGAATGGACAGCTCATTCTCCATGGTTGAGTGGAGAGCAGGGATTGACTCTGACATGAACTCTGGTGCCCCCTATTTGACCACTTCCCCTTGGTGGGGAGGCCTGGAGGCACTCAGAGGAAGGGGAAGCAGGCTACCGGGTGAGACCTGATAGGCTGTGATCATATCGTGGGGGAGGAGGTCCCCTTCTGTCACAGACCTAGGGGAGGGGCGTAGGATGAAAGAGGAAGGGAGGGAGGCAATGGGAAGATAGAAGTGAGGGGACAACAATAGAGATGTAATCTGAATAAATTATTAAAATAAAAAAAATCACTTCCTGGTTAAGAGATTGGGTATTGTTTCGGCCGTTGCATGGTGGCACATGGGCAATGCATGCTGGATGCAGCTGACTGATCTCAGTGAAGGTCCAGTGTTGATTATATCTTGCCTTATGAAATGTTCAGGGGAGGCTGGATAGAGGGAAGAGGGACGGAGCGACAGTGACGGAAGGTGGGTGGGACCAGGAGGAGGGAGGGAGATAATATCGGGATGTAAAATGAATAAAAAAAAAGAAAGTCCAGCCAATCCTATCAACAGCCCCTTTAAGCATCAGTAGTCCCCTCGAATCAGTGAGGGCCAGTTTCTCGCAGAATCTGAATTGGCTACCCAAGTCACTCCATCGGTTTTTTCTTCTGATTCTTTGTTTTCGTTTCTGTCCATTTCTTTCTTTGAACAGCTTTGTAGAGGCAGAGCTCATATACCATTAAGTTCACCCCTTTAGAAGGAAACTCAGTGGTTTTAAAGCAGAGCTGTAAAGCCGTTCTTGTTATTTTACAGCTGAATAGGTTCTCATTCCCTGTAAAGAAAGCCTAGAGTCATTATTTTTTTTTAAGATTTATTTATTTATTATGTAAACAGTATGTATCAGTTTACATTATAGATAGTTGTGAGCCACCATGTGGTTGCTTGGAATTGAACTCAGGACCTCTGGAAGAGTAGTCAGTTCCCTTAACCTCTGAGCCATCTCTCCAGCCCTGGAGTCATTAATTATCAGTAATTCTCCAGCCCTCCTCCTCCCAATTCTTGGCCACTAGTTTTGTTTCTCTCTCTGTGGGTTTGCCTTCTTGGGACATGTCCCATAAGTGACATTGTACAATGTGTTGGCTCTTGCGATTGGATTATTTCATCTAACAAGAGGTTTTCAGGGCTCATCCATGTCATAGCATGCATTAGGTCTTATTTCTTTTATTGTTGCTCTGACTGCTTCACGTTTTTTGATGGTTCCAGTGCCTGTGTTCAGATGGCCTTGTGATTTGATATTTAGTTTCTTTACCAAAATGTGTCACCTCTAATATATGTCATTGCTCAAGGACCAACTAACAACACACTTAGCATTTTCCAGGCTCTAACACCTGACTATTTCTTTCAGCTCTGTGTAACATACCCTTGTGTGACTAGATGTCCACCGGAAAGGAAGCCATCTGTAAGCCACAGTCCTGCAGAAAGATGTGCGTAGATGACTCTGGCAGCTAGACATGTGAACAGGAGAGAAGAATAAATTTATACGAGAATTTATTAAATTGTTTAAAATAAAGTATAAGCTTGGAACGTGGGCTCATACGAGTAATACTCAGATTTGGGAGGCTGAGCTAGGAGGGTTATGAGTTCAGGACTCACCTGGGATACAAAGAAAATTTCAAGACCAGTTTGGACAACCCAGTGAGTTCAAGGATAGCCTGGCCTACAGCATGAGTTTGAAGCTATTCTGAGTTACATAGAGAGGTTTTGTCAGAAGAAGAAAGAGGAGGAGGAGGAGGAGGAGGAGGAGGAGGAGAAGGAGGAGGAGGAGGAAGAGGAGGAAGAAGTGGTAGTGATGGAGGAGGTAGAGAAACAAGAGGGGGAAAAAGCACCTACAAAGGAAACTTATTTAATTGGAGGGAAGGCCTGGCTTCAGCTGGAGTCTATGAAATAGAAAGTCTCACAATGTGCTGCTTTGTCACTTTCTAGGTATTATTAGAATAAAGGAAATTGATTCAGAGTTTATATAGAGCTTTAAAATCCACACTCCTTGACCAGACATGGCAGTGCAGGCCTGTAAGCCCAGCCATTGGAAAGTAGAGCTAGGAAGATCTGGAGTTCAAGGTCAATCTTGGCTATGTGGCAAGTTCAAGACTAGCTTGGGTGACATGAAACTCTGTCTTAAAACAATAATTACAACAACAACAACAACAACAACAACAAAACCCAAGATAAATATTATAATATAAAATAAAACAACAATTAAAGTCAATCCTCACCTACCCTCCCCCCTACATGCTGCCAACAATATTACTTATGAGTGGGTAGCTCAGTGTGTCTCTAGGATGATAGGGCAGATCTCCGTCCTGACTTCTGTCTCTGAGTACAATTGAGCCGTTTCCCTAACTGTATTTCAGAGGTCTAGCATGACTCTGACTCATTGCATTTTTCTCTGCATGTTATTACGGCATTCATTAGCCTTCAATAGCACTGTGGAAGTTTGCTTTGGCTTAAAATTGTGCTCGGGGTAGAAGGAGATTTGTACAAATCACCTAAAACATAATTAAGCTCTACTCTTCCTCCCATCCTCAGAATTTATTTAATCTCATTAAATCTAAAAAAAAAAATGTCTAAGCAGTGGGTAGCATTTTTACTTTTTCTGTGAATCAAAACATGAAAAGCATGCAGCATTACAGGGTAATGACCACTGGAGTCACTCTGTATTCTGGCTGCTCGGACTTGAAGTCATACCAAATACTTAGATGGCATTAGCTAAGGCTTAGGATGGACTTGTTTTTCCTCAATAAGCAATTAATTGGTAATAAATCTGCATTAGAGTGGAAGTGGAAGTAAAAACAGACTGTGCCAACTTAATTTGGCTTTAGGGATAAGAAAGCTGCAGATGTTGGAGTTAGTGTCTTTAAATATTTACCCTCTGAGGTGGCGTCAGGAGACTCCATTGTCTGTGTGGGACGGAGGAGGAGGAGGAGGGAGATGTACCATTCAAAGTTTGTAACTGGATTGTACTTGGGAAAACTGAAGCTCACACGAGATGTACTTTAAGACAGGATTCGTGGGCAAGAACTCACCTAGCACCCAGTTCTCATTAAGTTTGCATTCCACTTGTGAGTAAGGGATAGGCTACGTTCCTATTTGGGTTAGTTTCAGTTTGGGTAATGCTCATTTCGTCAACAAGAAGCCTTGCACTCTGGGTGATGGCACATCCGTTGGTTACTTGGCTCGTTGCCATGACATAATGCCTGACAAAAGCAACTTTTATTTGCTTGGCTCACAGTTTGAGAGTCCAGTCCTTCATGGGGGATGGCATGGCCAACAGGAGTGTTAGGTGGCTGGACACATTGCATCAGCAGCCAGGAAGCTGAGAGGGATGACACGCTGATGCTCTGCTCACTTCCTCCTTTTTGTTCAGTCTGAGACCCCAGATCATGGATTGGTGCTGCTCACAGTTAAAATGGCTTGTGCTATTTCAGTTAACTCCATCTATGATCTTCCTCACGGGAATGCACATAAGATTTGTCTCTTGGGTGGCTGCAGGTCCTGTAAAGTTGATGATCAGCCTTAATGGCGTTAGGTGGCTTCTAGTCTTGCTCAGCAACGATATTGCCATCAGGAAATCATTTAAGTCCTATCAGTTGGTGGTGTTTGAATCAGTAAAATGAGCGCATTGGTAGCTGCCTGGCAGGCTTGGCCAAGTCAGGAGTGCTGCGGAAAGTTAGGCTCTAGACAAACGGAGCCAGCTGTACAAGCCTTAAACCACCGAGGGGATATATGCTCTGCATTCAAACCTCAGCACTTATGTTTTCTTTCTTGAGGACCTTCCTTGGGAATTTATTCCAGGAAAGCTGTCAAAGCAATGTGTGACGATGAGCACAAAATCACTAGGAAGAATGGTGAAATAGTGTAAATAACCTAAGGGCAATAATAGGGGTTTAATTTATTAAATGTTGTGGCTGTATTGAAAGGTGTTACACCTCTATGAAAAATCATGACAAGTTACTAGGGAAAAAAGATTGCAGCACATATTTTCTTATTTGTAAGTTTTCACTAGACATCCTTTTTATCAATAAACTTTTTAATAAACTTAAAATCATACACATATATGGTTCTCTACAGCCTTGGCTGTCTGGAAACTCACTATGTAGACCAAACTGGCCTCAAACTCACAAGAGATCTATCTGCATTTGCCATTTGAGTCCTGGGATTAAAAGTGTGGACCACTTCACCCTGCAAGTGTAACAGTATTTACCTATGTGACTCCAGGCTTTGATTACATGTAAATAGAATATATACGTACATAGAAAAAACAGGGAGTAGATAAACATTAGTGATCACATGTGAGTGAGGGGAGTGTATCTATCATCATCTATCTATCTGTCTGTCTATCATCTACCTATCTGTCTGTCTGTCCATCATCTATTATCTATCTAGATATTATCTATCTATCTATCTATCTATCTATCTATCTATCTATCTATCATCTATCTATATTTTTATCACATTGACTCTCAATTGTGGGTGATCTTTTGTATCTTATGTGACTGTCACAATTGGGAGTTATTCTTGGCAAGGTTTGGGGATGTTGCTAACCACCCCACAGTATGCGCTGTAGCCTTGCACTGTAAAGAAAGATCCAGCTGAGATGTCAACAGTCAAGGCTGAGAGGCTCTGAACATTCCTCACAGGCCAGACTGCTGCTGTTCTGGTGTCAGTTTTGTACTCCTAACTAAGGCATCGCCGCCCCACGCCCTGACTCTGTTGCTCTCTTCCGTCTTGGCCGCTCTTCCCATTCCATCCACACGTTGTTGAGAAGAGGGGAGCTATTTTTCCTAGCTGAAGGTGGAAGGTATGCTGAGGCTTTTTGTTATTCAGAAGGCCAGCTTCAGGGGCTCAGAAACCCTTTCAAAACCATTATCTCTGGCCCGAGTTTCAGCTGCCTATTTAGAAACTCATAAGCCGTGGCTTTGTGTCTTTGTTCTCTGACTTTTGCTTTGGTCTCCTTTCCCCTAGGGCCGTACGCATACTGTCTAACTGCTGGAATCCGTTGAGGGCTGAGCACGAAGAAAGGGTTGTGGAGGGAAAGAGTGTGGGAGGGGATATTTAAAAAACAATCGCAGCACATTTACAGTATTTATTATTTAAAGTGTGTGAGTGTACACTGAGAAGCTTGTAAAATAAAGTGCTGACATGGTGGATAACACGCCTGTGGGTCTTCAGTATTTTTCCATGTGGTGGGATACATCCTTCACGTCAGCACAGAGAGGCAGGAGGACCATGCATTGGAAGCCAGCTTGCCTATATAATGAGTTTGAATCTAGTCTGGACCATACAGGGTGCCCATGAGCCACAGTGCCCACGTGGATGTCAGAGCACAGCCTGTGGAAGTTGCTTCTCTCCTTCCACCAGGGTCACATCAGCAGCCTCAGTGGCAAACTGCTTTTCCCAGTGAGCCATCTTGCCGGCCTAAGTACCAGCATCCCTATACTGGTGAAGCCTCTTTGCCTCCACGGTTGGACAGCCTGGGAGGACAGCTGTCCCTTTCTACCTCTTCTAGCTTGTTATTTCTGTCTTTTGCAATCAAAAGTTTTGGCTCATATGCTCACTCCTAAGGGATGCTGGCATATAAGCAAAAGGCTAATACTGCATCCTGGTTGAAATCATGGGGTTGGAGGTCCACTGATGGGTTTAGGGTTCCTGGTGGGAAAGTCCTCAGCTAGGAATATTCTAAATGTCAGATGTCCAAGTGAAGTCTCTTAAATCCTGCTTTAACGTTCATGACCTTTTACTAAATAATGTTTTTCTAAGGTAGAGGAAAAAAAAAAAGACTCAAGTCTGAAAATAAA
This sequence comes from Acomys minous, assembly GCF_964271855.1. Classification (NCBI taxonomy): domain Eukaryota; kingdom Metazoa; phylum Chordata; class Mammalia; order Rodentia; family Muridae; genus Acomys; species Acomys minous. The sequence goes on from NC_140500.1 coordinate 47,078,774, forward strand.
AATCAAATAGCATGTGGGTTTTGTTGCATGTATTAAAATAGCATAGATGGAAAAAAAATTGGAATAAATTCAACATTTATTCCTCTGCTTTGTCTGAAACCTTGCACCAGATGTGTCAGAGAATAAATAGGACAGGTCAGGACTGGAAGTGGGTCTCTCTTTTTATCTTTCTTCTGAGACAATATCAACTTGCAAGATCTGGACTCGGTATTCTGAGAAGCCAGGTTCCAAAGAAGCTTACCTCTTAGTCTGCATGCACCACCATCTTTACCAGATGGAGTATGTTCAGAGAAAGTTGCTGAACTGACATAGCAGAGGTTCTGCCTTCACTTTGTAGGGCCCCGGGAAGCTAGAAAAGGAAGTGACATCATGGGTGTGGGCAGACTGTCCCCACAGTAGGGAGTGAGGGCTCTAAAAGCCCTTTTGGCATCAGCCATGGCTGCCAGTGGAGTCATGGCTGTAATTACAAAAGTCAGTCTCTTTCTCAATTTTTTCATATTCTTCAATTATTAGCTTTTGTAATTCTCCTTAATCAGAAACTCCTCTGAAAACAACCTCGGTTGAAATACAGAATCTAGGAAACCACATGTTTAATGTTCTCCTTCAGTTTCTTTCTTAATGGACAGTAAAATGAATTACAACTATTAACATTCCCCCCTGCATTTTGGGTAAAATCATCTAACATGCCATCTGTGGGATAAAAATTGCATTTTAGAAAACACTGGGTCAGTGTGTTATTTCAAGACGTGTTACTGATATATTACAACTGTGAGAGGCGTCACAGAGTTTTTTTGGTTTTGTTTTAACCTGGGTATCACTGGCAGACTTGATAAGGCCATCTTGATAGAGCCTAGGATGTGAAAACATGAAAAACCCATGGATGTTGATGGAGAGCAGTTAGATAATCTCTCACTTACTGTGTCCCCTGCTGGAGTGGCAGTCCTGTGGAGTTCTGGTCTACCTCTGTTCATTACCCACCAGCACAGCAGCATGCAGCAGAGAGTCCTGCACATAGTAGCTAAAACAAATACGTGGGGGAAGGAAAAGTGTGATGAAAATAAAGATTCCAACTGGATCAGTATGGTTGCTCTGGTATGCTGTTTGAGGTCAAGGATTATGCATACCTTTCACAGCTACATCTCAAATGCTGGAGGAAACATCAGGCACACACAAACAGAATTAGGAACTGTTTTATAACCAAAATAGGTTTGCCTTGATAATCCAAGATATACATGGAATCACATCTTGAAACTTGAGCTCTAAAAACTTGAGATTTGAGGAGGACGAGAATAACTATAAAGCCGTTCTGAGTTGAGAAAGTACACGTGTCATAAAATTTACCGTGTAAGTGTATTTAAGTGAACAACTGTGTGGTAACCAGTGTACTCACATTTGGGGACAGCCATCACCATAGCATGTCCCTGGATCTTTTCCCTATATGTTGAAAGTCCACATCTATTAGATAGCAATGCTCTTTTCTCCTTCATGTCCAGTTCTTGGCAACCACCATTTTACTTTTTTTTCCCTATGAATTTTACTATTCTAAGTACATCATATATGAGAAATCACATCTTTTTGTAGCTGGCTTATTTCCCTTCCCTTTTCATCTTTAAGGTTCATTCATTGCTCTGTGTGTCAGAATTCCCCTCCTTATTAAGGCTGAACAATACTCCATTGTACAAACACACCACGCTTTGATTATCATGTGTCTCTCGAACAGATTGCCTGTTTCTGTGGACCATGCTGCTATAAACATGGGTATCCACGCATCCCTTTGATAAGCAGGAATTCAAAATGAGCTAGTGAAAGAATCAATGAAAGAAAGAATGAATGACAACCTCAATCTTCAGTGTCGGTCAGAGATCGACCACCAAAGTGGGAGCTGTTGGGATAGGAGAGGTGGGGAAGACGGCATCGCTTCTTTGATGCTTCGACACAATGCTGAGCAGGATCAGAATCTGCTTTGTAGCTTTCTATGCAACAGCTCATGTGTTATCTCTAAAAAAACGCTCTCTGCTGTGGGTTCATAAATCCTTCTTACACTAATTTGCCCTGAAGTGCTGTTCCTTTCCAAGACATAAATTATTGAAACCCTTGTGGTCAGCAAAGGGAAGGGTAGTGAAACCCACCTGAGTCTTCCAAAGCAAATAGCCAGACACCTTGTCTGAGTTCCAGAAGTCTAAAACAAGCCTGACCAAGCCATCCAAGGCAGGAAGTCATTAGCAATTGTAGCAGACCCCATACTTCCTGAAAAAGGTGAGGGATTCCAGCCTTAGCCAGAGGAACTCTCTCTCTTTTCTTCACTGCATGCTCCCTGGGCTTTCTCCTGGATCAGGACTGTGGGGGAAGCATCGAGAACAGACCCTGATACCTTTTCAGAAGTCCATCCTCAGGCAGGAGGGAGGGAGGACCTATTCATATTTGTGCAACGAGGGCCAGAGCTGCCCCTTTACACGGCATCCAGCATCTGCTCCGGCGAGGGATGCTCCCTTTTTTTTTTTTCTACTTGGGTAAGGGGTGGGTCTCTTTTGCGTTGAAGAACAGTCAGTGTTTGAGATATGGGTGTGTGTCAAAGTAGACAGCTCTAAGAAGCTGGACGCATTTCCTCAGAGGACGCTGAAGAGCAGATGGGCCTGACACAAACAAATAAACAAATACAGCAGTTGTTTCATTTATCAAAGTCCGCATAGTTCCCAGTTTGAAGCAAGGGAAAGCAAAGTCAGTATCGAGCAAGAAAAGTGAACTTGAAAGTTAAAGGGCTGGGGGGGAAAAAAAGGAAAGAATGGCACTTTGAACATTTCAAAGACCAATGGGACGGACTAGATGCACGCATGCACGCATGCACGCTTTGCATTTTTGAAGCTTTTTCAGTCATTTCTGCTTAGCTACTCTGGCCCAGACTTTGCAGTGACAGATTGGCCCGGGACCATGGGCTTTATTATTTAGCCTTTTTGGAGCTGGGGCCTTTTCGTCTGTGGAATAGAAGGTATAGGAAGAGAGATGTCCTTTTTCAGACGATGAGCATGCTAGCCTTATGAAGCACTTAGCATACTCAGACACACAGAGCCATGATTAACATTTGTTGTTATCATTATTAGTCCCCTAAGGAAAAATTATATGCAAGGTACATGAGCATTGCAAAAAAATTTTTTTTAAACTGAAGCTTTACTTATTAACGAGGGGGTTTGTGTGTCTGCATATCGCAATGTGTATTTGGAGCTCAGGAGACAACCTTGGTGCATTCTTCCCCTTCCCCCTTGCCCAAGACAAACTGTCCCTGCAAATGTTACCTACAAGCTTGAGAGAAAGTCTCCGTCTTTCCTTCCCATCTCACTGTAGGAGGCCTGGAGTGAAAGATCCAGGCATGGCTAAGTGCAGCTTTTACATGGCTTCCGGGGATCCGAACTCGAGTCCTCAGGCTTGAGTGGCACGTGCTTTACTCACTGGACGATCTCCCAGCCCTGATAACAGAGAGATTTTTATAAACAGGCCTAGGAGGGTCAGAGTAACCCTTCACTCGCTCAGTTACATTCGTGTTACTATACACAGAGACATGCCCAATAGTGTTCCACATGCTCTAGAAATGAGGAAGAAAAACATAAAGTTCAAGTGACACGAGTTCCTACAGGTGCAAGGGGAGTCTGTGAACTGCTGTGTATAAATGAAAAAAAAAAAAAAAAAGAAAAGAAACAACACGTTGGCATGACCTTCACCTGGTCTTACATAGAAAAATAGTCTGATCCATTTTAATAATACAGACATTGATTGATTTCTATAAAGTGAATGGCAGGGCTGTTTTCTTACAAGAGGACAACTGAACTAAAGCTGGTGACTAAAGCTGTTTGGGTATTTGTTTGCTTGGCCTTTGGTCATTTAGGTCTTGGTGGCCATTATGTCCTGGTGACTTTCCAAGGCTAGACAATCTAAATTAAACCCACCGCCATAGTTCACGTGCTTATTCTATAATCTTTTAACACACATTTTGCTATAAATTTGCCTCTTTTATATATATTGGTTGAATTGTTTAGTGGCCAACTTTCCCCATAACTATAGACTGAAGTCATACCTGCTGTGTTGGTCATAGGATCCCAAAGCCTGGCACATAGACATTTGTTAAGCAGCTGGATGAAGAAATAATTGGGACCCTTTTAGCTCTCTCCCGCCATTACTTACCCTTCTGTGGCAGTGATTTGGCTGTATATCTCAGTTCATAGGGGCTCTCTGCTGCACGGGACGCATCACATCGTTGGATGTTTACCAGGGAGTCCTTTAACTGTACCATTGTAGGAACATGCAAGTTTGCAAGGGCTGCTCATGCTTGAAACCCCTCTTAGGATAGCCTGACTGTCTTTGCAAAGCCCCACTTTTGATAACAAAAGAGCTGAGGATGGTCACTGTTTGGCAATCAGGAAAATGATGTGATGTGGCTCATGTGTGTGTGCGAAGCAGGAAGGCACAGGAGCAGGGGCAGAGGAGCCTGGAAGCATTCAAGCAGTGTGGGAGAGAAGTCTGGATGCATTTGGACGCACCTGTGGCAGAACAGCACATCATTTTAGCTCAACGAAAAGTGAAAGGACAAGGGGGCTTTTAGCCAGCGACAGACGACAGCACAGTGGCCGAGAACAGTGACTTTCAAACTACATGCGTATAATAACCACACGAGGACTCTGGTTTAAATGACAATTCTGGTTCTGGGGTGGAGCCTGAAAGTCCAAAATTCTAGCCGGGTCTCAGAGAATGCCTGTGCTTGCTATCCGAGCCAAGAATAAGCTGTGCTACTAATTAACCCCACAATTGCCAGTAAATTATTTAGCCTTTCTGTGCCTCAGTTTTCTCATCTGTGCAATGGAGACCAGACAAAAGGATCTCTGGGAAAGAATTACTATTTAAATGCTGCTGACACTTAGTTACTTCTGTAAAGGAAAAAGGGAAAGAGATTTGGCACAGCTGGGGATGAGGTAGAAGGACGTCAAATAATTGGATTATTATCATTATTTTTAATTATTTGGAGACGCAATATCGTGTAGCTCAGGCTGGCTTCGAACCCATTATTTAATCAAGGATGACCTTGACCTTCTGATCTTCGTGCCTCTACTTCTAAAGAGCTAGGTTCACCGATTGCACCACTACACCTGCTTTTATGCACTGTTTCTTGCATGCTTAGGAATCACCCTACCAACTGGGTTACAGCCTCAGGCCCATTAAAACAACTTTTTTTTTTAATCATTCAGCTATTGACGTGTGTGTCAAGTTTTCCCGTTTCTCACGTGAAGACATCACACTTGCAGCCAGATGGCTTTTGCACATGTTAGAGGACACCTGCTTGCAGTCTGTTGTGGGTCCTCGGTGGAGGAAATGGTTTCAACTGGAAACTGAACCCCAAATTCTCCGACCTTATGCAGGGCTCAAAGTGATTCTCAGGTGTTGAGAAGAATCAGCACCTTTCCTCCGGCACCTGCGGAGTAGCGGCCACAGCGAGGCGCTCGGGAGCGGAGCACTCAGCAGTAGGGTGGGGAGGCGCAGGGCGCAGAGGACAGACCCACGTGGACTGCGGGGTTTGACAAGGGCGCCGGCAATCTGAAGACTTGGCCAATCAGCGCAGTCCTCGGTGGCCGGGCTCCTCCTGGTCAGCTAGCTCCGGGCTGGTTTCTGCACAGCTACCCTGGAGCATCCCTGGACGGGGCGCACCTGCTGGGCGCGCACAGCTGTCTGCAGCCTCCGGGAGCTGGCTGGGACAATCTCTCTCCTTTAAGACACAGCGCTTCCCACTGTAGCTTTGCTTTCTCTTTGCGGCAGCACCGGAACTTTCCCCGCTTTTGGCCAGGCTGAGACGTGATGGGCCATTCCAGGGACCGTTGTGAGCGAGCGGCCAGCTGAGCGTCCTTTGGCTTCAGTGCTGCAATCGGTGTTTCGCTTTGGATTTTCGGATCGGACTTGGCTGCCCTTTCTAGTCCAGTAAGAGTGGGCTCTGGGGAAGAGCTGGCGGGAGAAGGGGTTGTAGCAGCAGTGTCCCTTTTGGCTAGTATCAGTTTGCCTTGGCTCGGAGCAGCCCTGGTCACTCTGGCTTTTAGAGGAGAGCAGGGGGAAGTACTTGAGTCAGCCACGTGCATCTCAAAGTTGGAAGAGACTCTGAGAAGTAGGGATGTGTGCCGCGAGGGGCTAGGGGTTGGGATGGCGGGCAGCATCCCATTTAGGAGTTCATGTCTGCGGTTCAGAGACTCGGGTGCTGAGGCAGCAGCCACTTGATGAACTGGAGTGAGCAGTGGCAGGGCTAACACTCCATGAGCTGGGGTTCTGTAGGGCCACGCTGGCCTCAAGGTCTCTTGCTTTTGATTCTGAGCTGAGGTACTTACAAGAGTTAATAGGAGGAAGCAGGTGGGCTGGTTCCGGGACCCCTGATTACCGGGCTGGGAACCCCTAGTGGTTCTAATCAAGCATCTTGCCTTTGTCCACCGAAGGAGTGCCTGCCTGTTTTTCCCCTGCTTGCTTCACTTGCGTGGCCAGTTGCCTCTCAGAGCAGGCTTTAACCCAAACGTGTCCTTGGGGAATTGGAAATAGAAAGCTTGATAGCCTGCACCCGAGGGCGGCCCAAGCCACAAGCATCCTGCTGGTGTGCTAGTGTGTTTTTCTCTTGAACTCTGAGAGCTCCACATGCCCTGCTGAGAAAGCTTAGTTTGCGCTATGAGTCATCGAGCAAACTGTACATGTACAAGTTCACAGACTCAACAGCCATGTGTCCATCCCCACCCGGATGGAAGGATCCCCTTTGGTGAAGCGGACTGATCCCGGACTCTTTTTGCTTTTAACTTTTTAATGGCCTTCCCTCGGAGAGAAGCAAAGTTAATATGATGTGACAGGCAAAAATCCCCAGCTTGGTGGCCGCAGTAGTGGGAGCAGGGGAATTTCCGTCGAAGCCTTAGACTGGTGTTTCCTGTAAGATCCTTGATAGAGGGATAGCCCATCTGCTGACTCAGTCTCCCAAACCTGTGCACACCAGCGACTAAGCTTTCTCGAAACATCCTGGCTAGAAAAACAAACAAACAAGCAAACAAACAAACAATATGATTTAGGATTGGGAGTTAGGATTGGTGGTTTAGGAACAGACGCTTGATTTGATCCGAAGAATTCTTCAACCGATTCTTGGCCGAGGACCATTTCTGCTAACTTGAGAGTCACAAAGCAGGATGCAAGCCTTTGGGTTGGAAATACAGATCTTATTAAGATGCTGAGAGCACTTTCCAGAGGGTCTCCAACTAATGGTGACTTATTCCCCCACCCCCCAAATGACAGTGAGTTGCCATCACTCGTTGTGTGCACAGACCTTTCTAGGTGTGGTGTTTCTCCATCAATAGTTTGCTCCAATAGCTTGATCAGAGCTGTGTTTCAAGGTTTTCTCCCTAAGTCCCCCTCTTACTGTTCTGCCTTTCTAGTCTTGCCTCTCTTCCCTCAGCACTAACTACCCTTTGACACATCACAACATGTTGGAGGACTTAGGTCATGATCTGATTGGCTTGTTTTCCCTATTAGCGGGAGCAAAGTTCTCCAGAACAGCAGCTTAGCTACTGTGTGAATGGCTTTATTATCTCACCCCACTGCAAAGTACACCCATGAATATCTCTCTGACACTGAATGTTCTTTATTGGAGGCAGCCTCTGATATTTCTAGTACTAGACTGTTCTAGGTCACTTAGATTTCAATATTCATTTTGTGATCTTTTTTAGAGGTGTTTATTGTTTGGTGACCTAGTTCTAGTCAGGAAGAAAGAACAGATCATTGCTTTGTGGCCCCACTCACCTCCTTTTCTGTGTCACGGAACCTTTGTTAATAGCTGTTTTTTATCTGTACCTCTCGTTTGCTGTTAACACTTATTATAATACTTTGTTATGTAAATGATATATTGATGCATATGATATTAAAACTGTATTCACTGGGGATTAACCCATGAGTATGATGTCATCATCAGCCAATCCTCTGTCTGATTTGAGCTTGCATTGACAAAAAACACCTTATCATACTGAGTAGGGCTTTTACAATCCTGTGGTAAGGGGATGGAGTCTTTTTTGTCACTTTCTAGCTCTAAGTTAGTTACCTGGCTGTGGACTTTAGGGGGATTTCTATGTTACGAGGCTTAGCCTTAAAAAAATTTCTCCGAATGCAGTTTTATAGTCTCATTAGAACTTGCATAAGTATATTTTCCTTTTTATCTATCCTTTCTCTTTGGGAGTTGTCAGCCCATCTGTGGTTCTGTTTTCTTGCAAGGATGAGGAAGCATCGTAGTAAATGGACTAGCTTTCTGTACGGTTTGCCCTCCATACTGCAGCAACTGAGTGGTGAGTTCGTGTACGTGGGTTTGCATCATTGGCCCTAGGTCATCCAAGATCACAAGATAACTTCAAGGCGACCATTCCGTATAATTTAGCCTCGTTGAAGTTGACTCAATTGGGGACAGGCAAAGCTGTGAGCCATGGGTTTGGGGAAGCAGTCTTAACCACCTCCATCACTTCATAACTATTTGATTTGAAAACGTTGTTTGAAAGAGCCAGAGTCAGACCCCTAACTGCTTCAGACTTGGAGAATTGTCCCATGGGACTGCATTTCTAACAGCCTACTCAAGTCTCACTCTGCAGCACAACCACTTCTCCCAAGGCACCACTGACTCTGTCTCCCATCTATTGGGTATTTGTGCAAAAATAAAAATAACTTGCAGCTTTATGGGTGACATTTAAGTTCAGTCCACTTTCCTCTACCAAGCCTGTCCAAAGGGGGTGCTTTCCTCCCACTTTTTATTCAAATAGGAACCTAATGATGCATTCTTGTTTTTAAGAAAGAAAAAAAAATGCAGAGGCTCTAACTGCAAATCTGGAAAGTACCCCTGAGTTCTGCCTTCAGAGGGAGGAGGTGTTGTGACTTGATTCCACTGTGGTATGTGTGCAGGGAACTGGGATGGGGTCCTGGGGACTCAATTCTCAGCTTGATGTCGGAGCTAGTGAGTAGTGTCAGTGACATGGCAGGAACCGTCTCTTGGCTGTCTCAGCAGAGGAGGGCTTTCTGGGTTTCTTTCACTGGCTTGCCTCCAGTTGCTGGGACATTGCTTTGGTAAGATGTCAAGATCTAAACAGTAGTAGGTCGCTAGTGTGAACGCAGATGAATTTAATTCCGGCTATCCAGGAGTACTTGTTACCAAAATGACAACATGACAAGCACAAAGGAGATGCTGGTGCTCAACAGGTCATGGAGTCACAGGCAGATGGCTCCCTCTTTTTGGAAATTGGGTGCTGTTAAGCATGCACAAACAAAGTATCCTGCCTAGAAAAGTATAACGGTTTAAAAATAACGAAGTAAGGGAGAGAACATTGGACTTTGTTGTTGTGGAATAAAAAAGTGGCACTGGACACAATATGGATAAACTACAAAACCCTTGCCAATGTCTGCAATACTTTAATGATCTGAAGGTGGGCAGCTGACAAGGTGGCTCATTTGGTAAGTGTGCCTGCTGCCAAGCCTGGCAACATGAATTTGATCTCTGTGAACCCACACAGTAGAAGGAGAGAACTGACCCTTGCAAGCTCTCTTCTGACCCCCCCCCACACACATGTTCACATGCACATGCACACATGTGTGCATGCACATATGCACACACATGCACACACACAACCCATACATGTACATACATGTTCACACGCACGCACAACACTCACACACATGCACAAAAATTAAATACAATAAAAATTATGTAAGAAACCTCAAGGTGGAACTGTTAGAGCGAGAGTTATTATTATTACTGCTTTAATGGCCAATTGCATCTGCTTGGATTCCTCCCTTTCTCATTTGTACTATACATCCTTAAGTGTTCTTTGAAGTTTCAGTCTTGTTTGCTCATTTTTATGTCTTCCTTTGCCTGAAAAAAAAAATCTAAGTTTCCTTTATACAGCATAGTTGCTTGCCTGTGATTCACTGGGCTTCAAATCACAGACTTGTACATTAACTAATTGTAGAAAGGGTCTCATTGTACACAGCCCTGGCTGGCCTGGAATTCATTCTGTAGACCAGGCTGGTCTCAAACTCATAGACACCTCCCTGCCTCTGCCTCTGCCTCCCAGCGCTGAGCTTAGAGGTATGAGAGTGTCATTCATGTAGTCAGTGTATTTTTCATCAGCTGTATCCAGACTTCCTCCTGCTCTAAGCACTCCCCACCATCTACTTCTACCAGACCTCCCTCCCAGCTTCATGTCTTTTCTTTTAACTCCCTGAGTCCAGTTAGTGCTGCACCTATGTATGTAGGCCATCCAGTGGGGCGCAGACAACCTACCATGGTCACATTCCTGAAGAAAATGGATGCTCCCTCCTGCGGCAGCCACCAGCTACCAATAGCTCCTCAGCTAGTGGTGGGGTTTCCCACTGTTCTTAAGGGGATCCCAGGACTCTTTTCTGCCAAGGCAAGATTTTGGTTTTGGCCACCCATGGATTTTATTATGTATATATTTTTATCCTCTCCTTATATTACAAAGACGATGCATGCTTGGGGTAGAAAATTTAAAGGCTGCAGGTGAATACAGAGGGGAGGGTTAAAACGCCCGTGTTGCTCTGCTACCCAGACACGGCACCTTTTCACATTTTGATCAATCTCTTTCCTTTTACCTCCTTCCACTTTGATCCACATGCCGCTGTTGAGACTTGGCTACTTTGATAAGAGGAGTCCTCACCACCTTCTCTACTTTGTTTATTAAGCAGTGCCCATTGGAGAGACCCTGGTGATGTCATAGCTGTGGAAGAAAGGCCACATCATGTGGTCTGCAAGGGGAGCTTTGACTTTGGGACCTCCTCATGCAGTGGCAGTCCCATAAGGCCCAGAGATGCTTTGGGTCTGTTTGAGGAGCCTCGGCAAATCAGCTGAGGGAGTATTATTCTTGTTTCATGGCTGTGTGCTATTCTTCATAGTCAGGTGTCCGGTGCACAAATTAAAAGGAGTTTTGAAGTTTTTCCTAATGTATCATTATTATTATTTGAGTTTTGGGTTTCTTTTAGGTAGAATGGGGCTAGGAATTCAAACCTAGGACCTTGTGCATGCTAGGCAAGCATTCTATCACTGCCTACTCCACTTTTGGCTTTTCAAAGAAGGGTTTCACAGTATATAGCCCAGGCTTTCAATAACTCACTATACAAGTTGGGCTGGCTTGAAACTCACAGCATTTTTCCTGCCTCAGTTTCCTGAACGCTGAGATTACAGGTGTGTGCCATTATGCCTGACTTGCAGTAGTTTATGTTTGCTGGAGAAATCAAGTTTTTGTGAGTTGGTATGAGAACAAGTCTTTAACTGATGTTCAGTTTAAGATTTTAAACATCCTGAATGCTGTATCTTGTACAATGAGATGTTTAACAGAATCTGAATAAAAGATTATTGGGGTGCATTCTTTTCTGCATGTATCAGTAGGGGCAAGACATCATGGATGGGGCACGGCGTACATAATCTTCACTGCTGTTTAAAACAGTTGGCAGCTCTTCCTATGGCCTGTGGACTGTAATGCAAGCATCTGCTGCCTTCTCTGTGCTTTCAGAGCTGATTATGCAGCAAGCCTTGCAGCACACACAGGGCCTTCTTCATCTATATTTTTGGATTAATTTTTTCTTAGTACCTGCAAACTCCTCTTTCTCTCTCTGTCTCTCTCTGTCTCTCTGTCTCTGTCTCTCTGTCTCTCTGTCTCTCTGTCTGTCTGTCTCTGTCTGTCTCTGTCTCTGTCTCTGTCTCTCTGTCTCTCTCTGTCTCTCTGTCTCTCTGTCTCTCTCTCTGTCTCTCTCTCTCTCTCTCTCTCTCTGTCTCTCTCTCTCTCTCTCTCTCTCTCTCACACACACACACACACACACACACACACACACTCATGAACACACAAATCAAAATAGCCATAAAATTAGCTACTATGGGTCGGATCCTCCCAAGATACCAAACTCACACCTTTTTCAAATTCTGTCCTGCTCTTTGTAGACCATAGGGTCTGTCAGGAGCGCGGAGCTGCATTAAGCAAGCTGGAAGATGCCTCTGCATGTGCCCCTTGGTACCAATCTCATCTTTCTTATGTGCTGAATTCTCCCCCACCTCAAAACTTAGGCATTAATATGCTGCTGAGGAGATTTAGGAAACTCACTGGCTAACACTGTGACACTCCCCAGCAAGGATCAGTAGTCCCTGCCAGCAGAAGTGGGAAGGGCAGGGTGGATTCTCCCCACCCCCTTCTCTTATTTTTTAGATTATAATATAATTACATAACTTCTCTCTACCATTTCCTCCCGCCAAATTCTCCCATGTAGTCCCCCAAATTGCCTTCAAATTCATGACCTCTTTTGTTATTAATTTTTGTTATATGCATATACATATATATAATATATATTTCCAAATATAGCCTGCTCAGTCTGTGTAATGTTACTCGTATGTATGTTTTCAGGGCTGACCATTTGGTTTTGAATAACAAATTCATGTGCTCTTTCTTGGGGATGATTTCTTCTCCTTATCTCGGCATCCTTTGGTTGCCTGTGGTTTACGAAGAGATTGGGGGCCCTCATGGTATTTCTCCTGTCCACTTTGGTATGTCTGTTGTTGTCCTTGGTCGGCTCATAGTTATGCAGTCATGTTGGTGACCCTTTATGGATGTAGCTAAGCTTTTGGCATTGCTAGGTGACACAGTCTCACATCGGCCTTCCTGATCCTCTGGATTTTATGACCCTTCTGTCCCTTCTTCTGCAATAACCCCTAAGCCTTAGGTATCGGATGCTTTGTTGGTTTTGCTATTGGCACTGGGCTCCACATCTCTGCATTTTGATTGGCTGTGGCTTTCTGTACTGGTCTTTCCTTGTGGAGGGGGGAGGACTACACTTTCCTGTGACTCTGAGCACAGCTACTTAGAATGCAGTTGGGGATTATGCTGCCTTAGTAAAGTGGTAATTGTAGGTTCTTCTCTAAGATCCATGACTTCGCTAGTGCTGGGTGGTTGGATACTAGATTTTCAGTGCCAGGCATGATGTCCCTCCTATTGAACATGTCCCATTAAAGAGATTTTGGTTACCACCAAGGTGTGTGTGCCACTGTCGCACTCTTAGGGTTATCATGCCATGCTGGTTGTTGAGTGGTTTATAGGTACCATGGCTGGGTAGGACTTTTGGTTGCTTCTCTCCTTTGGAAGGGTGCATGGTGCTTTCTGGTATCATGAAAGCTTTCCTCAGGGAGGAGGCATTCAGGTCAGTTCTAGCTCAGGAGCTACTAGGTCCTGTGTCTGAAGAACATGGAGTCTCTGTCCCTAGGACCTTATGGAAATATTTTGGTACTAGACTGCACGGAGCAAGTCAAATGTCTTTTTTTCATGAGTTATTTGAGAACAGGGTCTCACAAGGTAGCCTAGGCTGGCCTGGAACTCACTCTGTAGCCCAGGCTGGCCTCAAAGTCCAGCTCATGGCAATCTACCTGCCTCAGCTTCCTGAGTGTTAGGATTACATGTGTGGAGCATCATGTCTAGGTTTACTATCTATAGGTTAGGGGATGAGTGGCAAATATTTGCTGACTGAGCTTTTAAAACAAATAATAGCAGCAACAATTGCTAATATTGGAGTTGTCTTGTAATATGCTATTTTGAGGGGCATTAAAAAACAGAAATAACAAAATCGACCATTTTAACCATTCTCAAGGCTATATTTCAACAGCATTAAGTATATTCACTGTGTTGGAGTGTCCTTACTTCTTTCTATTCATGGCTTTCTCTTCTTTGTATAAAACTGAAGCATAGCCATTAAGCCTTAACTCCTTACCCTCTGCCATGACTGCTGGGATTCACCTTTCTAATGTGATGTCCCTGAATTCCACTCCTCTAGGCACCTTCAGTAAGTGGGGCCATACACTATTTGTCTTCTTGTGGCTGGCTTATTTCATTTAGCACAGTGCCTTCAAAGTTCATCCAAGTTGTAGCAGGCACCAGAATTCTGTTCCCTTTTAGGGTTTGTCTCCTCTTGGGTTGTCAATAGACGTTTAACTTTAGCCCCATCTTTTTTTTTTTTCACTGTATAGTCTGTTTATTTTTATTTCTTTCTAGCATATATTTATATATTATAGTTCTTAGTAAGATAAAAATCACATCTATCAGATGGACAGTGCAGTGATTAAACTGTGCTTAATTGGTAGGTATAAATATTTTTAAATTTTTTTCTTTTTTTCTTAGTTATTTTCATACAATATATTTTGATTATGTTCTTTCCCCTACCTCACTTCCTCTCAGATTCTCTCCGTTTCCCCACCCACTCAACTTCAAATTTCCTTCCCCCTCCCAAAAAAAAAAAAACATGTGTGTAAGCAACATGTTGTTATGAACGCAATAGTTATTCTAGTCCTGGTTTCAGTTCTTTCTGTTACATATCTGCAGCAGAGCTTTTGGAGCTGACGGAATTTCCCAGAGATCACATGCTACTATTTGTAGTGGCTGTGCCATTTTGCACTAGCCATTTAGTCCTCAGAGTTCTATATGCCCACCCCCACCCCCCCCACTTTTTTTTCCTTTTTCAAGACAGGGTTTCTCTGTGTAGCCTTGGGTGTCCTGGAATCTTTGTAGACCAGGCTGGCCTTGAACTTACATTGATCCGCCTGTCTCTGCCTCCTGAGCACTGGGATTATAGGCCTGCACCACCACGCCCAGCTTCTCAGAGCCCTATACAGCAGGCACCATCATCAGCATCCTCCCCGCAAGAGGGAAGAAAGTCATGCAGGGATGAAGGCTCCCCAGCGGCCTGTGGTCGTTTGTTCTTTGCATGAACAAAAGGCTACCCTGACTCCTCTGGTGCAGGGCTTAGGCCTGGGTGGGGAGAGACAACTAATGAATGTGTTGTCTCCAGGATGCGGATCGACTGTCCTCACCCCGACACACAAAAGCATTTCATGGTGATTTAGATCCTCCAGGCCAAAGGCTTATTATGAAATTGTCATTTTACCCAGATAATAAGGGCCCACTGCTGGATATACTCCGTGTCTGTTTAGTTTGTTAATAGCTGCTTCCAGTCTTCTGCCAATTAATAATCACGTAGCCCATGACTTTGTAAATGACACAACAATTTCTGCCTCTCAGGGGTGGCAGGGAGCGGTGGGTTGGAAGAGGAAATCATCCACATGGGTCCAAGGTGGGGTCTCAGGGATGCTTGCGGGCTTGCTTCCCAGAGGCACCGGGCAGAGGGTATGGGCATCTTTCCCACCACAATCATGGCTTGCTGGAGTCGCTGCTGAGAAAGGCATGTTCTGTCACTTGGTAGAATTAACAATTGATCAGTTTGGCGGTGTTGGAGCTCTTTGTTAGCACCCCATGTTTATTCATTATTGTGATTACACAGTGGAGGCATCTCTGCTTGATGAGATGAGGAAAAGCAAGAGGCAAAGTTATTTAAATACACTTGAAATTAACGTTTGCCCAAATAGGTGTCTGGCAATGTCCTAATTTGATTCTAAAGATTCAGAAATAAGCCTTTATCTGAACAAAGAGGAGTGGAGGGTGGGGGGATGGGGGTGGGGGGCAGGGAGGGTCCCATGGAATCCTGCATCCAGTATGTGAGGTTTATTTGTAAGCTCTCAGTGTCGTTAAGGAGGAGGATGGCGAAGATCGGAACACATGGGTTCCACATTTCTTGTGGGGGAGTCGGGATCAGGGAGCACCTGGTAACTCCTCTGTCCACACAGGACCCCTGTGCTAAAAAGTAGCAACTCTGAGAGCTCTCGAGAAGGGAGGGCCACAAGTCAATGTGTCCCTGTGTCTCCATGAACAAAGCCCACTAATCACCCCTTGAAGTATTAATCAGGAGAGGGGAAGATTCCTCAATCGGAAAGTTAAGGTCACCCTGAGAAAAGGGACTGGCAGCATTCCTAGAAAACTGTTTCTTCAAGACATTCTGATTCTGAATTTACTCTCTCCACACTTACAAAAGACCCAGGATCCCCAGTGTAAACTCAGACTCTGGTTTGATGTGCAAATATTTCTGAGCCACAGCATAAATAGACATGAACTTACAAGCCGTTGACGACATCCCTGTACGAGTTTCACGGTCTTCATTTACTTAGAGGGAGTGGGGATGAAATAGGCTTAGACTAATGGCATTTTACAAAATGTGAAGTCTGGAGTTTTCAAATCTATTTTATATTAATATTATTGGTCTTCTGTTGTGTACTTGCTTCCAACTACAGTGTTATTGCCTCACTGTTTTATTGTTTTTAAAGCCAGTGTCAGTCAGTCAGTCTGCCTGCCTGCCTGTCACACATTCTCTGTCTCTGTCTCTCTCTCTCTGTCTCTCTTTCTCCTCCCGCCCCATCCCTGCCGCACATGCCCACATGTGCATAGGTTGACATTAATATCTCTCTCAAGTGCTGCCTGCCTCAGTTTTTGAGATGGTGTTTCTCACTGGACCTGAAGCTTGTAGCTTCACCTAGACTGGCTGGTCAGCAAGTCCCAAAATTTCTCCTGTGTCGGCCTTTCTAACACTGGAATTGCCACTGGGATTGCCTGGCTTCTACTCGGCTGTTGGGATTACACTTCTGTTTTACCGACTGAGCCATCTGTCTCTCCAGCTCAGGAGCCAGGGTCTCTTAACGTAACCCCTATGTTCCTATGTAACCCTGTTTGGTCTCCAGTTCAAGATACTGCTGCCTCACCTTCCCGAGCTCTTGGATTACAGGCAAGTGCCAATGTGTCTACTCTTGGTAAATCACGCTGCCCCTGGAGGGCTTGCTGAACCAAATCTTTATCCCCAGAGCATGGGATCTAGCGCATCTATGGTGAATCCTGTAAGTGTGTATGTCTCACAGATTTCCATGGGGGCCAGACTCTGAGCTGTATAGCTTCAGAGGTGAAACATTTGAGTTCCGTAAAACGTGGCCATTTTGATTAGCATGGGAGTTGGTCAATTTTGTAATCCATTGCTAAGCTTGTCTAAATAGTATGACTCTGAAGGATTGATTCAAATTACCGAACCCAAGGCATACATTAATGTGAGTGGAACTGGTGTCCCATGTGAGGAACTGATTTTGAGAGTGTCCCTCAGTTTCTTTTAGAGCACAGGATGTGCTTGCTGTAGTTGAAGGCTTTCAAACGGTTAGACGGTCATTTAAGTGACTGTGGAAGTGGTTTAGTGGCACACGGTTGCCCAGCTTCTGTCAACTTTGTTGATGTCTTTATTGATGGGGAAGCACACGTGCTAGACTTTTCGTTCTGATTCCGCTACACTCCCGTACACTTTAGATCTGATTTAAATTACACTCCTACCAGCAGGGGGCGTCTGGGAATTTTGCTTTGTTCTGTGTCATTAAAACTCCGCAGATGTCAAGAGCTGATGTGGATTTAAGATTTCATCCGTTCTGAGAATAACAGAATTGCTGGGCAGGGCCGGGAGACGGAGCTGTCGATAGAGTTATGGGACAGGAAGGGCTGTAGAAAGTCTCTGCGCGGGTCTGTTGCTTTCTCCTGCCACTTGGGGGAATCAGTTACCTTCTGTGTTTGCTAAAGTGAAAAGCTTTGGGTCCGGTTTTACTTTGGCTCATATTGTTTAAAAAACAAACAAACCAACCAACAAACCAGAAGTTTGCAAATGGAAGCCTCTCATGAATATGGAAAAAAAATGTAGTTGAGGATGACCTTGGACTCCTGTCTTTCTTCTGCCTGCACCTCACAGGGCTGGGATCCGAGGTGTGTGCCAACACATGCAGCTATATTTACTCATTTAGAAATGGGGATTGGTGAGGGACTCCCTCTCTCACTCTTTCTGGGGGAGTCTAAGTTATAGAAGCCTCAGGGTGTTGGCAGGAAGGTTAGAATTTGCACCACCAGGCTTACGGGCCAGGGCTGTCATCAGCTCTCCCTGCTCGGCAGAGCTGGGCTTTAGTTCCGTAGCTAGTGTGTTCTCTCACAGTTGTGCTCTGTGTGACTTGATCAGTGTTAGGCATGTCCTTAGGACCCGTCAGTTAGGGTTGTCCCCTTGGCCTGGGAGGTTTCCCCTTGGCTGTTTCCACCCCACTGTCAGTTGTGCTTGCCTTTTCCCATGGCTGCCTGCCCTTTGGGCCTATGTCATCTCCAAGCACTCAGACCTAGGCAGTCAGGAGATGATACACCTTGCTCCAAGTTCAGTGGCAGAAGGGACAGAACTGGGCACAGCGTCCATGGGAGACTGAGAAATAGAAGCATCAAAGCGTCTAGGTTTTTGATTTGTTTTTAACATTCTTTAATAAAAACAGATATACACTTTAAAATATCATGGTTGGGGGCAGCTGGTTTACACTGTCACAGCTGTTCAAGCAGCACTGTGACAGCAGTGAAGGCACCTGCCACACTGCAGGACCACAGTGACTCTGCAGGAGCACCCCCTCTCCCACTGGTCACATGAAAGTTGAAAAAAAAAAAGTGGAAGTCAAAGGAGCCTGAGAGAAAACATAGCCATTGCTTGTCACTCTCTCCATGGTACGTCTCTCTTCATCTGCAAACACTGGCGACCTTGAGTTCTCTCCTGCACAAGGGGACACATGCACGTTCTTGCATGTGTGCAGGTGTGAGGTCAGATGACAACCCTGGATGTTGTTCCTCGGACACCAGTCACTCTCTGATTTTGAGACAGGGGTGGGGAGGGATGGTTTCTTGCTGGCCTGGAGCTCTCCAGGTAGGCTAGGCTGGCTGGCTGGCAAGCCCAAGGGGTCCTCCTGTCTCTGATGCCCAAGTGCTGTCGATACAGTGAGTGTCACTATGCTGGGGACTGAACTCAGGCTATCTCGCCAGCCCCAGGAAATATTTAGTATACACTATAACTCAAGTGACACTGGGCCTCAGGAGGGAGAATGCGGCAGGAGACCTGGGTGGGTCTCTCGGCCCACGTGAAGCTGATTTGCCATTGTCAAAGGAATTAGGAAGCACATTCATCATTACACTTTCATGATAAAATGCATGAATCTTTCCTTCCCATTCATTAGCTAACCTTGTAGGTGAACCTTTTCATGTAAAATGGTATCACATCAGGTATTTGGTTTCACACGTATTTCACTCACTGTTTTTGAGATCTGTTTACACTGACACACATATGAAGCCTCCTCAGGACTTTTAATGGCCGTCTTATGTTTCACTAATGTACACTTTATTCACTTGTTCTTTTTAGACGTACACTGAGACCTTCCTTTTGTTTTAGGGAGGAGGGTGCCAGGAGACCTTTTGTGAACAAGTTCCTGCATGATGTTATTTGAGATGTAGCATTTATCGAGTGATGTCCCTCATCCTTACAGGTCCCTTTCTACTCATGTGTCAAGGGTTTTCTGGAGCCTCATGACAGAGTGTTCTTTAGAGTGAGTGCATTGTAACTTCTCCTAGAATTAAGCTATGTACACCCCCAAAGAGGCCAGGCTGTTGCTGTTAGAGGTTAAATCTGCCAACTACAATCTTATGCATTTTTTTTCATGCACGTCTATGTGTGCCTGTATGTGTGTGTGTAGGCGAGTGCATTCGTGTGTAGAATGGATAGGTCGATGCTAGGAGGCCTCTACTATTCTTTCCCCTTTTCTTTCCACACACAGAGATCAAGGCTCACTGATTAGCCAAATTGGCTGTAAACTGTGCTCTACGGATAATGTGTCTCTGTTCTTTAGGGTGGCAGATATGCATGACCACATCTGGGGTTTTTAAGTGGATGCCAAGGAACCCAAACTCATGCTTGCTCAGTCGACACTTTACCAAGAGAGCCACCTCTCTAGATTATTCTTACATATTCTTGAATACTCCAGTTGAACTTTCTTCATTGAGGAGACTGTGCTAGAATCCTTACTGCTGGTCAGAGACAGGCAGACCCAGAAATCACTGGTTAGCTGGTCTAGACTGCTGAGTTCTAGAGAAGTGAGAGAACTTGTCTTAAAAAGCAAGGATGGAAAGAAGGAAGGAAGGAGGGAGATAGGGAGGGAGGGAAGGAAGGAAGGAAGGAAGGAAGGAAGGAAGGAAGGGGATGGTGTGTTTGTGGAATGACACCTGAGGTTGTCTTTTTGCCTCCACATACTCACACATGCTTTACCTGCACACATGTGTGTACACATTCATGCAGACACATACATAAAAACCCAAATCCTCCCTGTCTGCTATCATAAGCATTAAACCACTTTTCCTATGGGCTCTGAAAAAGTGCCTATTGTGAGTTAGAACTGAGTAAAAAAAAATATAATAAAGGGAGGAGGACACGACTATTCCTAAAGTATGGGAAGATATTTATTGTAGATCTAAGGGAGAAAGCAGGCAGAGGGAGGAGTCCAGGGTGAACATGCTGGTAAAGTGCCTACTGAGCAACCAGCAGGCTACACCAGACCATGAAAGGGGAGAGGTGGGAGGGAGAGCATGAGGGGCCCTGGACCAAGAGACCAAGAGACCAGTAGCCAAAATGGCTGAGTTATAGGGACCAGGCTGAGGGAACCCTTGGAGTGAGAGGTTTAGAGTGAGTGGGATGAGAAGTGCTAGGAGGATCCCACAGGTACTGAGGGATGCTGGGAAAGCTGGCCAGCATCTGCTTTTGTTATGTCGAGATTACCCAGATCATGAGACCCCCCAGAAAGACCACCAGGACTTGATACTGATGCAATATATGCAGGGTCCTGTATTATGGGCTCAGAGCTTCGCATCGCCATCCTTCTTGATGCAGCAGGAAAGGAGAGTGATACTGGTAAAGGGTTTATAGGGAACAAATGTAATTAGCGGTTGGGGTTACAGGGAAGTAAGGAAAAAAAAAACCATAAGAGTGTGTGTGTGTGGGTTGTGAGTCTCAGGAATCTCAACCTTCAGGCAGGTTGGGTCCAGGAGGCTGAATCTCCAGGGAAGTTGTTTTATCTCAGAGAATCATTGGGCGTTAATTGTATCTAATTGTTTCGGCGGAGTTTCTGGAGAGTGCTGGCAAGCCCAGTTTATGGCAGAGCGCGATCATTCGCTCTGCCAAATGCAGGAAGGGGTAGGATCACCTGGAAGACAACTTCTCATAGACCACGGCATTAATTGTAGAATATTCATTATATATATATAGCGTCAATTTTTGCCCTTACATTTTGACATGTTAGTTGACACCCCAGTCAGCCTTTCTTCAGGGTTTCTGAGACCTCACAAGGGCCTGCACTTTAACTCTTACTTAAGTTTAGTTAATTTAGCTTTTGTCAGCTGTGTCTGTGGTGGCCACTATACCAGAAAGTGCAGGTGGAAGGGGCATGCATTATACACAAGGGACAACCACTGCATTTTACTAGCACCAACGTATTTGAGAATTGTTTCTAAATATTATGGAGAGACGGAAGGATGATCTGATTTGCTGAGCAGAAGGCCCAGGACTTTTTAAATGTAAATAGGGAGATAAACCAGGGAATGCAAATAAAATGGTGTCATTAGGATTTATCAGGCACTGCCCCTCGTAGTTGGAGACGCTTGTCTGCCCTGCTCCGGCTGGGGCCTCGTCAATTGCTGTACAGTCCTATGGGGTGAGCAGTTCTTTGTAAAGTGAATTGATTGCTATGTAAACACTGCCATTAACCTTAAGCACCTCAGACAGCTCCTTGGGGCAGTGCAGTTTTCTTGCCCTTGAAAAAAAAATAAGTTTGATGGATAACAAGCTATCTGCCCCCACCCCTCCTCTGTAACTGACTAAGCGAGCAGGCCTTTGCTTAACAGACCAAGGAAGCTGAGGGCATACTAGGGACAATAGGTACATATTATTTAACTTAACTAACTAATGAACTTGAGAAAGTGGCTCATGAAGCACAGGCTGGCCTTGAACTCCCTATTTGGGTGTAGAATGGCCTTGATCTACTGACCTTCCTCCCCTACCTTCCAAGTGCCAGGGGATTACCGGCACTCACTGTCATCTCCACCTCTGTACAACTTAGGCTTGAAAGTACATACATTGCTTCGTGACGTGAAAGCTGTGACTAAAGGAAGTCTGTGAGAAAATTTGCTTTTAAACAGAGTTTTATAATTCTGGAGTTTGGCGTATTCTTTACAATTAGGCATATGGGGCTGAGGAAACGGCTTAGTCAGGAAAATGCTATACATGCATGGAGACCTGAGCTTGGATCCCTGGCACACACATGAAAAGCCAGGCATGGCAGAGTGAGTGTGTCTGCAATCGGGTGCTGGGGAGACAGAGCCAGCAGCTCCTTCATAGGGCGTTGTCAAGATGCTTGATTTTGTCCCAGCAGCCTCAGTGGCGCTGAGCATAGTCGTCCCATCTCCAGAAGACGCTGACTCTTAGCCGCCTGCCTTCCTAACCTCTGACCCCCACAAACTTCCTGCCACTCACTTCATCCCTGCTGCTTCTTGAGGTGCGCGCGCATCCCTCGCTTGCTATGCCGTTTAAACCTGAACTTCACGTGGTACCTGAGGAAGGGGCTTGAGGTCACTGGATGCCTTTATTTATTCAAACGTTTCCAGTGCGGCTGCTCTATTGAATAAATCTCCTGCCCCCTCTATGTCACCATTACTGTCTGTTTAATTGCTGTATTGGGGTGGGTGGCCAACCTTGGTCTATTGAGACTGCCAGAGGCCCTGTCATAAATCTCTGGTAATGGTGCTTGCCGTGGCCCGCCATCTTGGGACTTAGTGTTTGCAAAAACCATTTGTGTAGATGCCTGCGTTTCTTAGATCATTGTTACTTTCGGTGGGATGGAGGGATGTGGCAGAATAACTAGCGAGGAGAGCTCCTTACCCCTCGGCAGGAAATGCGGGCACAGACCGTAGTTCTGTAGGAGTCCTGGGAAAGGGAAGGGTAGGGCGGGTTTGAAATTGGAGGGGAGGTTTAACACAGGAGTGACCTGGAGACATTTCTGGGGAGGCGAGAAGTGAAGGAAACTAGGTCTGAGGATGTAGGTCAGTGGTTGATCACTCGCTCTGCATGCACAAGGACTGGGTTTGATCCCTGGCACCAGGCGGGGGGAAAAAAAAAAGGGTCTTAAAATAAAAAGTAAAAAATAAAAAGGAAGAAAAGAGAACCGTCAAGGGTATATTAAACACCATCAGAGAGTTCTCTAAATTGCCAATCTGGAAGTTAGTTACAACTCATTCTCAAATAAATTGAAGCCTTCTCCCGTTTGATGTGTTTTGACAGGAAATGTATATTTACTGCCTGAAATGACTCCAATTGCGGAGCTGTGAGCCACAGTATTTCATAAATGATTAACATGAGATGGAGGAGCCTCACCCCGTTTCCTCAGCAGCGTTCCACGGGAAGGAACTCACCGCTGCGAGGTGTTTACTCTATTTCCTAAAGTACACACTTGCCCTTGGAGATTTTGATGTTGTCTGTCAAACACAGTTATTGCTATTGCAGATAGAGAAATAGTCATACTTGGGAGCGGTGAGCGGGTAAATTCAGCATATTTTGGTTGATTCAATATTTATTATAAGAGGATAGAAATTCCCTTACATGTATTTCTTCTTCCCTCGTACGTTCCTCAAGTGCTTGTTTTGTACGAGGTAGAAGGCTGAATATAAGTCTTAATGCTAGTGCAGATTTTGTATGCAGTGAGCGTCCATCTAATCTGCCAAGGGAGACTTGACTCCCATGGAAATAGACTGAAGGGTGTTTCATAGGGAGGAAGGAAGTCCACCAACTGTGTGGAAGCAACAGTGTTCTTCCAATCCCTTCTGGAGTTTTAAATTGCTTTAAAGATTTATTTATTTTTATTTTACGCGTATGAGTGTTTTTGCCTGCATGTCTGTGTACCACATACATGCAATACCTATGGACGCCAGCAGAGGGCGCTGGATGTAGGTGCCATTGAACCAGAGCTTGTCTCAAGTTCTAGGGGCCCAGATGCAGCCTCTCAGAGGAGGGATGAGGAACAGGAGGCGGCTCTGTGGAAGAACAAGATTGGTTGGTAAGAATGGAATTTTGCATCAGTGTGGGGCTTAGCAAATCCTTTCAGGAAATAGCTATGGTAAATATTTCCAGCTTTGCAGCCACGTTGATGCCTTGGCCTGGGCGGGGGGGGGGGGGGGGGGTGGCAGGGGGGGGAGAAGCTAAAGACAATATGCAAGTTAACCTGGCCATATTTTAATAACATTTTGTGCATGGACAGTGAAAATTGAATTTCATATAATTTTTACATGCCAATAAGTGTTCTTTTGTTATTCTGAAATCCTTTGAGTATTTTATTTCTTAGTGGTGAGTCATATGCTCAGCTCCTCTCCATGCATGTAAAGGTGGAAAAAGTGTTCTTCCGTTGCAGATTGTTTAAAAGCAGACAAAGGGCCTAGCTTGGCCTCCGAGTGTAGTCTGCCCTCTCCTAGACTAGAGTGAAGGCCTGTTTGTCTCCTTGTGCCAGTGATCACACTGTTCTCACACCTCACTCACATCCTCTGCCTCTGTGTGTGTGTGTGTGCGTGTGTGCGCGTGTGTGTTACATGTGTGACCATGTGTGCTCCTGGAGGCTAGACTGCATCCCTTAGGAGCTGCCCAGCTTGCTTTGAGACAAGCTCTCACTGGTCTGAAGCTCACCAGGTTAGGCCGCTGGCCAGCAAGCCTCACTCCACATGTCCAGCACTGGGATGTCAGTTATCAGCCACCACCCGTAGCTGGCACAGGTCCTAGCAGTTCCCAGGATTGGACTCAGATCCTTGCGCTTACAAGGCAAGTACTTCACTCACAGAGCCATTGCCCCAGTCTCTGTGGTTAAACATAACAAAACAAAACAACCTCCCAAACAAACAAAACCCTATTTTATTTATTACATACTTTTATGGACATATGCTTTAATTTGGTCTCAAATTTAAAATTGTACTGTCTGGGCTGGGCGCGGTGGCGCATGCCTTTAATCCCAGCATTGGAGGCAGAAGTAGGTGGATCGCTATGAGTTCAAGGCCAGCCTGGTCTACAAAGTGAGTCCAGAACAGCCAAGGCTACACAGAGAAACCTTGACTCAAAAAACCAAAAAGAAGCTGGAGAGATGGCTCAGCGGTTAAGAGCACTGGCTGCTCTTCCACAGGTCATGAGTTCAATTCCCAGCAACCACATGGTGGCTCACAACCATCTATAATGTGATCCGGTGCCCTCCTCTGGCCTGCAGGCAGAGCACTGTATACATAATAATGAATAAATAAATCTTCAAAAAACCAAAAAGAAAAAAAAAAGATTGTACTGTCTGAAGTAATAGGTTTTGTGTTCTGGATTAATGAATATAGCTAACAGGTGCCACTCTTCAAGCAGCCTTTAGAAGCGTGGATGGCCTAAGGTCATACAACCGACTGTACTGACGTAACACTTCCTTGGCATCTTATGAAACCAAGGTTTCATGTACCTTCAAGTGTTTTAACTAGTTTGGGACTTAGTGGATTTTTACATATGCTCATAGTCTGAATCCATGAGGTAGAAGTCGGAAGAAGTTCCAGCATGCACATGGGTCCCTCGCCCGCCTCTCCTCATACCCGCTCCTCTCAGGTGACCACTCACTGCCTTTCTGTGCAGACCTCACCTCTCCCTCCAAAGCTGCATTTTACACGGAAACTGAGGCTTCACATTCTTCCCTGAGGTGTAGGCTCAGGTCTGCCGTGGCCTGGGGCAGGCGTTCATGATCACGGTGTAGGACTCTACAGTTTCAAGGGTTCACTCCTATCCACCCTGTGCTAAATGTGGGAGGGTTTTTAATGTTCCTTCTACGTCTGGCTGCTATACATACAGAAAGCTGCTAGGGACCCTCTTGTGCATATTTTGATAGATGCTAGCTTGCATTTCTGTTGCATGTCTCTGTTCTCCCCCCACCCCCCAGACTAATCGGGAGTCAGGTCTACAGCTTGCTGGAAGTAAGAAATGATAAAATTAAAAAAAAAAAAAAAAAAGAAAAAGAGGATCACAGTAACCACTTATATAGGGTCTACCGTGTGTCAAGCGTTATTCCAGATCTTCCCGTCTCTTCTCCTGTTCCGTTGGGATGGGTGGGATTACTGTGCACCCAAGGGGGATGTGAGGGGAAGTAGCCTGCTGAGGACATCTTTGAACCGTTTATCAGATCACTAACAAGCAATTTCTCCAAGTGATTACCACGCCACGGGATCACGTGGCGGGGAGAGGGCACAGGAGGAACAATCAGCAGTGAAAACTGCGCTTTAGTAACTCTTCACCTTTTTACCCAGGCAGCATGGCTTCAAGGCTCTGCTTTAACCATTGTGCTAAAGGAAACCAAGCCGCTTCCAGCCCGCTGTGTCCAGCAAGCCTGTCTCCCTGCCTCTCCAGTGTGCTGGGGTTGCAATGAGCATCACCCTTGGCTTCCCAGCCTGACAGTGTCGCCTCCCTGTGTTCCTTTCTGAGTCCTCGTGGCCAGCTTTATTTCGCTACCCTGCCGGGCCACCAGGTGTGAAAGAGGGCAGAAGTAGGCAGCTTTCAGAAAAACTGGCTGTGGAGATGCTCGCCTGGACGTACACGCTGGCTTCAGTCCCTGCAACCCTTGGCAGATGAGGGAGCTCTTTGGTCGGATGAAGGCCCTCATCCGTAAGGCAGAGGTGCTATCAGGTGAGAATGAGGTGCAGAGGGGAAGCATCCTACAGGACAGAGTTGGGTGCAGAGCGCTTTTGTTATACGTAAGCATCATTGTGTAGACTTTCAATTTTGGCTGTTGCTATAATCATTGGGGTTAGGGCTAGTAAGTGAAAATATTATCCGAACGTCTTGTTCGTCCCTGTGGGAGTGACAGATCCCTAAGTTCCTACCCATTTTCAGAGTTGAGCTTTCTCAAGGAAGTGCTTTGGAGGACAGAGTGCCCACTCCTAGTGTCTCTAGTTTCTTAGAGCTTGGGGGAAATGCCTTAGGGAAAAACCTAGAACCCACGAACGGTTTAACAGCCACCTACACGGTTTTCTTCCTTCTGTGGTGTTATTCTCCAGTGGTTTTCAGAATCCCTTGCTGTAGACGTTCTTCTTAGAGCTTTCCAATGGTCAAGCTATCCCAGAAGGAAAACTGAATTTGATCTCTTGGAGCTTCAGTGACAAGCCATGGGCCCAGGAGGACTTGAATAGAGGCCAGCTGCGCCTTGGCCTGGCAGCCTGCAGCTGAACCTGTTATTAATTCTCTTCGGGTGCGGAGGCACTTGCAGACCGGGAAGTGATGATTAACAGCGTGCTGGTAGCATGCTCATCTGGCCCAAGTGTTTGAGTAGGAAAATCCAGCAGACTGTGGGTGTGGGGGTTGTTGGTGGTGGGGAGACCAGAACACATTATAGAGGGGGGACGACACATAGTTTTGCTCATCTTATTTTACATTCATGCTTCTCGCTGTTTTGCATTTAATTAGTGGGCCGTAGTTAAGTCAAGCAGCTAACACGTTGCTTGTGTCCTTGAGCTACGGCAGGCTTTTAATCATGGCTTTCCCTCTTCTCGCCCTAACCCTTCTGCTTTTGATGTACTGCTATTCTGCAAGCAAATAAAAAGCCCTCGATTGGATGGGACTGGTCAAAGCAAAAGGATATTTTGGGTTTGGGTTTTTTTTTCTTCCTGTTGTTTCATGATTAAAGGGACCAATGCAGGTGTTGAGAAGCAAAATTGGCTCTTCTACCCTTTAGGAGTGTGCTTCTCTTTAATGTTCTAGAAAGTGGCAAACAGATGGGGGAAAGGACAGACAGGTTCCTCCCAGTGCGCGCTGATGATTTCAGGTGAAAAAATGGGATAAAGGGTGCGGGAAACGTTCTGTGAGTCTGGATCCAAAGAATGAATGAGAGGGATCAGTGATTCTCTCAAACGTGGCGGATGAAACATTGATCGGGGAGTGCTGACGGGAGGGGCATGATGTCCCCAGAGGAGTGGTGCGGAGAATTGAAATGATTTCACAGCGCTTGGGCTGATGATCTGGGCACCAGAGCCCACTGCATGGGTAAAAATTGTGTTACTACTAATAAGGGCTTGGAGCCTAGGCAGCTGCAACCTGCAGACATTCACAGCCCACCCCCCGTGCTGGCCCCGGAAAGCTCCGTTCATGTCATCTTCCTGCCCTGTCTTTAGGGAGGAACTGATGTAATGAGGCGGCCTTCCTCCCGTCTCATGCAAGATCTCATGCGAACTCTGTCTTTGTGTGTCCCTCCTGTTTATTGCGGGCTCTGCTTAATTTTTAAAGCCAGGCAGTAGGATGGTGGGGTTCTGCACATAGAAAACTTCTAAATATTTGTTGAGCAAATGAAAGCGTGGGGATCCTCCAGTGCAGAAATGTGCTCTGTGTTAGGGTGGTCCCCACTTGGAGGGAGTAGCCAGTAGTTTCGGCTTGGGAGGGGTGTCTGGGTATACATATGGCCATCGGCAAGTTAAACCCTTCAGCCTCTTTTACATTTCTATTTTTTCCATGTCTGTGACAGTCCCATCCCCTGGGGGGATATTGAGGGGTGTCAGTGAACCGGCCCAGGGACCTTGCTGACCACAGTGCAGGACACGGGTTGCCTTTGTTAGATCTCCTTCCTTGACCCTCTCAGTCTAAAACACACAGGGAATGTGAATGTCTTAGATAAGATCGTTTGCGTCTAAATTAGCATCACCGCTTTATCTCTGGTGTTTCTGCCTTATACGAAGGAGATGATAGCGATATTTGGAAATGCTGCTAAGAAACTCCAGTGCAGCCCTCTATAGGAAGAAAATGGATTATGGAGGATTAATCGCTACAGTTCATTTTATTGATCGCCTTGGCATAATTGCTTTCTTCTCAAGCCTCGCTGGTGTCTGCTTTCGGCAGCACGCTGTTCAGAATGTGAGCAGTACCCTTAGCATTTTCGGGGGGCTGTAGTCGCTGAAGTGTGAACTCAGAAGAGAAGCCTAGACTTGGACCCCTTTGGAAGAATTAGAAGTGCCCTAAGTTTTCAGACCAACTCTTAACCATCCTATGTTTTCACATAGGAAGTAGCAGGTTGTGATTTTTAAACAGTTAAGTACCAATCATTGCATCAGACTTTGAGTGATGTTTGGAAGCCTATGGTAGTGCAGTGGTACCTGGCTCTACACGGGATTTGTTGCTGAAGTGAGTTAAAGGAAAATGAAGGGGTGGGTGGTGGCTCGGCCGGTCACAGTGTTTGCTGGGTAAATATAAAGACCCAGCCTCAGGGTAATATACTGTGTATGTGAGTACACACACACACACACACACACACACACACACACACACACACACACACACACACACCGGGGGGTGGGGGGTGGGGTGGGGCACTGACATT
Source organism: Acomys minous (assembly GCF_964271855.1). Lineage (NCBI taxonomy): Eukaryota > Metazoa > Chordata > Mammalia > Rodentia > Muridae > Acomys > Acomys minous. The sequence continues at coordinate 47,107,956 of NC_140500.1, forward strand.
TTCTGATTCACTCTACAGAAGAATTCTCGGTGCTAAATTTTGAGAGTCACTGATCTGGTCCCCAAGTAGAATGTCTCCTTCTCATAGAAGTCTAGAAATGACAGTTAGGAAGTAAGTGGCTGCTGAATGAGTTCTGTTTTTAAGTATGAAAGTTCTGTGGTGTAGACAATGGCTTGAGGGGGTCTTCCAGTTCATCCAGTTTAAAGGGTTGACCGTCATCTCTTTTAACCTTAAGTTAGCTGGATCTTACCAGAGTCTCTGACTGACTGAAGAAGTGAATGACATGCTGGTGACTTGGTGTGTGAAGGGACAGCTGTGATTCCCTAGGCACTAGCATTAGCCTTTTTACCAGGATCAACTAAAAGCCCTCAGTCCTGTGGTCACAAGAGTGAAATGTCAAATGTTACCAAATAGCCATGCGGGCTGAAAGGTCACTCTCCTGCCCTTCCAGCCCTAGCAGGTGGCTAGGGTGCAACTTCAGGGATGCTCCTGAGACAACAGCTTTCCACCCTTCTGCCTGGCCCTTTACCCTACACACACACACACACACACACACACACACACACACACACACACACACACACACCACACACACATCACACACACACATACACAGGCACACTTTAAAACAATGTTTTCTGTAGCCAAGGCTGGCTTTGAACTTACTACATAGCCAAGGATGGCCTCGAAACCCAATCCACCTGCCTTCACCTCCCCCCTCTGCCACCCACTGCTGGATTGTAGACAAGCACCACTGTGCTTTGTTTATCTAGTATTATGGATCTACCCCAGGACTTCATGCATGGTAGGTAAGCAGTCTACCAACTGGCCTATACTTCCAGCCCAGGATATAGTTCCAGCTAGCCTTGAACTCACGATCTCCCTGCCTCACCCTCTTCAGCATTTTCTGACTCGTGTGTGCTATCACATCCCCAGCCCCTGCTTCTGAGCACTACACCCGAGGACTTTGCCTGGGTTTGGTGTGGTTCTTCCTGGCCGCTGCCTGGCAGGATTTGAGTTTTTCAATTGCTGGTGGATCCCTGTTCTTTGAGACTCCTCAGCGTTTCTCTGAAGCTCTGGCTGTTGCAGACAGATTTCCTGCCCTGAGAAGCTGGGGTTTAATTCATCAGGGCCAGGAGCCCTGGACTTATTTAGAGAGGGCAGACTCACTGACTCCTGGGGCCACAGAGATGGAACCTCAATTCCCTCTAACTGGTGTCCCCTGTGCCCTCTGTGGAAGACATCCCGTTCTTCCTGATGAACACAAATGGACAGTGTGTACTGAGCAATCCTACTGGCTGTCACCGGGTAGCTTCGCACTGCTCTCTAGCCATGAGACTCATGTGTTTCTGTTGTTCCCCTTGCTTGGAGCATAACAAAAATAGCCCCATTGTTGCCATTCTCATTTTCTGCTGGGCTCAGCTCATCCCAGCCCTTTTTCCTTCTTGACATGCATATCAGAAGACAGGCGACTTTTCATTTGAAGGCTGAGGCATTGTCCCAAACAGATGACTTAAAGGGAGCTGGCCATAAAGAAAGCTATTATGTTGGGAGTGACAGTGGCTACCTATCATAGCTTCCACCTTCTCTTTGGACAAGGGACATTAATTGCTTTGGCTGTGGTGGAATTAGAGGAAGATCAGTTCCTTCAAACTTTCTTTCTTTCATATTCTTGTCCCCTGCTAGGCTGGAATCACTTTAGTGAAACTCATGTTGGGTATAATGAAATCTGGAAACTGTCTTTTTGTGGGCAATAAGTTCTGTACAAGATCCAGGGTATTCTCTACATCCAGGGTCCTGGTACCTCCAAAGCTCTATCACCAAGACAAGAGCCCTGGGTACCACTGATTTAACAGATACCTACAGCTTGGTGTCCACAGAGGGATGCTAGCTAGCACTGGACCCTTGTAGGTTTGAATCCCAGCTTCGCTATGGAGTCCAGACCTTTCTGTGTTTGGCTTTAAGGAAGTCTCTGTCTCACAAGGCTATTGCAAGATTCACTCAAGTTAGTGCATGTTACAAGTTTCTGACATAGTTTTGCTAGATAATGATAAATTAAAAGCTTTTTGATGGCTGCTCTCATTTGCATACCAAGTTTTCTAAGACAAAAAGGCTCCTAGTCTGAACTCAGAGAGTACTCAGCTGAGGCCTTTAGGTGCAATGCCCAGGGAGGGACTTGTGACATCAGCACTTGTTTTTCTTGTGTATCAGAGTGTATAGGCGAGAGAGAGAGAGAGAGAGAGAGAGAGAGAGAGAGAGAGAGAGAGAGAGAGGGAGAGAGAACCATATTTGCCTTTCTGAGGAAGGACGCTGGTTACATTGAGGAGTATCTTGACTACATTGGCTTCAAGACTGACCTACTGTGTGTGTGATGTCACACGCATATATTATACTTCCTGTTCCTTATCTACCTCAGGTTGTATATTACCTTTTAAAGATACCGTGGATGTAAGGGCAGCTTGTTTTCGGTCCCATCAACACAGAAGAATACAGAGAAAAGGGACTGGGGTGAGCTAGGGAGGCTCACAGCGTGCTTGCCTTTCCATCCTTGGCATCATGCCAACTTCTCTCTGGTCCTTTTCTCTTTTGGCATCATAGAAGCTTCCCTTTGCTTGTTCCTCTGCTCTGTTCTGTGCTATCTGTAGCCATAGTTTGATGTACCATAGAGAAATCCTGCTGCCCCTGTGCCATCACCAATTTATTACAGAGGAATCTAGTTTGAGGTTTTGACGTTGGGTAAGACCAAAGAAAATTCTGGGTTCAGCAATATGTGGATAATAACTATACACCACACACACACACACACACACACACACACACACACACACACACATACATAAACACATACACAAACACACACACACACACACACACACACACACACACCCCTTTGTTTTGCCTAGAAGCCTGTTGGAAGAGAGACCCCTGTGCTTCATACAGGGCACATTAGCATCTCAATAGGAACTGCCACAGAGGTTTGGCATCTCCTATTTGTAAGCTCCTAAGCTCTATTTCCTCCCCTCATAGGAGGCTGCCCTGATGTCTGATCCTTGCTCCGAGAACCTCAGGGTTTGTTTCCTGCCTCAGCATTCCTTTTCCCTGTGACTCATGGCTGCTTCACCCTGTAGGTTCCAACTCCAGTGACTTCCCCTGACTTCTGTTGCCTAGTCATATCTCTCTGCCTTTCCCCTTCGTTATCCCTATTGTTTTATCTCCTGTTTTAACAATCAATACCTTACATTTTAACTTAAAAAAAAACAAACTATAGGATCTGTAGACACAGGAGAACTCTCCTGGCTCACTCACTGCAAGGCTCCAGTGCGTAGCATACATTGGGGTTAAGAGTTACATGGTGAGCGAATGAAGCTTACAAATGAATGCTGAGGAAGATCCGCTAGAAAGAAAAAGCTTAGGTTCCACATTTGTGGGTAGGAGAGACTTCTGTTACCTCATGGCACATCTCTAAATACTTACAGATTTTGACAAATTACAAAGGCCAGCAGGTCCCATTCTGGTCCTAGAAGTCACCCAGCATCTTCCTACCTTCCTCATGGGGCCGCCTCTCACACAGTGGCAGGCTAGCACAGGCAGTCCAGAAGTTTACTTCCTTTAAACCGGAAGTGAATGCTCCTGAGGGAAACCCTCCATGTTAGGTGACGTACAGCTGGTGCATAAACAGCTTCTGGCAGAACATTCTGCATCTCTGCTCTTGTGAGGAAGCTTGGTGGAATCCAGCCATCTTGCTAGCGTCATCCTTACGAAGTGTTCTTTTCCACATCCTTGTGTGAAGCTCCGCTTTGGGGAGACCTATACCAAGGCTCCATTAGTACCAATGATTTGGCGCCATTGTCCCTGGTCTTTTTGATCCCAGCAGCCAGCACCGCAGTCACTTCCGAGCTTTTTATCAATATCTCTGTTAACATTTGCCTGCTTATTTTCTTTGCCTCTTTTCAGGATGACGAGGGTCTCTTTGTTCTTGGGCCTCTGACCCTCGTCATCCTGAAGATCTTAGAGTCTTCATCTCTCCTCTCTCACAGCTGTTTCACCTGGCAGCCTGCTGGCCTCACACTCTCCTGGTTTCCTCCTTGAAGAAGCAGTCATGAAGTCAAGCCCATGTTGCTTTCCTGGGCCATGTGTATTTATAGCGCTAGTTTTCCAACTGCGGGCTAACTTTCTGAGGTACTCGCTTTGAAACAGACTTTCTGAAGGACCTCTGTGGGGATAATGAGGCCATTTCTACACTTGCAAGTTGGAATACATTACAGGAGAGTGGCTGCAAGAGGCACTTGAAACGAACGGACTCTGTACAGGACAAATTGTGCGTGGGCTTTTTTTTTCCCCATCCAAAAAGCATTGCAACAGTTAACTGGAGCTTTTGTGACAAGTTAATGTCTTACATAGAAATCATTACATCATCTGCTGGTTAACTTCGAGGCTTCTTACAGAAAGGAGAAGAGGGCAGCCCAGATACAATAAATAAAAGGCTTGCAACTCCTGAATCGGGGGCTCTTTAACCCTTTCTGTGTGTGATGTACTGTGGTTCCCTTGAGAGATTCAGCAAAGCTGAAGTATGGCTGCTATTTTGTTCCTCAAAAATTTTTATCTTTTATTAAAATGAAATTTTATTATTATTATTATTATGACGATGATGGTGTGTGTGTGTGTGTGTGTGTGTGTGTGTGTGTGTGTGTGTGTGTGTAGTTCAAAAGACAAGTTGCTGGACATGATTTTCTCTTTTTGCCATGAGGGTCCTGTGCATCAAACTTGGGCCACCAGGCTTTGTGGCAGGTACCTTCACTCGCTGGGCTATCTCAGCAGCCTGGTCCTTCTGTTTTACCCTGCAGTGTATACTGGCCTGGAACACACTATATAGCCAAGGCTGGCCTTAAACTTGTGACACCGCACCTGGCTTTCCCAAATATTATGTTTTGTGGGTGTGAGTATGAGAGTGGTGTGTGTGTGTGTGTGTGTGAGTGTGTGTGTGTGTGTGTGTGTGTGTGTGTGTGTGTATTAGTGTATCGGTGCCCTTGCTCATGTGTGTACACACACATATGTCAGAAGTCACTGTCAGGCGTCTTTATTCATTCATTCATTCATTCATTCACTCACTCACTCACTTATTTTTGAGTCAGGGTCTTTGGTGGAAACTGAAACCCACCACTTTGGCTAGGCTAGCTGGTGAGGGCTCTGCCTGTCTCCCACCCCACCATCTTCTAGCTTGAGGTTACAGGTGTTCGCTGCCCTGCCTGGCTTTTATACACACACACACACACACACACACACACACACACACACACACACACACACGTGCTGGAGCTCCAAACTCCTCAAGTTTGTTCAGCAGGGGCTTTACCCGCTGAGCCATCACCCTGGCTCCCAAATGCATCAGATTCCAGAGAAAGCCAGTGGTGCAGGAATTCAGCGGTGAAAACACCGAAGGTCTGTGTGATACAGAACACTAGGCTCAGGTATCCGGGCTCAGGGCACACAGGGGACAGCAGGTTCATTCCTATGGGACTGTCAGGCTGCTGACCGGCGTGCATTTGAAGGTGTTAGTGGTAAACTGTAAGGAGACTGAAACTACCCATGGTTCCTGTTTGTGACCAGTTGTTCGATACCCACAGGTATGTATTATTGTCAACATTTACAATAGGAGGAAATAATGAACTTCAAAGAGAGATTTGGGGAGACACAATGCTACTGTATTTCCTTTCTCGTGCAGGCTCATGGGCTTCTGAATTCTACTCAAAGACCTCAGCTTCAGGCTGCTCTGAGACTGATGGTTCCTGTTCTCATTGGTACCTGCCCCTCCCCACCTCCCCACACCCAGCATCCTTCAAAGCCTGTGCTGAGCTCCTGTGTGGTGGGGAGTCTGTGACCTGCAGCATCTGGCTTCCCAGAAAGGCTTGGGGAGTGTGCACTGAGTGAACACACTGGGTCTATCACCGTTACAGGCCAGATACGAGTAAGGAAGTGGGGAAGTTCTCTCAGGATTTCCACCCTTGGGTTTTTTTTCCCCCTTTCTTTAATCTATTATAGAAATGACCATTGATCGGAAGAACCAACGATGTCTGAAATTACTTATTAGATTGAAAATACTTTGGAAAGTGATTTTCCTAACTTGGTTTGTCAGGTTTTCTCAGGCAAGATTGGTTTGCTGATTATCACCCTGTGCATGGTGCTTGGGATGAACAACCCGGTGTCTTGTTTGGGCATGTTGTGTGTCAGTGTCCAGCCAGGTCACAGTGGCTTCCCATACAAAGACATACGCACACAAATGGGAGATAACAGAGGCAGAAATCCGGAAGACAGTGAGTGGCTCACTAGAGCTGTGGTTCTCAGTTTGTGACTCGCAAGCGCTTTGGAGGTCCAATGACTCTTTCACAGGGGTCCTCTGAAGCCCATTGCAAAACACAGATATTTGAATTACAATTCAGAACAAAATTATAGCTATGAAGTAGCAACAAAATAACTTTATGGTTGGGGGGCGGGGTCACCACAACATGAGGAACTGTATTAAAGGGTCGCCGCATTAGGAAGGCTGAGAACCACTACACTAGTGTGTGTGTGATTGGGAGAGGAAATGGTTCAGGTACTGACCGGAAAACAGTCCTGTTTGCAGTTAGAGGGAGGAGTGACTGCAGCTATTACAGAAAACACACTTTGGCATATGAGGAAGGTCTTGTTCCCAGTGCTCAGCAGGCTGACGCTGGAGTGTGGGTTTAGAGCCCAGCCCCTCCTCTTGATAGCTGACCATGCACAAGCCGTGTCCCTGCTGTGTCCAACTCTCCTCTGTAACATAGTGGGACCACCCTTCTCAGAGTGTGGGGACAATGAAATGAAGGCTCTTGGAGCACAGCCAGGCATTGGTTAGTTGCAGATGTAGCAGTGGCTGCTGCTGTTGCTAATTCTAGCTCATAGTGGCTCAGGCACGTCTCATAGGGAGCTTTCCTGCCTTGTCTCCTTTGAACTTCACTGTCGTGTGACTGGCTGTTGAGTGCGATGGTGCTCAGTTTCCCTGTCTATGGAATGGGATACATTCATTTGGGAAAAAACCCACTCCAGCAAAGCCTAGCAAAGGTGAGAATTATTACTGAATTTTTACTAGCTAAAGAAGTTCTTACAGAGTGGAAGGGAAGTGCACAGACGGACTGAGAGAAGTCTGGAAACTGCAGAGAATGACCTTTAGGGATCCGGATTGTGCTTATCCATCTGATTTCGGGCTTTTGTGCACCCAAGACAGCCTTGCCTCTGGAAAGTCAGTTTCTTTGTTGTCCTGCATGGGTGAGTGAGTCGGGGAAGAGGCCACCCCATCCTTCCTGAATGTACTTTTCGTCTCTACTACTTAGCTCTAAGCACCAGGCTATTGCCTAGTCCTATCTCCGCATTCTGGGAAGAGGAGGTGTCACCTGGCTTGTGTTGAATTTGCATGGGTTGCTGAAACCCAGAGCAACCCTGCTGCCCCCCAGATGTTTACAATAAAATTTTCGTTGTGAACTAGGTCAAGAGCAAAGAAAATATCTCCAGTTAAAAACTTGGCCGTGAGACAGAACCTGGAAACTGTTTGCCTTTGAGACGAGGGTAAGGGGGATGCCCCCCCCAAGTCTGACGTTGGACAAGGGTGCCAGGCCCCAGGAGGGGCTTGCTTAAGGGGTCCTCTGGGAATGCCAAGGGCCTTTTCCAGTGAGAGCTCGAGGGGCCCCCAATGTCTCAGGGGTATTTGATGGGCGGTTCATCTGTTTATAAAGGTTGCATATGTAAAGTTAGAGGTGCTTGAGCATCTTCCTCCATCATCACAGCCTAATGTTGCAAGAACTCCATCTTTTTCAGGGGCTCCCATTGGAGCCAGGGGTTCCAAGCCAGACTTCTAGTGTGGTCCACACATCCGACTTTCAAAGTCTTGGCCCAGCCCTTTTCTGTCTCAACTCCCTTTCCTTTCTCCCCTTACCTCTATTCTCTCTCTCTCTCTCTCTCTCTCTCTCTCTCTCTCTCTCTCTCTCTCTCTCTCTCTCTCTCTCTTTCTTCTTCCAGGTAGCGCACCCTTAATGCTAGTTTGAAATCCTAAGTCTCTTGCTTGCTTTGGGGTCTATACCTGAGTAGGCAGATTTAATTTTTCATCTCCTCTGCCCAATAGGAATTTCAATAAAAACAAACACAACAGCAAGAACCCACTGCCTTCTAGTGTTGTTCTGAGGACCAAATGCCACTTGGTACGATGTGTGACCCTTATTCCTGCAGCTCGCCCATCGTAACAACGGCTCTTTGATTCCCTTCTCTTCTTAAACAGGCCATGTAGCCGGTGTCTAGGGCTTCACAGTACTCCCTGGGGGCCTGTGAACACTTTCCTGTATCATACACAACGTGTTGATCTTAATCTTGCGGAAAGTGATTGGTTATTGATTACTGCTGGCCAAGATTGATCTCTCCTGAGGCTGTCAAAGGTATGTCCTTGAGGTAGCCCTGTCCACCTGGTCTCCTGTTTATCGTGTCGTCTTCTTGCTCTCTGGACTGCGAACACCGGTCTTCTTCCTCAGTTTCTTATTTGCCCTTCTCCACACCCTACCAGTTTCTTGTCACAGCCCCCACAGTCTTGCTGTCTCTCAGGACATCATCCCTGTATCCGGGGATGCTCATTGCTTGTGTGGTCCGTGCAGCCTAGCTTTTGCAGTTTGTTATTTGGAAATAGCTCTCTCTCCCCTCAGAGCCTTGTCACAGTGGATGTTTTGTCTTGTGGGTGGGTAGAGGCAAGGGGCATCAGTGGACGGATGATGATGACGATGAGCTGAACTTGAATCAGTTAGTGCATATGGTGCCTTGTTAATGTCCCCATCCAAGCAGATTCCAGAGAGCATCCAGGCAGAGGGAGAAGGGGAGAGAAGGCGGAGCTGAGTGTACAATGCACCGCAACAAAAGGCCCTACTCACCTACTGCAAACGGACTGTAAAATGGCACCGAGCTTCCTGGCAGCGAAAGGGAAGGGAGGAAAGAATCCACTGTATGATAGAAGACCTCCGTCAGATAAAAGCCAGTGCTTTTGGCACCCTGACCCTGGGCTTGAGCCCCATGGGTAGTTTACTAGTTTGCCTTTCCTTTGAGCGATGGAGGTATCCAGCAGGCATATACGAGGACCCTAGCATGGAGACCTGGCTTCATTGGTTCCCTTTTCCCAGACAGCTGGCCAAACGCATCCCCTGGTTCTTTTGTTGAGATCTTAAGGTGTACCTAAAAATCAGCCATGTGGTGGTGGGGTTCACATCTTGAGGTCACAGGTAGGTCTGCTGATATACTGTGGGACAGATCGTGGTCTTATAGAGAGTTAATGTAGGGTTGGGGGATGGGGCGGGCTTTTCTCCTATTCTATATTCCCATGTTGCATTTGGAACCAAACTCTAGTTCATTTGTTAGAGTGCTTTGCGAGGATGTGGTGGCACATGCCTGTAATCCCCTTGGTGGTGGTGGTGCGGGACAGTAAGACCAAGAGTTCATGGTTATCTTTGGCTACATAGTGAGTTTGAGGCCAGCCTGGGCTACTTGAGCTCGTCTGTGTCCTTCTCATGTACACTCTGATGTACTTCCTCCCCCTTTGCTAACTCTGCTCTGGCTGCCTCGCTGTTCCTGAACCCACTGTGGTTGCTTTTTCCTTCCTCCTTAGGTCACGTGTCCATCACAACGCTGAGGTACCTTCCTAGAGATGCCAGACCATCCCAAAGTACCAAGTCCCAGCAGCCTCCTCTACCCATGCCCAGTCCCGCTGTGCTCCCCCTTTCTCTAGAATTTTCATCCCAGCTGCAGCAGCTTCCTCAATTTGTTTACCAGGGCATCTGTCCCCATGTGCTGGGGCACAGGTTGCAGGACTCCCAGGACCGGGTCTTTCCTCTACGCACAAGGTTCGTATAAGAAAAGCTACTCAAGCTGGGTGCGGTGGTATACACCTTTGATCCCAGCACTTGGGAGGCAGGGGCAGAGGCAGGTGGATCTCTGTAAGTTCAAGGCCAGCCTGGTCTATAAAGTGGGTCCAGGATAGTCAGAGATTACATAGAGAGGCCCTGTCTTGAAAAACCAAAGACCAAGCCAAATAAACAAAAGAGGGCTACCCGTGCAGAAGTGGCCTGTTGACCACCCAGCTGGGATGTGGAGGACTGTGTGACTTGAATGCTGTCTGCCCCGCTTGCTTTGCTACCCTGTATCCTTTCTCTATCCCAGTTCAAACCAGAATGAGAAGACCATTCCCCTTCAGAGGGACCAAGCAGTAAACAAGCCCCAAGGCTCATCTTTCTTGTCCTCTTCCCTGAATCTCTGAGGGCCTTACTGATGATCCAGGGGTCAGGTCTTAAGTTTCACCATCCCCCAAAGACACCACCGCTATGATGGAGTATCCTCTCAGCTGCTCCATGTAAGTGTGTGGTCTCCGGTTAGATGGCCACTTCTGGGGAAACAATTTTGTTCCTAATCTTCCTAGCGCGTTCTCGCACAGTGTGTGAATCAAGTTCACAGTCAGTATATGCAAGTGTTTTGAGCAGCTTTCAGTAGCTCAGGAACCTCGATCGACTGTTGCTGGGATTGCGTTCTAAAGGTACCAGGGAGAAGCAGAAAATATGGCATCATGTGACGCTTGCATTTAGTAGGGTAGGAGTTAGAAATAATTGCCATTTCATTATAAGCGGTTGCTTATTGATTTAGCTTTTTCAGATGGCAAGTCTATTTACATCTTATATTTACTTAAGGATATTTATTTGTATTCTGTATTAAACATTAAAGTGTATTATAATGAAAGTACCGATTGGCAGTCAACGTAAGCAGGCAATACACTTCCTTTCTTTGTCCACAAGAGGGCTCTCTTGTCTAACAAAAGATAAATTTAACGTTGCACATTTAATATAAGTTTAGATTAAGCCTTTAAGAAGCCTTTATCCCAGTAATGGATTAAAGTGGCCAATATTGTCTGCAATGGGCTTTGTCTTGCTATGCCATCCTGCTTTGCCTGAATTTATCTTGAGAGTCTGTCCAAGAATGTCTTTCAAGCCGAGTCACACACACTGTTTAAACAAAGCTGAGGCTAGAAGATGCTTGACCGGGCTCTTAGTAAAATTCTATCAATTTTGGTCAAGTGGCTGTTCATGTTTTGAGGGAGAGGTCTACCCTATAAACAACACATATTTAAGTCCTGTGATAGGCAGAGTAGCTGTCCTGGAGTATGGTGTGTGTGTGTGTGTGTGTGTGTGTGTGTGTGTGTGTGTGTGTGTGTGTATTGGAGGGGCAGTAACACATCATTCTCTCTTGGAGGGTCACATGTCAGTTTTGTCAGCAGTCTGCCACCCACCCCCAGGAAGACGTACCATAGCAGGGGTACTGTTAAAGGTACTTATACACACAGCTTCGAGAAAATCATATCACACCAAGTGGTTCTGGATTATGCTCTGAGTTGGTAGCTCACAAGCCACCTCCATGCTATGCTGATCTTTTATGATGGTAGCTACAATCCTTGTCACTCTGTTTTGATTATCTGAAAAATGAGAGGAACATTTCCAATTAAAGACTAGTCTAATTAAAAGGACTCAAGCCTCTGCACTGAGGATAATTGGGCCTTGAGAGATTTATGGCTAAATTGCCATTACCGGTCATATTTGTTCAGCACCAGACCTGGCTAATTTCTCTTGGATGGCGGGCTGTGCAGCTGTGCTGGTTGACACTGGATTTTGTGAGTGCATTTTATTTTATATAACTCATCGGATTCCGCTGTTTCATGTGTTCTGGCCCCCACTGCAGCGCTGTTGCTTAGAGTAGCTGCTTTGTGTTTCTCGTGGTCACCTGAGGGCTAACTAGTGTTTCCTCAATGATGAAAATGAGGGGTCTGGTCCTGTCTCCTTTAGAAAGGAGTATCACCTCGTGGGGATGAAAAGGCTGCTTAGTCAGAAGGAATTTCTCGGGTCTTAAAATCAGAGCGCAAGCCATAAAGGGACGTGGCATGTATATTTAATTAATTTAACTCAGCTCCAATTAGAGGAGCCCTCGGCAAGAACTCTACCCCATCACTCAGAACAGAAGGTATTGATAACATGTGAAATTAAAATGCCATTTATAAAATTCTTTAATTTTTAATAGACACCAGTTATTGTCTTTAATGGCTCATTTACAGTGTACTTTAGTATGTTGTAAAATGATCCAGTAGTAAATTCTTCATTGATGTTTTTAAGGGAGCTATAAAAAGGCAATTTGTGGCATGTGTCTACCACATATCGACAGAAAAGTAGGCTGCCTTAATGTAGATGATGCCTGCATTCTGCTGGCAAGGTCATTCCATGCATCATGTGATAATCTTAAACGAGGGCTTGATGGAGGCTTCGGCGGTGAGATGCCGCTTGTAACACACTGGTCAAAAATGCCGGCAACCTGTGGCTTCCGTCAGCACGTGCTTTAGCCCCAGGAGCGCATTTACTCCTGTTTTCTTTCAGAATAAATTCACCAGAGAAAGGTTTCACTGGCCATGTATTGGTGGCAAATCAGCAACGACATCCAATGCAGTCGTTTTTTTTAAGCAACTGGAAATGGAAACATCCCTCCTAGTTTCTGTCTGGGGGTCTGATGGCTCCTTCTGTGTGGGCAGGTCCCCTTCCAGAGTGTCTGGTACTTACTGGTGAGACTTGTCACTAAGACTGTAGGCTCCACCCCTCTTCCACACATAAGACCCCATTGCGCTCCCCAAACTGAAGTTTTATCAACTATTCATCTTCATAGCATTTCATAATAGTTCATAATATTTGTGAACTCTTTTTCCACCTCTGTCATCTTCTGTCTTGAGTGGGAACAAGTGCTCAAGAATGATTTAGCATGCTTGGAGACTCTGCTGCTGCCTCTCAATAACACTGGCTTAGCAGTATTCTGCCTTGCACCTGGTACCCAAGGGCTGTGAGTAGAAGCCACCTGACCATCCCTGTAGATACCAGCCCTGGAGGTCAGCGCAGATCTGGTGGTGATTCTATAAACAGCTAATGATGTGTCCTTACCACTGTGGTGCTGATGCAAGAGGCCCTTGGAGACCTTCCCCACCAGTGGCTAGCAGGAAAGGCAATTTGAACGGTTGACTTGTAACTAAGGAAGATTCTGGCTTGCTAGATTCTTGTGAACGTGTTTCTGAATGGGACCGTGTCAGGTAATAAACGTAATTGCATATATAGAATAGAGAAAGTGTCACTACTTAGTTGTTTTGGCTTCATTTTGGTGCTGGATTCCGTCATGGAAGACAACAGAAGTGATTCAGTCTTTATGCAGGCCACTCGATGCTGGGGTGCTTCCACCCAACTCTTCGAGGGTTCTGATCTGCAGCGTGGCTGTTTTCACATGTTTGATAAAATGGTGGCTCAGACCATGTAGTCCTTGCAGGGTTCACCTTCGTTTGGGTTTGGAGCTAGCTGCCTTTCAGGAACCTTTCAAGCATCAGAAACCTGACCTGCCATCTTCCTTTTAAGACAAAGCACAACTGATGTGCAGAGATACGTGTAAACTGTTACAGAGCCAATCTGGGGTCTGCTGATGAAGTCATTGCAGCCTGAGTCCCTGAGGCTGTGGGTCTGTGTCTTCAGATGCCAACGAAAATTGGCTTGATTTTTGGTGGACATAAAATGCATGAGAAATGCTGCACAGGCTTTGGGAATGTATTAGTAAGTCTAGTAGATTTCAGACATTAGGTATCTTGGTGACAGCTAGAATGCGAATCTTAGCTCTTGAACTTCTTAGCTGAGTGACACTGGTCAAGTCTCTCATCCTTTTCCATGCCACAAGGGAACAAAAATAAAAAAGCCATAATTTTAAATGAATGTGCTTATTAATTCATTAGCTTGTTTTGCAACACAGGGTGTTGAGGGAAGGGGCTTATTCATGCCAGGAAAATAATCTGCCACTGAACTGCCCCTACGTCAATTCTAACTCTATTTTAACACAGAGTCTTAGGAGTAGTCCAGGCTAGCCTGGAACCTAGGATCCAACTGTCTTATTCTGCCAAGTAGCTGGAATTAAAGATGCACACCATGGTATACAGTGGGAGTTAATATTTTAAAATGCTTAACACAGTATTTGGGTGTTTGATCTATAGTAGGTCCTGTGTAAGAGTCTGTTTTTTTTTAGGAGGGTCAGGGACAGAGGAGATAAACTGTCATGTAGCCCAGGCTGGCCTGGACGTCATTAGGTAGTGAGGATATCCTTGAACTTCTAACCCTTCTGTCTCCATTTTCTCAGTGCTGGTACTAGAGACCATGCCTAGCACTAAAATTTATTTATTTAATCAAATACTATTCTATTGATATATATGTGATATATAGTATGTATGTATGTATGTATGTATGTATGTATGTATGTATGTACCACAGTGGAGGGCAGAGGTCAAGCCAGCTCTTTCTCTCCTCCATGTGGGTTGCAGAGATCAAACTCAGGCTATCAGGCCTGGCAGCAAGTGTCTTTGCCCACTGAGCCATCTCGCTGGCCCAGTAAGAGTTTTAAACACTAAAACAAGTCGGCCTCCTTGGGGGGTTTGGAGGATTAGCTCCAGCGTTCAAGCTGTGGACTCCCCTTGCTTAGGAAAGCTAATTACAGTGTCAGTCATTTCTAACGCGTCTGATAAATGGAAGCCTTTCAAGTGCGTGCCTCATTTTGATGTTTCTGACAATGGAAAGTTGAAAGAACAGTACAAAGCCTTCCCACGGACTGCCTCCCCTGCCCACCAGGGACCGCTGCTCATTGATTTGTGCTCCTTCATTCATTTACTCACTCATTCATTCTTTCCTCCTCACCGTCCGTCCCTCAGACCCTGCCTCCCTCCCTCCTGCGTGCACCCCCCATTCCTATCTTCTCTCTGTTTCCTTTCTTTCTTTTCCTTGAATTCATTTCAAATGAGTTAGAGGTATTATCCCTTAATATATATATACATATATATATTAATATTTCAAAGCATATTTTCAGCGAGAAGGAATTTTTCTGAACTACAATATAACCAACATAAGGAGTTTGAATGCGGGGTTTGAATGTTGATTCAGCATTGTGCTGTACATCCTCTGTTCAGATGTTGTAATTGTCAAAGCAACGCCCTTTACAGCTGTCTGTGTGTACACAGCTCATCCTGGGGATGACGAGGAATTCATTGTCCTTGCTTAAGGCCCAGTGTATGATACATCTTCTACTTTATTCAGATCATACTTACTTTTTCTTTGGCTGTGTGTGTGTGTGTGTGTGTGTGTGTGTGTGTGTGTGTGTGTGTGTTTGGTCTTTATGATCTAGATAATTTTCTTTTCTTTTTTTTTGTTTTTTTTTTGTTTTTTTTTTCGAGACAGGGTCTCTCTATGTAGCCTTGGCTGTCCTGGACTCACTTTGTAGACCAGGCTGGCCTCGAACTCACAGTGATCCACCTGCCTCTGCCTCCCAAATGCTAGGACTAAAGGCGTGCGCCACCACACCCGGCTCGATCTAGATAATTTTCTTAACCAAAGCTGAGTATTTATGTTCCAAATGCCCCTAACACCTGAGTTTGTCTAAGTTTTTATTCCGGATCAGATCCCGGTATGAGGCCCCATCCCATTGCCCTTTAAAAAATAAAAAAGAATAGGTGCATGTCTATGGCGTACGTTTTAAGAATAGAAAACAAAAACAAAAATAAAACCAAAACCAAAACAAAAAACCCTCAGGATGGGGAAGGGATTGGCATGTGGGCTGCAGGAAGTGCCCGCAAAGTGCCTCCACCAAGTGAGCAGCTACCTTCAGAAAGAACCACTCCCCCGGGAGCTCACCCCGCTAACAGGGAAGGCGGGTAGATCAAGAGAACAAAAAGGTGCAGCCTCTCTATTTCCTTGATAAGAAATCAAGGGAAGGCAGCATTCTTTGCTGTGTAACACGGAAATAAATTAAACATCTGAAGAATAGTCTCTTCTGCCCAGAAACCTCAAAGTTTCTCAGCATTGGGAAACATGAAATGACGTCCTGCTCTCTTGTTGTAGAAAAGCACCTGCCTCTGTAGAATGCCACCGTGTCAGGTGAGAGATGAAAGCACAGCCCGGCATCCAAATGTCGTCTGTGTCTTTTTAGTGCATTCTGAGAATGACCAGGCACCATAAAACATTTTTAAACATCTTAGCTTCGATGTGGCCAGTGTCTTTCATCACTGATACTTCTGGAAACTCTTTAAAAATAAATGAGTTTTGAAGCTGACTGATGGCAATGGTGGTGTTGGCTAGGGATGTAGTTTGGTTGGTACAGTGCTTGCTTAGCAAGCGCAGAAGCTCTGGGCTTGCTTGTTAGCACCACATAAAACTGGCTTTGATGGTGCGTGTTTGTAATCGACTGGGGAAGTGGAGGCAGGAGGATCAGAAGTTAAAGGTCATCATTGGCTCCATAGTGAGTTTGAGGCCAGCCTGGATTACAAAAAGAGCTGCGTCACGGTTGGCGTGACTGCAGCATGGCGACCTGGTGGTCTTGATCCTAGTGAAGTTTAAGAGGAAGAGTTCATCATTTTCCAGAACTTGCCCAAGGTACAGAAAATCGGACAGAACGAGTCACCTTGTATCCTAAAATTAAACTCACCCTATGTTGTCTGGCATGTGAACTATTGCATGGCTCTTTACCAAGAGTGCATTTTGTTTGTTTGTTTGTTTGTTTGTTTGTTTGTTTTTGTATTGAAAACAGAATGCTCAGTGGTTCCTTCTCTGTGAAGAAAACAACATAAGCATTAGCCAGGAAAGGTCACCTTTGTTTCCTGCCTAAGGAGAGCAATGTGATTCATTGCTTTCCAATAGCAGAAGGTCATGTTGTGCCCTTGGGTGGACATGACAACAAAGATGCCTCATAAAATTGTAAGACCCGGGACATGAACATCCTGAGTAACTCATATTTATGCAGCTGTTCAAAGCCATTTTCCTTTTGTGGAGTGGATTGTTCCTGGCACACTCTTTGTTTCCCGTGACCCTCAAGGGAGTTGGTCTTGAAGTCCATCACTGGAAAGGTTCTCCCATCAACTGGGGAGATTATCTTTGAATTGTCTAAAGAAGAAAGATCTCTCCCTTGGGCCCAGTGGTGCGTTTGTAACGGGTTCATGAGGATTGCAAAGTAGCAGGGAGGTGGCATTTCAGAAATCATTTTGATATTTGCAGTGCCATATTTATTAAGTACCATAGCTGTGAATTTCTTAGTGCAGGTGATTGTTTTTCTATGTACCATGGGAAGGGCATATTTCACTCAGCAGTGTGGAAAGCTGTGCATTCTAAAGACCATTTTGCTTTTCAGAAGGCTTTGTTTTGGAATTGTGTTTTCTGTTCTACACATTGCCGGAGACTGAGCCTAGGGCTTTGCGCATGCTCAGCAAGCACTTTTTTCTGCTCTTGAATAGTTCAGTTCTTTGCTCCTCCTCTTCCTCTCCTCCTCTTCCTCCTCTCCTCTTCTCCTCCTCTTCCTCTTCTTCCTCCTTTCTCCTCCTCCTCTTCCTCCTCCTCTTCCTTCTCGTCCTCCTCCTCCTCTTCCTCCTCCTCCCTTCCTCTTCCTCCTCTTCCTCCTCATCCCTCTTTTCCTCCTCCTCTTCCTCCCCTTCCTCCTCCTCTTCCTCTTCTTCCTCCTCTTCCTCCTCCTCCTCTTCCTCCTCCTTAATGATTCCATCAGGTGGAAATGTTCTAGTGCACTTGGGGTGGTGAGTGTCAACTATGAACTTACTATGAAGTTCTTATAACTTGATACAATGAGTTATGTCAAAAAGACCTTTTCTGTGAGTTTCCCATTAACATTTTTTTTTCCCAAAAAGGAGCCTTGAAGATGGCCTAGCATCGTCCCCAGGTGTCAATCACCCAAATCTAGGGACTCAAATTTTCATACTGACTATGAACTCTGCTGTGAGCTCTAGCAAATTGTATACCCTTCAGGACTAATTGTTTTAAATGTCCTTTTTTTCCAATGGTCAATGAAATGAGGAGGAGGAGGCAGTGTATCTTAAACGATTTGGGTTCCTCTGTCAAAATTGATTGGCTGTGCTTCTGGGAACATTCCTATGTTAAATCTGTGTTGTGTTGGGCTGGGCTCGGTTGATGATGAAGGGCTTGAAATAGGTCTCTAGAACCCACACTACAGATATAAAAAGCCTCACCAGGCAGTGGTGGCACACACCTTTAACCCCAGCACACGGGAGGCAGAGGCAGGTGGATTGCTGTGAGTTCGAGGCCAACCTGATCTACACAGAAAGAGTTCCAGGACAGCCAAGGTAACATAGAGAAACTCTGTCTCGGAAAAAAAAACAAACAAAAAACAAACAAACAACAACAACAACAACAACAAAAACAAACAAGACTTCATGTGGTAGCATGGTGCTTGTAATCCTAGCTTTGGGGAGGGGAAGACAGTGGGAGTCACTGGCTAGCCACTCTAGACTATTTAAAGAATTCCAGACTATTGAGACCTTGAAAAAAGAAGATGGCACCTGAGGAACAACACGGGAGGTTGTCTTCTGGCACCCACATGAGCATGCACACACATTCCTGCATACCTGATTACACACATGCTTACATGCTTACATGCATGTACAAACACCAACACACACACACACACACACACACACACACACACATATGCAGAAACTTGTCTATATTGTGTGAACTAGCAAGTGACTAGGTAATGAATATTGAATCTTCCATGCCCCCAGCAAACATTACTGATAAACAAGAGTTTGTTCATTTGTGGGCCTGAAGCTGCAGGCGTAATGGTAGAAAGCATTATTTTACTCCTAGAAGCAACATACCAATCGACCCCTGTTTCTCTTCGTTTTGTCTCCTTTAAAGACAGGCCTTCCAAGCTGAAGGAGCTTTTGGGAGCTGCAGATATGGTTGGTCCCAGCTACAAAGGAGTGTTCGCGGCCACTCTGCAGGACCTTCTGGAGTAACTGTTTGACGGGGACCATATACTGTGAACTCCCCAAGGTAAAAGAATTAAACTGATTTTAGTAGATTCCAAGCAGCCAAGAGTTGATAAAGTTTTCTGGAAGCCTTAAAAAAAAAATACATTTAAGCTGGGAGTGGTGGTGTACGCTTTTAACCCCATGCACTCAAGAAGCAGAGGCAGGCTGACCTGCATGAGTTCGAGGCTAGGACATCCAGGTCTACAAAATGAGACAGAGCTACCACACAGAGAAACCCTGTCTTGAAAAACAAACAAACAAACAAACAAAACAAAATTTAAAAATTAAAAAAAACTAAAAAAAAAAAGTCAAGGCAGGCAGTACTTTAATCCCAGTACTCACGAGGCAGAGACCAGAGGATCTATGAGTTTGAGGCCATCTTCTTCTACACAGTGAGTTCCAGGACAGCCAGGGCTGCACAGAGACATATTATCTTGAAAAACCAAACCCAAACACAACAAAAAGAATTGTCATTCTTTATACTTTACTGCATTTTGAAATGAAGTCATCTCAGTGTGTGACGCCCTCTGGAACATTCCATGGGGAGAAGATGAGGAGACAGATTATATCTGAATAAATCCCTGCTCCACCCTCACTACCCAACCTGACATTTCTCTAGGGGGTCACAGTATTTTTGAGGTAGATAGGGGGTCTCAGTAAAGTAGACCAGGCTGGCCCTGAACTCACCTGCCTCTGCTTCCTCAGTGCTGGTTAGAGGCATGTGTCACCACGCCTGGCAGTCAGAGCTGTTATTTAGAAAACACTAGTTTTAGGAGAAGAGGAACCTGAGAACAGGAAGCAGAGGACTGACCCCGGAAGAATCTAGGTGAGGTACCATGGCCTAGGACTTGCAATGTCTGTCCTTGGGCTTCTGAGGAACCGTTGGGGATGATGTGAATCAGAGGAACGTGTGCATAGGGGACTGGTGATGTCTAGGCTGGGATCAGAGATGCTCACCAGGAGATTGGGGGCAACACAGCATTAATTAGCGCCTTTGGAAGCCAGGCTGCTGTGGTACCCTCCTCAGTGTGGGAGGTCCCATGGTAGCACAACGTGCACTTCCTTGAGCAGACTCCAAACACAGGGCAAAGAGAAAGGGGTTCTGCAGATGTAATTATGAGCTTAGATAATTGACTTAGAGTTCAATGGCGTGTACGTGTCCTCTGTCCGACTGAGTTATTCAGGTAAACCCTAAAATGGGACTGGAGTTTTTTTGGATGAATAGTTTGGAGCCGAGACAGGGCTGGGAGACTCCACACATGAAACCTCCAGGGGCCCGAGAGTTCTTGGCCAGTGTTCTAACATGGCAACCTTAATCACAAAGCCCAAGGACGTGCTTCCCACCATCCCAAGGTCCGTTTTACCCAGCTAGGGGTTTAGATGAGGACATGCCCAGCTAAAACCCTCTTGTTTTGCCCCTTCTTCTCCTGGTCCAGGAGTGGCGGGGAATTGAACCCAGGACTCTAACATTGAGGCCTCCAGCAATGATCAGAAGACTCATGCCAGACTCCCAACTTGCAAAAACCAAGCTCACATTTTTGATTTACCGTCACCTGCTAAGTTTAGTCCTTTTCTGCAGAAGAAGTCCTCAGCTCTCTCTTCTTGCAGAGACACTCTGCTCCTCTCTGCTTTGGAGGGATAGCATGGAAACACAACTTCTTCCACCTCCTCTGCATCAGTGGGCACGTCTAAAGGGACCTAGGCCCTAGAGCATCTTGAATGATTACAAAGAAACCTTATACCGATATAAGATGCCATGATTTATCAATTATGTATAACTTAAGGAGAGCAAAGAGATTGAAAATGTCATATATGATGATCTGTAAAAAAAAAAATCTGGGATAGCCTTAAACTCACTATTTAGCCAAGGCTGATAGGAAACGTCTGATCCCTTTGCCTTCACTTCCCTGGTGCTAAGGTACCAGGCATGTACCACCGGGCCTGGTTTTACATGGTGCTGGAAATGGAACCCCGGGCTTTGTGTGTACGTGGCAAGCACTCTATCAACTGTGACCCATGGTCAGCCCTTTGATTAACTTCTAGTGGAATATTCTCTCGTGTATATAGTGATTTAGCTTCCAATCGTTAATCCTAACGTCAGCTACTGATCTAATTGGCCCAAAGGACTTCCTTCTTAATCTAGAGTTGAAAATTGAGAGGGCAGGAAGTTGGGTTGGCAATGCCTTAGACACCATCAGTGGTGGGGGCATTGGGCGCACATCTCCAGGGAGCTCCTGTTACCTATCCTGTTGCTGCACAGAAATGTGAGCCTCAGAGTTCTAGTAGTAATATTTCAAGGAAATGGATTTTGCTCTTCAGCTTGCACAGTTTATATGTGAGCAACCAGTGTGTTTTAAGAATGGTGCAAGGGTCAGAGGCAGGCAGATCTCTTTGAATTCAAGGTCTGCCAGGGCATACACTCTGTGACACTCTGTCTCAATAAAAAGAAAAGAAAAAGAAAAGAAGTTGCACAAAACAAACAGAACAACTTGCAGGCGGGATCCTTGGCTTCTAATTTGCAGCAATTAGTGACTCAAACAGAGAGCATGTGAACATATTGGCTGAGTGGAGCATTAGTTCCCTATGGCTGAGGAACAAATCACCTAATTTAGCGGTTCAAAAGGGCCTTGCAACAATGTAAAAGGGCCAGAAGAAGTCAATGCTGTGTGTCACCATTAACTTGGACATCTTCAGAGATGAACTTAGAATCTCATCTTAGCTTGGCTGCTTCAAAGGCAGACTCAGTTGTAGGTCCACGAGCAATGTGACATCTCTTTATAAGATGCATCTGACTGAAATGGGAGAAGTGGAGGGCTGGGGCAGATCCTGTGCCCGAGAGTGCTTGCTGGGGCCCCTGCAGCTGATGTGCTGTGGTTCCCAGGCCTGGCATCCCTGCTCTGGTTGACGCACTTCTGGGTGAGCTGGCAGCTGATATCCTGGAAGGATTTCTTTTGGATTCTCACCTACTGTTACACAAGTAGTGACTCAATCCCACCTGCCAGGTTTATCCTCTGCCCCAGAATGCTTGTTTTTCATAGATTTGGCCCACTGCTCCATGGACTCTGCATTCTTGCATGGGCCAACTAATTGTAAAGAACGACATCTGTATCAACAGACACAGACTTTTCTTATTCTCATCATTTCCCAGATGTTGCAGAAGAGCAGCTATTCCCGTAGCTTTAAAATCACGTGAGGAATCATGAGTAATGTAGAGATGATTTTAAAAATGTACAGGAGGTACTTTTTTTTTTTTTACAGGAGGTGTGCAATTATACAGGAGTGTGTCACACAGGAGGTGTGCAATTATACAGGAGGTGTGTGGCTACATGGGAGGCATGCAGCAATAGAGGCAGTGTGATGTCATACAGGAGGTGTGAGCTTGTAGGGGAGGTGTGTGCCATAAGGAGGCGTACATTATATAGAAGGTGTGTACCGGTGTACATTATATAGAAGGTGTGTACCGTCCAGGAGGTATGCAACTGCACAAGAGGTGTGCATTTATACAGAAGGTTGAAGCTATCCGAGAGCTGCATGGCTGTACAGGTTTGTGGTTAGGGAGGAGGTGTGGGGCTACAGAGGAGGTACGCAGTGACAGAGGTAGTGTGAGGTTGTGCAAGAGGTGTGAGCTTGGAGAGGAGGTGTGCAGTTGTATAGGAGGTGTGTGGTTGTATAGCATGTGTGCCCTTGTACAGGATGGGTGAGGAGACACAGTAGACGTGTGGGTTGTAGGCATGCTAACCTACACTTTTGGGAGGGACTTGAACATTCACTGTTTTCGGTGTCTGGGAATCAATCTTCAGAGTTCTAAGGTGGGGCTGTCTGTAGTGAAGGCTTCCTCTGGTGTATTGTGGGGTTAATAGACACTACAACATATGTGCCAGGCAGAAACTAGTCTGTACATATCTAATGGTTTGATTTTTGATGTACGAGTCAATTGAGGGGCTGGAGAGAAAAGCATGCTTGCTTGTATTGCAGAGGACCTGAGTTCAGTTTCCAGCACATATATAGAGGCTCACAACTGCCTGTAACTCTAACTCCAGGGGATATGTACACACACACACGCACACACACACACACACACACACACACACACAGACACAGACACACACACACACCTTTAGAAAAGTGTCATTTTAAAAGTCAAAGCAGAAAACATGAATCATCTTTAATTTCCTTACGATATTTAGAATGCCATAAAATGAGGGGCTCAAAATAAAGCATTTTGATAGACCTCCAAGAAGATGGGGGAGAGAGAGGGGAAGGGGGAGAGAACAGGTATGCCGTACATGTGTGGCACACATGCTCATGAATATACAAGTGAGTGTGCCTGTGTGCATGCATGCAGAGGGAGGACACTATTTTGACTTAATTCTTCACCTTATTCCCTTGAGACAGGGTCTCTTACCAAACCTGGAGCTAGGCTGCCAGCCAGCAAGCCCCACTGGTCCTACTATATCTGCCCCACCCCTGCAGCACTGGGGATGCAGATAGGGGTGTGTTTGTGTGTGTGTGTGTGTGTGTGTGTGTGTGTGTGTGTGTGTGCGCGCGCGCGCAGGAACATCTTGCTTTTTTTCCTGGATGCTGAGATACCAACTCAGGTCCTCTCTTGCACAATTAGTGGCAACCCTACAGAGCCATCTCTTTGTTTCGTCCTGATGCCCCTTTCATTTGCTCATCTTGCATTAGGATAGAGGGCGTGGTCAATTGTGAATGGAATTATCCTAGAGAACTCTCTAGATACTGTCCATCCATATGGTGACAATTTATCTTTCCTTCTATTTGTTGCAGTTTTTGGTGACAGGCCCTCCCTCTGTAGCCCAGGCTAGCATGGACTCATTAAATAGCTGGTGTTGATGTTGAACACCGTGGTGTTCTTAGCTCAGCCTCCTGAGTCCCAGAATTAAGGTGTGAGTCACCATAACGCACACTGGTCTATTTTCCTCACCTAATTCTGAGGTTTGTGTAACGAATGGTAAATCACATGTTCAGGAATAGAGGGTCTTAATATACTGGCAGAGAACCCTAAAAATTCTTGGGCCACATGTGCACACCTTTTGTGGATTCATTCAGACATAGATCGCCCTAGTTCTCTGAGAAGGGCTCTAACTTTGTCCCGTCTCCATTTTGAGATTTGGAGATATGGTGGAATGCGACCTCTTGCTTCATCAGGGCAGCTTTAGGTGTTCCTTGGTGAATCCTAAGAAAGACGCTCACTGCAGCATGGTGTTAACTCAGAAAACTCATAATTATGAAAGACATTTGCTGAAACCCGAGTCGATGCTCGGGGCAAATTGAAGCTGGACGGGTTTGCAGGTTTTCTTGGGGGGAGGGAGGGTGAGGTGACGTGTTGAGGTTCTTCACCGGCCTGTCTCTGCTTCCCTGACCGGGGCTGGCCAGAAGAGGGCCTGGCCTTCCTCATCCTCACTGAATGTGACCCTGTTTCTCCCCAGGATGAGAGTCTGTGCTAAGTGGGTGCTGCTGTCACACTGGCTGGTTCTGGCCTCCGTGTTCATGGTCTGCTGTAAGCTGATGTCCGTCTCGAGCCAGCACCTCCGGGGACATGCAGGTAAGCCGTTTAAGCTCATTATGTACTGCTGAGATCAATTAATAAAACATTTCGGACACACCAGAGTCCACACTTTAGACACAGGTGATTGACAAGCGCATTGGCTGGTGTGTACATAACAGAGGAAGTGTGACGTGTGGCAGAGCCACGGACAGACAAGGTCTAAGGGCTTGTGGCGCAGCAGGGCTGATCTGGGCCTCTTTGCAAGGTGTTGTCCGACTTCTCCTTTGAGTTTAAGCTTTTGCTGTCCTGGGCGCGCTTCTGTATTAGGAGTGCTTTTTCTCTGAATGTCAGGAAGTCAATAGCACTCTGTGTGTGAGTGGGCGTGTCTGCGCCTATGCAGATGCTCTTTCTTATAGTCCCCTGAAATTCAGGGTCAAGTTTAGATCTCAGCTGACTCAGGGCTGTCCTGAGAGAACCTTTCAGGTAACTTAAGAGCCTTCTGAGACACACAAAGTATGCTGAATGATAGACACAATTAAAGGAAAGAAGAAAAGAAATGTCAAAATAAAGAAAACAGCAGGGGTAACCTTTGCGTTTCCATGGGCCTCCAAGGGAAGCGTGTCTAAACCTGAAGAGGCAGTTGTTCTGGTAATTTCTAGTGAAACTCATGTCTGTGCATTGCCTTTTAAAGTTAATTTTATAGCACTGTGGAAAAAAAAACCACCACCAACAAAACAAACCCAGATCTCATGATGTAATTATCATGGTTCCGTATCTTGTGCTTTGTTCATAATTGCCTTTCCTCCACCCTCTTGTGACCCTCCACCTTCTCTTGCTGCTCCCTTCCACCCCTGCAAACAGCTTTTCAAGTCATCCGTGCATCAGCACGGGAGCTATAGGTGCACTTAAGTTTACATTCTGCACATGAGGGGAAATGCGATGTTTGTCTTTCTTCCTCCACTACTGTCCCTTGTTTCTCCTGAGTTCCCCGTCATTCCTGGAAATAGTTCCCTTCTGGTGTTTTGTCTGTCTCCTACCCACCAGCCCTTGCTCTCCACCATCCATGCTGCTGCTGCTGTGTGTCACAACAGGTCCAGAAAGCGTGGACCCCAACCACTATGGCCTGACCCCACTGGTGCATCTGGGAGATGCTGAGAGATTTTATTTCCTGATCGAAGGCGAGTTGGTAAAGTCCCTACTGTGGTGACTGGAGACCACAGCATACATGGATGAAAGTGCTCCCAGGGGTCAGATGTGACCTGAGATTTTTGAGCTTGGGCAGAGGGTGTGACTAACTACAATATTGCCCCCCCCTCATTTCTTTCTCTAGTATTGGAGATTGAACCCATCACCTCCAAGCTGTCTACTGTTGAGCTACATCCCCAGAATTTTTCATCTTTAAGTACAAACCACAAGATACAACTTATCATCCAAATGCCTCTCCTAACTGCCAGATTAGGGACTGGCAAGTGTATCTTGAACAAACAAAACAGGACGTGTCTGATAAGGATGAAGGACCAAGCCTCTTCCTGCCTCACAGCTTACCTTTGTGATCTGGGTGAAGGAGTATTTATTTTCTCACTTTCTCTGGGGTTTTCCAAACCACTATGGTTCAGGAGTGGAACATACAGCATAGGAACATAATCTCATCATCTCAAAATTGGTGATAAAAAATTGTCTCCAGAAAAACATTTCACCATTTGCATCCTCATCACCATTGACATCTGTGGACATCTATTTACACGTAGGCTCTGTGTGTGAAGCTCGTTTTGTGTAGGGATCTTGCTATGTGTTCTATTGCTGTATTAGTTATTGTTTTCTCCTGATGGGAAGGAATATTGGGCGTAAACAACTTAAGGGCGGTACAATTGGGGGGATATAATTTATCAGGCAGGAGAAGCCAGCAGCGGGCATCTCTGAGGCAGTGGAACCATATGTTAGCTGTTTGCTCACTTCTCAGTGGCTCAGGAAGCAGACAGAGAATCAAGGCTAGAATCAAGAAAGAATGAAAAAATCCAACCCCACCCAAAGTGGTCCACTTCCCCTAGCTGGGTACCATCGTCCAGTGGTCCCACTGCATCTCCAAGCTGGGGATCAAGGGTTCCAAGCCACAGTGTTGCCCATATTAGCTCCAAACATCTGAGGCTCAAGTGTTCATCTTGCTTCAGCCCCCCAGAGTAACTGTGACTATAGTTATATCCTACTCTACTCTTGACTATCAGCAGGAAGATTGTGAGTTCAAAGCCAGCCTTCACAGTACAGAGAGACCCTGTGTCTCCCCTGGCCCCAAGAAAGTAAAGTGTGAAAGTACCTTAAATTAAGTAACACATTAAATGTGTAAAGACCCCTGTGCACAGATGTCTATGTGTGGGAAGTTTGATTGATGGGATAGCCCACCCACAAGACATATCATGTCATGGTTTCCTGTCCCTTACTCTGACTTGTTAACGGTATCTTCAGTTTTAGGCTCAAGGTAATTTTTAAAAAATCTCTCACAACTCCATTTTCTCCCCTCCCCTCAAATGACAGTTAGAAGATGGGAAAAATAATGATTGAAGTTTTGAGGAATCAGCATAAAATCAATACCACTAGCTGGTTGTTGTACTGTGTCTTTTGATGAGTTCATTTAGGGGGCCAGAGCATTTGAAGTCATTCATCTTATCTGTGTAGTGCACATCTGTTTTTCTAGAGTGGAGCTTGGTAGAATGTACCAGCGGGTGCATTGTCAACAGGTTTCCAGGCACGAGGCTGGGGGTGATGCCGAGGAGAAGTTAAATCCTTAAGGAAGGGGGTTCGGGGGATGGATGGCTCAGTTGATAAAGAGCTTGCCATGCAAGTGAGAGGACCTGAGTTCGCACCCCCAGCTCCCAAGTAAAGAGTCAGGCAGTGGTTTGTACCTATAAGCTCCATGCGAGAGTGACAGAGACAGGTGGATAGATTTCTGGGGCTTTCCAGACAGACTAGTAGGACCAGGAAGCTCCAGGTTCAATGTGAGACCTTCTTTCCAACAATGAGATGGAAAGTGATTGAGAGAGTACACTGGATGTTGAAAACACACACACACACACACACACACACACACACACACACACACACACACTTGAAGAAAATAGGCTACAGCCAAACCTTCCATGTTATATATGACAATCCTTGTTTCATACACAACTCCAAATTCAGGAACTAGACAACTCTGTAGCTAACTCGAAGTTAAGAGCAGAATTGTTCCCAAGAAAGGGCAGATGGCATCTTCCATTCCAGCAAAAGTTGGACTGTTAGAAGGGATGGTAAAGGTGCTGAGCGAGGCCTTGGTTAAACCTGCTGAAGAAACAGCTGACGTAACCTGGGATTCCTATGGGGGTAGGTTTCTCTGGTTTCTTGGCACATATGGCCCACTTGTGGCATTCTCCGGCTGATGGGCGTCCTCTGTTTTCAATCTCTGGAATTTTAATGCTCATCACTCTATATCTAACCGGCCATCAGAGGAACAAGGTAACCAGGTCTTATCCCTGCCTCACACGGACCTCTGTTTTGTGACTGAAGTTTTCTGCTACCTGGAGAGTCATCTTTTGTAGAGGCCAGATACCAAATTCCCTCTGTGACCTTCACAGTGTGGTCATCTGGCCAGAGTGAGGGCTTCTGAGTCCCGTCATCAGTTTTACTCTTCTGGAGGTCTCATAAGATGTGACCCTGTTCCTGTACTATAGTGGGCACTAAACTATTTATGCATAGGCTGACTAATTTTGTTCACTTGTCACCACATGGTCTGCTGTATAGTTTTATGCTGGTGGTAAAAATCCCAAATAATTTATTTAGGCAAGTATGGAAGAAGTATTCTCTTTTTGTTGGCTATTCTGGAAATAACATGTCCAGACATGGATAAATTACCACGCACTCTATTTTGTAACTTGCTCTCTTCCATGTCACAATAGAGTTTGGAGGTCTTCTGATGTGGATGCTTGCTGGTATCTATTCCCCTCTGGGAATATGTTTGTGTATGCTGTATGTTTGTGCATTGTATGGGCGTACCATCAGTTGTTTGGTCATGCCAGCACTGGCTAGATTGCCAGGAGATGTGTACAAGGACACATGTTCTGACTGGGAAGAAGTGGAGCTGGTGGAATGGCTAAGTTAGTGCATGTGAAGGTGTTAATGAGATGTGGCTAATTGCTGGGACAAATACAGAAGACAGAACAAACGTGGTCATTGCTTGCGCATGGGCACAGGCGACTATTCCAGCTGCCTCCATGAACAGTGTTTTCGGGCCCACGGTGGGTGGAAACTCTTCTGCTCTCAGCTACAGCCAGCTCCTAGGAGACCAGGGAAGCCTGGAAAACTTGATGAGTGGTAATGAGGCAGGGGAAGGTGAGGAGGGCATCCCCTCACTCTCTTGCCATTGGCTGGGACTTGGACACCTGAGCACACCTGCCCTTAAGGGAAGATGGGCACATACTGTAGCTTCAGGAGTGGAAGCTCTGTGTAAATTGAGGACCCAGTTCCAGAGGATTGGGATGATGTGCATCCTTGCTCCTTCTCCAACTCCTATTCCACTTTGTATATTTCCCCTCAATGACCACCAGGAGAAGAAAACACCCGTGGCCCTGGAGTGGCTCGGTGGCATTAAAGCCCTTCTAACTACAGAGTCTCTTGGCTTGTTGACCATTGTGTATAACAAAGGGGGTGTTTTCCAAACCCTGTCCACTCAGCACCCTAAGACAGGAACAGAGGAAGAAGGTGGGGGTGTACCAATGCCTTTGGAAGAGGGCACTGTTAGTCACGGTTCAACTTTTTAAATTCAGGTATTAAAAAGACAGTAGCTAGTGGGGGTAAATATGGGCAAAGTACATGCTAATACATAGTCCACTCAGAGTTGCCATTAGGACTCTTTCCTTATGGCAAATGACACTGGAAACTTTCACAAGAGTCTGGAAGTTGTGCTTTGAAGGAATCAAAAAACACAAACAAATCCTAGTCCCTGGTGTCTTACCACTCAGTTGGCCATTCTAATTGGGCAAGAGAATGCATACAGGTCTCTGGTAGATGGAGAAAGAGAAGGGTCAGTTACCAGGACGAGCCCTCTTAATTGGAAAGGAGGGCTTTCCACTATCTATGCTTTCTCCTGACTCTGTAACCTCTTTTGTCCACAAGAGGGCAGCAAACAACGTCTTGGGAAGGCTGCAGATGGGGAGGTGGTTCCTGAAACCCAAGTGACTGATGGAATTAACTGTTTAAAGGCCCTAGTTTCATCCCTTGTAACCATGGTAACATTGAGCCCCACTGCTTCCTAAATCTATGAGACTTGTCTCTGGGGGATCTCTGAATACTATACTGTAGAATTTCCCTTTAAAGGTGGACCGCTGCTTTTCTGACAGAGGGAAGGCAGTTGGAGATTTTGGCACTACGGGTTTCTTTGCTCCTTTTTATAGTTCCATTTCCCCAGAAAGTACAAGTCTGACTTGGGCTGTCTGATTTGATGCTGTGGTGCCTGCCTGGTGTCTACTCCATTTACTCCTCCTAGAAAGGCCCAGAAAAACTAGAGCACCCCCAGCAAACAGGCAGCACAGGAAACCAAGTACTGGGGGCTGAGGTCAAACATAGCTCTAGTTCTTCCATCCCGTGGCCACCTAACCCCTCTGAGAGCATTTCACCATCATCTACACGATGGGGCAGTACTCACGCCTACCTTACATCAGGTTGCCGGAATGAGTAAATCAGGACAAGCAAGTGGAAGGGCTGGCACACGGCAATCATTCCAGAAGCAGATGCTGTTTTCAGAGTTCGAGGTGTACAGATGACAGACTCTGAGAGGTCCTGCATCAGAGGAGTGCCTGGAAGCTGTGGCTTTTCTGGGGATATGTGGTGAGCGTCCTCAGAGTTTGAAGCTTTATGGTCTATAATGAGGGGGGGGGGGGAGGGAGGCTTGTCTATCATTACCTCAGAAAAGCTGATGAGACGAAGAAAGCAACTTTTTGTTTGTGTAAACGTGGAGCTTCTGCTCAGACTTTAGAAGGAGGCCGCACTGTGCTGGGGGGCGGAGTGTCTCCGCCTAGCCTTGAGTGACTGGCTGCTAGCTGTACACGCCGCTGAGCCACGAGGAGGGTGGATGCACAGAGCCACGGAAGGCAGAAGGTGGAGGGAGCAGGTGCCGCTCTTGTCAGCTGGGCTGGGCCCACATTGGCGACAGGCCTCTCTCTCTCTCTCTCTCTCTCTCTCTCTCTCTCTCTCTCTCTCTCTCTCTCTCTCTCTCTCCAGTTTCAATCTTAGGGGAAACCAGAAACATCTTTGGGGCTCAGACCCGTCTTTTGAAGGATGGATAGTGAGAGAGACTAAACTGGTTGTAAGGGGAGCCAGTGAGGTGATGCCTGACAGTACAGAGGGCTTTTTCGGCTCAGGGAGCACACAGAACACAATGGCCATCTTCACTGAGTATGGCCTTTTCTGTTTCAGTGGGGTCCACTTCAGTGATTCTGGGTTCTTTAGGGGGATGGAAGACTTCCAGTTTTCTCTATTAGAAATGTCAATAGAAAACACAGTGTGATGTCATTTTGGTGCCTTGCATTATTATTAATGTTGTTTGACTTCTTATTTTTTCTTAATTTTTAAAAATTTAAGTAATTTATTCAGGTTACATCTCCATTTTATCCCCTTACTTGTATCTTCCTGTTCCCCCTCCCTCCCTCTTTCATCCTTTTCCCCTCCCCTAGGTCTGTGACAGAAGGGGACCTCCTCCCCCACCATATAATCATAGCCGATCAGGTCTCATCCTGGTAGCCTGCTTACTCTTCCTCTGAGTGCCACCAGCCCTCCCCACCGAGGGGAAGTTCGTTTGACTTCTGGAAAGAGTACTGGTTGCATTTTAGTAGTAGTGCCCCGTGCTTGAGTCACTCAATCTGCAGATACTTTGGTGTGAATTGGCTCATTTACTCATAATCATCCTCACAGAAACCCCACTTATCCTAAGGTAATAATTGTATGGGAGAATAGAACATCTATTACACAAGAGATTTTTTGGTGAGAGTCCAGTCTTTGTGTTAGTATTCCTAACGATAAAGCTGCATATTTCAGCTGCTGTTATTTCAGTTTTTATTAAAAAGCGATTTTCTTGCATTGCTGAAGTTTTGGCACCAGGGGGCAGGCGAGGCTTAGAATAGCTAATAGCATCCCTGGTTTCCCGCCTCCGCCCCCAGCCCCTACCCCCATTGTTTTATGGCTACTTTAAAAATACAAAGAAATGGGTGGACTTAATTTTACTAATATGTTTTTTTAACTCCTATACATTCAAATAAATGTCATGTAAACATGTGTCCCTCGTGTCTTTAGTAATCAATAACTGGGTGTGGCTAGGGGTGGATATAGGAAATAATTCAAGTTGATGAATTGTTTTTGCTTGCTCGTTTTTGAGACAGGGTGGCCAGTGTCTTTACTCACTAACTAGCCCTGGCTGGCCTGGAGCTTGCTGGGTACCACACTGGCCTTGAGCTCACGGAGATGCACTGCCTCCGCTTCCTGAGGACGAGGATTAAAGGCTAGGGAATTGATAGTTAGCATTGTATTCTTAAATATTAGGATTAAAGGTATTGATATTTTCCTGGTTTACGGAGTGCATTTTCCGTGTTCCCTTATCTTAGTAGTTTGTCTTTTATATTATATGTATTATTTCCTTTTCCTTTCTCTTTTTTTCTTTTTCAAAAGTACTGCTGGATTTTAGTGCAGATAAGTAGTGCTTTCACCTTGTCTTAGAAAGAACTGGGAGAGGCTCTGCTCCTAGAGTGGTGGGTACTTTCTGGGATACCTCTCTCTCTCTCTCTCTCTCTCTCTCTCTCTCTCTCTCTCTCTCTCTCTCCCTCTCTCTCTCTCTCTCCCTCTCCCTCCCTCTCTCTCTCTCTCCCTCCCTCTCTCTCTCCCTCCCTCTCTCTCTCTCTCTCTCTCTCTCTCTCTCTCACACACACACACACACAATTAATTAATTGAAATGTAAAATGTGTGTGTGTGTGTGTGTGTGTGTGTGTGTGTGTGTGTATGAGAGAGAGAGAGAGAGATGTGTTCCTCACTTTGCTATTAGAATACCGAGACAGTAGGCCCTGAGAAATTGGAATTCCCCCTAGAATCTCATGCTAGGACAACAGAAAGTCTAAAGAGACTTTTCCCCTGGAGAGAGATTTACAACTATGAGACCGCCTTTACAGCTCTGGCTGGTATGGTACTTGCTGTTTAGACCAGGCTGTCCTTGAACTCACAAAGATTCACTTGTCCTCCTGTGCCCCAAAGGCCCTGCCCTACAATGGTACAGTTTAAAGGGACTTCTCTCACAATTTCCCCGTCTTCCTTCCTCCTGACCCATAGATGACTGCTTGCCTAATGAATGACCATCTCCACAGCAACATATTCTATAACATCACTAGGAATTAAGAGCAACCCAGCCCCATTCTGTAGGTCATGTAGGTCACTCAGGGTCATGGGCCAAGCTAAACTGGTAGCCAACTACAAGACCACAGCAATTCTGCAGTAAACTCTATGCAGCCAAAGCTAAACTCTAGGAACAAATGGGGTCAGAGATGAAAATTCAAAAGGACCCTGACTCAAGAGGACGTGGTGGGTCAGCATTTGTTCTCTTATGCCCTGCCCTGGTTCTGCTCATCCTCCCTGGGCCTGTGCTAGACTCTTTAGGTGGGTTTTTTCTGGGCTAGCACTTTACCTCTCGGCATTTGACCAATCAGAATCCTCCATATGCATTCAAATTTATCCCAATTGAATTTACATACTGTTGGTACCAATTCCCAAGATGGAAAATATCCTCCAGTGTGCTGCTTGGCAACTGGCTCTCAGGACCCCTCCTGAGGCAGGGAGCTGTTAGCCTATTTCTCAATAGAACCTGCTAGCTCTCTGTGACCTTACACCTTGTTTCACCCCATAAGGAGACAGGTTCAACTCGGAGCCCAAGAAACTGGTGAAAACATGAGTAGAGCACAGGAAGCAAGGAGAGGTGATGTGTTGGGGAGTCTGGGACTTTAATGATGGAAAAGCATCCAAGGGGGCTTTCTTTCTTTTCTTTCTTTCTTTCTGTCTTTCTTTCTTTCTTTCTTTCTTTCTGTTTTTCTTTCTTTCTTTCATTGGTCTGAGAGGGATGATGGTGTAAGACTGGAGAATGGTGAGTCCATACCATGGCAGTGTTGTGTCTAAATCTTGCAAGGTGGAGCCTAGGGACCTTTCATGGAGCAGCTGCACTGGTCACTTTTCAGACCTATACATAGTAAGAGATAGAGAATTACTGATTTAGAGGGAGAGCGAAGTAGGGTTCAACACTGGTTCTTGTCATGTTACTGTTAGGGCCCATGACTCTCCATCTCAGTGCCTCCAAGCCCTGGATTACCAGAGGAGAAGCAGGACTCAGTATGACCACCAGCTCCATCATGTCCAGTGCCCTTGGCAGGGTTGGCCGGGTGACATACCTGGTAATTAATTGAACATGGCTTTTTTTGTGTGTCCATTCTCCCATGGCGATTGAGAAAGCCTGTTATACTTCCTCTAGGGGGGAGTAAGCGGATGAACTTCCTCCGGCGCAGGGCTCTTGGTCTTGTGCGTTTCTGTGGGTTGAGGATTCTCCTTCTGGGCTGGGAGGAGCCTTTATAGTTATTCTTTTAAGCCTTACACTTAAACTCATCTCAGGAAAGCCTGCAGTTCGGGGTTTGAAAAGCCACAGGTCAGTTGCTCATCTGTACATAAGAGCTGTAGACAAGGAAATCAGAATTCTCTGTTCCCAGTAAGGAAAGCAAAACCATTGGTAAAAAGCAGGAAGGGAGCAAGTGGAGAGGGAGGGGGCAGGCAGGAAGAATGAAGCTTTGTGTTTTCCTAGGCGTTGCTTGGATGTTTAAAATATTTTTGGCCCATATGGTGGTCTCAGAATAGGATGCTAGAAATAGTGTTATTGAAGAGGCATCTAATAACACATTCGAAATGATTAATTGGCTGTGGGAAGATAGTGTTTGCAATAGTTAAAAACAACTCCCAGGGCCACGTGACATCTTTGAGGCCGGTAGGTAGCAAGTTAGAAGGCTCGGGCAGGCACACTGGACCAAGCTGAGCTTGTTTTGCTGGGCTGCCTGCCTGTTTCTCACCTGTAGAGGAGGCAGCCCTGAGGTCTCAGAGCCAGAGGTGGAAACAATAGAGCAGTTTATTTTAGGAAAAATAGAATTAGAACACAGGCGTGAAATGAAACAAATGGCTGTGCCCAGCACTTTTCAGTGAGAAATTGCACAAGGCATCACTGCCTTCGCACAGCTACCTGCTCAAGCTGGTGGGAGCAGGTAAGATGTCAATAACTTAAATTGTTTGTACACAAAAAGTATATGGTTAAGATACTTGAGTAAGGTTTCTGCCTTCCTTCCACCTAGCCGAACTTTAGACACTGGTCTGTCTAGTCTTCCTTGGATGATCCTGTCATTTGGGAAGAATTTGCAAGGCTTGTTGGAGACATTTAGTCCATGAAAAGCTTTGTAAGTCTGGTTGGATTTTAGCTCAAGAAAGGAACACAGGGACATGTTGCTCTTCTCTGTCCCCCAACTCTACAATTTTTGTGTCAATTCAGAGGCTTTCAGGGAAGAGCATGCCAAGGGGGGCTAGTAATTGCTAGCCAGGGATGCTCTTAGTGATCGGGCCGTTGCTAATATAACTAGCACAGCTCCTGGGAAATAGCAACCCTATGGTAAAGTAAAGAGTGGTTTCTAGCTTTGGGATTCCTCACCAAAGTTGGAAGCATCTGCAGAGTTGAGGCAGGTCTGTAGGGCAGAGAGTGAGGCCGAGGAGAAGCCCCCACTAGCTTTTGTAAAGGCTGTAAAACTGGTTGTTTGAAAGAAACAAGCTGGCAAAGAGGAGGCAGGAACACCTTCCCTCTCCCCCCCCCCACCTCCTGGCCTGAGGCCTGCTCAGTCTGACCACTGGGTGCCGCAGCACTCCACAGTGTGTGAAGAAGACTGCAGTTAAGTCCCTTCTTCAAGGACTTAACGGAGAAGAAGCCTCCCTGAGGTGTTGTGTGAACCCTAGGGTTCTCTGAGGTCAGAATGGCTCAGACCTGGTTTGTTCTTCCGGTTGTGTGCATGCAGAGCGCGTGCATTTGCATGTCTGTCTGTGTGTCTGTATGTCTGTCTTCTGCTTGATCTCTGCAGGTGGAAGCAAGGCTCTGCTTCCTGTCTCCTGATGCCCTGATTTTGGACTTGCTCATCAGTGAGCTGAATGCCAGGCTTTGTGTGTAATGCATCAGAACCGAGCGGTTGCCATAAGCCACCGAAACCTGAACTTGAACTCTATTAATTTCAGAATTTGAGATGATCCCGAAACGATAAAGCTGACATTTACCCATGTATTGTCTACGAAAAACAGATTTGCTGCGCAAATATATAGAGTAAATATGTTTACCTAGTAGGTGTCACTGATCTCAGGGGACCATCGGTGGCTGACTCACTCAGGAAACATTCATTTAATCCAACATTAAAATGTTTGTGTCTTTTCTATGCAGAGACCTGGCCTTGTGACTTTGACCAAAGTTATCCAACTCTGAGCCACAGATCATTATTGCTGGGTGTCACTGGGTCTTCTCTACCTCAGAGTGTCTTAGTGAGGTGAAATTATCATCCCATATGGAGGAGTCTCTCTGGCTATCAGACTACTGAAACAAGGACCTCAAAACAATGAACCCCAAAGAATTCTATGCTGAGAGAAAGACTGGCAAGCCCTGGGCCAGGACAGAGAAAGGAGGAGAGGAGACCCTGCCTTAGGAAGAGGTTTCACACAGTCCCCAGGGCTCTCCTAGTGACAGTGGCACCTGCATGCTCCTGCCCATGATTTCTTCTTGTTTTTTGTTTTGTTTTTTTGTGACAGGATTTCTCTGTGTAGTCTTGGCTGGCTGGCTTCTTTTTTATATAGTTGTCACGCTGCTCTGAGGTATAAAAGAGCAAGAGAGACTATGGCTACTCGATTTGGCCAAACTAAAAAGAAATCCTTTCTTTTTCTAATCTCTGTTTCCTAACTAGGCAGTAAGTTTACAGACCCAAGAGAGAATAAGAGATTTGATGTACCTGGAACTCAATGTATTTATTTTAGCTGTATTTTTTTTCTTTAAAAAAAAAAGCTTACATTTTAACTGATGTAATAAATTGCATGCTTTTATTGTTTATAAGTTTAAACACATGCAAATATCCTGAAACCACATCCATGACCAACATAATAGTCATCCCTCACAGAGTTTCTGGCATTAAAAAACAATTGTGTGAGTCAGGCATGGTAGTGTGTGCCTGTCCTACAAAGCGAGTCCAGGACAGCCAAGGCTACACAGAGAAATCCTGTCTTGAAACAAACAAACAAACAAACAAACAAACCTCCTCCCAAAAAAGAAAAAAGAAAGTTGTGTGTTATGGTGGTGTTGCACACCTTTGGTTCCAGCACTCGGAGGCAGGAGCAGGCAGATCCCTGCACTACAGAGCCAGTTCCAGGACAGTCAGTGCGACACAGAGAAACCCTGTCTCAAAAACAAAAAACCAAACCAAACCAAAAAAACTGAATAATTATAAATAAATAAAAAATATGTTTAAAACTATAGGGTGGAGTGGGGTAGGCAGAGATAGAGAGACACAGAGGGAGACAGAGAAAGCGTAGATGTGTCCTGTGTCACGTGTATCTTCCGTGTGGTGTGTTCCTCTCTCTCTTCCTCCCATCCTGCTGTAGGAGGTTGCACTACACACCAGGTTTAAGTGGCTTCTGAAAGACTGAACCTGTGCCTTTGCACTTGTTCGGCAAACGCTATACCCACCAAACCCTCTCCCTGGACTCTCTGGCATTTTTTTTTAAATAACCAGTCATTTTTTTACCTCTCCCCAGTTATGTCCCTAGAGAACTCTATGTCCTTTGGATAAGTGTTTATTTTCTAGAATTGTGGTTATAAATGGAATCAGAATGTAGTGGGTTTTTTGTTTGTTTGTTTGTTTGTTTTTTTGCCTGATTTCTTTCTGCACAGTTATCCTACAATTCATCCCTGTCACTTCAAATATTAATAGCTCACTTAACAGCTTTCTAATTAAAAAGCACAATGGACATACTAGTTTTTATTTATTTTTGCTGAGTAGTATTCCATTATATGCCACACATAATTGATTGATTATCGAATTCCTTGATGGATATTTTGAGTTTTCCCAGGTTGGGGTATTAAAAATAGAATAGCTACACACTTTCTAGGTGTTTATGAGGATAGGCTCTTACTTTTCTTGGGTAAAGCTAATGACCAAGGGAATCAAGTGGTTGGTCTACACAGCAGTTGTGTAGTTGACTCAAATAAAAAAGCAAGAAATTGTTTCCTAAAGCAGCATGCCAACCCACTACCACAGGCATGAGACTCCGCTTCTTCCAAGCCCTCGACAGCCATGCCATGGTCTGCATCTCTATTTTCGAACATTTGGTAGTTGTGTGGAGACATCACTCCTCAGGCGTGATTTATAGCTTAACAGCCGGCCGAGGATGCTGAGGCGTTTGATTTGCTTATTTGCCACCCACCTATTCTCATCTTAAAGTTTCAGGATGACTTTATTTTTATTATTCATGTGTATATCTGCATCTGTGTGAATGTATGGAACACATATGTTAGCAGCTGACCATGGACGCCCGAAGAGGACATCAGATCCCTGGGAGGTTACAGGTGTTTTTGAGGCACTTATGTGGGTGCTGGGATCTGAACTCTGGTCCTCATGATAGGGCAGCAAGTGTTCTTGGCTGCTGAGCTATTTCTCTAGCCCTGCACAACCTCTTTCCTGAGATGTCTGTTCAAATTGCCTGTTGAGCTGTGTTGTGTCCTGAGGTCTTTCTATATTCTCTGTATTTGTTTATCAGGTCATCTGCTTAGGCATAGTCAACCTCAGCCTGTGGCTTGTCTTAGCACTTTCTTAACTGCATCTTTTTGAGAGTAGAAGGTTTTTGCTTTCATAAACTTGTTCTACTACTTTTGATGCCTTTTGTGTCTTAGAGATATTTGCCCCCCGGCTGGAGATCTCAGAGATTACTTTCTGTCTTCTTTGTGATGTATTTCCAAGAAGGCTTTACATCTAGGTCTGTGATGAACTTTCGTGCTACTTTAGTACATGATACATTTAATACATTTCTAATAAATACAATTTTGCTCATTGTCTGAACAGCGAGGTTTGCTGGCCATCACCAGGGGCTAGAATAGAGGCACCGGGCAGAGTCCTGGGTTCCCTCAGGAAGAGCCTGGCCCCTCTGAACTTGAATTGTAGAAGCTGCACTTGTGAAAGAATGAACATTTTTTTCCATAAATTGAAACTGCATTTACTCATTTTTCATACGTATATGTGGATGTGGGTGCACATGTGCCATGGGGGTATTTGTGGACACTTGTAGGAGTCTGTTCTCTCCTTCCACCATGTGCAGCCTGTGGATTAAACTCTGGCTGTCAGTCTTGGTGCCAAGTGTCTTTACCTGCTGAGTGATCTTACTGGTCCTAAACTTGTTTTAAAGAGCAGAAGCATCAGCATCAATAGCTGTAACAAAGTTGTTCAATATAAATTCTTTTCTTGTTATCTTAATGAAGTTATTGACAGTGTTTAAAAACAATATTATAGAATTATGATATTTTTAAAATTTTATCTTATGTATGGGTATGTTGCCTGTATGTATTTCTATGTACCAAGTGCATAGCTGGTGCCCAAGGATGCCAGAGGAGATCATTGGATCCTCTAGAGCTGGAGCTATAGACAGTTGAGAGCCACTATGTGAGTGCTGGGACTTGAACCCAGATCCCCGGGACGATCAGCAAGTGCTCACGATCTCTGTACAGTCTCCAGCCGCTAGATCTATTCTAAGGCAGACAGAGCATCCTGAGAAGTCGTAAGTTATTCCTATACTGAATAGTCTTAATACGTGGACTAAAGAGTGCATTACTAGGTTTTTTTTTTGATAAGAGTATTTTAAATTCTTTGTGTAGCTCTGCACAAGGAGAATGTCAATCTGAGAGCTGCTTTCTCTTCCATACTTTGGAATAACCAGGCTGTGCACAGATGCCCCTGACAGACTTCTCACTTTCTCAGATGCAGTTTCTACTGTAGGAAAGCACAAAGCAGATGAACTCACTGTTGGGGCACTAGAGGTAGTGCCTAGGCTTAAAGGTCAACATGCCTGTGTTAGTATGAATCATTGAATCAATTGCATTAAATGGCTCTTATATGTATAATATAATTTTCAAGCACCTATTAATGGCATTTTGATGGATAAAATATTCAGTGACTTAAAAGAACTTTTTACTTCCTATTGGTGCTGTGGCCATTTATGCATTATCATGTGATAACACAGGTCTGTCTGACTAGTGCTCTCCTATGGATTTTGTTCTTACTACGCGAATGCTAGCAACATGAGTTTTCTGTTGAGGTTTTGTTAATCACCAAGGTTCAGTGGGGCCATGATGGAACTGTCTGAAGGCCAGCGATGGTACTGGTACACTGAGGAGCCGGTTGACTCTGATGGTTCTACCAAAAGAGGTTAAATGGCTCCATCTTTCTCCCGGGTCACTGGCAATGGACCTTATGCTGTCTGGCCAGAATGCCAAGGGTTCATACAAATGGCATGGGCTGTGGGTGGAGTATTGTGTGTTACAATTAGAAATGTATTGTAGTTCAGGCTACTCTAAGTGGTGGAGCCTGACTCTTTCTCGAGGGCATTCTGTATTATCTGGCATCCCAGAACCTCCAGGAGCATGTTAATAAGCTGATGGATTAGCATAAAAATAAATAAGTTGCAGCCTATTGTATGGCCCTTGTGCAACAAAATGTGTTTTGTGCCAGCGGGGCAGCATGTGTTAATGGCATTTACCAATTATCACTCAGAGTATTTTAATGTAGCTAATTTCCTTTTTAATCCTACAACATTTTGTTTTGTGCACCTTGAGAATGTTGCAGGCTTGGTACCTGCCCCCAGCAAGTCCCCTGATGTGGTAGGTCATGCTGGTGTCCCCAGAAGTAAGTGACATCTCTGCAGTGAGTTTCTTACAGGGCAAACAGTGGTCACGAAAGACACTGCTCTGTCCTGTCCTTATTGAGCTTACCCCAGGACAGCTTCCCAAAGGAAGAAGGGCGGTCCATCATCCAGAGGCGCACAGGGAACCAGGTGTCCAGTTCTACAGTGATGGGACTTGGTGCTTGCACATGAGCAGTGTGGGTACTTTTGTGAAGCTTTGGAGCTGAGAGCAGCGAGCAGCAAGTAGCAAGCAGCGAGCAGCGAGCAGTGAGCTGCAAGCTACGATTTGAGACTGCCTGCGACCTGTATCTAAGCCCACCTTTGAAAATGCAGGAGCGCTGGAGAGATGGCTCAGAGGTTAAGAGCACTGCATGATCTTCCAGAGGCCCTGAGTTCAATTCCCAGCAACCACATGGTGGCTCACATCCATCTATAATGAGATCTGGTGCCCTCTTCAGGTGTGCAGGTGTACATGCAGGCAGAATACTGTATACATAATAAATAAATAAATCTTAAAAAAAAAAGAAACAAAGAAAACACAGGCTGAGACGATAAAGACGAGTCCTTGAGCTCCAACTTCCTGGGCATGAGTGTGAAGCAAGGAGAG
Source organism: Acomys minous (assembly GCF_964271855.1). Classification (NCBI taxonomy): domain Eukaryota; kingdom Metazoa; phylum Chordata; class Mammalia; order Rodentia; family Muridae; genus Acomys; species Acomys minous. The sequence continues at coordinate 47,148,987 of NC_140500.1, forward strand.
GTTTCCTCCATAGTGGCTCACTGCTCACTGCTCACAGCCTTTCCTCTGTGTATGTGGAGAGGGAAGGGAATGAATACTTGCAGGCTTCCAAGGATGTAGTACTTTCTCTGAGGGTGCAGCCTTGGCCCTGGAGAACTAAGAGGGTTCACACAGGATGTCTTTCATTCCCTGTGTCCTTTGATAGAGCTGTTGGTGCCCTGGGCATCCTTATTGGCAGGCCATGTGCGTCTTCAGTAGCCTTTATTACCATATATGAGAGCTGTCTGAGCCGTCCTCCCAGGGCAGGGCTAGGAGGAGTTTCAGCAGTCAGCCAAAGAGGAGGGCACAAACGTCTCTCTTTAGGACATCTCCCTTTGACAGATGGGAGGTGGTGTGTGCCTTTTATACTAGGACTTGGAAGGCAGAGGCAGGAGAATCTCTGTGAGTTCAAGTCCAGTCTGGCTTATTAAAAAAAGAAAAAGAAAAAGAAAATGAAGAGGAAAAAAGAAAAAAAGTAAAAACTCTTCTAAACTAACAGAAAGAACAAACACTGAGTCAATAGAATATTTCCTTTCCTAGACAAACTTTTTATTGTCTATCATCTCAGCCTTTTCAACGTACAAGTGGGAATGCCTCTCCAAAATAGTTATTTGTAGTGAATGACCCAGTAAAGTCTCAGTTGGTTTAGAATATTCCATAGTCAACATTCCACCCACATGACTTATTTATTCCCTTACTAATGGGGATTTGGGTACCATCAACTCCCCACTGTCCTTGAAACCAACAGCAAACCCAGCAATAACAATGGTCTGGGCGACCATCCATATGCACATCACTCTAATGACTTGTCCAGGAATTCCTCTGGGATGTACAGATGGGAAGGGTTGCTGAGTGCTAGGGAGGGTAACATTAATGTCACAAGATGCTGACATATGGCTGACCACAGTGACTGTTGTGCTTTATAGTCTACAGCAGTGGTCCTCAACTTTCCTAATGCTGAGACCCTTTAATACAGGTCTGCATGTTGTGGTGGTCCCAACCATAAGCTTATTTCATTGCTACTTCAAAACTGTCATTTTTGTACTGTTATGAACTCCAGTATAAGTATCTGATATGTGACACCCCCCCCCCCACAGTAGGAGTTGAGAGCCACACATTGTAAAACACTGGTCTAGAAAGGACGTAAGGCACAAATATTTTTGAAAATAATTTCTGGGTTTCACTAAGTTCTAGGGTCATTGTGTAATGGATATCATATGCAGTTAACATGCCAATTTAGAGACTTGGGTGATGGACAAGTCTCGTGGACTTTCACTGTCTTTCAGAACATTCTTTACCACCATGGGATGCAGGTATCTTATATATGTACCAGGCAACAAGTTTTAGGTTTGTAGTCTTTTCCTAGAAATACTGATGCCAGGCACTGAAAGCAGTAGTGTGTGTGTGTGTGTGTGTGTGTGTGTGTGTGTGTGTGTGTGTGTATGTATGTGTATATTTTTGGTGTGTGTTCATGTGTATAGGCACACATGCATGTCCACATGTATATACATGCATGAGGCGGCCTGAGGACAACCTTGACCATTGTTCAACTTGTTTATTAAGTTGGGGTATGTCATTGACCTGGCACTCACCAAATAAGTCATCCTGGCTGGCCATTGAGCCCAAGAGGTTCACCTGACTCCACTTCCTTAATGCTGGGATTATAGACAAGCACCCCACATCTGTCTTTTTAACATGTGTTTTGGGGGGATCAAACTCAGGCCATCATGCTTGCAAGGCAACCATTTTGCTGACTTGAGTTCTCTCTCCAGCTAACTGTTTGCTACTTGTGTTTAACATCTCAGCGTCTGCTTTGAGGAACATTCGGAGTGTCCACACTCGTTGGCTGCTCCTCCATTAGACTTGTTCCACGGGCCACAGTCTGGAGGCCACTGCCACTGTCGCAATGTGGTTCCTTCCAAGGTGGAGGCGTGGTTGGTAACTTCTCAGCCTAAATTATTTTCATTATTTCCTGAGTCGCAGTCCATTAACCAACTTGGTCAAAAGGCCAGGAAGGGAAATGGCACTCTGGAAATATTATTAGCATTTTACGGCGACTGCTAACTATTGTACATTTACGGCCGATTAAGCTTTGCTCTCTCTGCTTTATTATGGATTATGACAGGGATTTCAAGACTGAGTTCTGTTAAATAATAAATAGAGGCAGCAAGGTCATTTTCTTCCCGACCAAAGAAATGCTTTGCAGCCAAAGGCATGGATTCAGGCATAGGTTAAGTGTCTCTAGGGAATGGAGGGGCTGGTGTTAGGGTTTCCATGGGTGCTCAGGATGACGTTCGCACTGAGATGTGACATTACTGTTTATTCCAGGGGTGCATTTCTTCCCCAAACTTTAAGGCATAGCTTGAAGCAGAGGTCTCAGAGTGGGTGCTCACAGGTAATTTAGGCCTATATGCATGTATGCATGTTTTGTCAGATTTGGATGATGCTCACGGTGTGTGTGTGTGTCTGTGAATATCTCTCTGTAGCTGTGTCTATGTAGCTGTGTGTGTGGTGTGTCTGTGTGTGTGTCTATGTGTGTGCATGTGTGATATGTGATTGTGTGTACTGCACATGTGGCAGAGACAAGAGGAAGATGACTTGCTGGAGACAAAGCCTCTCACTGAACTAGGGCAAGGCTGTCAGGCAGCAAGCTCCCGAGACTCAGACTCTCTAGTTTCTGCCTCACATGGCACTGGCATTTACAGGCTCATAGATGGCCATGCTTGGCTTTTTACGGGCTATGGGGGGATTTGAACTCAGATCCTCGTGCTTGTACAGCAATGATATTGCCTACCTACTAAGCCATCTCTCCAGTTCCCATGTTATTGACTTTTAAAGTAGATTTTTATTAGAGAGCACTGTTTAAAGGAATGGGTTTCAATGTGGCATTTTCACACATATACCTTGTTCAGAGCTGGTTTTCTCAGTTGGTTGCATTGCTTGAAAAATCATAAAATTTCACATAAAAGTCTAGATGTGGGCCAACTCTAGGCTCTTGTGTTTCATGGCCTTTGCTATAGCTACGTGCTGGCTGCCACCCTACGAAGGGGCCATTTTCTGTATTACCAGCAGGCATACTTCCCTTATTTTAGTGACCTCTTTGACCTAATAGTAGAGGGAACTGAATCTGAGAGCTTTGACTGAAGGTAAAAATAACTAGAAGATTTCCTTCCGAGTTTCAGGTGTCTTTGTTACTCTGTATCAAGGTGGTTAAATGCCCGGGCTCCTGCGTCAAGCTTGGGATTCAAGTGCTGGTTCTGGCCGGGCTGGCTGCGTGACTATGGGAGTGCCTTCTGCTGTGTAAATGCTGCTTCCAACACTGGGCTCCTTTGGCTTGTTTGTCGTGGGGATTCCTTTGGCTTCTAAATGGCTCTAACACACGTGAACACATACCGCTCGGAGTAGAAGACAGCCATTTTCTTAGGTCACAAATGAATTTTCCTTAGTTGAAAACAAGACTTTCATGGTAATTGTGATGGTCAGTCAGTTTTGAATGTTAAAACAGGATTTAGGATTATTTAGGAGCCACACTTCTTGATATGAGGGTGTTTCCAGAGAGGTTTAACTGAGGAGAGAAGACCCACCCTGAACATTGGCAGGACCACTCCATGAGTTCTAACTCACTGAAGAAAAAAAAAAACCAAAAAAAAAAAAATCCCTCAAAAATGATAAAGGAGGAGGAAGCCAGTTGAGCATCAGCACCCATCCCAATCAGTAGATTGGGTGTGGATACAATCTGACAGCTACGTCTTGCTTGTGCAGCCAGGATGGACCGTGATCCCAAAAACTCATGAGCCAAAACGGAACCTTCCTTAAGCTGCTTGTGTTGGGTATGTTATGTTGTCACAGCAAAGGGAAAAGCAACAAGCACAGGAAATAAAAAGGATACTGTCTCTTCTTTTATTCTCCATCAGCTAGAAAGGCAAGAAATAACAATTTTGCCTCATCTAGGCAGTCATTAGAATGGACCATTCATTGTCTTGATGGTGTTATTAGTCATTAATTTAGCATTAGTAATAACAAAAGGAAAAATCTGAAAGCCAATAGACACTATCCTGCCTTGACCTTTTGGAAAAGGGAGACTTGAGAGTCCAGTGTGCACATAGAATGTGCCAGGTGTTTCTGCTGAGCACTCTGCTCCCATGAGTGCGCCTCTTCAACATGAAACAGATTCCTTAGAGGGAAGATTCCTTTCTTTCTGAAGAGTGAAGGAAAACAGACCCCCCTCTCACTGGGGACAGTGTCTTATTGGAGGTGCTGTTTGGTATTTGATGAGCGAATGGAGAATCAGGAATCAGACAGAAAGGAATGGCTGAAGGATGAGGTGGAGGCAGATTGGTCCGTAGTCACTGTGTTCTCCCTTAACTAGAATCAGAGCTTTAATGTGTTATGCTTCTTTGGCTAAGAAGACTCTCCATCACCCCCTCTTGTCTTCTCTTAAGGGACATTAGCTTGAGGAGCTATTTAGTGCTGACCCAGAATGCCATTTCTGAGGGCTCTTCATCTGAGGAGCGTGCACTCAGTGAACACCAATGTTAACTATGGAGAGAGCGCTTGCTTCCCACAATGCATCTCTAGTTAACATGCATTTCTGTGACAATAAGTCAGCAAAACATGATGTTTTTTACAAAGCCATTTTTAATCCGAGTGATTCGAAATGATTTTGATGGCAATTAAGAGCATTATCAGAGTGACTCAAGGTTGCCAGCCACGGGTCCTCATTAGCTGGCGTCTGACCTCATTTCCTGCTCCTCTTTCCAAATTAGCGCCACATCTTAGTGTGCAGGCATTGTTTTTCCATGACTGCAAGGCTCCCTGTCTGCTTACTGAGCTCAGTGAATCCATTCTTAGTAGGAGGGACTGCACTCCTCTGACCTGCAATGTTCCTTGATATTAGTGACACCCAAATAGCTCTGCATCTTTCCATATGGGCATGTGTAACAGTTTCCCCAGATTGGCAGAGATCTCTGGATGCTGCTGCTATGAAAGAGAATATAATTGCCACTCTGCGAACATGTAAAGATGATGATGTTCAGGAAAGCTAAGTCTAATTCAAGAAGAATGCTGCTAACATGATGCTGTGTTTAATAAGCTGGTTACTAGGACAATATAACAGGCATGGAGAGGCTCATCTTATTTCACTTCCTGCCAAATCCTGGTGTTTGTCCTGAGGCCCAGACACCTAGTCCTGTGTTACAACCAAAAATTCTCAGCCAGAACGAATCAGAGTCAGCATCTTCCTCCTAGTGCCAATCAACTTCCCCTCTGTGTACCGCAATGGTTCACCAGCAGTGAGCTTATTTCTGTGTTGTTTCCTTCCTGCATTTCCCCACCTATGAGGAAGGACTAATTATTTTCTTGGTGGCTTATGGGCTGTGGGTCTAGTGGCCTTCACTGTAATGACTGGTGTTAGCAGTGAAAGTGGCACCAACACAATGTGCTTTCCAGTTCAGTGTGTCTTCCCTAGGTACCACTACTTGGAGATTCATTTAATGACTGCTACACATGTAACCTACAAAAGTCATAAGATCTGTTATCCAAAGATACTGCCCAATAGGTTGAAAATGTAGCTTGAGAGTGTACATCAAAGGCCAAGAGAAATTTCTGGATGACATCAAGATTTCTTTTTCTTTGTTTTCTTAAGAGGGAAGAGTTAGGTATGGTCCATGTGTTTAGTAACAGAGTGCTATTGTGAAGGCCTACCATGGTTCCTCATCTCATTTATTTGTGTCTGGCCAGCACGCCATGAACGCAAATAAATCCTTCTGCTTTTAAATTTCCTCTGGGAGAGTTTTTGTCAAAATGATAAGAAAAGTAACTAATTCAATGCTATGCTCAACACTGGCCCTCCTTTATGAATTAAAGCATGGCAAATTATTATAAAAATTCTTAGTTAAAACGCATTTTAAAGACAGATAAGACCAACTTCAATTTACACCTACTTAACTTCCTCCCCGGATATTCCCACAGCTCTTAGTAAGTTGTACTAATTAGTTGGGCTTTCTTTCATTTTCCCAATATCTACTAAGTCATTTAGCCAGGGTAGCCCGTTTTTCTCTCAGAACACGATGTTTTCAGGAGTGCAATACAGAAGTGGCACAACTGTTCAAAGGTCACATCTTTCTGTTTCACCATCCTAGTGGACAAGCTGTGTTCTCTTGGTAGCAGGGTGGCTCCTCTGGCTCCAGATACTGTATCTGCTCTCCGGGCCAGAAAGAGGGAAAGGGGTACATGCTTGGTGAGTCTGGCTCTTGGTGTCTGGAAAACGACAGTGTTCAGAAGCTCTGCTTACTAGCATCAGTTTATATCCATTGGTTCAAATGGGGTCACAAAACTCTTGTTTCTGAGCTAAGACATAAGAGATGCTGAGTAGGCACTTTCCAGTGTATGTCTATCATTTCATTGTTTCTTTGTAAATGTACATACATTTGTCTGTACATAAGGAAGTTTCAATGTCTTTCAATAGAAATGAAACATACTCTTTTTTTTTTTTTAAGACATGCTCTTATATTAGTTACTTTTATGTTACAGTGGCAACATGTGTGACAGAAAACAGGTTGGGAAAGAAAAATGTATTTTATGCCACTGTTTCATAGGGTCCACGCCATGCTGGCCAGAGAATCATGGTGACAGGAGTGTGGGATAGAGGCTTGGTAGACAAGAAGAGGAGAGAGGGGAATGTAGGAAGGGGCCAGGCAAGACGCACCTCTAAGGACACGTGCCCTGTTTTCTGCTTTCTCCCACCAGGCTCTAGCTGCTGCCCTTTCCCGTCTCCCAATAATGGTGCCACATTATGAATCCATTAAGAGATTACTTCATTCATTAGTTTAGAGCATCCAGAATCCAATTACGTCTGGAGACACCTTCCCAGGTAGAAACACCTAGGCACATCCTTTCCTCATCTCCTGAACGGCTCTCCATTCGATCATACGGACAATAGCAACTATCAAAACTCTAGATATTGGTTGGCAGTTTATTTCTTGCCATCAGTTTGACTTGGTAATTCTTTCTCCTGTCAGTTACATATTTCTTGGTTTACTCTGTTCAGTTCCTGTCTGTTTTCCTACAGCTGGTGGGTACTGAAATGTTAAACTTTCTTTTCTTGCTATGTTAGGCTATTAGGCTATCTATTTTTCACTCTGGCTTTGGATATTTAAATGCACACCATTGCCATGTTTATGCAATGATGTGAAAAGTGGGTTTTCTGAACACAGGGCATGTTCTATGTGAGAAGTTGATGGGATTTCATTGTGGAAATTCTTTTTTTTTTCCTCCTATTATGTCTGGAGCATTAAAAAAGGTAACATTCCTATTGCGACACTAAACCTCTGCTGATTTTTAACTGTTTTGCAATGAAATCAGCCCGTGTTGTAGTGTGCTTTTTGTTGGTAAGGCAGAAGATAATTAAATGTGCTGGTGCAGCTGCCTTTGAGCTTTGTAGTGACTTAGTCCTGTTGTGACTTAGATCCTTCTGGTTCTTGCTTAGCTCTCACACAGCCCTTTGTTATTTATCATTGTCAGTGTTCTGGCTGCTAAACACTGTGCTGTCCCCTGTAATGATCTTAACTGTCCTGAACATTTGGGACCCATGGGCATTAGAACTGTATCTTAAGTGAGCGTGAACTGGTGTGCATCCAGACAGTTACAAGGAAAATGTGGAGGTTTCGGTTTGGGAAGCTATGGCTCATCCTTGGAGCACTCAGTGGAGTGTGGTTTGCTCCTTTTTCAAGACTGCATTCCGGAAGCTCCGGGTTGTTGGAAATGGACCTCGGCAAAGATGGACTTGTCAGTCAAATTCCTTTGACAATTGGAAAAAGAAATAAACAAAACCCCTAGCAGTCAAACAGAAACAGGGAACACATTAGACAGTGCATGTTGACTGTTTGAAAGAAGGGAATTACCTGAGAGGTCGAGGTCATTCATCTAGTTGGTGAGGCTTTTGTGATGATGTTTGCTCTTCGTCCCACATGGACCATATGAGATTGTAGCAGTCACAGGACCCAGCACCTGCCCACAAGGATCCAGTAAGTTCACAAAGCACAGCAAGCACACCACTGGATACCTATAAAAATGTCTTTTCACATAGTGCTTTCTCAGTGTTGCAGGTCCCGCCCTGCTCACCTCCTTCTGGTGGCTTCACATGACCTGTGTATTTAAGTTACTTGTCATTCCTAGGACCCCATGGCCTGCCCCACCTGGTCCATAGCATCATATCTTGCCATATTCCTTTCTTCCTATGTTTGGTTATACCATCGTTCTTGCTGTTCCTCAAATAATAGTCCCTTTGTTCTTTGTCCCTTCTGTCCAGGGCACTCTTTCTTTGTGGAACTCTCCTGTTTCAAGAGATGTTGCTTCAGTGTCTCTTTTTCAGATGCCTTCTTCTGCTACATACTTCTCTCTCTCGTATATTGCTTTGTCATTCTTACCTACATTCAAAACTATCTGCCTTTGGGTTATATTTTTATACTGTTTATTGTTTCACATTGAGCCTTCTCATAGTTACAGTCCCTGGATAATAATGGTGCCTACCGCACAGTACATATTTAGAGGATATTTATTAAATCAGTGAATGGGTTCTACATATAAGACAGGTATTGGGGCGTATTTGTTTTGTATTACTAGGTAGGACTTTGATGTGCAGTCGTAATGACCGGCATGCTTGATATCAATTGCTACATGTTTTACCCCAAGTCTTGTTTCAAGTACATTGCCAGCATTAATTGTTCAAGAAGCCTCAATGTATAAGTCTTGTTATATGTTCAGAAGCAAAAAAAAAAAAAAAATATGGATTCAAGGTGATTGGGCAGCTAGCACAAGGACTTACTTGTAGGAAGAGCCTAGAGCAGCCACAATGTCTCAACCTTGATCAGTCTTCTGTGCTTTTAAATTTTTTTATTTATTTACTTTATATCCAGATCATAGCCTCCTCCCTCCTCTTGTCCTCGCTCCACCCTTCCTCCCTCTTCCCCCTATCTCCATTTCCGTACTCCTCAGAAAAGGGGAGCCTCACCTTCCTCATCAGCCCATTCTCACATACATCAAGTCGCATCAGGACTGAGTGCATCCTCTTCCTCTGCGGCCTGGAGAGACAGCCCCACCGGGGGAAGTAATCAAATAGCAGGCAACAGGGTCCATGTCAGAGACATTCCCCTTTTACTAGGGGACCCACATGAAGCTTGAGCTGTCTGTCGGCTACATAGAGGGCCTAGGTCTAGTCATGCATGGTCCTTGGTTGGTGTTTCAGTCTCTGCAAGCCACACCGGGGGCCTGGTTAGTTGGCTCTGTTGGTCTTCTTGCGGAGCTCCTGTCCCATCGGCTCCTTCTGTCCCTACCCCCACTCTTCCACAAGACTCCCTGGGTTTCGCCCACTGTTTGGCTGTGAGCCCCAGCATCTGTTTTGACCTGCTGCAGGGTGGAGCCCTCTCAGAGGACACCCTCTAACTAGACAGGACTCCTAGTGGAGAGAGGGGGAACACTAACTTACTCACAAGACTTTGACCCCCAAATTACCCTGCCTCCAAGACACACAGGGATAAAGATAGAACAGAGACTGAAGAAATGTCCAACCAATGCCTGATCCAACCTGAGACCCACCCCATGGGAGAAAGCCAACCCCTGACACTGTTAACGATACACTGCTATGCTTGCAGATGGGAGCCTAGCATAGCTGGATTCTGTGTTCTTAAGCATTGTATCAGCGTTTCTTTGCCTCCAATTGGGCATTCAGTACATACTGTTCCAGCGAAATGAATAAATCACAAAAGGCTGGGAGATGTTCAGTTTGTTTTTGCTATATAAGCATAAGGGCCCTCCCAGCACTGGCCCATTCACCCACCCACTCACCAAAAACAAACAGCAACAAGAAATGTGCACCTCTAATCTCAGCACCAGAGAGGCAGAGAAAAGAGGATTTCTGGGGTTGGCCAGCCAGTCCAGCAGAATAAGCAAGCCACAGGTTTAGGGAGAGAATCTGTCTCAAAAAATAACATGGAGAGTGACTGGAGGAAGATTCCCCGTGCTGCATGCATGTGCACCTGCGAATGCAAACATGTGTACACACACACACACACACACACACACACACACACACACACACACACACACAGACACATCTGTATTGTGTTTCCTAAGTCGGAAGTAGAATAAGAATTTGCAGTCTGAGCCATGTCAGGTTAGGAGAGGTCTGGTTCCCCCATCCTCCAAAGTCCCATTTCAAAGGAGAGAATTAACCTGTGGTCTTGGAGTAGTTCCTTCTAGTAGGCAAGGAGAAGGGGAAAGTGGGGCATTCTGTGGATCGAACAAAGAATGACAGTCACGTGCTTCAAACACCTTTAAACAGATCTGAAGGTGAAGGAAGGAGGGACAACATCATGCCTGCCCCTTCTTGTAGCCAAAACATTAGAAGCTCAGAGTGTTAACTCCTGGAGATTTATTTTTAGGATGCTAGCCGAGTGAAAGTTTTTTTTCCTTTTTGCTTAATTCTGTAGTAGATAATAATAATAATTAAAGCTAATGGAGATAAAAACATTGTGACACTTCAGCTTCATAACTATTTGACATTGTAAATTAGAGTATTACTCACTCGGAGATTGCGTTGCTTTGCATATTATTGCCATGTTTTCGCGCAGGACTCCCATGAATCACAATTGGACCTTTGCATTCCCTTGAAGAACCCTTGCTTTTCCTGAGAAGGGAGCAGAGTTTATTAAGGAGGCATTATTTCACAATACCACTGGGAAGCAAGTTGGAGTTTCAGATCCAAAAGGCTTAGCTAGGCTAATCTTGAATATGAGATGAAGTAGGGTATCTTTTGTTTTCTTTCTTTTGTTCTTTTTCCCCTTTCCTAGTGCTCACAGGATTGTGAGGTCTCAGTACTGCTGGTTTGTTTGCTCTGTGTGTCTGTCCCACTCACATGTGGGTACATATGTATCTCTCTCTCTGTCTCTCCTCTGTCTCTCCTCTGTCTCTCCCTGTCTCTGTCTCTCCTCTCTCTGTCTCTGTCTCTGTCTCTCTGTCTCTCTCTCTGTCTCTGTCTCTCTCTGTCTCTCTGTATCTCTCTCTGTCTCTGTCTCTCTCTGTCTCTCTGTCTCTCTGTCTCTCTCTGTCTGTCTCTCTCTGTCTCTCTGTGGGGCGTGGGCACAGGGCAATCTTGACTGTTGATCCTCAGAAATTGTTCATCCCCCACCCCCTGCCTCTCATGGCTTGATACTCACTGATTAGGCTAAACTGGCTGGCAAGAGTCCCTGGATCTACCAGTCTCTGCCTCCCCAGTGCTGGGATTATGAACAGATAGTACCAGTCCTTGATGCTCTACACAGGTTCTGGGGATTGAACTAAAGTCCTCACCCTTGTAAGGCTAACACTTCACTGCCTGATCTGTCTCACCAGCTTTACTTCTGTTTTAATAGATAATGCTGCAAAAGTCAGAGTGCAGAATAACGTCCACAAACTACATTAATGAAATTAAATGACTAAGGATTCAAGTCTAGTAAACCTGAAAAATTAGATCATGGGTATATATTGCTCTTAGTGCCAATCTAAGGTTCTTAGACAAATTACAAACCTTAACTGGGGTTTTGGGGGCTTAGCAAGTTACATTCCCTATCCCAGCTCTGAGGGGAGCAGCCACGGGGACCCTTGAGAGGAAAGATGAGATTGCCTTGGGTGCTGTGGAAGTGCTTGGAATAGGATCCTTAGGCTTCTGCAGCTATGGAGGTTCACTTCTGCATCTCCCTGAGCTAGCTGCTTATAAACAGGTCAATTTCAGTAAGGAAGGAAAGGAGAAATAGCTCAGGAGTCAAGGCATGAGAGCTGACAGACTGAGGCCTGGGAACGACCATAGTGTCATGCTACTCTAACAAATGATTTAAAACTGTCACAGAGCCATCGAGATGCAAAGGGAGGGGGCATTAGACCCACTGTAACACAAAAGAATTGTCAAGGCTTGGGTGACAGTCTTTAGTCTGCCACAGGGAGTTCACATTCTTTAGATCAATGTATGGATCAAAAAGAATTTAAGAGATCTGAGAAGGAAATATAGGATTTGGGCAAAAACTCCCTTCCCATAATAACCAAATAAACAGAGGCAATAGAAACTACACATGCATTGTGTTTGTCAGCAGGAATATCCACGATTCTGTTTCTATTGAAGGAGAGCTTATGCTAAGGCTGGGAGGTCTGTTTATTTAAGGGAGACATTTTGTTTTTATTTTCTTTCTAGGTTTTTTTTTTTTTAAACTGATGTTCTCCTTGGTAAACCTTTCCAATGAATCATGTTGATTTTTTTTTTGGGTGAGTTAATGAGGTGGAAAGGGGGCAGTCTGCTTCCCTCTGTGTTTCATGAGGTATGAAAGTTCCTATCCCCAATCTGTCATGCCTCAGGATGAGGTAGAGGGACTGGGGACCTGTGTACGGCCAGGGTGTGACATAGCATGGCCCGCACTTCCTTTGTGAATGGCAACCAAGGTTATTGTTCCAGTCACTAATGTTAGAGATGTAGGAAATGTTAAAGGGCATAGGGAGTGTGTGTGTGTGTGTGTGTGTGTAGGAGGAGGAGGAAGAGGAAGAGGAGGAGGAAGAGGAAGAAGAGGAGGAAGAAGAGCAGAAAGAATAGGGGAAGGAAGAGGAGGAGGAAGAGGAGGAAGAAGAGGAGGAGGAGGAAGAGGAAGAGGAGGAGGAAGAGGAAGAAGAGGAGGAAGAAGAGCAGAAAGAATAGGGGAAGGAAGAGGAGGAGGAAGAGGAGGAAGAGGAGGAGGAAGAGGAAGAGGAAAGTGAGGAGATTAAAGATGTTTGTCCATTTTGACTTTTAATCCATGCACAGTATTATTGATAGGAAGGTGAATTGGTCGGCCAAGGTCCACAGTGAAAAGACCCCTGCGTGTGTCTGTGTTACTGCTTCCTGCTGAGACAGGCCTGTAGGCCAGACAGAGCCTCCAGCCACTTGTTTGTAAAGGCCTGAACAAAGTAGGACTGAGACCATTGTTTTGTATTGGCTGATACCTGGCTGTCTGGGAGCAGAGAGAAGGCACTGCCTGATGTTTCCTCTTATCTGGCCTATGCCTAGCATTGGAGCAGCATGTGGATCAGGACCTCAGAAGAGGCAGGAAAGGTTAATTCCGTGCATGCTCCACTTAATTGTGGAGACGATGGATCCCGACAGCTTCAGCCTGCAGTGGCAATGGCAGCCAATGGCACAGGCGACGAAGTCAGACTCGGTATGTGGAAATCTTAGCTCTGCTGCTTGATAGCTGTGGTGACATCTCAACTGTGCAATGCATAGTTCATAGGTCATAAGAGCAAGCTCATAGTGTTATTATGAGTATGAAGTGTTCATTGTAGGTAGGGAGGTAGAGCAAGTGCTACCCTGTGAGACAGTGGTTGGCAGCAGAGTTTATATTCCTGAGGGCTAGTCCTAGTGGGTGGTTCACAAGAAGTGGAAAGAAATGTTGGATGAATGAATTCGGCATGGATGTCATTTAACCTTCAGAGGACAAGGTGAAAGCAGGTACTGCTCATGTGAGTGGCGAGTGTTTTCAAACATGCTGCACCCAGGGAACTAACCATGCTTTCCTGAGGAGGTGACACCAGTTACTCTGTGGTGTGCTCAGAGCTCCCAGTTTGGAGCCGGTGGCATTTGAGATGCCCAGTTGAGATGGCCAGACTCCTCTAGTAAATCCACTGGAGGAGACATGGCATGCATTGCGTAGGGTGAGAGTCAGGTGTTTGTGATTTAGCTCTGGGGTGGGTGGCCTTGTGCTGCCAGAGAAGAAGAAAGTAAGGACAATGACAGACTGGTGAAATTGCCAAGTCCTCATGCACATTGAAAGTCCTGTGGGCCAATGGGGGATGTAGGTTGGTTGGTAGAGGGGCTTGCCTGGTATGCATGAGGCCATGGGTTTGATTCCCAGCAAAACACACACACACACACACACACACACACACACGCACGCACGCACGCACGCACACACGCACGCACGCACGCACACACACACACACAGTGAGAGAGAGAGAGAGAGAGGGAGAGGGAGAGGGAGAGGGAGAGGGACAGAGAGAGAGAGAGAGAGAGAGAGAGAGAGAGAGGGAGAGGGAGAGGGAGAGGGACAGAGAGAGAGAGGGAGAGGGAGAGGGAGAGGGAGAGGGAGAGAGAGAGAGAGAGAGAGAGAGAGAGAGAGAGAGAGAGAGAGAGAGAGAGAGAGGCAGACAGACAGAAAGACAGACAGACAGACAGACAGGCAGGCAGGCAGGCAAACAGGCAGACAGGCAGACAGGCAGACAGGCAGACAGACAGACAGAGAGAACAGACAGAGAGAGAACACAAATAGACCTGCTGTTCGAGTGCGTGCCTCCTTCATTAGGCTCATCTATCTGAGCTGAATAGACGGGAACTGTGTGGTGCTGCGATTTTAATGCTGATTGCTCTGCCACTAAAGTTAACTGCAGAGGTGGGGTGTGTGAGCAATGGCAAATTTCAGGTTGCAAAAGTTGAAACTTGCTGGTCTGCTTAGTCTGCTTAGCCATAATGAGGCAACAGGCCTAGGGTGGTACTTGGCAGACCTGGGAACCTTCAAGGGCAAATAACAAAGGTTCCTCATTGGGTGTCAAATGGGAACACCCCCTGGGGGTAAATGTACTTTGCTATCTGTAGTATCTTCTCTACAAGTATACTCTGTAGGACTTGATTTCCCCCCTTCTGTCTCCACATTGCATAAATATGCCATCTATGTCTAGATAGTGAGGGGTACAATGGGGAAGCCAATTTATTTTGTAAGGGGCATATATATAGCATATGTTTTGGATTGACTACTTATTCAGAAGGCCAGTTAGTGTCAAGGCCTTCCTAGGTGGTGCCGAGGAATTCTCACTCATCCAGCATACTTCTGCAAGATGCAGTGTCTTCCTCTTCCTCCTCATCGTCATTGTTACCCACATCCGTGAATGTGGGTGAATATGCGTGTAGGTCGGAGGACAACCTCCATTGCCTTCCAGTTATTAAAATGGGAGAGACGGTCTCTCATTGGCCCACAACTTTCCCAAGTAGTCTAGGTTAGTTTGCTAGCCCGCTCTAGTGATCTGCTGGTCTCTGCCTTCTGTCTCAACGTAGCTCAGATTACAAGCACGTTGTCACTATGCCTGACTTTTTACATGAGCTTTTGGGATCAAACTCTGGTCCTCATTTTTTTGAAGCAAGTGGTTAGCCAGCTCAGGCTCAGGAGGGCCCTTCTTTCTCTCTGTCTCCGTCTTTTCTTGAAACTCTTGACCAGAGGGAACAAAGGTTTGTCTTAGGTGAAAAGAGTGTGGCTTTTTTCATTCTCCGTGAAAGCCATAGGAGCTTCAGAAAAATGTCTAAGGCAACTCTGCTTCTCTCGGCAGCTTTCCACTTCCATCACAAATCTCTCTGTGGCTGTGCTCCACTTTCATGATGGCTCTGACAAGGGTCTCTTATCCCCACCACTCTGAGCCCAGTGTCTTGTGTCTACTGTAGCTGATGGTCTGTTTGACCTCTGGATCTTCTTTTCACCTTACACAGTCTCTCTCTTGAGATTTCCCTTTTTGATGGTCTCCACAAAGACCCTGAACCTCCTTTGCAACAGCCTTCTTTAGTGAGGATCAGTGCATCTCAAAGCCAACTCAGCCGCAGGATAAATGGAGGTGGGAGGGCAGTGCTACTGGTTGCACGCCAAGGGTCATTCAAGAGGCAGGGGAACACTGCGCCGTAGGAAAAGGTTGCCAAGCCTGATGGGGTGTTAAGGAACTTGCATCACTGCTGGCGTTGCCAGGACCTGTCTGTGTAAAGGACGTGTTCACCTTTAACTCTCTTGTAAATGCCTTAGTACCTGTTCAACAATTACTGTTTGATCGCCTTTGCTACCTTTGTTTGTTAAGAGGTTGCTTCCTGTGTTCCTGCGTCCCACCGTACTCAGTGAATGAGAGTCATGCTATTTCTCAAGAGAATACTTATCCCGCTTTCACCTGGGCCTCTCCTTAAACCCAGCGCCCGGCCTTCCCCATCCTTCTCTCCTGTTACTGAAACAATTTTGTTGTGTTTTTGAAGCAGAGTCTCCTGTATCTCAGGCTCGTCTTGACTTTATACTATGGTGCATAGTATGATCTTGATCTTCCTTTCTGTACCTGTGAGGGTTGGGATGACAGGCATTTGCTACCATGGCTGGTTTATGCAGTGCTAGGGATTGAATTTAGGGCCTGTGCATGCTAGGCAAGTATTCTGCCCACTGGTATATCCCTAGCTCCTCCTCCTCCTCCACCCCCTCCATCCCTCCCCCCTCCTTCTCTCTTCCCCCTCCCTACTTCCTTCTCCCCCTCTTTGTTTTCTCTGTGTAGCCTTGGCTGTCCTGAATTCATCTTCTTGTCTCTTTTACAGTGTTATTTTTCTTCAAATGATTTAATTGCAATCTCTATTTTTCTGCATCTATTTTTTTTTTTTTTACTCTGTGTGTTCCTCTGTTAGAGTCTGTGCTCTATGCGAACACAGTCTCTTTTCTCTTTAAGATAGAGTATAGCTATATTTCCCTGGCTGGCTTTGAACTCTTGGGAACAATGATTCTTTTTTTTCTTCTCATTTTTTATTAATTTATTCATATTACATCTAAATTGTTAGCCCTTCCCTTGTATCCTCCTATTCCTCCCTCCTCCTGCTTCCTCCCTTCTCCCCTCCCCTATGTCTGTGATTGAGGGAGACTTCCACCCCCTATATATGCTCTTAGAGTATCAAGTCTCTTCTTGGTAACTTGCTATCCTTCCTCTGAGTGCTGCCAGGCCTCCCCATCCAGGGGACGTGGTGAGAAAAGGGACACCAGAGTTCGTGTGAGAGTCAGATCTCACTCTCCACTCAATGGTGGAGAATATCCTGTTCATCGGCTAGGTCTGGGTAGGGGTTCAAAGTTTACTGTCTATATTCTCCTTGGCTGGTGCCTTAGTTTGAGGAGGCCCCCAGGACCCAGATCCGCCTGTTATAAAGGAACGATGATTCTTTGGCCTCAGGTCCTAGAAATGCAGGGACCCCCAGGGCTGTGCCACTTGTGATAGACCATGGGCAAGGCTTTGTTGTTTTATTTAAACTGCTGGAACCATATTATCTAAAGTAGAGCTTGGCAGACTATGGCCCAAAGACCAGGTCTGATGGATGACTTGTCTGCATCCTACCTGCGAACGAAGCATGAGCTTTACATTATTAGATGGTTAAAATCAAGAGTTAAGAATAACCCCAGAAGTCTGGCTGGGGATGGAGCTCAGCTAGTAGAGGGCTTGCCTAGTACACACTAGGTCCTGGCTTTGATCCCCAACACCGTGTAAACCAGGCATGAAGGCACATGCCTGTGGTCCCAGCATTTGAGAGGTGGAGAGGTGGAGGTGGAAAATCAGATATTCAAGCCATTTTCAGGCATATGGGGAGTATGAGGCTGGCTGGTACTAGAAATCTTATCTTAAAAATAACCAAAAGTTAAAATATATGACAAAACTACACGGGCCACAAATCCCCAAATATTTTACTACGTGACTCCTTAAACATCTGTCCATACTTGACCAGGAACAGTAGTTGGCTATTAATCAGAACCTTTTCAGATGAATAGATGCTTCTTGGGTCATTCAATTTTAGATTCTAAAAGGGTTATTTTTCATTTCTTAGCTCCTTGCTCTAACCTAGAATAATGTCTTGTAAGCACTTGGTGTTCAATAAACTTGCTTGAGTAAAGCCCTAAAAACACACAATTCTAGCCTGACACTGAGCACAATAATTGCGGTGAAGTATTTGCTCATTGCTCAGAGTCACAGCACTTAACCCATCCACACCTATGGAGGCAACTACAGCCATCATTCCACAAAACAAGGCAGGGGGAGGGAGTGTGAGAGAGTTAGAGTGCAACATGGTGGCTATGGCTAACAGAGCTGTATTTCATCTCTAAACTTTCCTAGGAGAACAAATATCTGTTTCTCCGCCACAAAAATATGATAATTATGTGTAGTAATAGACATTAAATTACTTGGTTTAGTCACTCCACAATGTATAATTATTATAAAATATCATGTTATATACCATAAGTATACACAATCTCTCTCTGTAAATTAGAAAACAATTCAATTCAAAGGGCCAGAGAGATGGTTCAGTTGGTAAAGGATCTCAGTCTCACCCCTAGAATCCATGTGAACACCCAGCTACAGCAGCTGCATCTGTAATTACAGCTCTAGGGACTTAGAGACAGGAGCATCGCTGGGCCTGCCTCAGCCAACCTAGTGGGCTTCTTTGGTTCAGAAAGAGAGCCTGTGTCAAAAGTCAAGGTGGTGAGTGATTGAGGAAGATACCTGGCCTTGACATCTGGTTTGCACACACAGGCATGCAAACACGCACAAGTACATGCAGATGACAGTAAGTTCTTGTGGTTCTTCCTGATGTATGTAGTTTAATTTATTCATGTGTGATAATATAAATGTATACGCTAAAAGAGAAACATTTAAAAAAAACCCATATGGAACTTGAGTCTGCCTCAAACCCTGAAGCAAAGTAAATGATCATTACTGTACAGTAGATTATTGCATTCCTTACTAAGTCTGTCACCACAGTGTCTGACGTAACTACCTAAGCAAGGGGGGCATCAGTTATTTAGACTCACAGGTCACAAAACATCAGTCTATGGTGATGGGGGAAGGTGTGGCAGAGCAGCACACAAGGTGGCCGAAAGGAGACTAAAGCATGAAGGGGGAGAGCAAAATATAGCTCTCAAGGGCACATTCCCAGTGACCTGCTTCTTGCAACTCTGTCCCACTCCCTCCATTTTACTACCTCTCTATAATGTCATCCTCTTATGAATTGCTAAGGATTTAAGCCTTTCATTAGGCCAGGGCCCCCCAGGAGCTGATTGTTTCTGGAGATACATGTTCAGAGGCCTGGGTTACTAATTTCCCAAGAGTTTCTCCATCAAAATTAATCATTTTAAGCATCGCTGGTTCATCTTTTGGTGGTACTTTAAATGTTCCAAAAAAAAAAAAAAAAACTGGGCCGAGGATGTAGACCAGTTGGCAGGGTGTGTTCCACTAGCATCCATGAGGTGCTGGGTTTGACCCCTAGCACCAAATAAACCTGGGATTGATGGCACAAGCCCACGATCGCAGCACGTGAGAGGTGGAGGCAGAGGGCCAGAGTTTAAGGTCCTCCTTGGTTATGTAGTGAGAGCAGCCTGAGATACAGGAGGTCTTGTTCTAGAATACAAATGAAGAAGATAATTAGTCGTGTAGACACGAAGGTTGCTTCTTGATATTTGCTCCAGTTCTGCAGGATATACAGTGTACCCTTGCACAGTGTTGTTTCTAAAGCTCTCTGTGGCATTTGTGTGAAAAGTGTGGACTCTTCCAACTGCTTAGCTCATACTCATTGGTCAGAGTCGCTGCAGGGAGCCTCTGGGAGTTCATGTGTCTAAGAAGTTCCACTTGACATTACGATATCCACAGAGTTGGAGCAATCATTGTTCTGAATTCACCTATTGGCTGGAAGGAAGGAAGGAAGGAAGGAAGGAAGGAAGGAAGGAAAGAAAGAAGAGAGAAGTTCAAGCTGACCCCATCAGTGCAGTGTGAGACATTGACATCATCACGGGCACACTCCAGTCTAGTGCTTCTCTTGCTCCCATGTACTTGAACCACACCCAAGGGTCATGTTAAACTAGCCGTTCAGAAGTAGTTCTCAGTCCCCATTTCTAAGGCTGCTGGATGAATCTGATGGGAGTTCTTTTGGGAACCACCTTTAGCACAGAGAGGATTAGGCCTGGAACTTGCCTTTTTCTCAAAGGGTCAGAGAGTAAAACTATGGCTTTGTGGGACAACTAACCTCTATAATAACAGATGTAACTCTGCAGTAGTGGTGAGAAAGCAGCCATAACTAACACATAAATGAGTGCATACACAGGTGTTCCAATAAAACTTTATTTATAAACCAGATGTCCCCTGGATTTGGCTTTTTGACCATAACTTGGGAATTCCCGGAGGCCAGCTGAACATGGTGCATGCTAGCTCTGTTCTTCAGTTGCTCAGGTCTTTCCATGTGACAGGTGGTTTGCTACATGCCTTCTTTTGTTTGTGTTATTGTATAATAACCAAGCCTGGAGAGCTAGAGGGTTGCAGACCATCTAAAGGATACATAGCTCTCAGGCAACAGACTCAGGAACACTGGCCTCTGGGCTCCAATCTGAGTGTTTCTTCTTTGCACATGGCAGAATACATGGGGATTGTGATGGCTGGTGTTGCCTGTTAACTTGAAAGAGTCTAGAATGACACTAGAGTCATATTTCTGGGCATGCTTGTGAAAGATTTACTGTAGTAGATTAATATGATGGGGACACTCACTTTGTGTGGGACCATTCCATGTCCAGGGGTCCTGTAATGCATAAGAAAGAGAAAGCAAGCTGAGTATGAACATTTATTTACTTCTCGCTGTTTACTGTGGATGCAATTTGGCCAAGACACAATGAGGGCCTTCATGTAACCTTGCCTGCTGCCATTTCTTCCCCACCATGATGGACCATATCCCCTTGAACTGTGAGCCAGAATAAGCCTTCCCTTCCTTACGCTATTTTCATCAGGTATTTTATGACAGTCTAGATCTTTCTTTGGAAATAGCCTTCCTTCTGAATGGCTAATAGAGTAAAGCCTCTAGAGGGTCTGTTTGCACTGCCTGGGAGAATGTCTGGCACATAGTAGGTGCTTAGTAAAAAATATCTGGGGTGGAAGATTGAACCTAGGTGTCATGCTTGAATAAATATCAAATGAATGGTTATATCATGGTTGCTTATAAGCAATGGATATTTCATGGTTTTTCACTTCTGGCACCAGTCCTTTTACATAAAAATATTTGAGAGGTAAAGCATACAACCAACAAGACATCTAGTGAAACTTGGAGTAAGACCTAGAGCCCAGACATCTCTACACACAAGCTTCTCCACACAGCAGTCTACTGACATGTTTGGGAAACCCATTGCAGTGATCGGAATGTTTTATTCAAATTATTCCTTCCCAGTTACGCTGAACCTTCCTAGAATTTAGAATAGAACAGTATTTGTTCTAGAACAAATAGAATACCACATCCTGGTGCCTGGTGGGTTGGGGACAATGCCTATAGCAGGACACCCACGACACAGCCCCTATTGTGTAGTGGAAAATTGCTCCTAAACTGAATTGTAAGTTGATTTACAGTCTACTAACCACCAGAAATGTGTCTGTGCATGTCCTTCTTTCTTCTCTGTAGTTTCTTCTCTTAGAACATCTGATGCCATTCATAAAATGAACTCCTCAGATTTCTTGGTAAAAGTATGTCATGATGAGAAAAAAACACACTAATTTGGAAGCGTGTCTTCTGACACAAAGTGAAAGGGCAGTTTGGTTGGTGTGCTGAAAGCATCATGACTAATTCTGAAGAGAGTTGTGTAGGAGATGAGCAAGATGGCAACCTTGAAGTGAAATTTCCTGAGGTGAAGAGGCTGTGGAGTGGTGGAGCTGGCCTTGATCCTGAGGATGCTCAGGGGCAGCGGCTGCAGCGACAGGTGAGTTGAGCAGTCGGATAGATTCCTTTAGCATTTCTAAGCACTCTTGCCCCGAGTGACCTAATTATGTTACTCATAAGCTGCTCAGCTTTGTACCCATCTGAGACTGTCGCACAGCATCAGGGCTTTGTAGTGACTTCACATCACTTTGTTTCTCCTTCTGGTCTAGCGGAGCAGCTAACATGACTAGTTAATTTCAAATGGAGAAAACGTAACTATATAGTTCCAAGGCTTGTGTATTCATAGTATTTATCATTTATCATGCCGCCTAGAAGCCTGCCAGCAGGGAAGAAATGAATTTATTTCGATGGTATACATCTACCGCATCTATCCACTCTTCAGCAAATAGCCAAATACTGGCTGGGTGTCAGGTACTGTTCTCAGTGGAGAGAGACAGTGAACAAACAGCAAAAAGAAACTTTGGACAAAGAGAAAAACAACCGAACCAAGAACTTAGAGATCTAGGATGGGTGTGGGGAAGTAGTCTTTTTAAATAGGACCACCAAGGAAAGGCCTTGCTCTGCAGGGGTCATTTCCTGAAGCTCTGGGGATACCCAGAACCCATCTCCACATGGCAGCCTTTTCAGACTCCAGGGAGAACAGAAGGGGAGAGGTGGTCAGGGTGAAGGTTAAGGGTGCAGACCCTATATGCCAGCCATCCTTTGAGGTGCTTTGCCTTCTACAGTGAATGACATGCGAGAGACGGGCTTGGGGGAGAATTAGCAGGAAAAGCAGCTGGATGGTTGCTGAAATCACGTTGGAAAAGGTGGAGGGTAGCTTGGATGGGGGAGCAGCGATAGATGAAGTAGGAGCCGAGCAGTGTTGTGGAATTGAGTTAGTAGCAGTTGTTGCTTGACAGATGGAAATGGGCTGTAAGGGGAGGAGAGGGTGCCAGTAGCCTTGCTTGAGTATCCAAACAAGAGGGGGCTCCACCCTTCCCTACTTTCCACCTGTGTATGTATATTTTGAGACTAGAAGTGGAAATTAGGGCTTTAATTTGGGGGATATAGTGCATTGAAATGCCCGTTAGTTAATCCAAAAGGGCAGGTCAGGAAGGATCTGTGGTGGCAAAGACCAGGTTAAGAATGGCATTAACAGTACTAGCCATCGGTGCTGCATGCTTTCTGTTGGGATTGTACAGCACAATAAATAACCATCTTTTACTTGTAACTGAATTTAAAACCAGTGGATAATGCAGCCACTCAGGCAGAACACTGAAGTTCCATGCTCTTATTGTTAACACCCTCACAGCTATTAGAGAATGTGGCTTTGGGTCTTTGGCGAAGGAAATTTGATTTAGTTGGGCAATCTACGAGGTGTAGGTGGGGCAGGCATTTCTAGGGGGTCCTGGATAGTGGGGGAGTTGGACAGACTGCTGGTCTGTGCTTAGGCAGGCAGCTCTTAAGAGAGCTTTGCAGAGGCTGAGTGCCTAGTGTTTAGTTTCTTTTTTCTAAGCTTACCTATAAGCCATGTATATATCATTCCCCTAGTTTAGAGGGGGCCATTGAGGCCCATGGAGAGAAACCACGGTGAGCATTGGTGAACAGAATGTGGAAAGCTTAGCAGGTCATTGCTTCCTGTCCCTCATCCGAGTGTTCAAGGCTCTACACTAATTCTGTCATTTAACCTAACATTAGATTGTCACTTCATGGTCAAGATAGGTGAAGTTTAAAAGCCCAGGTCTTAACTCCTACACAGATCTAGTCAATGGACAGGACATTCTCCACAACTGAGTGGAGAGTGGGGTCTGACTTTCACATGAACTCTGGCGCCCCATATTTGACCACGTCCCCTGGATGGGGAGGCCTGGTGGCACTCAGAGGAAGGATAGCAGGCTACCAAGAAGAGACTTGATACCCTATGAGCATATACAGGGGGAGGAAGTCCCCCTCAGTCACAGTCATAGGGGAGGGGAGTAGGGAGAAAGCAGGAGGGAGGGAGGAACGGGAGGATACAAGGGATGGGATAACAATTGAGATGTAATATGAATAAATTAATAAAATATATTTTAAAATTAAAAAAAAACCTAGGTCTTTCAAGATCATGTAGACCTGAGAAATATGAGCATGGTTTACACTTGACTCGTGTTTTTTCTGTTTTGTAAAGTTATAAACTATGAAAATGATGCTGTATTTATTTATGTATTTGTTTAGTCTATTTAAATAAACAAAACCCCTATTGTTTATTCTTATTGGACATTAGCCTATGGTCATTTCTCCACACCCCTGCAAAGAAGGAAAGAAAGGTGTATTTTGGCTTATAAATTCATCTCATGGTAGTTCGGTTCCATGGGCTTGGGTAGAGCTGTCTTTTGGTCTGTGGATAAACAGACCACTTTATTCAAAGTGGAAACCTTTAGAAATTATATAGGACTCATTTGATCTCATGTCTGGTCCGAATGATACTACTAAAACAGAGGTGGAGGTAATGTTTTTCATCTATGGACAGCGAAGGTGATGGGTTTTAGAAAGCTATGAAAGAAGACACTACATTGTATCCAGGTGGTAGATAAAGGTGGATTTGAAGAGTGTAAGGAAAACAGAGTTGAGAGCCAAAGGATGAGAAAGTGTGATGCACATGAAAACTCACAGCTACAGTAGCCACCTGGGGTAACTGCTGCTCCAGTCTGGTTGGCAAGAGGAATGACCCTACTTCTGCCCATGCTGGCTGTATGGCCTTGGACTTTGAGGTCAGATCCTCCCTATTCTCTCTCATCTGGGAATGTTTAAAAACTCAATGTTCTTTTGTTTTGTTTCTTTTTCTTTTTTCTTTCTTTCTTTCTTTCTTTTTTCTTTCTTTTTGAGACAAGGTTTCTCTGTGTAGCCTTGACATTCCGAGACTTGCTTTGTAGACCAGGCTGGCCTTGAGCTAAGAGACCTGCTTGCTTCTGGCTTCCCAAGTGCTGGAATTACAGGTGTGTACCACCACACCAGGCTACTCAGTATATTGTTTTTCCGTATAAAGCATGGTTCTCAGATGTCTCCTGGTAGGGGGGTAATGGTCTCCCAAAGAGATTTTCATTGTATCCGTTGGATTTGTGACTGTTGTCTTACTTAGCTACACTGTGAATGGAATTTTGTATATGTGGTCAAGGGGAACGATTTTGCATCATCCACTTGGACACAAGGTGAATAGAAGGCTGCCCCACGACTCAGGATGGTAAAGCCAACAGATCCCAGTTGCTTTTCAAGTCAGAGAATAAAATCAGTGAAATGACAAAGGAAGCTAAAGCCACTGAAATCCTGTGAGCAAATAGCGGAAACCAGTGTGTGATGCAGGAAATTAGTACTTAATCCACGCAATTAAAAAGATAATGTGGTGGGCTTCATAACTGCAGTGGCAACCACATCTGCACCTGCTGATGTGAAGCCCTGACTGTGACTTCTTCTAGATGCAATTGCAGGTACCGCCAGCACCATTGCATCTGTTGTTTACAGTCATCACCGAGGAATGGCTGGCTAGATTTGCAGGGACGAGTGGCCTCTAGTCATCTGGTTTTGGAGTTATTAGAGGTTTAGTTACTCATTTCTGAGTTTATCTTTGTTGGGTGTTTCTTGGATGTTCCCCCCTTGCTTTGGGTTTCTTCTTTGGTCTTCTGGTCTGAGTGGCCTGAGGTTCTGGTGGCCAGTGACTCTTCAGGTCCAGTAGGGTGTCTCCACTGGGGATTTTATGGCCTGCATGACCTATTAGGTTTTGAGTGCCAGTGTTACCTCTGGGATCCATAGAACTGGCCTGGCCTCTGGGAAAGCATGCAGAATTGTGGGCCACCAAATAAAGCCCATGGGATGGAGTGTAGTTTGTAGCTGTTGGGTTTCCTTTAAGGGCATTTGGTGGGCATATAGCCTAGAGTGGAGTCTTTCCTGGGGCCTCTGGTGCTGGCCTGGCCTCTAGGAAAGCAGGCAGAGATGGGCTGGAAAATGGAGCCAAGAAAATTTGGTCTAATAATAATTGGGTATAATAATAATAATAATAATAATAATAATAATAATAATAATAATAATAATAATAATAATAATTTTTGAATAGGGTCTCACCTACCTTAATTTTCTCTCAAACTTATTATGTAGCCAAGGGTGGCTTTGAACTTCTCATCTTTTACCTCCCAAGTTACAGGCCTGCACCATCATGCCTGGCCTTGTAGGTGATTTTTTAATAAATAACAATAGCTTGGAAAGTTGTATTAATCCATGATGGGTAAAAAGGTTGAGGGCACTGACTATTACCAGCATTGGGACATACAAGTGAGCTCCCACCAGAGTTTATGATAGCTTGTTGAACCCAGTATAAGGGTTCCTTTGGTACAATTTTAGACTTAAATGTGGCTCATTGTTTGCACATAGTAGTTCTCCAAGTGCTTCTTG
The DNA here is from genome assembly GCF_964271855.1 of Acomys minous. Taxonomy (NCBI): domain Eukaryota; kingdom Metazoa; phylum Chordata; class Mammalia; order Rodentia; family Muridae; genus Acomys; species Acomys minous. The sequence continues at coordinate 47,174,908 of NC_140500.1, forward strand.
TTTAGACTCAGGAACATTTTTATATTATGTCTACTGTTTGAATTAAGTCGTACAGTAACATCAGTATTGGTTTTTCTTAGGTGGCTCAGAAAGCAAGGTAGAACAGCCAGAAGGAAGCAGGTTGCGTTACACTCTGCCCATATCCACTCTATAGAGGCAGAAAGCCTGTTACATCTTTGTATTGTTAACACAGGCTCAGTGGGATTGGGAAATTAAGTGGAGGTTCTCCACAGGTATGTCCCACCCTAGAACTACTGGGGAAGTGCTCACAAATAGCCTTTTAAGTGATGGATTTGACAATATTGTCTCTTAACAGAAGACAGAGAACTGTTAAGTTTGTACCCTGGTTTAAATGTGTCAGTATTTTTCTTTTAACTAGAAAGTTACTTACAAGCAAAACACTTGAAGGAAATGTGGTCACTGGCGAATGCTCCTTCAAGGCTTCAGTCTTTGTGTCAAGGTGGAAACTGAGGGGGGCAGTGTTGCTTGTTGCTTTGAAGGACTCCCCAAATCCACAGAGCACAGCATTCTGGTCCTGTTTTTGCAGAGAAAGAAGACCTAAGTGGTGGGAGGGGCCTCCTCGCTTCCTATCTTTAACCATCACCTATTGCTTTGACACTGTGTCTGTCCTCAGGGGTAGCTTTGCCAGCTCCATGTCTGCACTCACATTAACAGTACAGTGTGTTTTTGGTCTTAGTTCAAATGGTATTGATTTGGGGCCATGTTTTTCAGCCTCACTGAATGTATGGAGGACGTTATTATGGAATTTTAGAACGATTTTAAATTGTGGGTATTGACTATTAAAACAACAGTAGTGAGGAAAATTATTTACAGAATCTGTTTCCATAGTCTAACAAAGTGCTCTAAATTGGCACCGTCAAACGGAATAGCATAAGCAATGTGTAAGTCCCCAGGTGCACCAGCTCTGAATGGAATTCATCACCCAGCCCCCACCAAAATGTGAAGTTTTCATATTGTCTAAATTTTTGCATATATAGAAAGGCTAATAATATATTATTTAGTTATTAGAGAAAAATTGTGTATAATTGTGGCGTACAGTGGGGTATTTTGCGGTATACATTCATCATGGAATGACTAAGTTGAGCTATTTAACATACACATTACTTCACATAATTACCATTGTTCTATTATTGTGGAGAGCATTTAACATCTCTCCGAGGACTTTTCAAGCATAATTATGTGATTAGCTGTAGTCATTGCCGGTGTGTGTGATAGATTTCCTGAATGCATTGCTGCTGAGTTGAGATTGCCTTTACCAGTTTTTCCTCAGCCCCTCCCCCTCTGTTACACTCCATGCTAGTTCTGCCTCTATGACCTCAACTGTTTTTTCCCTCAGTGTGCTAACGAGGTCATGCAGTTTTTGTCTTCTGTGCCTGGTTCATATCACTTAGCATGATAGCTCTCAGATTTATCCATGTTATTACAGGACAGAAAAGAAAAACGTTTTTGGAAGGGTAAGCCACATTCCATTGCATATGTCAGCATCTACTCATCTGTTTATCCTTAGGTTGCTTCTATATCTTGGAAATTATGAATGATACTTCAAGGAACAAAGGAGTCTCCCCCCCTCTTTATTTTTGTTTTATGTGCACAGGTGTTCTGTCTTAATGAATGCCAGTGTGACCCACATGTGTGCAGTTCCCACTGGAGACGAGAAAAGGGCATCTGAGTTATAGTTGTGAGCCACCTTGTGGGTGCTGGGAGTTGAACTCAAGTCCTCTGGAAGATCAGCCTGTGCTTTTATCCACTGACTGCTCTAGCCTCATCAATGTGCCTTTGAGAGAAAACTCACTTCTTGGGAGTATGTCCCCAGGAGTAGGATTTCTGGATCTGACAGCCCTATTTTTAATTTCTCTAATGAGCTTCCATAGTTTTCCATAGCGGCTGGGCTAATTTACATCTCACCACATCTTTGCAAACGTGGTCTCTTTTCTACACCCTTGCCAAAGCTTCATAGCCCGCATCTTTCCTGTAATAGCTGTTCTCATAGCTTTGAAGATTTCCAGCATTATCTCACATGAGATTTTATTTATCATTTCTCAGATGATTAATAATGTTGAGATTTTGTTTAAATGCCTGTTGGCCACTAGCAATTCTTCTGGGAAATGTCTGTTCATGTCCTCTGTCCATCATAAAATCAAGTTTTTTTTTTCTTTTCTGTTGAATTCCTATTCCTTGTATAGTCTGGATATTATACCCATACCTTCAGCTTGGAATACCATCCTGAAGGTATATTCACTCAACAAACTAGAGACCATGAGTAAGAAATCTCTTTTCAGTGGTGAAAACTGGAAGGCTTTCTCCTTAAGACTGTGGGCAAGATAAAGATGCCTGCTCCTTCCCTATGTCAAACCCACACTGGAAGTTCTAGCCAGACTGATTAGAAAAGAGGACCTAAGGGAAGGCAGCTAAGGCATAAGACTTTTCTTCTTCCTCTGATTGCTAGTCACATGGTATTATGAATAGAAGACTTTAAAGATCCTACTCAAAACCAATTAAGAGTGACAAATGAATTATGAAAGTTTGTAGAATAAAAAAAAAATCAACATGTACTGACAAAAATGCACAGCAATGAAACAGAGATCAGCAATAAGCCTAGTCACTTGTGGCCAGCTGATTTCTGACAAAGATGCTTGTAACATGATGGAGAAAGGCCAGTGTCTCTTCAGTGAATTGTACCATGAAGTTAAGTATCTACGTGGAAAAGAGCAAGATGAACTCCTCATCTCACACAACATAAAAGTCAGCCCAAAGTGAATTAAGCCTTAAGTACTTAAAACTCTCAAATTATAAACCAGAAGGGAAAAGAGGAGGATGTCTGGGCAATGGTTTTTCTTTCTTCTTTATTCTTTTTGGCAGTGACCCCAAAAGCTAAGGCAATGAAATAAAAACCAGACAAATGGGATTAGATGGGACTAAACACCTCTGCATAGCAATCTCTCATCTAGATCATTTGCAGTGTGCTGACTTCAAAGCTGCCGAATTCAGAACCTTCAGATCACATTGGCAGAAGTTGTATTTGGAGACACGTAACTTGAAAGCCACATATTGTTAGAGCGAAACCTAAGAATCAGACCCAAATTGCTCTGTTGTTCTGGAATTTCCCTGCCTTGGGAAGGAAATTCCAAACCCGGCAGGACAAATGGACATCACTTGTACTGAGCCATCCTGAGCGTTCACTGCCTTGATTTTTGTACTTTCAAGTGCTCAAATGACTGCCATCGCCCCATCAGACCCGTGCCACACACACTAGTTAGAGGCGTTAGGGCCAACACTTGCAAGGGCTCACGGATGAGTGAGCCTTGCATTACACTGCAGAGTGTGAGGGCATTCCTAGGAAATAATCACTACTTAGGGAGATTCCATCACCATAGATATTAATATCCTTTGCTTGTCGATGTTACATGTGCACAGTCATGTGACTTGCATTAGCCAGGAACTTTTGAGTGCAAATGGCACCTGCACCCTATGCTTCAAGCTGTTGGTGGGAATTCCTGTGTGGTTTGTTTGTTTCTTTTTTAAAAAAATATTTATTGTTTATTTATTGTGTATACAGTACTCTGTCTGCATGCACACCTGCAGGCCAGAAGAGGGCACCAGATCACAGTATAGATAGATGGTTTTGAGCCATCATATGGTTGCTAGGAATTGAACTCATGACCTCTGGAAGAGCAGTTAGTGCTCTTAACCTCTGAGCCATCTCTCCAGCCCCCGGTTTGTTTCTTATGTCATGTTGAATGGCAATGTTCAAAGTCCCCTTCTGTCATGGGTGCCCTAAAAAGATTATGACATAGAGCCAGGGGTGTTGTTTACTTATGGTGGACATTTAGTGGACATTTGCCACTCTCTGAGCTTTGGAAGCTGGCTGTTGCCATCTTGTAAGTTACCCACAATTGTTGGCTGTGCCACTCTTAATTTGTGTATGGATTTGTGGAAGTTGATTTGAATCATAAGAGGACGTAGAGAACTTACTATTAGCAGTGGGAATGGGCTTTGCTATAGAGAAGTCAGAGGAGGCAGGGGTGTGAAGGTAGGATTTGGGACTATTGGTGAACTACTTAGCACACAAAGCAAACTAGGGAGCCTGAGTCAACAGGCTTGGGTAGGTAGTAAATTATTTGGGGGAGGTAGCCTGGATCTAGATTGTGACTGCTTGATGGAAACTTGGAAAAGTTTTGAATAAGGTGAAGATGCTAGACGTGTTGTTTCTTAGGACAATGTCTCCCATTCAAGTGCTAACCAGCCAGGCTCCTACTTAGATTCGTAGACCAGCCAACTGTGGGCGTGTTCAGAGGGATACCAATGAAGTAATGGCAGAAAGATGGATATAGAAGACCAGAGGCTCTTTCCAGTCTTCTGACCCAGGAGGGATGGTTGAAGGCCTTGACCAGCTGGGAGCTGTCAAGGAAGGCTATTTTTAGGGGCTTGCTCCTGTAAGGCTGAGCTTCTTTTTCAGATGCTGTGATTTTCTTATACATTCCTTCTGCATTCCAACTCCTCAATCCCTATCTTTTATGTCTCAGTAATTTTCAAGCAACTCAAACACAGTCCTATGCTTTTTAATATTTTGTAGAAATCCCTTTGCTAGTGTAACCTCTAATTCATACATATTATAATCTATGAATATAATTAAACATTCCTCTAGCATAATGCCTTACTATATTGTAAAGGAGAAGTAGAAAAATAAAATGATCTGTGGTTCCAATATGTAAATTTTCAGCTGAGACAACACTACTGGACATAATAGCTTTATGCTAATTTACATGGCAACTGTACTCCTATGTTCGGTAGAAAGTGATTTCTTAAACCTTATAAGCATATCTTTTGTTTGTGTTCAATGTAGAGACAGGCTCTAATCTATGGTAATTATAGTTTTCCTTTATGTGACTGTCCTGCAGGGCACTCAGTTTTATGTGGACCTTTGGGTTAGTCTTCATCTTGGGACACCAGATTCCAAGATGTGATGATCTTCATTGTCCATTTCATTTGGTGACCCCCTAAGGTGATGACCCATGTGTTTCTGAAATGCACTTTGTGGTCCTTCTGGATAAGATTTTGGAATGGTTATTCTGCCAGAGTATGGTTCCTGCTGCATGCTACCATCAACATATCTATGACTTCACTGCCCTCCTTAGAATAGACCATGAGCAGACCAGCTTCACCTTCTAAATGCCTTTGTCTTTCACTTGCATCTCATTAAAAATTTAAGAAATGGAAGACGATTTACCCAGCTTGGTGGTGGTGGTGGTGGTGTACGTGGTTTACAATTCTAGTTCCAGTTCCTGCCAGTCATGTGGGTTAGCTACACTAGAACCACCATTTACAGCAAAGGAGCACACAGAGCTAGCGTGAGCAGGCTCACAATGGGCATACGTGATGGGCTCAGCACTTCATGCATGGAAACTGAGGAAGAACACTGGATGCAGGAACGAACTTGGCTCCCTCACCTATTTCTAGCTTCTGGAATAGCTCTTGGTTCCTGCCATTGCTGGGTAAACGTTGTAATAGAATATCCCTGTTGGGCACGGAGGCACACACTTGAAGTTCCAGCATTCTGGTGGCCGAGGAAAAGGATTTGAGTTTGAGGCTGGCGTGGGCTTGCTAGTAAGATCCTGTCTCAAAAACAAAGGGCTTATGAGATAGCTCAGTAGGTACAGGAACCTATCCACTTAGCAAACCTGGGGTTGGGGTGGAAGGAAAAAACTGAATCCTGAATGTTGTCTTCCAACCTTCACATGTGCACGCACACATATACATACACACAAGCACACAAATATACACATGTACAGAAACACACAATTTGAAAACAAAAAAAAATGCTATAGACATGGTGACTTGAACAATAGAAATGTTTCTTACGCAGTCTCGGAGGCTGAAGGTTTTGAGACAAGGGTGTCACTGTGGTTGGGTTCTGGTGAAGGCCTGTATCCAGGTTGCCTATGGACCACTTTCCATACCAAAAACCTGAGAGGGGCAAGCTCTCTCCGGTCTCCTACAAGTGCTCTAGGGATAGCATGGTGGCTCAGCAGATAAGGTGCTTGTTGCTAAGCCCAGACACATGATGGAAGGAGAGAGCTGGATCCTGAGAAAGTTATCCTCTGACCTCCCCCCAACCCCCACAATATCCTGCAGGCCACTACAAACAGTAAGTAGATGAACAAGTAAACAAATCTAGAGGGCACTACTGACATTTGCTTGTTACTGGTGCCTTCTATACTCTTGGTTGAGTCTTATGTAAAATAATTGTGATACACACTTCATAATGTAAGTAGCCAGACAATGGAGTATGTACTATACAGTATAGATGTAAGCAGAATGCCCTTCCTTAGAAATTAAAAGAATTGTATATGTTTCTGTTCTTTCTCTCTCCCCCCCCTTTCCCTTTTTGCGATAAGGTCTCACTATGCAGTTCTGGCTAACCTAGATCTTGCTATGTAGACAAAGTTGTCTTAGACTCACAGAGGCCCAGTGGCCTTGGCCTTTTGAGTACTAGGAATTACGGGCTAGTTTGTAGTTCTTGCTGTTTTAAAGCAGACAGTTACAATGTGTGGACATCAATACAAGAACCATCTTCTACTTGTTAGTGGATTTGAGAAAACCATTTTCCTTATGCAAAAATAACGTACATACATATGTCACAGACTGAGGCAAGAGGTTGTTTTTTTTTTTTCTTCTGATTATCAGGGTGTCAACTCTAAGATGGAATACCGCCTAAGTCATTGGCATATTGCTTTTCTACAGTGTTCAAATCACCGACAGCAAATACACTGGGCACTCTGTTTCTTGTTTTGGAATTGCCTTCTCATGATATTGAATGACATTTTCTACATAATTAATCCCCTTCATGTAAAACTGGCTCATAGGCCATGGTCTTGGATAGTGAGTGGCGAATCACAGTTCACTTTAAGGGCATCCTAAGGGGTTCAGTACAATTTCTGATGCTTTGTAAAATAGTGGGCTAGGCCTTGTTTTCTATTAATGGCTTAATTTTGCAATTAATATTTCAGAACAAAATTAGAGAATTCCAGATCTTGCAAGATCTCAAGACCCCTTTGGGGTTTAGATACCATTTTTTTTTTAAAAAGAATGGGACTTAAGGAACCATGAGTCATAACCTTCTTTTTTGCTATAGAACCTGGAGGGGAGTTAACATTGGAGTCAGGCAGAAGCCAACATATCAGTTTTGCACAGGGTGAAACTGGATCAAAGGCTGAAGTCCAGGTCCCAAGTTCAGATAGTGCACCTTTGCCTTTAATGGCCGAGTTAGCTCTCCTGTCCTTGATACTTTATTGATACTTCTTCCTACTTTCTTGATACTTCTTGATAATTTCATCCCAACATGGAGATTGCTCCTCAGGACTCCCAGGGGGAAAAAGAGACTCACATTAATAATCATGGCCCATTAGGCTTTCGATGGGTCCCTTCCAAGAGTGAATGAGTGAATGAGTGAGTGAATGAATGAATGAATGAATGCACGCTGCAAACCCCACAGCAACAGCGCATGCCAGTTTCAGCTATTTGGTACAACCTAGCGTCTCACGGGAAGAGAGAACCTTGATTGAGGAGTTGCCTACATCAGCTTGGCCCGGGGGCCATGTCTGTGACATATTTTCTTAATTGCTAATTAAAGTCTACTAGGTGAAGTCTACTGTGGGCAGTGCTAGCCCTAGCCAGGTGGGCCTGGGCTGCATAAGAGCAGTAGCTAAGCAGGCCAGGGGGATGGAGCCAGTGCACTGTGTCCCACTGTTTGCTTGTGTTTCAAGTTTCTGCCTGGAGTTGCTGCCCTGACTTCACTTGAGGATGGACTCTTAAGCTATAAGCCTTTCCTCCCCACGTTGCTTTTGGTCATGGTGTTGCTCACTGCAACGGAAAAGCAAAGTAGACGAGTGGATAAGTCAATCTTGTACAGGGTGGAATTATGGATAAATATATGCCGCACTTGTCATTTTGCTGCTCACATCAAGCTTTAGTCCAATTCAGAGGGGTGAGTGCAAGCGGGAGACGGTGTCACGCCAGTTGTGTAATCTCACCGAGAGCAGAGGATTGGCCTTTTACATTATTCATCTCTTTATTTCTAGTGACTTAGCACAGGATATCATTGACATTAACATAGGTGGCTGAATCGCACATGCATTTATTTATTAAACCCAGTAACCAAAAAAAGTTAACTACATCTATAACATATAAAATGTGCTACTTGTGATTTTTGCCGCGCAGGAAATTTTGCTATACAATTATTAAGCTGGCTTCACCCTGTTTAGCTTGAAAATGAGAGGAGATTGGGTGTGCCAGGGGGAGACAGCGAAGGATATTTTCTTTTATTTCTTTTTAAAATTTTAAGTTATTTTTATGTGTAGGTGTTTGGGCTGCTTGTATGTCTATGTACAATATCTAGGCCCAGTGCCTGCACAGAAGAGGGTCACAGATCCCTGGGACTGGAGTTACAGATGGTCACGAGCTACCATGTGGGTATGGGGATTGAATTAGCATCCTCTGGATAGTACTTGAGATAGTGAAGATGAACGGAGGAAGCAGAAACATCCCAGTGCCTAGGAAATGGGGCTGGAGAGATGGCTCAGAGGTTAAGAACACTGCCTGCTCTTCCAGAAGTCCTGAGTTCAAATCCCAGCAACCACATGGTTGTTCACAATTATCTACAATGTGATTTGATGCTCTCTTATGACCTGCAGGTGTGCATACAGGCAGAGCGCTGTATACAAATAAATAGATAATTAAAAAAAAAAAAAAGGGAAATGGTGGGCAGTCACACTGAAGCAAGCTTTCCCGCTAGCATGTTCCCTTGCGTTGTGCAGCTCCTCTTCCTAATTACTAGCAAGCTGGTGTCTCGGCTGCCATTTTGCAAAGACAAAAGTGTGCGAGGCTCCATTTTAAGCTCTATGTTGTGAAAATGCAATTTAATTGAAAGGTGAACTTGCTTACCGTTTAAGAAATGGGGGAGTCACACGTGTTAGTGCCATGTAGAAAATCTAGTGGGTGGCTCAGCTGTCGCCCTAGGGTGAGAACGCCTATTGTCCTGTGGAGGGCTGTCTTTACCCCTGTATGTGTTAGACAGCCCTGTGTGCTCTGTGCTGTTCAACACTCTGGGGCCGTGGCTGCTCTCCGGTGCAGTGTGCTTACAAGGCTTACATATTTATGATGGCTTCAGGCCATCTGCTGCTTGCTACTGTCAGAGATCGGAGAACAATTGTCAGCTTAAACCGAGTCAGACCCAGCACACTGAGGCACTTCCCATGGAACTGGCTCCCATTGTATTCACATTTGCTCTTCTAAACTCAACATTGCAGTGTTAATCAGTCCCACCCCTCTTTAGAATGATCTTTCTCGCCTCTCACAAATAATTACCAAAACACGACAGGAGGTCTTTTATTTCTAGGCCACTGTTCAGGGCTCTAAGAGTGACAGAGCCTCATTTTGACCTTCACACGTAGCATCAAAATTAGTATATATGAAGCAGAAGGCTCCACGTTTCCTTCCAGTTGGTGTCCAATGCCAACAGATTGGCATGAATCAAAATGGAACACTTAGACACAGATACCATTTATAAAATGTCAGTTAGGGAAGGCAAAGCTGCGCGTTGAAGTTGGTTAAGTGGTTGTATCCATTAAGAGACTTTCTTGAGAACCACCATTATCATCGGCGGGGAAACACAATGTCACCTCTGTGTTGTGTAGCAATTTTCTCTGGTGTTAAAACTTTCCATCTTGGAGGGAAGCTTCTTAAGCCATAGCATATATGTAGGGAGAGATAAACACAGGATATTTCATGACAGGATGTTTACAAGGAGGGAAAACTACAGGGTGTTTAGGAGGTGGTGAAAACTTCATACTTCATGGATGCTCCACTAAGATAGGAAGTAAACAACTCAGGAGAGCTGCAGTAAGTTCCTGAAACTGAGCAGACCCACCGGGTCCCTCTTGACTCTAGGAGAGTAAAGACCGCCGAGTGTCATTCTCAGATGAGCCAAGCTACAAAGGAGAGAAACTCACTCTCAGTAGCCTTGAAAAAGAAATCAGCCAAACTGGAAGACACAAAGACTAGCTGAACTGTCCGACAGAGTCTCAGGACAGCTGACCCCCTTGGAACGGACAGTCTTCAACCTGTTGAGCTTCCTGCCCACTCTGCAGTGTGCCTCGGGGTCCCAGCTCTGTGCGCTGTGACTCACGCTTAGGTGGGCTTTGGTGATGCGGTCATCTTGGAGTCATTCCTGCTCACCCATATTTCTGTAAGCAGCAGCCATAAAACTCACTGGTTCACCAAACTGGACTTTGGTACTATTCCTACTTTGTATATTGTCAGTTTCCTGTCTGGAGAGAGGAGACATTTGTCCTTGTCTGTCTAGGAATAGCATTTTACTTCGTTCCTGTTTGTTATTTTGAAAAACCTTTACGAACATACATCTATTGCATATACCCTTGGGCAGAGAAGGCTGCTGATACTATTGGCAAGTTTGCATCTTGGACCAACCATAGATTATGTGGATTTTTTTGGGGGGACGGGTCAGGTGATGATTTTAAATAATATAGAACTTCTTTAAAAACTAAAATTGTGGGTATTTTATCCCATCTCTGACTAGACCCTGTGTGTGTGTGTGTGTGTGTATGTGTGTGTGTGTGTGTGTGTGTGTGTGTGTGTTTTACATGTGTTTGTGTTACAGTCAATACTGCCACCAGGAGTTACTTTGTTGCTCCTTTTTTTTTTTTTTTTTTTAAAAGAACAGGCAGTATTTGGGTTTACTATAGGTCTCTGGACTATCTAATCTCTGGTTCTTTGTCACTCAAGCAGTGCCAGGTACAGGTTCCATGTCATGGAGTGGGCCTTAAGTCAAATAATATACTGGTTGTTTACTCCCACTGTCTTCGTGCCATCATTGTCCTATATCTTGCAGGCAGGGCAGCATTGTTTATCAAAGGGTTTATAGCTGGGCTGGTGTTCATTCTTCTCTTTTGGTAGCATGCAGAATACCTTCCTGTACCAAAGATGCTTGAAGGTGGAATGAAGGCTCGTGGTAGGCACCAGCTTGGCTTCTCCGTGTTCAATGAATTATATAGGCATTTTTTTTTTCAGCCATGGTGCCTTGCCTTCTGTTTGTGGAGAACAACCCGTAGTCTTGATAACAGGCTGGATGGTTCAGGGATTCCCATGAGACTCCTTTGGCCAACAATTCAACTGGGTGTAACCCAATCTTGGTACCAGTAGCTTCATTTGGTGACAAAAGATGGCCAGTTGAGACTCTGTCTCCCTATTATCCAGCAGGTTCACTGAGAACACCTGCACATATGTATGTATTTGAGGACGTGTCGACTGTATTAGGTTTCCATACTACCAGTAAAATGGCCCCTATTCTAGCTGTCTGTCCTTGTGTTCCCTCCTTTGTCCCTTTCTCCTCCCCGACTCTCCACATGATTCTCCCATTCCAGTCCTGGAATAACTGTCTATTCTACTTCGCATTCTCAGTGAGATCTTCCCATTCCCTCCCCCAGTCCCTTGCTCTATTCCAACCTCTGTGGTTCTCTGAGTTGTAGCTTGGTTAGATAGAGTTATTAGGTAATATCACATGTAAGCAAATGCATACCATATTTGTCCTTCTGGGTCTGATTTACCTCACTTAAGATTTTTTTTTTCTAGTTAAAACCACTTACTTGCAAATTTCATGATTTTTTTTTTAACAGCTGCCTAGCACTCCATTGTGTAAATGTGCCACATTTTCTTTATCCATTATCTTCTGTTGAAGGATATCTAGGTTGTTTTCAATTTCTGGAAAGCATCAATGGACATGGTTGAGTAAGTGTCTCTGTGGCAGGGGAGAGTGTCCTTTGGGTATATGGCCATGAGTAATATAGCTGGATCTTGAGTTAGATTGACTTCCAGCTTTCTGAGGAACTGCCACACTGATTTCCACAGTGGCTCAACAAGTTTACACTCCCACCAGCAACGGAGGAGTGCTTTCCTTGTTCCACATCCTTGCCAGTTTAAAAAAAAAAAATGATCTTATCCATTCTGACATGTGTAAGATGACATCTCAAAGTAGTTTTAATTTAAATTTCCCTGATGGATAAGGATGTTAAACATATCTGTTTCTCAGCCAGTTGAGTTTCCTCTATTGAGAATTCTCTGTTTAGATTTGTATTCAATCTTTATTTTGGCTACTTGTTTTCTTGATATCTACTTTCTTGAGTATTTTATGCATTTTAGATATTAGCCCTCTATCAGATGTATTGGAGTTGTGACGAACCTATTCCCATCTTGTAGGCTGCCACTTTATTCAAATGATAATGTCCTTTGCTTTCCAGTTTCATGAGGTTCCATTTGTTAATTGCTGATCTTAGTGCCTGCAGTAGCAGGGTTCTGTTCAGAGAGTCATTTCCTGTGCCAGTGAGTTCAGGGCTATCTCCAACTTTTCTATCAGTGTATCTGAGGTTTCCCCCATTTTTTTGAGACAGGGTTTCTCTGTGTATCCCTGGCTGTCTTAGACCAAGCTGGCCTCGAACTCAGAGATTTCAAATTCAAAACTGCCTCCCTAGCACTGAGGTTAAAGGTGTGCACCACCTCTACCACGCTTCAGTGTGTCTGGTTTTATGCTGAGGTTTTGATCCATTTGGAGTTGGGTTTTGTGCAGAGTGATACCTATGTATCTGTTTGGAGTCTATATACAGCTATCCAGTTTGAACAGCACCATTTGTGGAAGATGCTGTCTTTTATCCACTGTGTAGTTTTGGCTTCTTCATTAAAAATCAGGTGTCCATTTATGCCTGGATCTTCAATCTAATTCTATTTATCAATGTGTCTGTTTTTTTTAATGCCAATACCATATTGTTTTTATTACTATAGCTCCGTAGTATAATTGAGTCTCAGAGATGCAGTTTTTGTACTACGCAGGATTATTTTAGATATCTTTGGATTCTTGTGTTTCCATATGAAGCTGAAAATTGGCCTTTCAAGATCTGGGAAGAATTGTGTTGGAGCTTTGATAAGGATTGCATTGATGCTCTAGTTGCTTTTGGTAGGGTGGCCATTTTTACTATGTAATCTTACCAATCTGTCAGCATCTTCCATCTTTCCATCTTCTGATATCTTCTTCAATTTCTTCAATGTTTTCAAGTTTTTATTATACAAGTCTTTCGCTTGGTTAATTAGAGTTACTTCAAGATATTTTATATAATTTGAGGCCATTGTGAAAGGGTTTTAAAAAATTATTTCTTTCTCAGTTTGTTTATTATTTGTACATAGGAGGATTACTTGTTGTGGGGGTTGAATGCTGGAGTTCGGTTGTGACTACCTGTGGTCTTATGGTCATTCTAGGTAAAGGGGACATCCCTACTCAGCCGTGATTGGCTGTTTACACTTGAAAGCCCTGTTGAAGGGGTGGCATCTCCTTTCTTCCTCTTAGATGCTTGCCTCTTTTCATGACTATAGTGACAAAATAAATAATCCATTGTTGATCACATCGCTCTGGCTTTTCCTTAGCCTCATTTTCATTCACAAGTTGCCTTAACGATAATTCTTGTCCCCAGTGTGTAGCTTCTCATTAATTTGTCAAATAAGCACATGGCAGAAACTTGTTTTCTGTCTTATGGTAAGCCTGTCAGGTCTTCCGGTGCATCCTAATGAACACGCACGAGAAACCTCTCCGTTCTGCTGCAAGGCTTTTTGAGCAGAGAAGAAGGCTCAGAGCAGGTCTGGTAGAAGAGTGACGGTAGGCATATCTGCAGTAGGACATTTTCCTCGACACTGTGCACCTCAGTTTTATTCTTGTTACCCCCATAAGTAACACTGAGGGGCTGGTCATGATCTGCTATGTCCATCGTTTTGAAAGTCTGAATCTGTAGTGCTGGCATGGTGGGCCCTAAGAACATCTGCTTGCTGTTCAGCCTGTTCTGCTCACTGATCAGCACAGTCACTAAGTGGTCCTGTCCTACTATTGCTCTAACAAGTGAGCAAGGACTCAGTAGCTCAATGCCTCTCCATTTGCTGTATTCTAGCTCTAGGGCTCTTAGGTCTTGAGTTGGGGTGTTGGTATGACTGGCTGCTCCAGAGCATCCTTTCTCCTGCCTTTTCCAGTACCTGGTGGGCTGTCTTTCTTCCTTATGGTGCCTTCTAAGGGTGCAGGAAGGGTTTGTTTTCTCTGAGGATTAAATAATTGAAAGGAGGAAAACAAGGTTTGCCTAGCCAAAATTTATTTAAAGCGAAAGTAAATGAGAAGAGCTCCATGTGGTGGCACATGGCTTTAATCTCAGCACTTGGGAGACAAAAGTAGGAGGGCCTTAGTGAGTTCAAAGGCAGCTTGGTCTCCAAAGCCAATTTTCGGCCAGCCAGGGCCTACATAGTGAGACCCTGTCTCAAAAAAAAAAAAAAAAAAAAAAAGTGAGAAAGCCCAGTCTTCATCTGAGGAGTATATCCAGAAAGTGCTTTTTTTATTTCTTTTCTTTTTTTTTTTTCAGAAGCTCTTTATTTTTTATTTTGGGTAAAGACCTAATCAGAGTGGGTGCAATTTATTTATTTATTTATTTATTTTTATGCCTCCTTGTACTTGCTTGATTTTACTCTAAAATGGAAGGGTGGACTGCTAGGCAGGCTACAGGACTGTACATGTCTAGGGCAAGCCAGCAGACTATGCATGTCTGGAACCATAGGTGCTTTTTTTAGGGGGGAGTACCCTAGAAAAAGAACTTCTACCATCTGTTCTCAGGAAAGCACCCAGAAGTTGGACACTATCTTGGCAATCTTAGGACATGTGAGGGTGAAACTATGTTCACCCAGCACCCCCTTTCTCTGGAACTGGCTGCCCATCAAAAGGACCAAGTGACTCCTTATCTCTCTCTTCGATTTTCTCCCCCTGCTCTGGGGGACTTTGCCTTCTCTCTGACTCTTTCCTGCCTCCCTCTTATGAGAACTCACATGGCTTAACTGGGATTCTCTTGGAATCCTGGATTGTCTTACCAAGATCCTGAATTTCTCCTACCTACTGGTTTACCAGGGGCTTCGTGCTGAGTATCTGTGTCTCCTGGAATCTGCGTGTGTACGTGGAAACACCAAAGTGTGATGGTGTCGTGAGGTGGTGCCTCCGAGGAGTTTGCTATATGAAGGGACTCTGGAGAGCTGCTGGTCCTGTCCACCAAGTGAAGGCACCAAGAATGTGCTGTTTCATCTAGAAACCAGCTCTCACCAGACACTTAGTCGGTGCCTTGATCTTAGCCTCGGAGACTTCCAGTACTGTGAAGAAAGCGAATTTGTTACTTACAAGATACCCAGTGTCTGGTGTTTTGTTATAGCAACTTAAATGTGCGGATACAGTACCTGAGCTAATTCACTCATAGATTCTGGGGGTTAGGACACTATCATGTTGATGGAATAAGAAGGGGACATCATCCTGCCTGTCACATATGCCCATCACTTTTCTGCTTCAAAGCACTTGATAGCAGTCCTGTGAAGATGGCTCAGTGGTCAGTGCGCTTGCTTTGCAAGCCTGAGGGCCTGGGTTTTTACTGCTATTACCCATGGCTGTTTGTGCCTGTAACTTCAGCATTTGTAGGCAGGGGCAGGGAAGACCCTGAGATCTACCTGATCATCTTGACTGCAAAAGGGAGCTTCCTATTCAGAGAGAGACCCTGTCTCACAAACACCACCTCACTCTGGCCTGTACAGGGACAGGACATGGTTACGTGCACTGCCACACTCACATGCATATACCACCCCCAATGTCTGTATGAACACACACACACACACACACACACACCCTTTCATGGTTTCTTGTTGAATAGAGAGTAAAACATTTTTTTCCAAACTAAACAAACAGGGTCTACAGTAAAACAGATTGCAATTTTATTTTCACCTTGATTACCAGGAAACTTTGATATATTTAAGCTAAATTATATTAATTGTGCTGAAATTTAAAATGTTATTCTATTCTTTAAGACTTTGTGAGACTTAGTTTTACTAGTTTTTGCTTCCCTGAAGAACCCAGTTAATGTTTTTATTTTGTAGATAGTTTTTTTGGTGTGTATGTGAATGTAATTATATATTTTGTATTTATTATATAATTTGTGTATATTTATATATGTTATAGAATTAATTTTTGTTATGTCTGTCTGTCTGTCTATATTTAGTTAGTTGGTTAACAACTTTTTTCTTTTTTTGGATGTAGAGTCTTGTGTAGCCTAGGATGGCTTTGAATTGGTTTTGAGGCTGAAGATGATCTTCAATTTCCTGATCCTTCTGCCTTTACCTTTGCAATGCTGGGATTAGCCACAAATTTGTACCACCATGCCTGGCTTTATTTGTCTATTATTTTCTGTGATAGCAATTCATACCAAGATTCCATACATGCTAGCTAAGTGCTTTTCCATTGAGCAATATCTGAAGTCCTAAGTTTTGTGTTTTAACAACAATTCAAATATTGCTTACATGTGTATATGCCATAATCCACTGAATTATACTTGAAAAGGATGAGATTATATGAAATATGAGTTCTATGTGATGCTGTTGAAACAACACACCAACACACACACACACACACACACACACCTAGCAGTTTTATTCTGTTCTTAAAAAAAGATTTATTGTTTTATTTGTGTATGTGTTTTTGAATTCAGATTGTGTATGTGAGTGCAAGTAATCAGGGAGCCAGAAGAGGGTGTCAGATCCCCTGGAGCTGGAGTTAAATGGCAGTTGTGAGCTACCTGGTGTGGGTGTGGGGAAATGAACTCAACTCAGGCCTTCAGGAAGAGCTGCAAGTATTTTTAAACCTTGGGCCATATCTCTGGGGCCATCTACCTTCTCTCCCTCCCTCCTTCCCTTCTTTCTGTTCTTCATCCCTCCTTCCTTCTCTTCCCTTCTCTTCCCTTCCCTTCCCTTTTCTTCCCTTCCCTTCCCTTCCCTTCCCTTCCCTTCCCTTCCCTTCCCTTCCCTTCCCTTCCCTTCTCTTCCCTTCCTTTCCCCTCCTCTCCCCTTTCTTTCATTTCCTTTTTCTTTTCCTTACCTTTCCCTTCCTTCTTTACTTGTTTGTTCCCTCCCTTCCTCCATCCCTACCTTTCTTTCCCTCCCTCCCTCCTTCTCTCCCTTCTTCCCTCCCTCCTTCCCTTTCTTTCCCTCCCTCCCTCCTTCTCCTCTTCCTTCCTTATTTCTTTTCTTGTTATTAGTACAGATTAACTGTACTAAATTCTGGGGTTCTCTGTTGCACTTTTATACATGTGCATCATCTATTCTGATTGATCTCACCCTCATGGTCATATCTCCCTCATATTTTCTACCCCTCAAGTACCCCAAAGGAGAACTTCCCCACGATGGTAACTCAGTGCTCATCACCCAAGTGCAGAGCTGATGCTGTCTCTCTTGCAGCTGCTGACTGTAGATGTCAGATGCATGTCTAATAGATTCCACCTTTCAGTTTTGGTGATTTTCATTTCTTTCATATTTGCATTGTCGATAATGCTGTGGTTTAGAAAAATATGTTGGTTCGTAATTCTGTTGAAGAGAAAAAACAATTTTCTTTGCCCTGTAATTAAAAAACACTTCAGTTTTAGATTGATAAATAAGTACCTATTAAAGTGACCAATATAGTGACTTTTAAATTTCTGCATCTTTCGGTTTCTGTCCACTCACCTCCGTACATGACACTGCTGTCTGCACAGCTCCACTTATTAATGGCATCAAGTGCATTTTGTTCCATGGGCATCATAAACACTCATCCTACATCTCTAGATGTGACTGTTCTAGGCACTTCTTACTGGTAGAAGTACACAGTGGATGCCTTTTGTGGTGGTGGATTGTTTCACTTAGATGATGACCTCATGATTTATTCATTTGAAGCATGCATTCAAATAACATTCCATCGTGTGTATGTGTTTCTGTTTCCTCTCATCTGTCACTTAGCCGTGAGCTCTCCTCTACCTTTTTACCACTGGAATAGTACTTGTGGATTGGATGTATATATCTGTAAGACTTTACTTTCAATTGTTACAGCATCTTAAACTGTTTGAGGAAGTGGCATTGGAGTTGGAAATTTTACATTCCTGTTTACAGTGAGCAACGCTCTGTCTTTTTGAGATCCCCAGCCAACACTGTTCTCTTCTGCCTCTCTCTTTGGGTGCTTAGTAACCTAATGAATGTAAGGTGCAGCTCATTCTGCCCTTAGGTTCTTTTCCTTTGTGAGTGATGTGGGACTAGCTTTGCATATATATCTTGACCATTTGTGCATTTTCAAAAAAATACATATTCAAGTCCGTTGCATGTTTATAATTATTTTTGTTGTTGAGTAATGAGTGTCTTATACATTTGGATATTAACCCTGCTTCAGAGATATGCTTGGATAGTGTTTTCTCCCCATGTATGTAAAATTGCCTCTCACTAATAGATTGTGTCTATTTAATGCATGTGTCTATTTCTTTTCCCGTCGCTATGGTTAAATACTCTGATAGAAGCAGGTTGAGGGAGGAAGGGCTTATTTTGGCTTATGGTTCCAGGGAGATGTTGTCCATTGTGGAGAGGGAGACATGGCAGCAGGTAGGGAAGACATGATAGCAAGAGCAGGAGGCTGGGTGGCCATGCTGCATCTCAGGAAGCTAGCAGTAAACAGGAAGTGCAGCTGAGCTCAGGGTCCACTTCCAGTGCTATATTTCCTCTAGCAGAGTACCACCTGCTAAAGGTTTCACACTTCCCAAATAACCCCAACCCTCTCACACACACAGTACATCAATGTGTAGCTCCTTTATGGCTGAACCGTGAAGCCAGACATTTGTTCTCTATAGTCTGTCACCAACTTTCCTTCGCTAATTTCATCTCCTTGGCACTGACATATACACCCAGATTCAGGCAGCATGGGGGTATATTTAAGACTCACAGGACTTAGCCTGGGTTTTTATAAACTTGTCCCCATAGCCCCTTATTTTACGTATGTCTCTTTCCAATTAGCAGAGACACATTTGATTTGTCTTAAGCAAGGGGAGAAAGTAACGAGACTTCTGGTGGCAAAACTCAATTCTGGGCACAGCTTGAGGAACAAAGAATAGCACTAGGGTTCATTTTTTTCTTTCTATTTTTTTCTCCTCTTTTCTCTACTTTGTATTTTATATTTAGGTTCCATGTGGTGACAAGATGGTTGACAACATCTCAAGTTTTATTGCATACCTGTGAGTGTCTGGTCAGTGGGATTGAGTGCCAAACCTGGTCAGCTAGGTACTACACTTCAACTACTCCGGGACTCTGGAATAGGTTGGGTACTGACATCATCACACTGTTTGGTGTGACTGTCTCAGTTTTAGACCCGTAGGTCCCCACTAATATCCTGTGACTGAGATTGGGAAAAGGTTATTGTATGAAGTAGAGATTTGGTTTTTTTATCAGCACCAATGGTAATGGACGCCACTGTCCCCAAATTGCCTGTTTTCAAAGCTTTTCCCATATAGACTATAATCTAAAATCTGTTTTAAGAGTGTAGCTAAAGGGGCCGGATAGATGGTTCAGAGGTTAAGAGCACTGGGTGTTCTTTCAAAGGTTCTGAGTTCAATTCCCAACAGTCACATGGTGGCTTATAACCATCTTTAATCGGATATTGTGCCCTTTTCTGGTGTGTAGGCACATGCAGGCAGAATACTGTATAAAGAATGAATACAATTCTTTTAAAACAGAGTCTAGCTAAAGTCATTATCTTTTATTCACTTACCAAATTCATATTCTCTCTCTCTCTCTCTCTCTCTCTCTCTCTCTCTCTCTCTCTCTCTCTCTCTCTCCTCTCTCTCTGTATGTGTATAATATATATACATACACACACACACACACACACACACACACACACACACACACACACATATATATATAATATTACGAGAACTACTTCAAATGTCAGTCCTTACCTTCCATTTTGCTTTGAGACAGTCTCGCCCTTTGCAGTTTCTTTGAATGCTAGGCTAGCTGGCCCACAAGTTTCTGTATTCTTCTGTTTCCACCTCTCAGAATCCTGAGGCGCACACAGATATATGTGCTACTGTGTCCAGAGATTTTTTAATGTGGGTTCTTGAGATCTGAACTTAGGCAAACTTTATCCCATGAACCATCTCTCCTGTTCTAGAATTTTCATCTTTTTGAGTTATTCCTTTTGCATTCTCAGCACAAACTTGTCTCTAATTCATCTGAATAATTATGGAAGAAGCACTAGAGTCCTATATATTGAGAACAGGTTGATCATTTCCTCCAAGTGACTCATAACTATGTGTGTGTGTGTGTGTGTGTGTGTGTGTGTGTGTGTAATAGATGCATGCATAACATGATGTGGGTGTGGTAGGAGTGAGCAAGTGGTTGTGTATACAGGTGGTTTCCTGGTCTGTCACCAGCTCAGTTGTTTGTCTCGATCTGTTTGTGTATATGTAGATAGTAGTCATCTTTCCTGGGCCTGCCCATTTGGGATTTTTCCACTTACATGTCTAGAGTCAGCTTGCTGTTGGTTGGGTGATGGGGTGACTGCAGCCGCAGCCTGAGCTGGTTGACATGGTCACTAGGTTCTCCAGACAGCCAACCAGAAAACAAGCTACAGTATGTGAGCACCTTTGCATATGTCTGCTACTGTCTCCTTGGCCATACGTAGTCACCAGTCCCATGCTCCTTCAAGGCGACAGAAGAAAAACCAGCTCTTGATAGGAGCTATAGTCACTCTGAACGGACATAGCTTCAAGGAAAGGAGGAAAGCAGCACATTTTATAGTCCACTGTGTTGAATTTGTGAGATACTCGGGGGATAGTAATTTCAAGACTTTGGTGTCTGGCTGAATGCTGGAGATGAACAGGAAGGAAGTAAGGGGCAGGGTTGTGCAATTTGTATTTGTTTTCAGCCAGAATACAAACAAACATCAGGCAGCATTATGATGAAATACAGGAACTGTTACCCAACGCCCAGCAGAAAGAGTTGTACTTATGAGACACATCTTTGCTTTGTAGTTGAGTCACAGCATGTTGTAGCTTTTGCTCCTTGTCTGAGAATGATGACGTTGGGTCCTATTTGTTCACCTTTGGAATAGGAGCCGCCCTGCCAGTCCACAGTCCGCATCTCCTTCCAGCTGAACCTTGTTCCAGAGACTCCATTCCAGGAAGTCCCACCTAAAAGATGAAAATCTGTAAACCTGTGTTCTTCCTGCCAGGATACATTTGATGCATTTCTATTTTGAGACTTAGCTTTTTGGTTTGGGGCCTTTGTATGAACTTGTAACTAGATCCAAATGCTTTGCAGTTGTAAGGAGATGAGGTATAGGGACATTCACTGATAATCTACAGCACACTCCAGGGATGAGGCTGGGGACCAGGTTTCCATGGCTTGACCTCAGCACAGATGTCACAAGAAGCAGGCTTTAAGTAAACGTTTTTGAAAGTGGGAAGACTTAGAATTTATTTGGTGCTTCTTTGGATTTTGACTTTATACTCTACAAAAGATTTCCAAACGAGGCATGGTGGTGCGTTCCTATAATCCTAGCACTTGGGAGACTGATGCAGGAGGATTGCTATAAGTTCAAGGCCAGTCTAGGATATATAGTGAAACCTTGTTTCAAAAATTGCAACAAACAAGCAAGACAAGATTTCCAGAAGCACACCTGAAAGCTGGACTCTATTTTAAAAAATCTCCTTGACCTAATTTTACAGTAAACCAACTCCACATTTGCCTAAAACATGTGCTTTAGGCTCAGTCTTTCTGTTCCTGGCCTGTGGTTCTGAAGAACACCCAGGTTGGCTCAGCATGTGGCACAGGAGGATGCTCGCCTCACAGTGGCCAGGAAGCAAAAGAGACAACAAAAGATATGGGGACAGGATGCACCTTTCCAGGCCATATCCCCATTCCTCCACAGAGGCTGTGCCTCCTAGTTTCTACTGTTTCCTAACAATGCCATTAAGCTGTGAATCCATCAAGGGATTCATAAGTGAGAGTGAAATAGAATTTTGGGGCCATGTTAATTTATGAGTTTGGCATCGTGCTTCCCAGATTGTGGACTTACACATACACACACGTGATGGTTAATATTCTGTTGGCATGACACAGGCTAGAGTCATCTGGCAAGAGGGAACTTCAGTTGGGGAAATGCTTCCATCAGACTGGACTGTAACAGTTGTTTCCATTCTGTGGATCATGACCCATTTGGGGGTCGAAGTTGAAGGACCCTTTCCTAGGAAATGCATATCAGACAATTTGCATATCAGACATTTACATTATGATTCATAACAGGAGAAAAATTACAGTTAAGAAGTAGCAATGAAAATAATTTCATGGTTGGGGGTCACCACAATGTGAGGAGCTGACCCTAAAGGGTCATAGCCTTAGGAAGGTTGAGGACCACTGGCCTAGTAGCAAGTGTATGGGGCATCTTCTTTCTTAACAATTTATATAGGAAGGCCTGGACTTCTGTGATAATGTCACCCCTGGCGTGCACAAGAAACAAACTCAGCAAGCCATGGAAAGCAAGCAGGCAGTAAGCAGCGTTCCTCCACGGTTTCTGTCTCAGTTTCCTGCTTTAGTGTCCCTCAGTGGACTCTGAGCCTTAATATCTAAGCCAAGTAAATTGTTTCATCTCCATGTTGCTTTCCTTCATAGTGTTTATCATAGCAATATAAAGCAAACTAAGACAATGTGTGTGTATGTGTGTGTTTGGTGTATGTGTGTTATATGTGTATAAGTACACATATATGTATATGTTTATGTATAAGTCTATGTATATGCATATAAGCTCATGTAGAAGTATATGTATATATCTTCCTTTTACCCCCAAGTAATTGGCAAATAGAATCTTTTTGATCCAGCCAGAAGTCTACCAGCTGGCTACTAAGCTTCTAACCTGAACATTTGGTTTGGGGCTATGTTTTATCCATGACGGCATCTATCTTGAAGGCAGATGTTGGGTTACTTTGTAAAGAGCTCATCGAGCTAGTGTGGTTATGGTACTGTGGTCTTATTGTTCCCTATGGCTTTTCAAACTACAAGGGAAGAAATGAAAGCAAAGCTCCTGTGTACTGAATTAATTCTCCAGGATGGGTAAATACAGGGGGAATGACACTAGTTGATTGGTGTCCTCTTCCTTTAGTTTGTGTTCATGGAAGTGGCCACTTAAGTCTCAGGCTCTGCGTCCCTATTAACAGAAAATAAATCCTCTTGGACCTACTGAGGTTTGCCCTGAGATACTAGAAATTTTAAGACTGCCTTTTATTACTTTTAAAAGAAGTGTGTGTGTGTGTGTGTGTGTGTGTGTGTGTGTGTGTGTGTGTGTGTCCTTGAAGCTTCTCAGAGAGTGAATGGTGTTTATATCCATTGATTCTGACACTGGGCCCACTTTTAAGTGAGTCATTGGGACAGGGTGTAAGTGGAGCAGCTTTGCAGTTCCAGTGTCTTGGATGACACCAAACACAGGTAAGGGTGCATCTTTGACTGATTGTGTAGACTGGGAGGTAAAGAGATGGCATTTTCTGAATCTGGCTTGTCTGCTTTGGATTCTTTCTTCCCATACCTGCATCTGATTCACTGTTACAGAGCAAATTAAGCCTTCATGGGTGACATGGTTCTTAAATCTAAATTCCAAGCACAGGAATAAAGAGAGCAGCCTTTTAAAAAGAATGGCTCAACATCTCACTCATTCCTTTCATGAAGTTTGTGACTGTTTCTCCATGAAGTTCAGCTAACGCACAGGAGAGTGCACTAGCTCATACTAAATGTTTTCAATGTTCCTTTGCTCAAATATAAGCTGAGAATTAAAATGCCATTTTTGCCATTTAGCTTTATGACTAATTATTGCCTAAGTGGCAATTGGATTTCTACGTTGGGCGGTCTCACTGTGAACCGCCAACTAGGATTGCTTATCTGAAAGTTTACTGCAAAATCAAGCTCCGAAACGAACTGCAAACAAGCAATTTAAATTGGGACTGTATATTCTCTTAATTACATAGTCTGCTTGGTGGGGCTTACAGACAAGAGTCCATCTACTGCTCTCCTTAGTGAATGCTGGGGCATGCCAGTGCACCTTCATCATTCATATATATATATACATATATATGTACACACATATATACACACATGATAGATATTTCTAAACACACATATATATATTCACTTATATATGTCTACATACACACACACACACACACACACACACACACACACACACACATTCCGCTCCCCCAAATTTGATTAATCAGGTGATCACAACTGATCATCTTCCATGGTAGGATTTGGGTATCTCCCTTTGCCCCTGAAATCATAGAATGACGAGCTTTCTGAATTTGTCTGGAGTAAGTCCAGGAAGCTTTGTGAAGACAAGAATAATGAAAGCAGAAATACAGGGGGAAAGTAATCCCGTCATTACCGACAGTCTCAGCCCTTGATGTTATGGGAGCAGTGCGCAGCTGTACCAGGATAATGAAGGGAAAGAGAAGGCTTTTCACCTGCGTGTAGATGGCCATCCGCTTAATAGAAATATGGAAGCGTCAAACTCATTTCATTTGAGTGCTTGAGATTCCGCTTGAATTGAAGATGAAAGCTTGGAGTTTCATTACGAATAGGAGCTAAATTGTTGCTATTTTCAGAACAGATTCTGTTCGTCCTAAGTGGCATTCTTTTAATCTAGTTAATTTGAAACAGCTCAGATGAAAATTATTGCTGCTCAGGAACAGTGATTACCAAAGGGCCCGGACAACAACAGGTTGGTTGAGGAGCCTGCAAGGTTTTCACCAGCTCACATCAGGGCAGGAGGCAGCAGTCATCAGGCTGTTCCTCAACTCTGAAACCTTTGAAGGGATGATCTGCATGGGATGAGCATGCCATATTTTGACTCTGAGATAGACAAAGAAGGTTTTCCCAGTGCTGGGGGGCGGGGAGGGTGGCAGCGGTTCTTCATTGCACAGTCTGTGGTAGAGATTGCAAGCTTGGCTGTGTGCTAGGGTACTGTGGAAGTTTGTCAAACTTCAGCTATCTGGCCAGATCCCAGACCAGATTGGGACCTGGACTACCAAGTTTGGCAGTTCAATATGTCTCTCCCTAAAATATTCCTTGCCTTTTGAAGTAGAGAATGATTGTCAGTGGGTGAGCCCACATATGTAATCATAACCAATGTCCTCAACTGAAAAATAAGAGTGAAGTCAACAGTTTACAATTTTCCTCCATTAATGACACGAGGCAATTTTGGTCCACTAAGCACTTATCCCTGCTAAGTACTACTCAATAATGTGTTATCAACCTGGAATTCTATTCTGTGGATGTGTGAAATGAGCTGGCAAGGATGGGTATCAATAAGCGTCTCTAGGAGAGGACTTACCCCCAAGTCTTGAAACTAGTGTAAACCACTGGTAAGCCACTCAGTATGGAGAGTCTGGGGACATTTCTGACAGTCCCTTTGTTTTGGTAAAAATGGAATCTCTGCACCAGGCACAATGGCTCATGGTTAAGACTATACAAATGTATTTATTATGTATTTAATTTTATGTGTATGTGTATGAGTCGGTATGAATTTATGTGCCCTCTGTGTATGCCTGATGTTTGATGAGGCCATAGTGTGGTTAACCCTCTGGAGCTGGACTTGCAGACAGCTGGGAGCCTTCTGATGTGGTTGCTGGGAACCCTGGTCCTCTGGAAGAACCTTGCATGCTCTTAACCACTGAGCCTTGATGCTGACTCCCATGGCAGAGATTATAAACTGGTTAATATAGTTGAGGTGGCCCAACTTTGTTAAGAGCTGTGGGTCCATGTCTGGAATGATCACATCTAAATTGTAATGCATGGTTTTTAATCTGTAGGGCTGAGAGGCTGTGGCTCGTTTTTTAGGATCCCTTTGTATCTATGGCGCCCAGGACACACAGCTTCTCTTGTCATTTACTTTGTTGTCTTGGAGAGTTAAGCTTCCTTCTTCATGACAAGAAACCAAGGCAAGGTATTCGGGTATGCTTAACAAATGACCTTGAGGGCAGCTATGAATGTAACCCAATACAAAATTGTAAATTTAAATATCAGATTTTTCAACTTTTTTTTTTTCTTGATTCAGTTGCATGGCTCTCAAGAATAAACTTTGTAGATAATGATGTCTCGCAATGTTGCATGGAACTCTTTCTTGGTTCTTCTGATAGAAACAAAGGAAATTATTGTTGTTGGTTTTTTTCTTCACGTTATAGCATGCTCAAAAAAATATGGTCCCTTGCTTTTTGAGTTTGCTAGAATTTCCATAACAAAATACCACAAACTAGGATGCTTAAAGTAGTTGTGCCTTACTCTCTTACAGAGTTGGGAATGCCTGGTTTCCTTAACTTCTTGGGAGAATTCTGGCTTGGATCGTCCAGCTTCTAATAACTTCATGCTTTCCCTGGCTCACAGCACTTCTGATCCTGCCTCCTTTTTCATATGTCCTGTGCTTCTACTTTGCATAGCGTGTCTTACTATAAAACGGTTAGATTACATATTACATATGTCAACCATGACTGATTTCCAAATGGGAGGCTAGTATATCAGTATAGTGTGGTGTATACATATATATGCATATATATGTATATATATACACACAGTGTATATATATATGTATATATATATGTATATATATATATAGCATATATGTGTTTGCATGTACATGTGTGTATTTGTTGCAGTTAACTTGTACAGACTCTAACTGATGTGCCCTATGCTGCAGGATTCTGTGTGGGAGGAAGGTAAGGTGGTGGCAGATGGGCTGACAGCCACACAAAGTGGCCTTGTTTTGGTTCTTTATCATGCATATTCACCATCTGATTTCTGTGAATGTCTGCCATATATATGTCTACCTTGTTCTTTCAGTGAGCTTCTACACACCTTGGAGCTTGCCATAAAAACTTCAAAAGAAAGTTGTGTTCAGGAAATGAGCATAGATGCCAGAGAGTCAGAATTGCCAAAACGCAGCTCCCAACACATGTTAGTGCCATAGTGCTTCCAGGCGAGAGGAGGTTCTTTCTGTTTCTCAGTGATTCTGGGCCATGTGATCATTGGCCACTTTGTGGTCATTACAGTGCTGCACAACACTGTTTCATGCCTTAAGTGTGTCTGAACACATCAGATTTGAAGCCCTTTGAACTGCTGATTCAGGAGAGTCCTGCCTCTGTATGAAAATTGACCTTCCTGAGATTTGCTGTAAGACTCAAGTCACTTGAATGCATACAACATGATGTTTAAGCCAAAGGACAAAAAGGAAGAGGAAGAGGAGGAGGAAAAGCAGGAGGGAGAGGAAGAAGAAGAAGGAGGAGGAGGGGGTGGAAGAAGAAGAAGAAGAGGAAGAAGAAGAAGGAGAAGGAAGAGGAGGAGGAGGAAGAGGAGGAGGAGGAAGAGGAGGAGGAGGAAAAGGAGGCGGAAGTGTTCTTAGGGCTAGAGAGATGGCTCAAAGCATAAGGCAGCTGAAACCAAACTTAACAACCTGGTTTGATCCTGGGACCAATTGGTAGAAGGTGAGAACTTACTTATGAAGATGTCCTCTGACTTCTACATGTACACTATGGAATTTATGCACACAGGTGTACACATGCACAATAAATAATAAATGCTATACAGTTAAAATACTTTTATTTGTCAAGTTATTAAGTATTTTATTTTTATCCCATTTAGCTATATACTTTTTACCTAGTATGTTTTGATCATTTACATTTATTATAATGAACTTGGGTTTGGGCTTACATTTACCACTGACTAATTTTCTTCTTGTCACCTCTGCTTTTTGTTTCTTTGTTATTTTTTCAACTCTTCATATGACTTACATGAATACTTTATAGCACTTTAGCTTAATGGATTTTTTGAAAAATTCTGAGTTTTGTGGGTTTGTTTTGGGGGGGGTTGACCTTAGTAGCATTGAGTTTTTAGTGGTTACTATTAGACTGTAGTTATTCAAATTTACTAAAAAGTTGATATTTTGATACTCCCAGCAACATATACAGAGGCATATGCAATCATATCCATATTTTGCTTTTATATGTGTTGAAGAAATATCACTAGAAGATGTGATTTTTGCTTTTATGTCTTATTTTAAAATAGAAAGCAATGGGACATCAAATTAAAAAGTTGGCTCATGAGGCTGGAGAGATGGCTCAAGGTTAAGAGCACTGACTGCTCTTCCGAAGGTCCTGAGTTCAATTCTCAGCAACCACATGGTGGCTCACAACCATCGAGAATGAGAGCTGGTGCCCTCTGCTGGCATGAAGGTGTACAGGCACGCAGAGCACTGTATACATAATAAATAGATAGATAGATAGATAGATAGATAGATAGATAGGTCTTTTTTTTTTTTAAAAGTTGGCTCATAGCAAAGACTTGTTCTTTAAATAGAATGCCCAGAGAAGACCTTCCTGAGAAGGGAATGGTAGGAGAGAAGACTAAAAGGAAGTGGAGGGTCAGACTTCATGAATGTTCTAGGCAAGGGAACAGTTAAGTGGTGATGTGATGAGACAGAGGCATATCTGAGGGCCAGCACAGAGTCCAGTGTGGCTAGGAAGCGAGGGTGTGGTGGTGAGGAAGGCAGCCACGGAGTGGGGGCCTGAGCCCTAGAGACAGTGCTGTGGAAAGTGGCTGTTGTTGCATGCCATTGAGACTAATGGGGAAATGCTTTGTTTAAATTTTCACTTTTCCAAGGTTTTAACAGATACCAAAAGAAAACAACCTGAAAGGCATGAGGCCAGCTTTTTATAGAAATATGTGCATGCCACTTTTCTAATTTTGCACGATTAGCTGGATGAGCATTGAATCACATTGTGTGCATATGTATATGTGTGCATACACGTGAGTGAGAGAGTGTGTGTGTGTGTGTGTGTGTTAGTGCACATGTGTGGAGGACAGGAAGGCCTTGGCTATCATTCTCAGGAGCCACCTCCTCTCTTCTGGTCTCAGGGACACTTTGCTGACTAGGCTGGCTGGAGTGTGAATCCCAGGACATCCGCCTGTCTTGGTCTCCCTTGCACAGCACTACACATGCACGGCAAAGCCTAATTTCAAAG
This sequence comes from Acomys minous, assembly GCF_964271855.1. Classification (NCBI taxonomy): domain Eukaryota; kingdom Metazoa; phylum Chordata; class Mammalia; order Rodentia; family Muridae; genus Acomys; species Acomys minous. Next base: position 47,203,899 of record NC_140500.1, read on the forward strand.
TTTAATTTTTTAAACGTGGGCCCTGGGGCCTTGAACCAAAGTCCTCATCCTCAAAAGGCAAGTGCTTTACTGACTGAGCTACCATCCTAACACTGCTTTACGTATCTTGATTTTTAAACTGTGAAATTAAATGTGATTTTAGGAGCCTGGAGGCAAATGAAATAATGGCAGGCAGGCTAATATTAGGCCTGCTTTTGAATACTTTTTTTTTTTCTTTTAAACCATACAACAAGCAACCCCATTCTCTAATCTTTATGGAGAACAATTGTCTGGGCATAGATTGCTTCAGATCTGAATTGTGTTCTTTGTGCCTTCTGCCGTTTGAAACTGTAGTCAGGAACCAGTGCACCTTAGTGGAAAGCCAGGTGAAAGCATTTCATTTGCAAGCATCACTGCCTGAGGTGATTAGATGTGACCCGGCGAGGTGAATCATGGGGCTTCAGTTTGCAAGTGGCTCAAGGACACGTCCCACAATGCCAGTGGGTTGTAGCCCTCCCTCTCCCTTCCTCTTGACATGGCAGCCTTTTGGACATCCATCTGGCTTTATTGCCTGAGAGGTTTATTATACTTAGCACAGCGTTCTCCACAGCCTGGTGATATAATTATGATGGTTATCCTCTCCTTATCTTCCTGCACTCTCCCGTTTATGAGATGAAAGCCCCTGGTATAAATATGTGACAATGAGGGCACGTGCTTTTTCTTCTTTGCAGCCTAATGGCTGAACAGCTGGGAGTTAATGAGGTTTTAATAGTGAGTGTGGGGGGCTAGTTGGTTGCAGTTGCTGTCTCTGCTGAATACTCTGAGGTCTCGTTGTTTTCTATTTCCCTTTAACATTAGCTTTATTGATACCTGCAAACACCTGCTTAAGATTCACCCAGCATGGAACAGACATATTTCTCATTGGATCACCTTGGCCTCAGCCAACTCCTCTTTAATTATGAGGCTTCCGCGCAACTTCACGGGAGGTTTTATATCTTCATTTTTAAAGGACCTCAGAAATGTTCCATGGGCTGAAATTTGTATTCAGCACAAAAAACAGATTCTTGCATGAGCTTCCATATATATATATATATTTTTTTTTGACCCTTCTCAGTTTTCTGCTACAGCCTTACAGGCAAAACAAGACAACAGCCTTCACCCACTAATACGGGTTCCTTGCAGCACTTAGCTTTTAGTTCCCATTGATCTCCTTTCCTAAATCTAAATTTCCTCAGACCTATTCATTTTAAATCCCAGGCACCGCATAATTTCTTGGAGTGGGAAAGAAAAAATTAGCAACAACATCTTTAATGCGGTTTGTGGACCGCTGTTTAAAGTGTGCGAGTCATGTGCCTGATTTTTTTCTCATCTGCTATTTGGAGTTACCTTGTGAGATCAGCTGGACAAGTGTTACTGCCATTTCACAAAGTAGACAGCCAAGGCATGCTGCATTATTCCTCAAGGTTAAGTGGCAGCTGAAGTCCACACATGGGCATGGTTTGACTGGAGACAGGGTGAAGGGCAGTGAAGACACCAGTTCTGGTAACAGCACTTTCCTCCCACGCATTCAGACACGTATGTACTGTTTATTTTATATGGCAGGCTTTATGCAATTATTTTTCTAAATTAATTAATTCATTTGGTTATTCACTTTACATCCCGATTGTAGCCCGCTCCCTCCTCTCCTCTCTGTCCCCCCCTCCCCCCCCCCGCTTGTCCCCTCCCCCTCCTGTATTCTTAGAAAAGGGAAGCCCCTCCCACCTACCCAGCTGCTTTAGGTCTGAGCCTGTCCTCTTCAGCTGTGCCTCTGGCAAGGCAGCCCTGCCAGGGGGAAGTGATCAAAAAGAAGTCAACAGAGTCCATGCCAGAGGCATCCCCTAGTCAGGGGAACCACAGGAAGCCTGAGTTAGCTTCATGGAATTCTTCACAGCAGCCTACAACTTGCTTAGCCTATTTGTGTAATGTTGAGGGTAAATAGATGTGGTAAATCCCCTGACACTGTTAACTATACTATGCTGTGCTTGCAGAAAGGAGCCTAGCGGAGTTGTCCTCTGAGAAGCTCCTCCCAGTAGCGCTTTGAAACAGATACTGAGACTCAGCAGCCAAACGTTGGGCTATGCGTAGTAGAGCCTTGTGGAAAAGTGGGAGGAAGGAGAAAAGGACCTGGAGGTGACAGGAGCTTCACAAGAACCAAATAACCAGGGCCCTGAGGGGCATGCTGAGACTTAAGCACCAATCAAGAACCATGCATGGAGTGGGCCCAGGCCTCCTATACTGATGAAGCAGATGGGCAGCTCAGGCTTCATGTGGGTCCTCTACTAAGAGGAGCTGGGGCTGGCTGTCTCTGATATGTACTTTTTGATCACTTCTCACTAGCAAGACTGCCTTGCCAGGCCACAGGGGAAGAGGACATACTGAGTCCTGATCTGCCAATGAGTTTGGGTGGATGGGAAGAGGAGGCTCCCCTTTTAAGAGGAATTGGAGAGGGGGAGGGGGAAGTGGGAGAAAGGGTGGGGCTGGGAGGAGAGGAGGGATGGGGCTATGACCAGGGTGTAAAGTGAATGATAAGTACATTTTTAAAAAAGAAAAGGAAAAAAAAATAGATGTGTCAGTAGCCATGTAGGCCCCTCTTTTGTCTTGTGGGGACTTATTGTGGTTTAAGTAGTCCCTTCTTACTGTCCAATTAGGTTGCTTTTTACTTATTAGTTGGCTTTGTATTTTATTTTATTTTATTTTTTGTTTTTCAGCTTACCCATTGTTTTTATTATTATTATAGTTCTTTTTTTACATATGCGTTTGTATTATTACACATAAATAAAATAAACTACATACAGGAGGAAGAGACATGAAACAATCAGAAATTATATAAATGTTGTATAAGTATTACATTCATAGTGTTTTGGCTATTTCTATTTGGTTGGCTTTGTATTTTAAAGGAGTGTTTGGACTGGCCATGCCTGTGGTCTGTGTATACATGTTGTACATAAGCCTAAAGTACCCATTCCTGGGGAGTAGCATTTCTGAGTTAAAGGTTACTTAAAAATCTGATGCATATTTTAAAAAAGTATCTTAGCATTTTATCATAATATTTATAGAGTACAAAAGTAACATGAAAAATTATTCCTTCTGCTCATGACCTCTCCAAATACTTTGAATCATCAAGCTTTTCTGACTGACAATCTGAGCTATTTTAGTTAGCAGTTTTTTAGTTATTAATGATATTTTGTATAGGGTTATAAGTAGTGTGCATTTCAGATTCAGTTTTCTGGTTATTTTTGGGAGAGCCTCAATGACCTTTTTTAAAAAGAATTATTTCTTTTATTTTTGAGCTAATAATATAATCACATCATTTCCCCACCTTTAAATCTTTCCATATACTCTTTGATTCAATAATTATTTAGCAGTATGTTCAGTTTACTGTTTCCCCACTGGTTTTCTCCGTATTGTTGGTTTCTAACTTAATTAAATCATTATTTTGCTATCCTATTCTTTATAATTTTCATATACTTGAGTTTGTGAAGACTTATGGCTATAATATGCTGTATTCAGATAGCTTACCATACCTAGCCACACCTAGTGATGTGTGCTCAGAAGTTACTGGGAAGTGCTCCATCCATCTGCAGTACAACTGGTCTACTAACTGTTGCTCTACATGTAATGTCTTTCTTGATTTAGTATCATGGCCTATCAAGATAACAGAATTAAAAAAATCTCTAGTCTAGCTGTATGTAGGATTTCCTCTTTCTGTCTTTAATTTCCCCATTTTTGCTTCACTTATTTTTTAAGGACTCTACAATATACTTTCATGATTTCTCTATCTTTCTGATAAGCAGACTCTTTGATTATAACATGTTTCTTTTTATCTATAGCAATATATATATTTTTGGATGTATTCTAACTATTCCTCATATACTCATTGAAACTATATTTTAATTAAAAATTTAAATTTTGTGTATGGATATGTGCACTTGAGTGCAGGTTCCCATGGGGGTCAGAAGAGGGTGTTGGATGCCCTGGAGTTGAAGTTAGGGGTGGTTGCGAACCACCTGCTGTGGGTGTTGGAAATTAAGGATAAATGCTTTTTACTGCTGAGCCATCTCTCCAGCCAGTGATTCCAAACTTGTATGCATGACATATGATTTTTTGTTTCATTTGACAAACTCCATTTACTTTCAACTTTCTCGTGCTAAGCTGTAGATAACATGTCTGTTGTGAAACTGCTGCCCGTTATTGACCTTTTAGTCCTTTACCATAGATTGTAACTTCTAATATGGTTTTGGTTGAGTTTTGCTTTACTGCTTGTTGCTTTTTTTCTGTTCCCGCTTTCATTTCCTTCTTTCTTGTCCATTGCAGGGCTTGTTTGTTTGTTTTTCTGTATACTTTTTTTGCAGAATTCTGCTTCAGTTTTGGTTCTGTATTTCATCTGCACTTCTGAGGATACGATTCTGAATTCTGAGCTGGGGAGATAGGTCTGTGGGTAAAGTGATTGCTGTATAGGCACGAAGGCCTGAGTTTGGACTCCCACAACTCCTGTAAACCCATATAGAGTGGTGCGTATCTGCAATCCCAGCAATATAGGAGGCAGAGAAAGGAGACTCCTAGAAGTCTGTGGCCTAGCTAAGCTGGCACACACAATCAGTAGTGACTAGCAAGAGATCCCATCTTAGACAAGATGGAAGGCAAGGACTGATGACTGATTGACGTTGTCTCTGATTTCCACATTTGTCTAGCAGACAAACATGGGAACCTACACATGCACACATGTGTGTGCACACATACACAAACTCTAGGTTTGTTTATATTGTTGCTTCAGTGTCTCTAGGTAACTTCATTCTCCTTCCCCGCTCCAGTTTCCTCTTCCCTTCTCAAGACAGTCCCATTGTGTAGTTCTGAGTGGCCTAGAACTTGAAGTGTAGACCAGGCTGTCCTTGAACTGACAGAAGTCTGCCTCCCAGGTGCTAAGTGCTGGGACTAAGAGCACGTGTCACCGTGCCTGGAGCGTAGAGTCTCATCAGTCTGTGTTGATATCTGGGTAGAGTTTATAGACTAGGAAACTGAGCTTAGTGTTATTCATGCTCAGAAACAGGCCACAGGTTCTCTCTAGTGGTTGACTTTAGTCGGTCTCACCTGAAGGTGAATTGTGTTTGTGGTTCGCTGTTGCCCTCAGTGTCTCAGTCCCCTAAGACCCCCCCCCCATGCCTTTAGCAGGGGGCTGTTGGATGGCTGCCTGGGTCAGTGCTAGACCTGCCAGCATGTCTCTTCAGAGTTTCTCCTACATTCCCCAGCTTGAGAGGCCTGCCTGTCATCTGAACCACAAAGATACCCTCCCTTCTTGCTGCTCTTCTTCTTCATTAGTTGAGAGGGGCTGCTTGTCACTATGTACAGCCCTTGCCTTGGATACAATGCTATGTCTTGGCTCCGTTTTTTTTCCAGTTCCATCCTGGGCAGGCCTGAGATGCAAGGCTGCTGCTTCTTCTCATTGCTAGCTGAACTTTCCCTTGTACCTGGAAGGGAGCTTGGTGTGAAAGGGGAACAGTTGCTCCCCACCATGGTAGCTGACTTTTTTTTTTTTTTTTAAAAATCACTGTAGGATGCTGTAAATGACTGAGTTTTCTTTCTCCTCCTATAGGGTGTGTAGTGCATGTATTGAGAGAGTCACATGTTCCCTTCCCTAAAGGCAATTGCAGCCTCCTGTCTTCGCTGTGACTCTTGTAGAGTAAGTGAGAAGATTCCAGGAGCCCATGCTCTGTGCCTGTTCTCTGGTGACCTGTACCACATCTAGGACCTTGGAAAGCACACCCCTTCACCCCCAGCCCAGTGTGGAGTGCGGAGCTTTCTCAGTTTACGTTTGGCCCTCAGGAAATTGTTAGCATTTTGGCTGCTTTCTTATTGCTGGCTTTTATGGCAGCCTCAGTCTGACAAAAGTGAAATCATGCCCTCTGTGCCATTTGCCATCCTTCGGAAGGTACTTCCCTCAAATTCTTTGTGATTCTCTGATGGACTCACAGGTGTTACAGTTTTGCCAATTTGCTAGCTTTGTTTGTTGTTGTTTTGGCGAGAGCTGTTCTCTTTGCAGTTTCCTACATCTTAAGCTCTAGTGTGGAGCTGTTTGTATTTTGACTTTTCTTTTCCATATTTATAGTCATGTAATTTTTTTCACACACAAGATTTTCTTTATGCTTTGATTTGATGTTTTGATTAGAAAGGACTTCTCTATTATAAACTAACAGAAAATGAACCATGTTTCTTCGTGTCATATTTATATTTTATTATTTTACAATTGAGAAATTTTACCCGCTAGTGCAACACAGTATGTTAATTCACACGAATTTCCCTCTAGGCAGCTATCTGGTCGACCCATTTGTTGGATAAGTCAGCTTTTCTGTATGACTTCTCAAATGTGAGCAATCCCAGGTGAACGGCAGAGCAGGTCACAGGCACAACCCTCACCAGTGTGAGTGTGCCTTTTCTTGTGCTGTTTTGAGTTATTTTCTGCTTGAGTGGACAAGGCGTGGAAATGGTTTCTCTCAGTTTGTGCATTGCACAGCAGAGTCCATTGACGAGTTCAGTAGGCCTTTGCAGAGGCAAACGTCTTCTAGAAGCTTCCCTTTCAGTACAAATGTTCTTTAAGTTACATCTGCATTGCGTCTTGTCTCTTCTTTCTGTTGCTCAAACCCAAGGTTTTACATTTGCTAGGCAAGGGCTCCGCCCATGATAAGATTATATCTTTATCTGCCCATTGTCAGATAAAAATATTGTAAGTTAAACATATACTTGGCAGTATGGAGGTGCTTGGGAAAGCATGGGGCACCAGGTCCAATCCCAGTGCCCTTCTCTAAGGCAACCCTTAGGAGAGGCATTTAATAAGTAAGATACCACTGAACAGCCTGTCTGAGCAACATGGCTACCAGAGCCCTGGTTGTACTTGTGTGGATGACTGGGAGCTGATGCTGCCCACCACCAGGAAAGAGAATTACACTTCTTATCTTTCTAGTCCAGGGAAAGAGCAACATGGAAAATTCCAAGTGGAGTTTCCATTGACTGAAAATCATCTTCGCAGTACCATCCAAAAGTTGCATACACACACACACACACACACACACACACACACACACACACACACACACGGAAGCTGAACCATTATAATCAGGGGCTTCCAGCATCATCCCCTGCCCTAGGACTGAAGACAGGACATGGGCTCCAGTGCCTATCTTAGGTCTCTTGTGTCCCTGTTCCAGCCTAAGGTGACTCTGACAGTTCATGCTCTGGAGTGAGCTAGTGACGTCTTTGCCGGTTAGATGCTTTCTGCTGGGATCCTGGTTATAACCTAGCTGTGCTCTCTGGCTCTTCTTTTGTCAGCTTCTCACATGAACCGTGTTCTTCTCTCCTCAACCCCTGTCTCCCTGCATCCATCTTTCCTCGTCACAGGCTCCTCTACTAGGAATCTCCCAGCACTTCGCTAAGCATTGGATAAAAATTCAATCATCCCCATCGTGCCATTTTAGCTTACTTGGTGTGGTACAATGAAGAGTGTATCTGGGCTTTGCCTCTGCTTTCTGGTCTAGAGATAAACAACAACAACAACAACAACAATAACAACACCCAAAACAAACCAATAAAACAAACATCCTGAAAGTTCTAGCATCTATTTTTTTCTTTAATGCAACTATATTGACTCAAGTTGGGGCTCTTTATGATCTCAGCCTGGAGCCAGGTAGCCATAGGAATTAACTTTGGGTGAGAGGGTTGGGATTCCCACCTTCGGGTGGACGGAAGCTGGAGAGAGAACCCCACCTCTTCACCAGTGGCCCATGCTTCAATAAAGTCCAGCCAAGCGTTGGGCATGGAAATTTAGCTGAGCTTCACAGGAGCTGAAAGAAAACCATGAACACCATATTTCTTGGAGAGAGGGTGAGGAAGGCCTAGCCCTTGCTCCATGTGACTTCTTTATAACAAACTAACCAAGGCCCAAGAGCTGTCCTGACTTGATTCATTCCAGTGGATTGTCATAGTCAAGAGGATCATGGCGACCACCAAGCCCTGCCCCTCTTCCCGCCTGCCCCACTTTCAACATCTTCTCCCTTTGTCTCATTACTCAGTCACTTTCCCCCAGCTGTTTCATCGCCTCTATTGTCTACTTGACTCTGGCTATCTTAGAATGTGTCGTCAAAATATTTTCTACTTTTATCACCTCGGAAATATACGATCCTTCAGGTTTTATTTTTAATTGCTGTTAGACATCAGTGCTGAAGCTGCCATGGATTAAAAGTTCATGACAACTGGAGGAGGGATGTAGCTCATTGGCAAAGCTCTGGCCCAGCACGTGAGAAACCTTGGGCTCCGTCTCTAACAGAGAAAAGCGATTATAATAATATCAAGCTGAGTAAAAACGATACAAAATATAACAAGCCAACAACCTCAATTATGGGGAGTAAGTATCTTGACATTTGAATAGGGTTATATTTGGATTGTGTGTGTGTGTGTGTACATGTTTATATGTGTATACATGTGTGCATATAGAGGCCAGAGATTGACATATTGACGTCTTTCTCAGTCATTTTTCTATTGTGCGATGCTACGTTTGTGCATCTCGAGGTCAGAGGACAACGTAGGTCCTGGGGATCAAACTCTGGTCATCAGAGTTGACAACAAGCACTTTTGCTTGCTGAGCCATCTGGCTATCCCTGGCGTTTAAAAAGTAAATGTGATTCTGTGTCTAGCCTAGAGGACAGGCACCCTTGCAGGCTGTCTCCCTTGGGTTTTCATGATAAAGGGTATATTTGTCAAGTTGGTCAGCCTCCAGTGCAGCTTTTATGTAACAGTTGCTATCTTGCCTTAGTGTAAACCATGTGTGGAAAAATAGGATTAGAAGGATTTAATCCTTCATCCAAGAACTTAATGACTATTTTCAGTAGGGACATATGAATAAAGGGGTTATGTTCCTTTATCTACTGCCTTAGACAGAGTACAGGTAAGATTCCTAATATCCATAGATACCAAGATGGCAGTCCTTTGGTGTTTCCACTTTTGTCTTGGGGATTTTTCACAGTTGTTAGTCAGTAATCGTGAGAGGAATTGATGTATGTATGGTGTGTGGGTTCTTATGTAGGTCTGACAGATGCATATTAAGATGCTTCTATTAACCTGAAAATAACCTTAGTATTATAGTTGCTAGTGTTACAAATGTGTAGAAATGTACACATAGTTAAAAATGCACAATTCTTACATGTATCTATATAGAGCTGGGATAATGATGGTCAATTAAGATTTTAAAGCAGACAGGGTTTCTCTGTGTAGCCTTGGCTGTCCTGCACTCACTTTGTAGACCAGCCTGACCTTGAACTCACAGAGATCCACCTGCCTCTGCCTCCCTGAGTGCTGGGATTACAGGCGCACACCACCATGCCTGGCAATTATGACTTTTTGAACAACTTGCAATGGTGCAAACGTAATATTCATTTAGTAAAGCCTGTATCTAGAATCTTGATCTTTTCCTGGTGGCTTGTAGCATCATGTAGGACCAGGCAGGAGCAGCGTGATGCAGTACCCTGCTGATGCCACAAAGGCAAGAACAGCCGTGGTTGTGCATTTCTGTAAATGCATGCTGTATGTGGATACGTATGTGCATGCTTGTGTGTGAAGCTTTGGGAGCTGTGAAGCAATGTTTTGTGCACCTTAACTTTCTTATCTCCCCATTCTCCAGTTCCAGCTACTGTTATCTTTAAGTTGTTGTTGTTGTTGGGGTGGTGTATGTGTGTGTGTGTGTGTGTGTGTGTGTGTGTGTGTGTGTGTGTTATATTACCACCTTATTTTTGAAAATATACATGAATGAATGGTCTGGAGAGATGCTTCCGTGGGTAAGGCACTTACCACCAAGCCAGGCAACTTGAGTTCCAGTCCCTCAACTCATGGTAGAAGGAGAAAACAACTCTCTCAAGTTGCCCTCTGACCTCCATGTGCATGTCCCCACACATACACATACACACACACACACACACACACACACACACACACACAGAACAAACAAAGTGGAATTAAAATACGTCCATGTCCCATGATTTAGATAAATGTCCATTTTAGGTCTCCTAGGTTAAGCCTGAGTTTGGCGGGAAAGGGAAATCTTTTCTGAAGCCTGCCACTACTGGCTTTCACACAGTATTGCTTTTTATGTCAGTCTAATGAAATTGTTCCCGTCCTTCCAGCTCATGCTAGTGTTTTCCCTCCTGCTTTGCACAGCTCTTAGCATTTGGCTTTGTTATAGTGGCTGCTGCTGCTGCATTCGTAAGTGTGGATTTGAAAGACTCGGGATGTCTGCATAGCTGTAGCTGTGCCCGCATAGCTGTGACTGCGCCCTCATAGCTGTGGCTGCGCCCTCATAGCTGTGGCTGTGCCCAAATAGCTGTGGCTGCGCCCGCATAGCTGTAGCTGTGCCCGCATAGATGTGGCTGTGCCCGCATAGCTGTGGCTGCGCCCGCATAGCTGTGGCTGCGCCCGCATAGCTGTGGCTGCGCCCGCATAGCTGTGGCTGCGCCCGCATAGCTGTGGCTGCGCCCGCATAGCTGTGGCTGCGCCCGCATAGCTGTGGCTGTGCCCTCATAGCTGTGGCTGCGCCCGCATAGCTGTGGCTGCGCCCCGATAGCTGTGGCTGCGCCCTCATGGCTGTGCCTGTGCCCGCATGGCTGTGGCTGTGCCCTCATAGCTGTGGCTGCGCCCGCATAGCTGTGGCTGCGCCCCGATAGCTGTGGCTGCGCCCTCATGGCTGTGCCTGTGCCCGCATGGCTGTGGCTGCGCCTGCATGGCTGTGGCTGCGCCCGCAAGGCTGTGGCTGCACCCTCATGGCTGTGGCTGCGCCCTCATAGCTGTGGCTGCGCCTGCACAGCTGTCCTTTGTTCTGTGTACTAGGGAGTTAACTGAGCTCACATTATTCTGGTCAGGGACATGTATTGCTTCTTTGATGATTTTCCCTATGCAATTTGTTGTAGTCATCATTGTCTATGTTGAAAATAGGAGACTGGACCACTTGGTTTGTTTCTGTCAACTTTCAGTTAACTTTCCTAGTTCCTATCTCCTTGCCTTTATTTTTTTATTTTTCTGAGATATTCTCTTTAGAATAATGTATTTCAGCTATGAAATAGTCCAGTTGGTGCCATTACACTGTCTGGCTGATTCTTCATCAGTTTTCAGCTTCTCTGCAAAGCAGCTTGGCAGGGAGGTCGCAGGTGTCCTTTCAGGTCTTTAGCATGTGGATTTGTTCTTTGGGATAGAGTTTTGCTTTTGTTGAGTCATTTGCTATATGTGTTTGCGAAGTGTTTCTGGTTCTCTCAAAGACCTAGTGCAGTTCCAGTGCCCGTGTGTATGTGTGCATGTTTGTGTGTACATTTGTTGTTGTGTGTACAATCTTTCTAATGAGGAGACAGTAGCAGACCTAGAACCATGGCCCTTTAGTGAGAGTCCTCATCTCTTCCTTGTCTTTCTCTTCCTCATGAGGAGCACTGCTGCTGCCTCAATGCTATGGACCTCAATACTGCTGAGAGTGCTAGGGACCAGAGAGTGTGTAAAATTTATATGTTTGTGGGTTTTAGAATATTTGCATACATCTTTAGTTAATAAAAACAAACAAACAAAACAAAACAAACAAACAAACAAAAACCAAACCTTTTCTACAATATTTTGAGTCTCAAATAATTTTGGATTTTTGGATTGGAGATGTTCACCCTTCAACAGTGGTGCTCTTAGACTCAGACCTCAGGCTGCCTGTCCTTCTAGCTTTGTTTTGTTTGTTTCCTTTGGTCTCCAGCCCCTTACCCCTTCCATGTACTTTCATTTTTAAAGGCTATTTCATCCAAATTTGGTATATTTTAGCCAAAACATGGCATCTCGCAGGATGAGCAGGCCTTGAGCAGTGGCCACGTAGGTCTTGAGCAGTGGCCACGCAGGCCTTCTGCTGTTAACCTTTTATTGAAGCTCAGGTGGAATTCCTTAGTGGTGAATCCTTCTTTCCCCTCAGCATCCACTCTTCCTGCCTCCACTGTGATACTCCATCTTCCCATCCTCTGAAACTCTACTAAACGTTGTTTCCCTGCACTCACTCTTCCTGCCGGTTTTTTTGTTTTTTGTTTTTTTCTCTTCTGAACATGCATGGATCTTTTATCCTCCTTTACTATGGTTCTGGTAGGATATTCTAGAAGACAGGAAAACAAAAGAGTAGAGCTGGTTGTTAAATATGTTACTGTAATCTTTCCCTGGGATTGAATAAAACCTATGTAGAAACCCGCATCTGCTTGCCGCTGTTAAGGAGAAGCCTATGGTGCCGTGGCAGGTTAGAATGCCCTAGCATTTGTGTGTATGTGGGGGAAAAATAACATTTAGAAAAGAGAGTTTAAATAACACCTAAAATATCATTTAGGTTATGTAGCACATTATGTAGTCCATTGTGGGAGCCTTTTTTTTTTTTAACTTAAAAATAAAATGGAACAAAATTTCCTAAGGGGGAAATGTTAAAAACACAAACAAGCTTTTTATATTTTACATATATAAGTGCAAGCTCATCACTCGTTTCTGTGCTGAGATTTATATAGTTTGTCCACTGAGATGCTTCTGCATACAAATGTAACAGAAAACCAAATAAGAAATCCACCCTGCTGTGCACAAGATGTTGGCATCACAAGAGCAGGCAGTACGAGGAGGCCCGCAAGGCTCTCAGCAGGGCTTTTGCCTAATCTGTAACTTTTAGCTTGTGTTTGAGTTTATTCTAAATTTAATATGGATAGTTTTATAATTGGTCCAAGCAATTTTGCTCCTTAGTCTGTCCCATTTATCATGGATAAACCTTGCGGTCATGGGAAAGGCGAGGTCATGGGGGCTGGGAGGAGGAGTGCCCGCTGTGCAGGGGACGCCACTGGTTTGCTCTGTTGGTTGATCCTCCTGACGTGTCTGAGTCCCTTCTGTGCCTCCGCAGTGATGTTCTTCAGAAGCATGTTGCTCAGGGACCCTGGCAGAGCCTGGAGAATCGCTTTACTTGATATCCTCCCCTAAATGGCCCCATGAGCCTAGAACCTTTAGGCAGTTGTAAAACCAGAAGCCAAGCATGGGAACTGGAATGCCCAGTGCAGTCAACACAGCAAGATGAGGCCACTCAGATTGTTGGACAGACCCTAAATTTGGTCTAGGCTCGCTTTTTCACAAGAGACTTGAGGGTTAAAGGAGGTGTTAGACTAATGTTTGGGGGGGGGAATAAAAATATGGGTCATGTGAGAGGTGAAAATAAGATGGCCAGCTCTCTTGATCCTCAAATACAGTGAGCATCAGTCTGGTAAGAGGGATATTGTCATCTTGATTTTTACTCCCAGAATGTGTTTACTCTTTCCTTATTCTGAGAAATATAATGAAAACAATGCATTTTAAAGTGTATTTTCCTAACTTCTTTCCATTTTGGTTCTGGGGGGATCAGGCAAAGAGCCTTGAGCGTGCTGAACACACAACTACCATTGAGATACATCCTAGCTATGCTTTTTTTGTCTTTTTGATTGGTGCGTATAAATTACACAATGCTCAGTGTGGTCTTGGGCATGTGTATATACGCTTTGTACCAATCAAACCAACACCCCCAACTGCTGCATGCTGCTAGTTTTATGTCAACTTGACACAAGCTATAGTCCTCTGAGAGGAACCTCAGTGAGAAAATGCCTCCATAAGATTGGGCAGTAGGGAATCGTTTAGGTCATTTTCTTACTTGGTGATTGACAGGGAAGGTCCCAGCCCATTTTGAGTGGGACCACCCCTAGGCTCCTAGTCTTGAGTTCTATAACAAGGCAGGCTGAACAAACCACAAGGAGCAACCCAGGAAGCACCTCTCCTCCGTGGCCTGTGCATCAGCTCCTGCCTCCAGGTTCCTGCCCTGTTTGAGTTCCTGTTCTGACTTCCTTCCATGATGAACAAACAGTGCTATGGACGTGTAAGCCATATACGACCCTTTCTCCCCAAGTTGCTTTGGTCATGGTGTTTTATCACAGACAGAGTAACCCTAACTAAGGCGCTCTGTTAACTGTTATGCATTCCATCTGTTGTTTCTGCCTCTGCCTGTGAGAGAAAACATAGAGGACTGGTCCTTGTGCCCTGGTTGGCTTGATTCTACTTAGCATCAGGCCCTGCGCTTCCCATTTGTCTGTGAATGGTAGGATTTTATTCCACTGCATATATATTTTCCTTACCCACCTGTGCATTGATGGACACCTAGGTTAGTTCCTTATCGTGTGCTATTCATAGCACCACAAGAGACATGCATGTGCAGGTTTCTCATTGGCCATGTATGGAGTTCATTTTCTTGGGGTATATACTGAGAAGAGGGGTTGTTATACCAAGTGGCAGCTCTATATTTAGATTTAAAAATTAAAAAAAAAAACATCACACTGTTCTCTATCATGTTTGTACTGGTTTAGACTCTCTCCAACAGCGTGCAAGAGTTCCTTATTCTCCCTATCGTTGCCAGCATCTGTTGTTGTTATTTCTATAATAGGCCCTCAGTTTTATTTCCTGTTGTGATAAAATATATTGGTGAGACCATGTTAAGGGGAAAGGGCTGCCTTGGCTCATAATTGCAGAGTCCATCACTGGGGGGGATTCAGGGAGACATGAACCTAAAGCAACTGGGCATATCCGCAGTGAAGAGCAGAGAGTAATCGACTGAGGGATGCATTTTACGCCCAGATCACTCTTTCTTTCAGCACAGGGCCCAGCCAGTGAGTGGCAATGCCTACACTCTCACCTCAGTGAAGCCAATTAAGAAAATCCCTTAGTGCCAGGGCAGTGCTGGTGCACACCTTTAATCCCAGCAGTTGAGAGGCAGAGGCAGACAGATCTCTGAGTTTGAGGCCATCCTGGTCTACAAAGCAAGTGCAGGACCCCCAAAGCTACACAGAGAGACCCTGTCTTGAAAAACAAAAGGAAAAAAAAACCCTTAGTGACATGTCCACAGCTTGACCTCATCTTGACAGTTCCTCATCCACATACCCTTCCCACGTGACTAGATTGTGTGAAGCTGACAAAGAAAGCCATCTATCTATTGATCGCCTAACTAGGAGGGGGGTGATTTGCCTTGTAGATGGCTTTAATGCCAACAAGTATTTTTCATATCTTTATTTTTTATTTTTGGAGACATATGTACTCAATGCATTTTGGTGGTTTTGACATGGCTATTAATTCTTTGTCAGACAAAGCTTCGGTGTCTTCTATTCTGTAAGCTGTTTCTTTTTTTAATCTTGTTGGTTGTTCCCTTAGCTGTGAAGTTTTTTTAAAAAATATTTTCTAGTCATAGTTGTCTATATTTGCATTTATTTCTTGTAGTTTTAGACTCCAAGCCATAAAATCATAGCCTGTACATACGTTTTTTAAAAATGTCCTTTATTTTATGTAAATAAGTGCTTTACTTGCTGTGTGTGTGTCTGTGGTACTAGATGCATGCCTGTGCCCACACAAGCCAGGAAAAGGTGTCAGGTCCCTAGAGCTAGAGTTACAGATAGTTGTGAGCCCTCCATGTGGGTGCTAAAGATTGAACCCGGGTCTTCTGGAAGCGGACTCTTCAGCCCCTGCGTGTATATTAATGTGTGTCCCCCATGTTTTATTCCCAGCAGCTTACGATTCTTACAATACAGCTTCTCACCTAACTTTGACTTGATTTTAGTACAGGGCAAGAGGCAGGGGTCAAGGTTCAGTCTTGTGCACATGAACATCTAGTTTTTCAAGCACTGTTTCTTGAGGAGGCTGTCGATTTATGTATGCGCCTGACACATTTTTCCAAGAACCAGTTGCCTGTACATGTGTGGGGTTATTTTTGAGATCTGCATTCAGTTCCATTGGTCTGTTTTCATGCTGTCTTGGCTACTGTGGCTGTCATGTGCCTTGAAATTAGGCATTGTGATGCCTTTGGCTTTGTTCTTCTGTTCTGTTTCTGGGTTGAATATGGGATTTCTGCCTAGTTCTAGGAAGAACGTCATTGGCGTTACGATAGAGGTGTCCTGTATCTATAAGTCACTTTGGGATTTGAGAACTGCTCTGCTCTATAAGCAGAAAGCCTTCCGTTTTCCATGTGTTCTTCAGCTGATTCTATTTGTGCTTTCTATTGTTTATTGTAACTATCTCTGCCTTTTTGGTTAAACTAATTCCTGCTTATTTTGTCATTATTTGGAACAGGATTCCTTTCATGCTTTCCTTTTTATCAGCCTTGTAACTTGTTTGCACTGTGCTGCTGGTTTTGCATTTTGATTTCACATTCTGAATGTTTAATGGATTCATTTATCAGTTATAGTATCTGCAAGTGGAATCCTTAGATTTTTCTACGTGGAGAATCATAACCTGGAAAAATAAGGATATTTTGACTTTCCTCTTTTCTGGATGTATACTTTTTCACTTCCCTAATTGACCTGGGTAACCTTCTATTATTACATTCAGTAACAGTGAGTCCATTTACGGTCTTTTCTTGTTTGAGATCCTGGAGACTCATTTTTAGCTTCCTCCCTTTCCTATGTAGTATAATGTTGGCTTATGGGTTTTTCATAGTTGAAAATAGGCGAGAGCATGATCTTTACATTCTTAATTTGTTCAAATACCTTTTTTTGTGTGTGCAATGGTTTTGAATCTTATTAAGTAATTTCCCTTCATCTCCCGAGACAGTCTTAGGACGTCTTGCCCTTCAGTTTGTTGGTGTGATGCATTACGTCATATGTTGAACCATCCTTGTATTTCTGCTTAAGTTCCACTCGAGCATAGTGGAAGGTGTGTTTGATATACTGTTGAATTTGATTTGCTACTCTTTTGTTGAACATCGTGTATGTATATTTATCAGAGATAATGATTTATATTTTATAATTTTTTATTGTGTTTCTACTTCTGATCTTTTTTGGTGTTCAATTTTGACCTTATGGGATGTAGTTGGAAGAATTCCTTCCCTTTAAATTTTTAGGAATAATTTGAGAAGAATCACTGTTAGTTTTTCCTTTAGAATCTTGGTAGATTTCATCAATGGGTGACTCCAATATATTGTTATTTTTTTGTTATGTGACTTTAAAAAATTACTGATCCTGTTTCACTACCACTTATAAGTCTGTTTGGATTTTCTGCATCCTTATTGTTCTGTTTTACCAATTCATACATGCATGCATGCATATCTATGTGTATTCAATTCAAATATGTGGATTTAACACATATATTTTAATAGTATTTTAAATTAAAATAGATATTTTAATACCATTTTAATAGTAATGCCTTCTGTTCTTTAAATTTATTTGGTTCATTTCTGCTGTTAGATAGTCAGGGTTTTTAAAAATTAAAGATGTAATTGTTTGAACATGGGATGCAGCTCAATTGCTACAGCAATTGCCTAGCACACATGAAACCCTGGGTTTAGTTCTGGCTCTGCATAAAATGCAGAACAGTGGTGCATACTAGCACTTAGGAAGCGGAGGCAAGAATGTCAGAAGTTCAAGATCATCTTCAGTTATAGAGCAAGTTAGATGTCAGGTTGGGCTATATGAAACCTTGCCCATAAAACAAACAGGAAAAAGAAATGAATAAAGTCAAAGCCTCAGGGTTCATTCCCCCAATGACCCACTTCTATTTGGGCTCCATAGCCAAAAGCTTTCACAACCTTCGCAAACAGCGCCACCAGCTGGATGCTTCTGGGGGGACATTTATCACTTAAACTGCAACAGTCATATCTCATAGGTATGCTGCGTTTCTGTTCTCATTACATTGCTAAATATCTTTTCTTCAGTGATCTATCGTTTATTCAGTAGTATGCTAGCTCTTCGTGTATTTTATAGTTTCCAAATTCTTTAAAAAAAATCTCTTGTGTGTGTAAGAGGTATGTATGTGTCATTGTGGGCACTCATGTGTCATGCAATATGCATGGACAACTCTGGGTGTTGGGCCTCAGTTTCACCTTACTTGAGGCAGGATCTCTCTTGTGTTCATGGTGTATATGCTAGATTACCTGGCCCAAGAGTTTCTGGGGTTTTGTTGTCTCCACATCCCATCTTGCTTGTAGGAACTGGCATTGCAGAGGCATGCCATTGTGCCTGGTTTACAGAGGCCCTGGGATTTGAACTTAGGTCTTCTCACTTGCACAGCAAGTACTTCACCCCCCACTCCCCAAGCCTTGACATTTAACCTCTACTTTATTCTGTGGTGCTTTTAGAAGATACATGCTATGATTTAGGATATTTTGAATTTATCGAGCTTGTTTTGTGGCCTGATGCATGTTCTCTTGTTCTGGGAGAAAGGAATGTGGTGTGTAGCCATTGAGGAAATGCTCTGTAAACACATAGTGTAACTTGGCCTTGATGCTCTTATGTTGACCTTTTTTGTTTTGTTTTTTTTTTTTTTTTAACTTACTTTCTGGTATGGATGATTTATCTACTGGCAAGAGCCAGATATTGAAATGATCAGCTATTACTTTATTATCTACTCTGTTTAAATCTAATTGTATTTTTTTTACAGTTCTCTGATATAAGTTGAGTATATATTTAAATTATTCTCTCTTGTTGAAACTATTTCTTGCATGTTAGAAAGTTACACAGCATATTTTGGGAGACTGCTGCCCATACTTAGGAGAAACTTAATTTTTTCCTAGTTATACTTATCATTTATCTTTATTTGTTATTATTATTTTTTTGTTTTTTTCAAGGCAGGGTTTCTCTGTACAGCCTTGGCTGTCCTGGACTCACTTTGTAGACCAGGCTGGCTTCAAATTCAGAGATTCACCTGAGGTTGCCTCCCTGAATGCTGGGATTATAGGCATGTACCATTATGCCCAGCTTTTTAAAAATTTTAAATAATTTATTCAGATTACATCTTGATTGTTGTCCCCTCACATGTATCTTCCCGTTCCCGCCCCCCACTCTCTCTTTCAGCCTATTCCCCTCCCCTAGGCCTGTGACAGAAAGGGACTTCCTCCCCTACCATATAATCACGGCCTATCAGGTCTCATCTAGGTAACCTGCTTCCCCTTCCTCTGAGTGCCCCCAGGCTTCCTCACCAAGGGAAAGTGGTTATATAGGGGGCACCAGAGTTCATGTCAGAGTTAGTCCCTGCTCTCCACACAACTGTGGAGAATGCACTGTCCATTGGCTACATCTGAATAGGGGGTCTAGGTTTATTTTATGCATTGTCCTTGGTTAGTATAGTAGTGTATGCTCCCCCTGGGTCCAGATCCACCAGCATTGATGGTCTTCTTGTAGGGTTCCAGGACTCACTGGGTCCTTCTATTTCCCTGTTCTCCCATACCTCTCTCACCTGGAGTCCCAATAGCGAGTCTCAGCATCTGTCCCAATCCCCCACTGAGTGAAGACTCTCAGAGGACATCCATGGTGGGCTAGTATCCAATTATAAGTGAGTATATACCATGTGTATCTTCCTGGGTCTGGGTTAACTCACTCAGGATAATCATTTCTAGTTCCATCCATTTGCCTGCAAATGTCAAGATTTCCTTGTTTTTAATAGCTGAGTAGTATTCCATAGTGTAAATGTACTACAGTATTTTTTTTTTTATCCATTCTTCAACCGAGGGACATCTAGGTTGTTTCCAGATCCTGGCTATCATGAATAAAGCTGCTATGAACATAGTTGAGCAAATGTTCTTCTTGTGTGGTGGAGCATCTTTCAGGTATATTCCAAGGAGTGGAATAGCTAGATCTTAAGGTAGCCCTATTCAGAACTTTCTGAGAAAATGCCAGATTGATTTCCAAAGTAGTTGTCCAAGTTTGCCCTCCCACCAACAAGGAAGGCATGTTCCCCTTTCTCCACATCCTTGCCAGCATGTTCTGTCACTTGAGTTTTTGATCTTATCTATTCTGATGGATGTAAGATGGAATCACAGAATCATTTTGATTTGCATTTCTCTGATGATTAAGGATGCTGAGCATTTCTTTAAGTGTTTCACAGCCATTTGATGTTTCTCTGTTGAGAATTCTGTTTAGCTCTGAACCTCATTTTTTAATTAGGTTATTTAGTTTGGTGGTGTTTATTTATTTTGAATGTAAAAATATTTGTATATGTTTATTTTCCTATCTTTTTTCCATTTTTTATTTTATTAATTTATTCTTATTACATCTCAATGGCTTTCCCATCCCTTGTATCCTCCCATTCCTCCCTCCCTCCCTTTTCCCCCTTACTCCTCTCCCCTATGACTGTGACTGAGGGGGACTTCCTCCCCCTGTATATGCTCATAGGGTATCAGGTCTCTTCTTGGTAGCCTGTTATCCTTCCTCTGAGTGACACCAGGTCTCCCCCTCCAGGGGACGTGGTCAAATATGAGGCACCAGAGTATGTGTGAAAGTCATACCCCACTTTCCACTCAACTTTGGAGAATGTCCTGTCCATTGGCTAGATCTGGGTAGGGGTTTGAAGTTTACGGCCTGTATTGTCCTTGGCTGGTGCCATAGTTTGAGCAGGACCCCTGGGCCCAAATCTGCCTATCATAATGTTCTTCTTGTAGGTTTCTAGGACCCTCTGGATCCTTCTACTTTGCTATTATCCCATGCTTCTCTCATCCAGAGTCCCAATAGGATGCCCTCCCCTCTGTCCCAGTTTCCTGGTAAGTGGAGACTTTCATGGGATATGCCCTTTGGGCTAGTATGCAGATATAAGTGAGTATATACCATTTGACTCTTTCTGCTTCTGGGTTAACTCACTCATTATGATCATTTCTAGCTCAATCCATTTGTCCACAATTTTTGAGAATTCTTTGTTTTTAATAGCTGAGTAGTATTCTATAGTGTATATACCACAGTCTTTATCCATTCTTCTACTGAGGGACACTTAGGCTGTTTCCATGAATAAGGCTGCTATGAACATGATTGAGCAAATTTTCTTGTTGTGTGCTTGAGCATCTTCTGGGTATATTCCAAGGAGTGGAATAGCTGGCTCTTGAGGAAGCCCTATTCACAGTTTTCTGAGATAGCAAGTTTGGTGGTATTAAATTTCTTGAGTTCTTTATATACTTTGGATATTAGACCTTTGTCAGATGTAGGGTTGGTGAAGATCTTTTCCCAGTCTGTAGGTGGTTGCTTTGATCTGATGACAGTGTCTTCTGCCTTATACAAGCTTCTTAGCCTCATGAGTTCCCATTTATAAATTGCTGACCTTAAGGCCTGAGTCATTGTAGTTCTGTTCAGGAAGTTGTCTCCTGTGCCAATGAGTCCCAGGCTCTTCCCCATATTTTCTCCTAACACATTTAGTGTCTCTGGTTTTATGTTGAGGTCTTTAATCCACTTGGGCTTGAGTTTTGTGCATGGTGATAAATATGGTTCTACTTGGATTTTTCTACATGTAGTCATCCAGTTAGACCAGCACCATTTGTTGAAGATGCTATCCTTTTTCCATTGTATAGATTTGGCCTCTTTGTCAAAAATCAAGTGTCCATAGGTGTTTGGATTTATTTCTCAGTCTTTGATTTGACTCCATTGATCAACCAGCCTATTGCTTTGCCAGTACTATGATGTTTTAATTACTGTTGCTCTATAGTATAGCTTTAGATCAGGGATGGAGATTCCTCCAGAGGATCTTCTATCATACAGGATTGTTTTAGCTATTCTGTTTTTTTTTGGTTTTTCACATGAAGTTGAGAATAGATCTCTCAAGATCTTTAAAAATTGTGTAGGTAAATTGCTGTAAATTGCTTTTGGTAAGATGGCCATTTTTACTATATTAATTCTCCTAATCCATGAACATGGGAGATCTTTCCATCTTCTGATACAATTTTCAATTTCCATCTTTAGAGACTTGAAGTTTTTTTCATACAAGTCTTTTGCTTGCTTGCATAGAGTTATTCCTAGATACTTTATATTACTTGTGGCTATTGTGAAGGGTATAGTTTCCCTAATTTCTTTCTCAGCATGATTGTCATTTATATACAGGAGGGATACTGACTTTTTTGAGTTGATTTTGTATCTAGCCACTTTGGTAAAGGTGTTTATCAGCTGTAGGAGTTCTCTGGTGGAGTTTTGGGGTTACTTATATACACTATCATATCATTTGCAAATAGAGTTAATTTGACTTCCTCCTTTCCCGTTTGGATCACCTTGATCTCCTTTTGTCTTACTGCTCTGGCTAGAACTTCAAGTACTATATTGAAAAGATATGAAGAGCATGGGCAACCTTGTCTAGTACCTGATTTTAGTGGAATTTCCTTGAGTTTCTTTCTGTTTGATTTGATGTTGGATTTTGGCTTTCTGTATATAGCCTTTATTATGTTTAGGTATATACCTTGAATCCCTGCTCTCTGCAAGACTTTAAAGATGAATAGGTGTTGGATTTTGTCTAATGCTTTTTCAACATCTAAAGAGATGATCATGTAGTTTTTTTCAGTTTGTTTATATGATGGATTAATTTAATGGATTTCCATATATTGAACCATACTTGCATGCCTAGGATGAAACTTACTTGGTCATGGTGAATGATGTCTTTAATGTGTTCTTGGATTCAGTTTGTGAGTATTTTATTGAGTATTTTTTATCAATGTTCACAAGAGAAATTGGCCTGAAATTCTCTTTCTTTGTTGGCTCTTTTTGGCATTTAGGTATCACAGTGGTCTCAGAATACATTTGGTAATGTTCTATCCATTTCTATTTTGTGGAGTAGTTTGAAGAGTATCAGTATTAGCTTTTCTTTGATGGTCTGGAGGAATTCTGTGCTCTAACTATGTGGCCCTGGGCTTTTTTTGGTTGGGAGACTTTTGATAACTGCATCTATTTCTGTAGAAGAAATAGGACTATTTCATTTGTTTATCTGATCTTGATTCAACTTTGGCAAGTGGAATCCATCAAGAAAATTGACTATTTCATTTAGATTTTTAAATTTTGTGGCATATAAGCTTTTAAAGTAGGACCTAATGATTCTTTGTGTTTCTTCAGTGTCTTTTTTTATGTTTCTCTTTTCATTTCTGATTTTGTTGATTTGGATATTGTCTCTCTGGCTTTTAGATTGGCTAACAGTTTGTCTATCTTGTTGATTTTCTCAACGAACCAGGTCCTGGTTTTGTTGATTCTTTGAAGTATTCTCTTTCTTTCTAATTTATTGATTTCAGCCCTGAGTTTATTTCCAGACATCTCCTCCTCTTGGGTGTTTCTGCTTCTTTTTTTCCTATGGCTTCCAGTTGTGTCATTAAGTTGCCTATATGTTTCCAATCTGTTTATGAAGGCACCTAATGCTATGAATTTTCCTATTAGCACTGTTTTCAATGTGTTCCACAAATTTCAGTACATTGTACCTTCATTTTCATTTCATTTTAGGAAGTTCTTAATTTCTTTATTTCTTCCCTGACCAAGTTGTCATTAAGTAGAGAGTTGTTCAGTTTCCGTGTGTGTGTGTGTGTGTGTGTGTGTGTGTGTGTGTGTGTGTGTGTAGGCTTTTTGCTATTTCTGTTGTTGTTGAAGTCCAGCTTTAGTCTATGGTGGTCTGATAGGATACAAAGTATTGTTTCTTTTGTTTTTTAATTTAATTTTATTAATTTATTTATATTATATCTCAATGGTTATCTCCTCCCTTGTATCCTCCCATTCCTCCCTCCCTCCCATTTTCCCCTTACTCCCCTCCCCTACAAATTATTATTTCAATCTTCTTGTGTCTGTTGAGGCTTGCTTTGTGACCAACTTTATGGTTAATTTTGGAGAAGGTTCCATGAGGTGCTGAGAAGAAAGTGTAATCTTTTGTGTTTGGGTGAAAAGTTCTATAGATATCTGTTAGATCCATTTGATTCATAACATCAATTAGTGTCATTATTCCTTGGTTTAGCTTATGTTTCATTGACCTAACCTTTGATGAAAGCGGGGTGTTGAAGTCTCCCACTATTAATGTGTGGGAACCAATGTATGGTTTAAGCTTTATTAATATTTATTTTACAAATGTGAGTGCCTTTGTATTAGAGGTGTATATGTTCAGAATTGTGATGTCATCTTGGCTGAATTTTCCTTTGATGAACATGACGTGTCCTTCCTCATATCTTTTGATTAATTTAGTTTGAAAGTCCATTTTATTCGATATTAGAATGGCTACACCAGCTTGGTTCTTGTGTCCATTTGCTTGGAATATCTTTTTCTAGCCTTTTACCCTGAAGTAATGTCTATAATTGTGGCTGAGATGTGTTTCTTGAATGCATAAGAATGTTGGGTGCAGAAGAATGTTGGATCATTTTTATGCATCCATTCTGTTAGTCTGTGTCTTTTTACTGGAAAGTTAAGGCTGTTAATGTTGGGAGATATTAATGACCAGTGACTGTTAGGTTGCATGATTTTGATGTTATCTATTTCCTGTGTTATCTTGGTTGTAGTTTGTCACTTTGTGTTGGATTTTCCTTCTAATAACTTCTGTAGGGCTGGATTTGTAGGTAGGTACTGTTTGAATTTGTTTTTGTCATGGAATATCTTGTTTTCTCCATCAATGGTTATTGTGAGTTTCGCTGGGTATAGTAATCTGGACTGGCTTCTGTTGTCTCTTAGGGTTTGCAGGACTTCTCCTCAGGTCCTTCTGGATTTTTATGGTCTCTGTTTAGAAGTTGGGTGTAATTCTGATATGTTTGCCATTATATGTTACTTAGCATTTTTCCCTTGTCAATTTTAATATTTTTCTTTGTTCTGTATATTTTGTGTTTTGATTATTATGTGGCAGGAGGATTTTGTTTTTGGTCTATTCTATTTGGTGTTCTGTAGGCCTCTTTAAGTTGGGGAAATTTTATTCTATGATTTTGTTGAAAATATTTTCTGGGCTCTGGGAGCCGAGCGTCTTTTTCCTCAATTCCTATTATCCTTAGGTTTCACTTTTTCATGGTGTCCTTGATTTCTTGCATGTTTTGTGTCAGGAATTTTTCAGACTTAACATTTTCTTTGATGGTTGCATCAAATTCTTCTATTGTATCTTCTATACTTGAGATTGTTTCCTCCATCTCTTGAATTCTGTTAGTGAAGCTTACCTCTGCATTTCCTGTTTTCGTCTCTAAGTTCTCTTGTTTCCAGCTTTCTTCTTTCTGTGCTTTTATCAGTTTCCATTTTTATCTTCAGATCTTGAACCGTCTTATTGATTTATTTCATCTGATTGTTTGCATTTTCTTAAATTTCTTCCAATGATTCCTTCTTTTCCTCTTTATAGCCTTCTGTCATGGCTTCTCTTATGTCCTTAATCTGTTTGGCTGCATCCTCTTGCATTTGTTTATGGATTTTATTCATTTCCTTCATTATCATTTTCATTACTAAAGATCTAAGGTCATTTTCTTGTGCTTCAATTATTTTTGAGTTCCCAGTGTTGAATTCTTTGGGGTAACTGGGTTCTGGAGATGCCATATTATTCTGGCTTTTGTTGTTTGTGTTTTTTACATTGGTCTTTAGTCATCTTGCTATTTCTTGCATTTGGAAGTAGTTTCTGGTGCTCTGCAGCCCAAGGTTCAATCAGAAATAGTGTAGGTACGTTTTGCCTTTGGCTGGGCTTTGGAGACCTTGCTGTTGGCCACTGTGGCCCTGAGGCCTTGGTTCAGTCTGCCAGAGACTGGGGATATCACCTGCTGGGTTGTAACTGTTGGCTAGGCTTCTGCCTGTTCTCATTCCAGTCTTGGGATCTTGTTTCAGTCTGTGGAAGAGTGTAGCCAGCCAGAGAACTTATACACAGCCACCTATCCCCCTCCCTGGCCCTGTATTCCCCCATGTATTGGCGGGGTGATCTGAAGTCAGATCTATCCCAGATCCACATTCTGGGCTCTCCACTGGGCTAGCAGACACTGACATTGG
The DNA here is from genome assembly GCF_964271855.1 of Acomys minous. NCBI lineage: Eukaryota > Metazoa > Chordata > Mammalia > Rodentia > Muridae > Acomys > Acomys minous. The sequence goes on from NC_140500.1 coordinate 47,229,644, forward strand.
TGCTCTATAACCCACATTTCAGTCAGAGAGAGCGCCAGTACAGCCAGATAGCCTGTACTGGGCTTTGGAGACACTGCCCATGTCCAAAGGACCATGGGGCTTTCTATGGACTGGCATGGTGGTCTGAAGCCAGATCCACTCATACTCCTGGGTTCTCCCTAGGTCAGTAGGTCTAGATGTTTCACTGCCCATAGCTCAGTCCCAGATACAGAGTCTGAGATATAGGGCACAGCTTCAGCTCAGAGGATGGTATGCAGCCAGTCTCTTGGGACAGGCTACCCATTCTCCATGGACCAATTGGATGGCTTGAGACCAGACCCACATGTGCTCTGCACCATGTGGACCCTTCTCACCTATGGCTCTCCAGGTCTTGTGGTCTATAGCTCCCAGCCTGGCAGAAACCATGTGTAGTCAGCATCACCATCTTGCCCTGCCCCCCCCCCCCTGCTTTACTTTTTGAATTGCTGCTCAGGCTTTAAAGTCTTTCAGAAACTCAAGGACATAGGTCTTCTGTTTTTTCTTTAACACTGTGGCTCAACACAGATCTTGCCATTTGCTTTTGAGTGGCTTGGTGTCTTAGTCACTATTGTACTGCTGGGAAGAGACACCATGGCCAAAACAACTTACTCATCTTTGGGTTTTTTTGGTGTCTGTTTGGGTACCAGGAAATGTCTGACATTTCCTGGGATGGCACAAACAAATGTCTATAACAGACCAAAGAATAGTATCTATCAACTCCATCTCAGTGAACCAGTGATCTTAATGTAGTCCCATACTGTACTTGGGTGAGAAATAACTTATAGAGTGGTTGATTCAAAGGCAGCTGCATCACAGAAGATCTCAGCTCAGAAAAGGAAATAACTCAAGTCCCTGGAGCCCCCTGCCCAACTGTCAGAAAGTGTGGCCACTGGGGCTGTCCCCTCTTCGGTAGTTGCTTACTGCTTTTGTAACTTTGGGGATGGGGATTTGTGACTCTTGATTTATTTATGCCCTGTTAGTCTCTTCCATCCAATCGGGAATGTTTTAACTAGAAGGAAATGGCCATAAAACAGTGGGTATTTGTGAGGTCCTAGCGGTGGGAATATGTAGAAATCTGATCACTAGGGGTATGAATTTGGGCAGGAGCTTGCATCTTATCTGACACCTGGTAATAGTAGACTGGGAGTTCACAGGAAGGCAATGTGAGATTCTTTTCAAAAGAAAAACAACCTTGCAGATTCTAGACTATTTCATTAACTGGGCTTTAATCCTGTGATGGCTGGGAAGTTTCCCAAAGCTAGGAGGCCAGTGTGTATACTGACACAGTGTGCTGAGAGTCTCTTCTGTTTGACTTTCTTTGGTTTCCAGCTGAGGATGTGTGTTGGCCGTTGTGGGGAACTTCATGTCTTTTCCTGAGCTCTCTCCCTGACGTGCTGAGTTGTACAAGGATCTATTTTTCCCTTGTTGATTGCCAGCATTTCCTATAGCCATCTACCTCAAAGTGAATTATAGACCTGTTGCTATTCATCTTTCTAACGGATGAGGCACAAAGCACTTCAAACCTCTATTGAGACATTTTGAATTTCAAAATGTACAAAGTAAACCCAGTTCTTTTATCCAGTCCCAAATCTGCCCAAGTCCATGGTTACTTCAGTTGGATTCTGGGTGTGGTAATGTTACTACTTATGACCACTCTGTTAAGTTCTGTCTTTCCTACATGTCAGGCACTATTGTCAGCCTTTCGCTCATGTCACCATGTAGTCTCACATCTGCTCCCTGAGTTTATTATTTTGCAGACAAGGAAAACAAGTAAAGAAAAGTGAAATCAATTGCTGAAAACCCACAGAAAGTAGCAGATGGCAGAGCAGTTAAACAAAGGCACAAGGGTCTAGGAGTCCCAGTGATTTTACCCTTATATGTGGTTGATTTCCCTCTACCATGCACACTTATGTTTGGAAGGCTTTCAGATTTAAAGAAATCAAAACAGACTTTTTTTTTTACATCATGTACTACACTTATAACCCATCAGCAAGCTGCTACACTCAAAGTCTTAGTTCACTGTATATCTGCCTATCCATACATTCTTCTTTCTGAGGTTGAAAGCGAGTGACAGATCATATGTGTTTCCCCACAACAATGCCATTCTCTAATACAATTTGCTATTGTAGCAATCTATATTGATATATAAAGTCAGTGGCAGACGGGCTGAACTCCCAACAGTTTAGGACCAAGATCTTGCCTTATAACCAGTATTTTCCAGTGTGCTGAATAGCATCCAAAAAGCCAATTTACCGCACATAGGTACAAGTTGTGAAAGATTTCTCAGAAACCTTAGTGATCCCAAGAGATTTGATTTACTCAATTGTGCTTCTGCTGCGATACCTCTTAACAGGAAGCATTTTGTCTCTTTTCTCAGCCTGTAAAGTGATAATTGCTAAGTGTCAGGTAGCTGGGACTGCCATAACAAAATATCATAGACTGGATGGCATAGAGACTAGAAACTTCCTTCATCACAGTTCTGCTGAGCCAGACTCATCTTGTCACTTCTGCTACTTATTGACAACTTTTGATCTCGGGCTTGCAGCAGTTTGATTTCTAGTGAGGCCTCTGTTTTCAGCTTGTCAGCGGCCATGATTTTCCCCCATGAGAACTCATAATCACATGACCTATATGTTTATGTGAGCATAGAGTTAGTTCTCCAGTGGCTCAGCTTACAAGGACACAGGGACACTGACTGGGGACCGGGCCCCTAGGACCTCACTTAACTTTAAGGGCGTCTCTTTGACAAAGTTCTCTAAGCATGGCTGCTTTGGCGCTTTATCACATGGATTTGGATGTGAGACAGTTCATTGTATGACAGCTTGTTAGATTACTCATCAAATACAGAGAAAATGAAGTATGTTGTATCTTAATGTAAAGTGAGTCTGTTACATAACACATGCCATGTGTCCTAAAGTTCATTGTTCCTTAAAATTTGAGATCAGCTCTGAGCATTTAGTCATCCCATTAATATTATTATCTTTAGAAGTAATCAGTCTTGTAATTTGCTAGCATGCTTGCCAACGAATGGTAGAAACAATAGACTTATAATTAAGAAAAATGGTGGGAGCAAAACCCTTAAATTACATAGTATTTTGAGTTATGGAAAAAGAAAAATTAAAATTTATTAGAAATGATAAACTTTGGAAAATTATTAGTTATCTTACAGAATTAAGGTGAAAAACAAAATATAATGGTTAGTATAAATACTTATTCTATTTTTTAAAAATTTACTTGTTAAATCTATTAGTAGTTATTCTTGTTGAGTGTTCTGGGCAAATGACAAATTATTATTATTTTTTTTTTGAGTAAAGGTGGCAAGTAGAATGTATTTTTTTTGGACAGAGGAGGGAGGTTCTTGGTGAAAAGAAACAGTACTGGAATCAAATTCATAAACTAAATTTGTTACATGGCTTCTCAGGGAGAGACATGTAATATATTCCAATATGCCCTTCATTTTATATTATCGTTTGTTCCATGACCATGAATGTTGACAACGCATTCAGCATCCTTCGAGTTCCCAAGGCTAGCCCCTTTCCATTTAAACAAGTCTCTATTGACTATTCAGTTGATATTCTTTCTAGTTGTTGGCTGATGCCTTCTGCATAATCAATATTCTCTGCATGGTATTCAACTTATTCTTCAGTAGAGCTTTCATTATCTTTATGAAATTCTTCATCTGTGTGATCTTTGCACCATAGAATGTCTTGGGTAGTCACTGAGGTGCTGATAGATACAGTCCATGTTGTTGACTGAGGACCAATTATTTTCATGGTCGGCATAATACATAGCAAGAGCTATGCGTTCCACAAAGATCATTCATCACAGGGACAATATCAAGAAAACTGGGGAGAGTCAAAGTGCCCATGAACTCTTTCCTTTTGATCACAGGTCTGCCTCTGTTTTGATGATCTGTCTATTTCTTCTGTCTACTCAGACACCTCAGTGCGGTCCCTCTCTCTGCAGACACTCAGCTGCCATTCCCAATCGGAAGCATCTCTACATACTATTGGTTGCAGTACAGTCTCCTTTCTTTTGTAATGCAACTTCTCACATAGACATCACTGTACACAATTTTCTACTTCCTGTTTTTCTCTCAAACTCATGCCAATCAAGACTTATCTCTACTCTCCCACCACTTCCCTTGAAGCCATCAGTGTATCAGTGACCCTCACATTGTAGACTCTGTCTTACTTGGATTCCCAGAAACTCTGAACGAGATGATCCTCTTATCTTTACATCCCTCTTCACTGGGCTTCCTTCCTGTGCACCATGGACTCACTTGTGCCCTGGTTCTCTTTCTGGGCAATGCTTTTCCATTTTGAGCCTCTTAACATTGAAATGACTCTCTGTTCTTTAGCTGTAGTTTTCCTCTTTGGGATTTTATCTAGTTTTAATACCCCATATGAGCCAGACCTCTCTCCTGAGCTCCACATACAAATATCTAAAGGTTCATTTCATTTCATTCATATGTGTGTATGTATGTATATTCACACACATATGTATGAGTATATAATATATATATGTATGTACATGTCATCTCAGGTCATACTAAGCTCAAATTTTCAAATGTCACTTATCCCTCTTGGAGGAAAATGACATATGAGGTAACCTGTCTGTTCTGTCTTCATTACTGTTCACCAACTTTCCCTTTCTCATAGACCTTCTGTGACAAGTGAGAGGCTTTTCTTAACTGCCTTAACCTCTCACTTAACACTCTGTTAACTTGTTAAGCCCTTCCTATTTTAAATTGCTTTTCTTCTGGTTTTTGCTTCTTTCATCATTAAAATATAAAAGGCCTACAGGAAGCTAACCTTTTTTTGTTTGGTCTGCTTTGATGCTATATTTTCATGTGCCCAGCATAGAGGAAATTCTAAAAATTATTTATTAAATAAATATAGTTAAAAAGATAAATGACAGTGACTCATAATGTTCACTAAGTAATTTAAACCATATATATTATACTACATACATGTGACGAAAGTGAACTTTGAGAGGCTCAATCATTAAATCTGGGTGCTGGCTTTGTGTATTTCAGCTTTTCCAATTCTGTAAGTTCTCTCCTCTACCCCTTGTTACATGAGATGAGGACATATCTGTGCGCACCAGGGCTTTATAAGGCGTCTCCATTTGGTATTACCACACGTGGAGCACAGGCCATTTGTTTATTTCTCTGCCCTAAAGAGCTAGCAGATAACCTGGAGGACTCAGTAGATATTTGCCTCCCTAAGAATTGATCAAATCCAGCTAATGACTGTTAGAGTCTTTGGTTCTATACCTTGGTGGTTCTTTTCTTGTGTAAACACTTCTCCTTGGGATGGGGTTAGGATAAACAGATAAGGAAACAGTATGAGAATACTGGGAATACTGGCCGTGTTTCTGCCACAGGCACTGATAAGCTACTGCCTCTCTGTTTTCATGTACTGAAATCTTGTAATGGCCTCCTCTCTCCTTTGTTCTGCTTTCATGGGGAGAAATGCCAGGGAGAAGACCAGATTTGAGTCAAGCTGTGGCTTCTGAGAAGATGGCTGGAGTACAAGGCTTTTCTTTAAGGGTGTATTTTCTAGTGGTGGGCAGGAGGGTGAGGAGAAACGATTCAACAGAAAGGATTCCAGGGAAACACTAGCCTGAGGCGGCCATCCCAGGCCAGCCTGTCTGTCTGTCTGTCTGTCTGTCTGTCTGTCTGTCTGTCTGTCTGTCTGTCTGTCTCTCTCTCTCTCTCTCTCTCTCTCTCTCTCTTCCCTCCACCGTATAGCAGAACTTCTTCTGCTGCACATGTGGCTTTGTAGTTTATCCATTTCACAGTGAAAGAGCTTTGCTTGACTGGGACAAATGAACATTTTTTATGTTGTTTGAAAATTTTCTTAAAGGCATATTTAATAATAATAATAATAATAAGCCCTCATATGTATTTAAGCTATTTACTCTTCAGATGGAGCTAATCCACCCTCAATAGCAATTCTGAAGCAATCAATTTTTATTGCAAGGATTATCATAACCTTTTAATAGTGCTGTGCACAGTAACTATTCTGGGGAGTGATGGAAGAGGCTTCTTGAATTTTACAGCTCTGCCAATATCTTAACTTTTCCCTTTTGAAAAGAAAATATGCAACCCTTGACTGCAACTTCAGAGGTGTGGAAAAGAATTACTCAACAGTTTCAAGCTCCCCCACTTCAATAACATGTCTTATCAAGAGCCAGCTATTCTGGGAGATCCCTGTATATTATACATAGATGTGAGTTAAAATGAAAAGAAATAAATATCTCTATATCTACTCATACCTCTACCCACACAAAGGGAAACAGCCAAGCTGTTGGCATGGTTCCACTGGCAGGGTAAAGGGGTGGGGCTTTCTTTTCTTCTTGTTTTCCTTCTACCTCACTTTATTTTTTATACCTGATTGTAGCCCCTCCCTTCTCCTTCCTCCCTCTTCCCTCCTCCTCAGAGAAGGGGAAACCCCCTCCAACCCACCCAAGAGCATCAGGTTGCATCAGGCCTGCGTGCATCCTCTATCCCTGTGGCCAGCGGAAACTGATAAAAAAAGCAGGCAACAGAGGGGACGTTTCTATGTATTGGAAGTGAGCTGACTAGATACAGTCTTGTTAGTAGGGTTAAATATCAGGCATTGGTCCTGTGTATTTAGTTTACTATGAGAACCACTAGTTTGTACCAATGTACATGTTTTCCTTCATCTAACAACACGATATCATGCACAGCCACGTGACATTTAGGGTGGTGAGTTTTCTGGAGTCACTTGACTTCTCCAGTGGGGCTGGGGGTGGGGTGGGGTTGCTTAGACATTCAGGTGAGTTGGTAAGTATGTTTCTGGATGAGGTTATTAGCATTTGAGTTTGTAGTCTAGCTCCACCTTTTCTAGCATGTGCAGGCCCAAACAGAAAAGTCTGATACTCTCCTAGGGGGGAACAAAAAGAGTTCTTCCTTACTGATGTGTCTTTGTGCCTGGGCATCTTTTCCGGCCCGTTGTCTTGAACTGAAGCCTAGCTCCTGGCTGGTTGTCAGGTGGTCAGTTGTGGAGATGGTACCTCTCTTCCCTGTGCACATCCTTTCTGTCCTGCTTCTCCGGAGACCTGGCTCAACGTATTGTTCTAATGTGTAGTGGGCAAATATAACTGTAATTAGTGAATTCTGTGCACACTTCATGCTGGGTTCTTATGCTGGCACTCGCTCTGGAGTGTTTATCTTCTGTAGTGGGAGACTGGAGAGGAAAGAAAGCAGACTTTGCCAGAGAAGAAGGTCCAGTGTCACCACTCCACACATTTCCAGAAACCATGTGCATCTGGACTCACACAAGCACTATCATTGAGTAGGGAAATAAGTTTCGGCAGGGTGCTGACGTACGCTGTGTGAATGGCTGTGGAGCAGACATCATTCCCTCCCATCCTATACAGACTGTAAAGAGGTGAGATTCAAATGCAAGTCACGTATCCATGCGACCTTTGAGTGGAACAGTTCTTGTATATTTTGTTAAAGAAGTAAAACTGGACTAAAAATATTCCTGTCTCACAGCATTTTTATTAGATCACACAGGATATTTGTAAAATATTCACAACAGTGCCTGCCGTATTTAATCAAATCCTAGATATCATCAGTCTCAGACACACCACGATGTGGGTACTCCTAAGGATTTTAAGTAGTGCCCATTATTACTGTAGGGTGCTATTCGCTGTGCTATTTTCTCTTATGTCAGAAGATGAAATAGTAAGTCTTAAAATGAAGGAAGTTCAAAAGATTGGTTTGTACAGTAAATGTAATCGCAAGTCAGGCAAAATGATTGTTCAGGTAGGCCTGGAACAATTCTAAGCTTGAATAGAAGAAGACAATCCACTTCTGTTTGTATGCAGTTACCCAAACAGCAACCGAGCACCAAGCAGACCATGTTATTACTGAAGGTCCAAATTACCTTTGTTAACTTTTCTAGGAAGTTATTAAAGCATATTTCTTTCATTTTCTAAATGAAGCACGGAGCTACCTTCATTATGGGCTCTCTAGGATCATTTAATAATCTAGTAAGGCCTCCTGGTTTTTTCGTGGTCAGAATGCTGATGTCCTGGCCCAATGTCTGTGTTGAATCTCTAACCTTGACTGTGGCTGCATTGGTGATAGGGCTGTAATATCTTCAATTTCATTTGCATCTATTTTTATCACAGACAATGAATGCCAATCTTTAGCTCTGTATGGCGTACCACTGTCACACAGACCGGCTCTGCTTCCTTCTGGGAAGGGGTCATTAGAACAGCTTTGCTTCCAAGCTCCTGTACGCGAGTCTTGGCAGTGGAATTTAGTTGCTTATAGCACAGCTATTCCCAAGTGAAGGATTGGTCCAGGGATGGAAGCTTTCTCATCTTTGACGTGCCACGGCCCTGTTTCTGCTGTATACCACTGGTGATGAAAACAAGCCTGGTACTCATTCTCTTCTGGGGTCTACGCACTGTGGAAGTCAGGCTTGTTACTGTTAATAATGGAGAGACTGGTATGGGGGCGTAGCGTGAACTTGCATCACAACTGGAATTTGATGATATCTTTGTAGACTCATGCCAGGTGTGTGTGCATATGTGCCTTTACAGAGTCTAAGTCACTCTATTGGTGTAATGACTAAGCCTGCATATGAAAGTCATGGTTTCTAAGTGTGCCAGTTCTTAAAAGTCATCAGGGCTACAGAAACGAGGAGATCTGGAAAATGTGATATGCCTAGAATGTGCTTGTGGGCCAGAAGCTTAGAACATTGTCTAAGAAACAGAGGTGCCTGTCAAAATGATACAGCAGTCAAGTGTATTCAGAATAATTTGAATGCTGATAAAGCGTCAGCCTTATAACCGTCAAATTAATGATTGATTTAGGTATAAATCATCAATGGATTCTAAAAGGAGAGGATTGGAGATTGACAAGATGTATGCAGTTTCAATATTTCCCTTCTCAAATTAGTAGAGAAAATAGAATTTCACTATAGAGAAGTCTGACAGACACCAGGTGATTAAAGCTAACATTGCAAGAGTGGGATAACAGGGCCTCTCATGTCTCTTGCTAAGAGAATACGAAGTTGCTGCTAATCAATAGGAAGAATCAGAAAACAAAACAAAGGGAGAGAACTCCATAAAGTTCTTTACAAATGTCAAGGTCAAGGAAGATTGAAGAATTGGTTCTGATTAAAGGATGCTAATGGCATTTAATAGAGTCAGGGCAGAGGAGACATAGGGCATGCTGCATGTGTAGATAGATACAGCACAGCAGCATGCATCCGGAAGTAGGCTGACTAACTTACAGGGATGCCCATCTTTTAGAAACTGTGTACTGATGTACTGTGGGGTTGAGTGGGTATCAATGGGATATCTCAAATGTGGTGAGATGCAAACTGGTAAATCTGGGTGAACAGTTAGGTTCCCATGGCTGCTCTACCAAGTTGCCATCAAGTCAGGTCCTCATCCCAGAAGATAGGCAATCTGAGTTTGGCTGGTTATCTCCCTAGGGTGTCATGACTGAGATGTCAATACTCAGGTAGACTGTGGGGACGAATAACCTTCAGACTCATTCAGGTTCTTGGGTGAAGTCATGTCTGATGGATGGGATGGGAAGTCTCTATTTCGTTTGCATGTTGCTACCTCCATCTGCAAACTAGCAACAGTCCTTAAGCCCACATGTGCTTTCATTTCCGTCCGCCTTGAAGGACTCATCATGTTGTCTCCATTTGGATAGTCCAGGATCTGCTCCTGTAAAATTAGCCAACCAGACACCTTAATTCCAGCAACATCTCTGGGGCTATGCCATGAAGGTAAACAAACAAAAAACAAACAAACAAACAAACAAAAAAACCATGAGAGTTCTGGAGCTGAATTTCTGGAGGATTCAGACTTTTCTTACTGATTTTGTGTTAATTTGAAATGGAGACACTACCAAGATACATAAGCATTGCGTGGCAGGGACTGTGCGGTAGGTGGGACTAGGAAGTCACAACATCACTAAGCTCTTGGTGAGTCTGTTCACTCACATAGCACCTGGTCTGTGTGCTCTCTCCTTCTCTCCCAGGCCATCACCTGATCAAACAAGGGACCTGCGAGGTGGTCGCCGTGCACCGCTGCTGCAATAAGAACCGCATAGAGGAGCGCTCCCAGACGGTCAAATGTTCCTGCTTCCCAGGCCAGGTGGCTGGCACAACTCGGGCACAGCCTTCTTGTGTCGAAGGTATGGCGTTTGTGGTCAGTCTCTCTGGTGCTTTTAATAGGGCTGAAATTTGTACAAATCTAGGGTGCTTTGAGGTAAGTATCTGTCCAAAACTTCACACAAAAACAAGCTTCAAAAGCTCTTGATGAGTAAGGCAAGTCTTTAATAATCTCTCTCAAGGATACTCTCGTGTGTGTGTGTGTGTGTGTGTGTGTGTGTGTGTGTGTGTACACACATGTGCTTTAAGATATCTTTGCTCATTTGTCTCCAAATGCCACTCAGACCAAGCACTTCTTTCTTCAGTTTCTCTTCTCCCCTTTGTGTACATGTTCCCTAATCTTCTGAAGGAATTGGTTCTTAGAAAATCTATGGAGCCAGGTGGTGGTGGCGCATGCCTTTAACCCCAGCACTCGGGAGGCTGTAAGTTAGAGGCCAGCCTGGTCTACAAAGTTAGTCCAGGACAGCCAAGGCTACACAGAGAAACCCTGTCTTGAAAAACAAAAACAAAACCCAAAAAAACAAAAAAGAAAATCTATGGATAACCAAATATCCACAAAGGCCCAAGAGCCTTATTTAAAAATGATGGATTGTGTTTATCACCTCTATGCATTCTCTTATACACTTGAAGTCATATCTCCTATAATGCCTGATGATATTATTATTATTATTATTATTATTATTATTATTATTATTATTATTATTATTATTATAGACAAAATTCTGCACATTTTCAGTACACATGTGTTCTGTCTGTGATCAATTAAGTCCCAGGATGTTTAGTAAATGTATATGGACAGGTGACTGTACTTAGAACTGGCAGTGTGGCCTTTTATTTTCTGCTTTTGGTACACAGTAATAACCCCTTTGTTACTAATATTAATTTTTATTACTTCTAGTTTTCATGTTTTAAAATTTTTATGTAAATGAGTATTCTTCTGGCATGTATATATGTATATGAAATGCCAGTGGAGGCCAGAGAGGGTGTTGGATCCCTCCTAGTTGGACTTTCATATAGATTCTGGGAACTGAACCTGGGTCTTCTGCAAGATCAGCAAGTGTGTTACCATGGAGTTATCTTCCCAGGCCCCTACTTTATCATGTTAACATGCATTTATAAAACACCTTTGAAACAGCTTTCCTGACAAGAGTTTGGGATCATGTATTATGTATTATTCATTGATAGTCGCCAAGTCCCTTAGCAGAGTACACTGTACTGATAGCTTATATGTTAAAGAAGATGTATATAATAAAATGAATGACCGTTGAGGGTTATCGGTGGAGGCCTGGGCTTGATACTGAGTCCCATGGCTCTTGTAGGAGGCACCTTATTGGAACCACATTTCAGTCCCCAGAGGAAGAGGTGTAAGGTGCTCTCTCCGCAGTTGCCTGCATGAATCTGACCATAGCAAGCTCACCAGCCTTTTAGATGCCTGTTGAAAGGTCAGCGGTCAGCAGCAAATAAACAAAGACAGAGTCTAACTCTACAACTTACTGCACAGTCAGTGATAATAACTGACTCTATGTACCAGGTGGTCATGGTTGTAAGATGAGCGATTCCCCCTCCCCCTGCCACCACCTTTAAAGGAGGGGGGGAAGTGCAAAGGGAAAGTTTCTTCGCTACAATTCCTTATCAAAAGCCACAGGTCTGATTGTATTGCTGAATTCAGATTAAAAGGGTAACATAACAATAACCTGTCCTGACCTAACAGACCCAAGGTGCCCTGTATGCCAATCCTGAAAGCTAGATTGTACAATTTCTGTAGTGTAGGATGTGGATCTGCACGCATTGTGGCATATGGAATATGAATAATCTCGTGTTATGTCAAGGAGCCTTCACTGTGCTCTCCGGTGCTCTGTGGATTATGGATAAAGGACTATAGCCATAAAAAGAGATAAGGATCTTTAACATTTAAAACAAAAACAAAATCATCACCACCACCAACAAAGGCAAACCAAGCAGTAGACTGTATTTAACACAGACTCAGTCTCTGTACTTTAATGGGTTTTAACTCTCAAGGGAGTGCTCCACCAAGCGAACATCTATATTACCCCGACCCCGCCCTGCCCCAAGGCTCAGGGAACTTTGTGAAAGAGGGAGTGGGAAGATTGTCTGTCTTCTGGACAGGACCAAACCTTTGTACTGAAACCATAGCAACTATGGTCGCCTGAACAGGATCAAGCCAGTCAAGATTCTAGTCTGGAGTCAGGAAGGACTCAGGAACCTTTACTGGAAGAGGAGGAGGAGCTCTTAACAGTAGATGGCTTCTGGGAGGACGGAGACAACGCTTTCAGAAAGAGTGGCCTTTGGTTGGTCCACCACACTCTAGTGGATGGCCTCACACTCTGAGTGTATGGGTAGTACAAACAGGAGTCTGTGGGCTTTAAGTAACAGCAACACGTGGAGACAAATTTGGGAGGAGGTTGGGAGGGGGTAGGGAGGCTGTGGGTGGACCTGGGACAAGTGACCGTGAGGAGTATTGGTGAATCTGATCAATACCGTTATACGAAATTCTCAAAGCACTAACAAAAAAAAAATGATACTTAAATTCACCAAGGTCCTCTATTCTCAGCCAGGAGCATAAAGAGTATTTATCTCTCCCCTTTACAATTTTTAAGACCCGTGTGTGCTATCTCCTTTCTGTCTCTCATATGGGTTCATTTTCCCTCCATCCTCTGTACTTGCTAAGTCCATACTCCAGGGACCAGGGTACATGTTGCTGGGCTCCTGGTTCCCCATCTTCTGTTTTCCATCCTATGTCCAGAATAGATGTTTTGTAAAACAGAGCAGAACTGTGACTCTGATGCTGTAAAACCGCATTTAAGTGACCAGTCTTAAGATGAGCCTCAGATGCTGTTCCATGCTCAAGAACATTTCCAAGATCTCACTGTGTTTCCGTTTCCTCTCCCCTGAACTTGTTGATTTCCACCTATCTCTGCTCCAGGACTATTGCCCTCGTCCCCAGGACACGCTTGTGACTTACTGAATTCTTCTTCTGCACTTTCATACCTCCTATATGTTTTTGTTTCTCCCCATTTCATTTTTCTGTAAAGCCCTCCTGATAGTCTGCAAGCAGTATTTTCACCATCCTGCACAGGCTGGCCATGTACTAGTTTTAGCTTGACAGAGAACTGACTCATCCTAACTAATTGTTGAAGGTAACAGCTACCTTTGTCTCTGTGGGCTTGAAACCTCTTCTAAAGGAAGCAATGAATCATAATACGTACTATTTTTACATCCTGTCTAGCCTAGCATCTCTGGATAAAAAGTTTTATGTGTAATGTTTTGCAGTGTTCAGCACTTTTCATGGTACCTGAAAACTACTGATATGATACCTCAAATCTCATCCTCAAAGAAAGCATCTGAGTACCCCAGATCTCTCTCCACCTCAGTAAAGAAAGTATATAAATACCCAAACCCCATCTTTGGATTTCATTCTTGAAGAAACTATAATATTTAGTCAGCTTTTTTTTTTTTGGTGTATCTGTAAATTGTAGAGCTGGGCTGTAGTCATTTGTCTAGATTGCAGTATAAATGTATGTTTTGTTTAATTTCTTCTATCAGTATTGGATCATAAGTATCTGTGTGCTAAAAATGTGTTGATCTAACTTAGCTTTTTCTCTGTTGCACAGCATTCCATTGAAGGGACTGGCTGAAGCTCAGCTATTACTTCATTGATGGGTATTTGGTTGTGTCTATGGCAAGTCCAGCACACTCACAGGCCAGCTACATGACTGATCCTTCAAGCATTTTAGGAACTTTGAGCAATGACAGCCTACCATCTGTTTGGCATTTGACCACATCCTATGAAGTTCTGTTGAACAGGACCTTCTGTGTTGATACAAATGTTCTCTCTCAGGAGAAGTGATGAGCCACAAGTGGCTAGTATGAGTTGAAATGGGCACATCTGGGAGTTGCAATGGGCACATCTGGGACAAAGCTTCATATCAGCCGGTATACCAGTAGACTTATGCCATCTGCAACTTCAATATCACATTTACGGCTAGAGAATACCAAGCAGTATCCTGAAAGCGAACTGATTGTCTTCTTGTCCTTTTCTCATATACCTAACATTCCTTGGTAGACAGCCCTGTTCAACAAATGTTTATTGGAGCAAAGTCACTGAGGGACCATAGAAGTTTTAAGCTTTAGTTAGGATGTACACCTGTTTCCTGCCCATCTGACCATCTCTTCCTTATCTGAATGTTTCCATTAGGGCTTACCTGCTTAATCTTTATCCCATAATAATTATGCAGTATCATGTTAATTGGCATGTGGGAAGACTCATTCTCTACCGCTGTGTCCTTCTTATCTTATTTGTAAATACGAGTAGAGAGGATATAAAATATAAAACTCACTTGCATTTACATTTAAATTAAAACAAAGGCACGGAGATACTGGAGCAGGGCACTAATTAATGTTGACATAGAAATTGGAATATCCTTTTGTCTCGTTGTTAATCCACACCCCAGATCCTCATCTGGCACTTTCATTGCTTCTCTATGAAAGCTTAGCCTTCATTAGTTAAATACAAAAACTTAGATTCTATTTTTACCCAGCCACCCCAGTTTTTAAATTACAATTAGCTCTGAATTATTCCAATTCATTTTCAACACACACTGGGGATTTGGAAGCAGGAAGGGAAGTTATCTTGAGCTGTGGCTCCTTGTGTCCCGACACAGACAGTTGTTCTGTGGGTGAGAGTTCTTCATTTAAGGTCTTGTCCTGGCACGTACGAGGCCATTTTGTGATGGGAGCAATGTTATACACTCTTATCAAACCACAGCCCCGTGGAGATACTGCTAACTGGCTTTATGATAAAGCGAGATAAACGTGCACTACAAGAAAGCTTAATTTATTTTGTCAAAATGAATGCTTTGCAAATATTGGATTTAAAACAGATTAATAAGACTAAAGCTTTGGGATAGAAGATAGTTACTTTTAAAGGTGTTTTATATCTTTTGATAAAGCTTTAATTTTTATACTTTTCTGGATCCTAAGGACTGGTTTAATTAGAGAAGAGAATTACTATTTGGTCCAAACTGTTCTCATGGCACCAGGGGGATGTGTGATGAGACAGGGTCTCTCTTTATGTTGTGCCCTCACTGTGATTGGTTTTTAGTTGGGTTTTTCTCCTGGCCACTGAGTTTCTGTCGGGGGAAGTCAGGCCAATGACAATGAAACTTACTTCATACATGAAGGGGGTCAGCAGGATGTGCATCTTGAGTCTGTTGGGTCATTCATATCACTTTAATTGAGCACCTTGATGCTAGCCTTACTCTGCGTGCTGGGGATAGGGTAACGATGGACTGATTATAGGACCATTTCCAAGGAGTTCATAGTATACAAGGAAAGAGAGACAGGTAAGCTATTGCAGAACAGAGAATGTCAGCGATGAACCCCTTGGAAGGCAGTGGGTCTGAACTGACTAGGCAGAAGGTAAAGAGATGCAGGAGGCAAAGAGGCAGTGCAAAATGTATGTGAATGGATGGGCCAACATATGTGACTGGAGGAACACAGAGCCTTAAATATTGGGGTGGGATTTCACTCCTTCTGGGAGTCCCTACTTTAGGAGATTAGAGGAAGCAGATTGTGTGCCAGTGGAAAAGATGGGAATTGCTGTGAGCCAAGTTCCTATAGCGCACCCTGGGTGTGCTGAAAAGGCAAAGTGTTGTCCCCTGTCCCTGCACTTGACAGGCCCCCTTCTCAGCACAGGTTACACAGTGAGTCCTGGATCTGTTCTTTTGTGAGTGAGAACAAGCACGTAAATACAAGTTTTAGTATTTAGTAGAGGCAGGAAGGAAGACACAGAATAGAGTTGATATGCCTTTTGCTGTGCATTAGGATTCTCCCACCCACCAAAGCTGTCAACAGATCCAATAAGCTAGTAGAGCCCCCATTTGTGTTGAGTTTTCCTACAAAGTATTAAGCACCTATGACTGAGAAACATGGATTGTGTGTCCTTGGGACATTGGGCAGACTTGGGAAAGTGCCTACTGGGCATCTGCTATTATAGAGGCCGCAGATGTTGTCAAACAGTTTACAGTGCATAGGGTAGACTGCACAAGAAAGAATTACCTGGCCTTAAACGGCCATGGTGCCGAGGTTGAGAAACCCTTGTTGGAATGCTCCAGTATACATACATGTATTTTTGAGTCTATGTTTGTCAAGGATGAATCAATCACTCAGGTCATTAGAAACAAAAACCCCCGAGGGAACCAGCATGGACTTACATAGTAGCTCATTCAGGACTATATGAAATTGTGGAAATAATAGTGTTGCTGACAAAATAATCAAAAACAATTTCTATAAGATAGTGTAGCTCTTTCCTACTCATAGTAGTTAGGTGGGCTATTCTTGAGAAAGCAAGAGAGGAATGAATAGCATCATTCGCAGAGAACACTGAGTGTGTTGAAAGATTCTAACATGTTAAAATCTTAGTGCGGAGTTTCCAAGTTGTATATTCTAGGAAGATGTTTTCAAAATCTCCTTATCCAGACTTGGAGGTTAAAAATAAGCTTAAACAAACAAATAAAAATCAGGATCCAATACAGTCCCTCTAAACATAACAGGCTGTTGTCAGTGCTATCTGTTATCCTCTAGAATTTGACCATGATGCCTCACTGCTGAAGCCACTACAGAGTAGAATCATAGAACATGGAGAAATCTAGTTGGTACTTAACCGGAAGCTTCATCCCGACCACCTTACTGGGCACAGTGCTGGAAGGTGCTGCCCGAGGGGAAAAGTAATCAGCAATTTCAACCGGGCATGAGTCTTGCAAGCTACAGTAATAACATAACTGGGAAGATGTGCTCAGTGGTGCAATAGTGGCAGGACCGTTACAGGAGCAGTTGGATTATGTTTCGATTGTATTTAAAGCCTGCTCCATGAGATGGAACCCATACTTGATGCTGCCAATGAGGCCAAGAACCTGTGACTATAAAGATTATGGGCCTTGGAGGAAAACCTACTACTATTATTCTGCTAAGCAAAGAGTGATAATGACTTACTGATCTATCCATAGATGAGTGTATCGCTGAACCCTTACAAGAGAAGCTACTTTGTACAGTAGGTGGTGATTGGTAAAGAGACTGACAACTGGTCCACATGCAGAAAATTAAGAGACTTTGGAGTGCTCATTCCTAAATCTATATCAAGAGGAGATGTAAAGACTGTAAGAATCAGAAATGGCAGACGAATTCAAGTAAACTGTGTTTTCCAGCCTTGCCCATGAGAACACAAAGAGATAATATAAGCAAGAATTATACAAGCTCAAGCCAGACTCCAGCATGGAGGGATGGGGTGGGCATGCAGTCTGACCGCTAGCTGAGGACCTGTTGGCACCTGGTTGCTGGGGGAGAGAGAGAAAGTCCGTTTTCTTCAATGGTTTGATGCCTGGCATATTTACCACACTCCGGGGCAGGCCTCATACCCAGGAGTAGTCTGCCAACACAAACTGGACATGATATTTTTTTTTTAAGGGAGAGAGTAAGAATATGAAATTGAATGTGTGAGGATGTATGGGAAGATCTGAAGGAATATGATCTAAATGGTATAAAATTCTTTAAAGAATAAACAAAACATTATCTCAAAGACCAGGTCTTTCTGTTTGTTCTACCTCTGTAAATGTGACCAAACTAAGTCCACAAATGAGAGAGCACCTCTTGAGAAATGAGCCCCTTCCTTGCACCAGAGCAAAGCAGCCACTTGAAACTTAGACCTTAGAAAATATTGTATGTTGCACTAACCACCAACAAATACCAGGGGGCGCCACTGCCTTGACTTTTCCTTTCCGTGTAGAACCAGAAATTCATTACAACTTGAAGATGGGGGTTTAATGCCTTTTCCTAAACCAGAAAAGCATGAGAGATTTAAAAGAAATTTATTTTAAAAATAGACTTGGCTGGTCATTTCTCATTTAGATTGTGATATTCAGGAGCAGCCGGGGCGGGCCTACCTCCCACGAGGTGCTGTCCTAGGGAGAAATGGCCCAGGAAATGGGCAGATGCCATTGACAGTTATTTTAATAGAATCCAACTTCAGGGCCTTTGCTTCAGCTCAGAGCTGGGCTCCAGCTGTTCTAGAAGCTCTGCTTTCCCAGTGTTTGTCTCCCTGTGAGGTCTGACCTCAGTCAGATCTTACCTCTGCTGGAGGTTCATAGGCAATCCTCAGCACAGAAACGCGTTCAAGCCTGGAGCTTGGGTTTCTATGGCCCCTTTCTCTCTCCTCTCTTCAATGCCATTTGCTGCTAGGTCTTTCACAGAGAAACTCCATCGGGATAATCTGTCACTAGGGCCCCCTCACGACGTTCTCCTGTTAGATATAAACAGGATTATTGTTTTTGCAAATGGCGGCAGTTTAAAATTCCAGAGTAACTTGTTATTTTAGCTAGTATCATTTCTGAAACAAAGGAAAACTGGTTTAAAAAAATCATAAGAGTTTGGTAATATATTTTATTTTATCTAAATCTTTTAAAAAGTATATTTATAGAGTAGAAGAATGTACTGGGTATATACATGCAGAAGATTTAGCTTCTATTTAAAAACCAAAAACAAACAATACAATACAATACAAACAAACAAGGAGAGAACCAAGTTGGCCTCTGAAATCTACACACAGGCCATGCCCCTTCCCCAACTGTGCACATAATTATACATAAATATTTTTAAAAGGGCAATTTTAATGGAGCAAAGGCTTTCCCATAAGACCAACATTTCAGAAACCACTAGAAGAAACAAGAGCAGTAACACTTGCGGGCACTGGGACAGGCAGTGATTTTGCTGGGCAGCATTCTCAAAGCAGAAGAAATAGAGGCAAGTGGCAAAGGGGACGATCAAGAGTGGAGCCAACATGCAGAGAGGCAGAGAGTCTATGCCAGCTGTATGTCTGATAGGATGAATTTACATAATCTGTGCAGAACTAAAAGAGAAAGCTCCCAAGAAACAGCAGTGAAGTAAAGTCTGGCTAAATTATCTGACTATATAGTACTCAATGAGGAATACAAATAGCCAACAAATACCTGAAAAAATGTTGAGCATCATTGGGTGCAAATTAGAATTATAAAGAGATACCATTACATAGTAGCTAGAATGTATACCATCCAAAATTTTTAAAAAATGCTGATGAGGATATGATATAAAATAACAGTGGAATGAAAATTAACACCACCACTATAGGAAGCAATACTGACATTCCTGAAATAGCTGAAATAGGTCTCTCTTTTGGTCCACATATCCTACTCCTGGCTAGAGCATGCAAAGAGATAGAGGAGGCAAGAGGGAGAGAGAGAAAGAGGGAAGAAGAAGGAGAAGGAGGAGGAGGAAGGGAAGGGAAGGAGGGAGGGAGGGAGGGAGAGAGAGAGAGAGAGAGAGAGAGAGAGAGAGAGAGAGAGAGAGAGAGAGAGAAGGAGAGAGCGAGAAGGAGAGAAAGAGAGAGAGACTCAGTTCACCAAAGAGGATCCTGTGTGTTCATGTTACAGCCATGTTTAAAAGTAGCCTGGGTGCCAATCAACACATGAAGATAAAGATCACACAACAGATTCTTAGTCAGAGAAGCATGGAATCATGGTTGATTCCTTGTGTATATGTTAATGGAAATAGCAGAGTAACTGTATCAATGCCAACAGCACAGGAATGGCAGTAGAATTTTAACCTTTCGCTAGTTACATATGAGCATTTTTTTTTCTGTGATGTGAGCCTCAGTATTTTCTACTCAAGTTCCTTTTTCATGCATTTTTCTATTCAAGTTCCTTTTTCATTTATGACATCAGAAGTGTCCTGTGTCCCCTTAGGTTGAGTAAGTTTTTGGCATTTTTCTTGTGATATTGATTTCCTCATTTTTCAGTTCTTGCATTCCTAGTTTACATTTTCGTTCAGAGTTCTTCCTATTCTAAATTCTGCTGTCCCTTGCCTCACCCAGTCATTTTTCATAAGCTATAGATTTCCTTGTCTCATTATATTCATTGCTAGGTATAGACTCCTGCCATGGTTCTCTTAAAGAATCAAGTCTTAAATGGTCCCCAAGAGCATCTAAAAGGTGTGCCCTAGACACCCTCTTCAACCAGATGCCCACTGCCTCCCTCAGAAGTCTCATTGAAGTCACCAGGGTTGGCTAACTTCCTGATGGGCCACTGGCCTGTTACCCCTAATATTTTCCTTTGGTCACATCATGAGCTATATGATGTGGCTTCGTCCAGGTGTTTCATAGAACTCTGATTTGCTTCAGAGTGTCAAGGGACCCACGGAGAGCAAGGCATTTGCTTAAGAAGACATCTTAAGTACAAAAGTCCTTTAGCTTAAGCTCTAACCCTGTGGAAATATAGCCCAGCTTTACCCACATTTATATAATGTTTCTAGTCTTGCAGATATAAGTTGAGGACTTATTTACCTTGATGTCCATTTAGGACCAAACCAAGGTGTTCAGTAATTAATGAACAACTGGTTGACATTATGAGTGTATTAAGATTTATATGTTACTTGCTAATTTAAATTTTTATTTTATTATTGTGTGTGAATGCAGGTATGCATATGGAGATCAGAGGACAATTTTTTCTTTTAAAAAATTAATTACATATTTATTTTACACACCGTATCACAGCTTCCTCTCCATCTTCTCCTCCTAGTCTTTCCATCCCCCCTCCCCCCCCTCAGTGGCCCCTTCTCCTTTTCTCCTTAGAGAGGGGAAGGCCTCTCATGGATATCAACCAGCCATGGCAGATCAAGTTGCATGCAGTAGGACTAAGTGCATCTCCTATTGAGATTAGACAAGGCAGCCCAGTTAGGGGAAAGGGATCCAAAGGTGGGCAACAGAGTCAGAGACAGCTCCTACTCCTTCTATTAGGAATCCCACAAGAAGACCCAGCTGCACAGCTGTTACATATGTGCAGAGGGCCTGGGTCCACCCATGCATGTTCTCTGGTTCAGTCTTTAAGGTCCCCTGTGCGCCCAGCTTAGTTGATTCTGTAGGTTTCCTAGTGGTGTCCTTGTCTCCTCTGACTCCTTCAGTCCTTCCCCCCCTTCAGTCTCCCCCCGCCCTCTTCCACAGGATTCCTTGAGCTCCGCCTAATGTCTGGCTGTGGGTCTCTGCATCTGTTTCCATCAGTGGCTGAGCAAAGCCTCTCCGGTGACAGTTATGCTAGGCTCCTGTCCAGAGGGCAATCTTTAAAAATCTAGTCTTTTCCTTCCAGCCAGAGTTCCGGCGTCTGAACTCAAGTTGCCTGGCTCATGTAGAAAGTATTTGTACCTGATGGGACATTATGCCAACCTGGTTCTCAGTAACCTGAAGCACTATTTTATCACCAGAGAGGGGCATGAAGGCTTCCAAACCCCGGGCAATGGTAATGGCACAGGACCTGAGGGTCTTGGCTCTATCACTGCAGTACACACTCACTGAAATACTGTTGATGCTAAAGCCTTTACTTTTCTATGTTTCCCTTTAGTGAAGACATTCTTTTCTCATATAATATATACTGACTAGAGTCCCTCCCCCTCATCCTCTGAGTTTTCCCCCATCCCCTCTAGATCCACTTCCTTTGTTTCTCATTAGAGATAAACAGGCTTTTGAGAGATAACTACCAAGAAAGACCAAATTAAATAAGATGAAGCAAAAAACTATCATATTGAAATTGGACATGACAACACAGAAGAGGGAAAGGGTCTCAAAAGCAGGCACGAGAGTCACCACATGTTCTCACAGTCAGGAGTCCCATAAAAATGCTACATTAAAAAACAGCTATAATCCATACCCAGAAGACCTTGTACAGACCCATGAAAACCTTTTAATTACGTAAGGAGATGGAAACATTAACCTTCCTTGTTTGATTATTGTGTGCATGTACCAGATTCACGCCACACCCTGCTGCAGTTAAACCTGCACATCGATTACACTCCATGCTGGAAGACTGCTACACAGAGTCAGTGCAACACCATCCTGAGTCTGGTGCCCTCACCCTTAATGTACCGACTTAGAGGAAAACTTTTCTATTTCTGGTTCCATCTGCCTTTCACTGTGTCTGACAGTTTTGGGGACAATCAGAAGAGGAACAGTGGGTAAAAAAAAAAAAGTGCTTTGAAATGACAAAAGTTCCCTGCAGCTGCAGGGTGAGATCATTATGATATTTGAAGCTAGAAAAAAAAAAAACAAACTTTCTTAAGCTTCATGTCCATCTATCCTGGCTCAGCAGCAGCCTCTCTGACATAATAAATAAGCCAGGCAGCAATGTACTACTGTTCTCTGCCTGGGCAGATACTGATTTAAGCAGGGAATGGTTAACCTAGGTCACAAGTCTTCCTGACTCAGGTGCTATCGGGGTCATGAGATGATAGCCCAGGGACAGTGGCTAAACAAGGAAAGAAGAAAATATGACCCTTTCAGCAAGTTGTGAAAAGAGCCCATGCTCTCATCACAGTGTATTGCTATGGCCCGATGGGTTCCAATCCAGTGAATTTTTGTGTTATTATTTTGCTACCTTAATATGAGGATTGTTTCTTCTGGACGCCTCTAGTGTAAGGAAGATGTGTATTTAAGGGTCGGCAGGTAGGCTCTGATGTTAGATGGTGTGTTGCCTAGTCCCTCAGAGTTTTTAAGCTAGGAGAAAAATGTGTCAACCTCAACTTTGATGGAAAATTTATGTGCGATAACAGGGGATAAGTAATTAGCAGGGAGCCTGGCACTCAGTGAGAAAAGTTGCCCTTCGCTTATATGGAGCATGAACTTTATATTTTTGTTCACTTGACATTGATGGTCTTTCTTATAACACTGAGAGTGGCTGTCCTGTTTTCTCTCTAGAATGCCATCTTATCTGTAGAGACAGTGTAACTGCTCCCCATCCATCTTGGGCAGCCTGCCTTTCTTTCTTATACCTAATTGCTCTCCTTTGCTGTGCTTAGTAGGAGTGGGGCATCCTTCTCCTTTTCCTTTAAGAGGCATCCGGCTTTTTAACTCTGGATTATGACGCAGCTATGGCTTGACATTTATGGCTTTCTTTGTGTTGAGACACTTTTTAAACGTAACTTGTTGGCAGTTATTATCATTAAAGGAGTGTGGAACTTTCAAAATGATTTTATAGATCTACCCAGGGGATCATGTGATTTTTATAATTTCTTCTCAGAATGTAGTGGACCACACTGATTAATACTTAATCACTGTTTGTGATCCTTTCAACATTCTGCCGGGAAATTTTAATGTTCTCTAAGCAGTTTTGCCTTCATTTTTATGAAAACACATTGGCCTGTAATTTTCTTTTCCTGTAGGCTTCTGACCTGACATTAGTATGAGGATGAAGCTGGCTTCATACAATGTATTTGGAACATTCTTTCTGCCCCACTTCTTTGGAGGAGTCTGAAAACAATTGATATTAAATTCAGTAAAGTTGGCAGATAGGAAAAATTTTAAAAATGAACTGGAAAAAAGTGATTTGCATTTTCATGTGTTAACAAAGTATTTTTAAAAAATCGTATTTATTACAGTGTGGTAAAAAGAAAATGCTTAGAAAAAATCAACCAAGGAGGCAAAAGATCAGCACAGTAAAAAGTGTCTGAGGCTGCAGAAGGAAATTATATAACATAAAAGCAAATAGTACTGCCAAAAACCCAAAATGACCTGTGGATCCCTGTCAAAAACCAAGTGGCACTCTTCACAGAAATGGAAAAAAATTCTGAATTTTATGTGAAGTCACAAAGAACACAAATAAATCAAGAGTTTATTATAAGAAAGAAAGACTAGAGAGGTTACATTTCCTGCTCAACACACATTTCAGAGCCTTAGTAATCACATAACAGTATAGTGGTGCCATGAAAGGAGACACAGAACAATGGAACAAGATAGAAAGCCTTGCAACAAACTTACACTCATGTGATCAAGGCACTGGAGATAGTCACTGAAGACTATGTCAGCTCTTCAGCAGTGGTGCGGAAAAAGTTGGTAGATGCAAACAAAAGTCAGCCTCATGTACCGTACACAAGGATGAGTGAAAAATGCACCACAGACTACCATGACACACACTACAAAACTGAGAAACAAGTCCTGAAAAAAAAACACAACAAAACAAAAAACAAAAATCCCCAAAACCAACCTTGACACTGGTGATGGACTTTTACTTATGACACCAAAAACACAGGCAACAAAAACAAATCCAAACTAGCGCATGCCCATCACACCCAAAGCTCTGCAAAGGAAACACTGAAGAAAATGTTCAATGTTATTTGCAGACCACATTTCTCTTTGTAGAGACACCCCCCACTGTGTGTGTGTGTGTGTGTGTGTGTGTGTGTGTGTGTAGGCTAGAAGCAGGCATCAATCTTTTGCAACTGGAGTTGCAGATGGTTGTGAGCTGCCCTTCATGGGTAATGGGAACTGAATAGCAGTCCTCTGAAAAACCATGTGCTCTTAACTGCTGAGCCATCTCTCTATCCCCACAAGCCGTATTCCCGTAAGGGGTTCTACATACAACACTTAGAGGCTTGAAGCACTTGATATCCCTATACCAAAACCCCTTTAAAAATAAAAGTCCTAAATAGCTGCTTTGCTCAGATAAGACAGAGATATCAAACAGGCATCTGAAGCAGTGTTCTTTATCACTGTAATACGCCATGCCTGCCTAATAGAATGACTTACCAAAAACACAAGGGAGGGTGGGGCGGTAGAGAAAAGGGGAACTCTCACATAGTGTTGACAGAAAAACAAATTGGTACAGACATCATAGAAAGCAATATAGATGTTCCTCAGAAAATAATTTCTGTATGCTGTAATCCTCCTAGGCATAATCCACAGGACATAAAATTGGTCCTTCGTGTGTGGTGCTGCGGGTGTAGCCCTGAGTCTTGCACGGGGCAGGCATATGCTGTGAGGCACATCTCCATCCTTGAGATCAGTATCTATAAGGCATCTGCACCACTCATTTCACTGAAATAACTGGGAACTAGCAACAAGCCAGTAACTTCATTGATGGGGAGAGAAAGAAGATGTGGGCTCTATTCATATTAGATCAGTCTTTTTTTTTTTTTTTTTACACAAAGAGATCTTGGTATCTGTGGAAACATGCATGAACCAAAGGGTTAAAGAACCCCGTGATCTCAAAAAGTAGAGTTCCTGGTAGTCCAGAGAAGAATTGTGGTTTTCAGAGCTGGATGGCTTGGTAGGAGGGGGGAATTACAACATCTACTTGGGCATGTTTTCTATGTAAGTATTGCTGTTTCAACCAGAAAACAAGACCAGTCTCCCTTGTCCCACTGCCACCCCAACCGCACCTCAGTTCTGTACCCACTCACTGGCTGAATTTGTCCCTGCAGTTCAGCTATCCTGTGAACCTGCAGAGCTAACTATTCCAGTGATGGAGAGTCCCTTCCTTCTGTCTGTGTTCAGTTCCAGAGATCTATTATGCTACTTTTTGCTTTATGAACAACACAATTTTATTGGTAGACTCCTGTGTGTTCATGGATGATGAGGGATGAGGTATCATGAGTTCTAAAAATTCCAGTATAATCACTCGTGGGCTGTGAGGCAAGGCTGGGTCCTGTCATCTTTAGTTTCACCATATGACGAATTATGGCTTACCATTAACCTGTCCACTGCAATGGCCTACAGAGATGATCACCATACAAAGAGGAAGGTTTAACTTTCAGTGTAATCACAGTATCAAAACCGGCCACTGGAGGCTGTAGCCAAAGAGGATGGCCATCACAGTTGCTGGCATTTCCTGGGACACAAGTCTGGTCCAAAGTTTCTCCTGAATTCATTATATCCCTTTGCATCTCTTGGCAAGTGTTTTTTTTAATCTCTGTCTCTTTGGAGAAACTGAGAGTTAGAGAAATTAGATAAAGAGCCCCAAGGTCTTTAAAACAATGGAGAAAGTAACACATTGAAATTCAAATCAGGGCCAGAGCCCCGTAAAGCACATGCCTTAGCCCTCCTTCTGAGCATCGTCCACAGGCCGCCTCTATGACAGCCTGGAAGCCAATTCCAACGATGCGTTTTCCAGAGCATGTGGAGGAACACCTGGATTCTTTAAATGCACTTATGCAAGCATTCCAGTCAGCCATGCCTGGGTCGATGCACTAATCTCTATTCAGATTTGCCACCCTCATAGCTTGTCACAAACACCATGTAACTTTTTGTTTTTCTAGCCTCCATTGTGATTGAGAAGTGGTGGTGCCACATGGATCCTTGCTTGGAAGGAGAGGACTGTAAGGTGCTTCCAGACGCTTCCGGCTGGTCCTGTAGCAGTGGCAATAAAGTCAAAACCACGAAGGCAAGTATGGGCAGAAGGCAACTGTAGTTCACAGGCACAGTAGCTGTTCACTTGGGGTCCCTGCCGTGACCTGATCTCACCAACAGTGGTTTTTTGTTTTTGTTTTTTTTTTATGGTGATAAAGGGGCTGTGCTACACTGTGGCTTTAGCCTTCCAGGAAAATGCATTTGCCAGTGTCTCTGGCAGTGATTTGGTGGGTGATTTTAGGCAGGGTCCCTAAATTCACTTTTGCTCCTTTGAGAGCCTATTTTAAAGTGAAGGCTTTGGAGTGAACAGAGCAGCGTATCAGGGCCACATGGCAAGAGTCCACATCCAGATGATTGACTTAGGTAGGAAAACGTGCTGCCAAAGAGTTCGGAGACATCCATACTTGTCTCTCTTAGCTTCTCCCGAGTGGTTCCCATTCTGAATTCCTTTGCACCTGACAAAAATGCGAGCTATTCAGTTCTTCATTGAGAAAGCAAACTTCGTTGTCTCCTTGCGTCTCCTCCATTACTTGGATCCTAGAAAATTTTGTTACCAAATCCTTCTATGGTCGCCCCCATCTCATCCACCATCCCACCCGGATGAGTAACGGCATCCTTCCCGTATAGACTCCATACAGTGGCTGTTGCAGTGCTTGTGAGATGTCAGCCCTCTAAACCAGGGCATCCGAAAGCCTGGGCCGCTTCAGTCACCACCTTGGTTGGTGGTGACAACGCAGCAAGATAGCCATTCTTCTGCTCCAACGCGCCTGGCCTTCTGTTGGTCCCTGCTCTTTTTGAGGCATCTCTTCCCTCTCATATGGTAGGCTTCTTTCCCTTCCTTTCTAGCCATCCTTGGTTGCCTCTGTCTTTGGTGTCTCTGAGTGTGTCTGGCAAGCTTACTTTTTTACATGGGTAGCACTATCCCTTTGCTCCCTACCCATGGCTTTCATCTGGCATGGGACCTGTGAAGTCAAGGACTTGCCTGAGTTTGCTTATCTTTGGAGGCCCAGATACAGCTATTTCTCGGACACCAGGGAATGACAGAAGTCTTTCTGAGGTTGCTGAAGGCTGACTTCAGACAGGCTGCAATAACGTTTGTTCAAATTCATTTTCCAGTAGAATGTACTTTGTCCTTACTAGTGATGTTCTGATGACAGCATCCATTTAATTCTACCCATCACAGACTGAAATATTAAAAGGTTAGCGTGTCTCAACTGAACGTGCACAGGCATTTTGTTGTTGTTGTTTTTTGTCCTCATTCCCTAAATAATACAGTATAAAAACCATTTCT
This sequence comes from Acomys minous, assembly GCF_964271855.1. Taxonomy (NCBI): domain Eukaryota; kingdom Metazoa; phylum Chordata; class Mammalia; order Rodentia; family Muridae; genus Acomys; species Acomys minous. Next base: position 47,257,341 of record NC_140500.1, read on the forward strand.
GGCTGGAGCGATGGCTTAGCAGTTAAAAGCACTGGCTGCTTTTGTAGAGGACTTGGGCTCAATTCCCAGTACCCACAAGGTAGCTTGCAACCAGGTGTCAATCCATTTCCAAAGATCCAGTGCCTCTTGTGGCCTCCATGGACACCACACTCTTGTGGTGCTCAGACGTACATGTAAACAAAAACCTCATACATATAAAAGTCATGTCTGATGCAGTTGTTATAGGCAATCTAGAGATGCTTTATGCTACGTGCACATGGTATATCATTCCAGGTAAATATTTAGCATTTACAGATTTTTTGGTATCCATGGGAGACCCCTGGAGACAATCCTCTGAAGACACCAAGTTACAAGTCTCATTTTATCTACAGGCTAGAGATAATCCATGGTGTTAATTCTCCTACTAGCCCACTGATCCCAATAGGCCACTCCCAATAAGCTTCCAGCCAGCTAGAGCCATTGTACTTGCTAAGCAAATTCTGCTTCCTGCTTCCCACTCTTTCTAGCCGGTCCCATAAGTACCTTCTAAATAAAAAATATTGAAGTCTCCTATAAGGTTAAAAAAAATAATCTTCCATCTATCAGTGATTAAAATAAACTTCCATTGTATTTCTTGTAGACGAAGAAATAACATTTTGGAAGATTAAATTTGTATTGATTTTTTAGATATAAATGTAAAACAAGATTGAATGGAAGCCAAGTGAATTCTGGAAAAAGAGTGTGTAAGTAGTTCACGTGGCAGAGTGGCTCTCTCTCTCTTTATGTGCATTTAGTGAGAGCACTAGCAGGAAGCAAACCTTTAGGGGCGTTTTGCCTTTGTGTGCTGGGAATATGAGTTTGCTCTAGCTAAATTCTCGATGGTAGTGACATTTCATTTATCTCCCGGAAAGATGTAGAAACATAATACAGTTCCCCAAGCCACCGTAATACTTGGGCTGCCTTTTTTTCCCCCCAATGATATGCCATTTGAGAATAATCTGGAAGGTATAAAACTTTGTTTCCTTTATTAATCCAAGTCAGCGTGACTTGAACTGCATAAAACATTTTATGTCTGTTATGGCTCGTATGCACACAGAAGTTCATTAGGGGAGCCCAGACTGCCACCCATGCTGAGCCTAGCCTTCTAGAAGCTGTATCTTTTGCTTGAAATGGTACTGACCTTATACCACTGGAGGGACAGCCATCCTGTAAAGGCAAAGCAGTGGCCTCGCTGGAGGAGATGTTAACTACACAACAAAATACTTCCCATTTTCCTTGAAAAGTCTGTGCACAGCAGCATGGGAAACCAGAGCTCAGAATGTTAAGTCTTGGGTAGTAAGCCACCCACGCTAGGATTTTATTTCCCATGTAAATGCAAGTAAAGAAAGAGCCGTCCGTTTGGGATACTAATGGGCTCTGTCTCAGAGCTGCAAGTAAGAGAGGGGAAGAGGCCTTCCTTAGTCATCAGCCCCAGATAGAAAGGATTGACATCCTCTTCCTTCTTTCCTTGTAGTTTCTGGCTTCTCTAGGGAAGGCACCAACAGGAACTACTTCCTGTGGCAAAGTTAAGTCTTGCCGTTCTCATGCCTCACGTCTCCTTTTTCCAACACTCTTCAGAGCTTTTGATTGGTTGCGTCCCTGTTTCGGACTGTCAGTGCTGAGGTTTCTCACAAGGACCCAGTGACTTTGTCGCATCCATGCAAGGACATGGCAGGGCATTTAATACTTTGTCAGTAGACGAAAACAACGTTGCTCTTGAGAAAGTCTATGGTAATTTAAGCTTCTTACTGTGAAACTGAATAAGGAGAAGAACTGCTTTAAAGGAACAGGCTTGTGTTTTCCTGCCCTTTGTGGACACTGGACAACCTTTTTTGCTTTGTCATATGTTGAGATGGAGATGCTACAGGGATCTGTGAGTCAACAGAGAAGGTAGAGAGAAGCATCCTACAAAGGCTGGGGTAGTCCCCACAGCCACCAGCATCTAGGCTGAGATGCTGTTCTAGAGAGTCACACTTTTTCTCAGGTGCTTTCTGGGACTCGACTCTCGAAATCCACTTTGTTATTACCCTCCACCCCACAGAAGTGGGCACTGAATTGAGGGACCCACACATGCTTGGGCTAAGGCAACTGAGCTAAGTATCTTATCTCTACTTTAAACTTTTTTGTGAGATAAATGCTCTTGTCTGGAGCCTCCTTGGTGCTGAGTGGCAGGCCTTCACTCACGCCTCTGGTTCTTGCTTCATTTTATCCATTCATTTTCTGTTGCATGCCTAAAAACCTCTAAGGTGTCATGGGAAATGTAAAGAGGGAGGAGCCAGGAAGGGACGTGCCTCATGCATATTTGTTTAAACCTCAAGAGACTTCAGTCTTTACAGTGATCACCTACAAAACTGACGTTGGTAAGATCAGGAGTAATAATAAAATATTAATCATCTGAAAAATGCAGAAATTTATAAAATAACAGAAACAATAGTGTTGGCCTTAGAAGCCTCTTTCCTCTTAGTGTCTACATGCCCTAGTCCTAGTTAACAGTTTCCTCAAATGGCTTCTCAGTTGGGCTTTTCCTCTGTTTCTTAGATGTCACTAAGGGTCATTGTCAGAATTATTTCATAGGTTCATGACTGTAGAATATTCATCAAGGGACTTGTTATAACCTCAGTTTTAGTAACCATCTCTATGCTATTTGGCATATTAACTCTAGGGCTGGACTTGGAACACAGACTTCGAAAAATGTTGTTTTGCTTCAAGGATGAATAATATTTTGGGGTTAAATGGCAAGGTAAAAAAAAAGTATTCCAAGGAAATGGGGCTAGAAAGCAAGTAGGAATTGCTACTCAAATATCAGACAAACCAGCCTAGAAACTAAAACTAACTTATCAGAAGAGATAAGGGAGGATACTACATTCTAAAAGAGGGAAAATTAACCCAGAAGACACTGACATCCTAAGCATAAATACACACACTCCGGCACATCGAATTTTATAAAAATCATGCTATTAGACCTCAAAACACAAGAGAATTGCTGGAAAGCGTCCAACCTCAAGGAATGATAAAGGCATAGAGCACGATTGTAGCACACATTCATTGAAATTCTGTCTATGTTAACAACCTTTATAGTTTTCATTTCCCCTCATTGAAAATATTCCTTTTTCATATAATATATACTGATTATGGTTTCCCCTCCTTCAGTTCCTCAGAGTCCCCCCAGCCCCCTCCCCCAGGTCATTTTCTTTGTATCTCATTAGGCTTTTAAGAGATAAAAACAGAACATGACAAAATTAAATAAGACGAAGCAAAAACTATCCTATTGAAGTTGGCCATGGAAATCAAACAGGAGGGCAAGAATTCCAAGAGCAGGCACAAGAGTCAGAGACTTACTCATCCTCACTGTCAGGAGTTCCACTGTCAGGAGTCCCATAAAAATACTAAGTTAATAACTATAATATATACATACCCATGAAAACCTTTAAAATACGTAAGGAGATGGAAACATTAACCCTCCTTGGTTGATTATTGCTATATGTATCAGATCACCCCATTCACTGCTACAATTAAAACTATACATGTACATTATAGTACATGCTGGAAGACTGCTCAGGGCGACATAGTCTTGAGTCTGGTGCCTTCACTCTTGATATACTTAGAAGAAAACTGGTTTTTTATTTTTGGTTCCATCCGCCTTTTCCTGGCTCTTTTCCTGACAGTTTTGGGAAATATCAGAAAAGAAACTGTTACCAGGAAGTGTAAGCTGAAGGGAAACCCTGTCCAAGTTGCTTTTGGTCATCCCTAAGATACCTTCTCACAGACTACCTGAAGAGTGAGGGAGGTGTCTCCCTCACTCTGAAGTCTTATGTTCCTTGACCCCTACAATCAAGGCTTTGGATGTTCAAGGTATGGTAGCTGGTAAATGAAGCTAATTCTCATGTTGGTGACTTCACATCCACTGGAATTTGAAATTAGAAATAAAAATTCTGAATGTAGTACATATAATAATGAGTTTAAAGAGAAAACAAATCAGAAAATGCCTGGACTAATAGAGCCAGTTCAAGTTGGAAGCTTCTGAAAATTACCTTCTAGGTATAGGTAGATATTTGCCTGCACATGCTTTAGCTTGCAAAGAAAAGCTAGGAGGCATCTAAAAGTGCCAAATAGAGCCAAGAAACTGTGACCCAGCACCAGCCTTATGCTTGTTTTTATATTACATGTGCATTAAGAATGGATTTCATGGTGGTGTATGGCTTTAAACCCATCATTTCCCAAGTGATAGGCATTGGACAATGACATTTTTTTCATAACTAAAGAAGACAGGGACCTTTAATTTCACCTCCAATCAGGACCGAATCCACCATCCATTAGTTAGTGCCAAAGACCTTGGGATTGCGTCTCGAGTTTTCTAATCACATCCTCATCCTTTGTATTAATTTCTGGTATTTCTCCTCTCATTGCTTGGATCAAAGCGACCCCTGTAAGTTAATGGTCTGGCCATGCTTTTTTCTTATCTCATCAAAGAAAGGCCAGAGTGCTTACAGTGGCCTGATGCCTTCTTGCGTGGTAAGTTCTTCCTTCAGATGGGCTGCACTCTTAAGTTTAAGGCCAACTTGGTCTATAATAGGGGATTTGAAGCCAGGCAGGGTTACACAGAGAAACCATGTCTTCAAAAACAAAATAAAAAACAAACCAACCAATAAAAAGCTCCTCTGTTCTTAAATAGTTGGAAAATTTTTTTTAAAAAGACTATTTCCTAACACTTGAGAATTATGTGAAATCCCTATTCAGTGTCCATCAATACTTGCTGGAACTAATCAATGCCTGTGAGTCTACCTGTAGTCTATGGCTGTAAGTGTGAGCGATATTTGAAGATAGGCACTGCCCAGTACACACAGCTCAAAGTCTGTCCTACACTTAATTCTTTGCAGAGAAAGCCTTCCACTTCCTGCTTTAGAATAAAAGGTCTGTTAGGTTCAGGCATGATGGCTGTGTTATCAAATAATACAACTTATTCTGAAAATATTTGCACAGTATAAATGTGTCAAAGCATTGTGCTGCTCACCCCCTCAGCTGGTGTGCTGACTCCATTGCTCGCAAAGTTTTCTCAGGTCTTGAATAATGAGCCCATGTGTTTAAAAATGAGAAACACAAAAGCTTTCCTAATGATTATATGCTTCCATTAAACCGATCATTTCTGCCGAACAATTTTTGCTTTTCAAAAACAGGTTAACTGCATTAAAAAGTGTAACAAAGGTTAAAATTTGATTTTGACATGCAGTGATTTTAATCAGCATTCATTCGAAAGACTATTCAGTGCCATTACCAAAGCATGCTTAATTAACACGCATAAATTCATGGGCAGTGGGTGTACCTAATCTCATGGAATTTTTTTTATAACCTCAGAAATGAAAAGCAAGGACACATAATTCCCCATCTTAGAAGCTTGCGTACATGTTTTCTTTGCATGCCAAAAGTGAAAAATGAGAAGCCGAGTTGAATGCGAAGGGTTGTTTTTGTGAGGTTGGTTACAAGCACAGGTTCCAACTGATAAACCAGACACTAATGATCTGGACAGGACAGGACTCTAGCTCTCTGGCAGGAAGGGTTCCCTTTGACGATATAAGGTCAAACGCTCACTTAGTTTCATTTGTTTTAGGTGACGCGGTAGCAGACACAGAAGCATTTTGACCCTGAAGGGAATCAGGACACAGAGCTGTGCGGTGTGGAGTACCAGCCTGGAGAGAACTCACCTCGGAACTCGCTCAGACATTCATAGCTGCAATATGTGCATTGTGGAAACTGGCATTTACCTGGCTGTCCCTACTCTCTCTGCTTTGTGATCTTATCACCCTGAATGACAAACGACAGGTGGCCACTCAACCGACATGTTACCTGGATCTTAAAAGGAGCACAGCACAAGGGATGCTGAAGGGGACAGCAGAGGTGTCAGAGTGGGGTGACACCCTGGGGAACCTGGCTCCGCTGTCTCCCTTTCCCGAGGAGCATGGACAAGAAGTACAAAGGGAGCCCGGCTGATCCTCTTTCAATAAAATGTGTCCTTTAGTAATCATATGGAAGGCATGAAGGGAGGCTAAAGGACAGAAGATTTGGCTCACATACCGTGTATTCTAGGTTAAAGAACTCAAATTATCTGGAAATATCCTGGTAATTGTCAGGAAATTAATTTTATGAGCCTTGGAGAATGGAAGGACTCATGGGGGGGGGTACTATGTGCACATTTGTATTTTTTACTTTTGATAATTTAATATGTTTACTGTCTTAGTTCTATTCCTGCATTAGCAGAGGCGCAGCAGAAGCGTTTTTAACCCTGGTGCCCACACTGTCACCTGCATTCTAAGGGAAGCATATTAACACCAGAGCTTTATCCCCACACATTCACAAAGAAACGTAAACTTGTTGGGATTTTTATGACTTGGGGATAATCAGATAGGAAAATCACTTAAAATAGAGGGCAGTCTCTGTTTAGAGTAAGGGTGATTTCTTAAATCCACTTTATGCCTGTTCTACGGAAATATTTTTGTTACCTCCTAGAAAGTCTTTAAATGCTAGTATTTACCCTACAGATGAGGCTAGCCTAACGTGGTTCTTTCTATGCTCATTTGTCAGCTTTCTTACTTCTTTAAACGTTAAGTAAACTCCCAGTCATCTTTCCTTGTGTTTCAATCATTTCATAGATGCTGCCATGCAGAAACATAATAAACAAAGAGAAACTGGCACAGCTTTGAAATGCAATGTTATTCATGTACATGCATCTGTAATGTGGGATTGACTGTATATATTAAGAAATGTTAAAAATACACTTGCTTCACCAACTGTCCCTATCTTTTCAGTTACAAGGAGAAATCAATCCCATTATATTGTCTATAGTGATATCAATTATTTGATTTTATTCTTGCAGAAGAAATGGAAATGGGTGCTACGTATTTATTGGTTACACTTTGGCTTGGATGTGACTGATTGGGTTGACTACCAGAATAGTTATTATCATATGAATAAGTAAAATATCACCCTGTTGATGGCAGATAAGATCTTGTGATTATTTTGTGCCTTAAGCTTTTGTGTTCACGGTACAAGCTTGCAAGTGTCCTTTCAAACCTAAATATGAAATTGGGTTACTTTAAATTTAACTTTGGGGATATGACTAATTTAGGTCACTACTTTATTTTGTCTCCAGTATGTACCATTTACAAGAGGAGCATTTAGAATCCAGTGGATACTACAAGTAGAACATTATGATAGGCAGATTTGGGCCCAGGGGTCCTGCTCAAACTATGGCTCCAGCCAAGGACAATACATGCAGTAAACTTCAAACCCCTACCCAGATCTAGCCAATGGACTCAAATTCACACACCTAGTTCTTATCAAAACCAAGACAACGAGGAGCCATGATAAAATACAGAAAACAGTACTTAGTTTTCTCTGAGAAACTTTAAAATATCACAGACTGTTCTGCATCAAAACTGTCATGGGCATGGGCTAGCTTTAGCACCAGGCTTTTCTGTGGCCGTGCTTGTCCCTGAGGTGTGTTTGCAGTCGGTGCCTGAAGCTTCACCACCATCTAATAAGTGTCATTTAGCTGAACGGGACTTTACAAATACTCGTGGCTGGATTTTTACTCCAGTTGAAGAAACTATTCCTTGTTATTTAAAGGCAATTGTTAGTTTTGGAGACTATTATACATGCTGAATTACTATGCGGTTAGACTTGGCCTATAGGTTACATGTAAGATTACACAGACTGCTGTGTCTGCTGGCCAGTCACCAGGAGCTCTAGATAGTACCTAGCATACGGTGAAGGCATAGAGGTTAAAAGGTATGTCCCCTCCTTCATCATCACATAGCTAGTCTCCTCTTTAGCATTTTTGCTTCGTACATTTACTTCCTGAAGAAACTGCTATTATTCAAGACTGAGGCCCAATTCCTGAAAATGGCAGTAGAACCAAGCTTAGTATCAATGTCTATTTCCCTAATGGTCTCTCCAGGCCTAGGAGCTAACTCTGCACATAACTGTGTACTTTGGGAGGGGGTGCAGCTCATGAACGAGGATGAAGCCGATGCCATGTTCATGGTGAATTCCACCGTGGGAAAGCACCATTCGTAACTGCATGTCAAGTGTGGGGACTCATACACTAGAGCTGCAAGCTGAGGCTCAGAGGCCAAGTCTGGGGCTCGCTTATTTGTGTAAATATAAAATTATCAGGACCCAGCCTCCTCAATCTTTTTATATATTATCCCTGGGTACTGCTGCCCTACAAAAGCAGAATAAACTGGCTATGGCAAATATTTTATGATATGCAAGGCCTAAAATAGTCTCTGGCTCAGTTCAGAAGGAGTTTTCCAATATGTGTTTTATGTAATAAGAAGGTATGACCCTTCAACCAGAACAGTGCAGGATAGTAGCAAAAGGCCCAAGTGCTGCGGGCAAACAAGACGTTTCTGCTGTTTATCCCGAAGGTTTTATACTCCATAAGATTCAGTTTCTAGAGAATGGAACAATGAGACTATTTATCATCAACCTATCTCTTCTCTGTCTTAGAGAGTGAGTGAGATGGGCAAGATTACAAAGGATTGGAGCGTGTTTCTTGGGCCAATGGAGTCCAAAGCTATAGAGCCAGTGTCTGCTAAAGTCTCAACACACTGTAATGTGTAAAGACAGCAGCTGCTCCACAATCAGGCCACAAAGACACAGAAGGTCTTACTTTTAAATAATACACTCCTGATCTAGGCCTGTGGGATCAAGGACTGACTCTGGTGGGAAAGGCTCAGATCCCTGCTTTGTGTGGCCATATTATATACTAAGCCTAAATCTCTGCATGCAACAGGCAAGCAGTCCACGGTTGCTGCATGCCTTTAGTCCTAGCACTTGGGAGGCAGAGGCAGGAGGATTGCTGTGAGTTTGAGGCCAGCCTGGTCTACAAAGTGATCCAGGACAGCCAAGGCTACACAGAGAAACCCTGTCTTGACAAACAAACAAACAAACAAACAAACAAACAAAAAAGAACCTAGTCTCACAGCCCCATCTGACAACAAAATGGCAAACAAATTTCAATGTGCATTTTCACATGATTTTAGCCAAAAGGTTGGGACTCAATCAACATGCATTCAGAAGGGTATAAACCATATTCAAAAACCACAGAAACCTCATAGTTTTTGCTTTAAAAAAATGGTACCATAACATACAATGGAAGTTAAAAAAAAAAAAAAGAGCATATCCTTACACAGTTAACTTGTTCCAGATACTTCCTACAAACATGAAACCAAACAGCCCTTGCTCAAAACTGAGACCATCTAAAAGGCTCACAGCTCACAGAAGCCCGGCAGAGACAACATGAGACATTTCACCATTTTCTCCTCTGCCAAAGACAGTGCAAATATTGAGACAGGACAGAAGAGCAAGCTAGAGCAACCTGTGGGTCATGACCCTTTTGGGAGTTGAGTGATGCTTTTACAGGGGCCACCTAAGACCACAGGAAAACATAGACATTTCCATTATGATTCATAACACAAAATTACAGTCATGAAATAGCAACAAAAACAATTTTATGGTTGGGGGGGTGTCACCACAACAAGAGGAACTGTATTAAAGGCCTGCAGCATTGGGAAGGTTGCGACCCACTGAGCAACAGGGACCTCTCAGGCAGCAAAGCTCCCCTGTGACCTTGGCTGCCAATATGATGGAAAGTCAGGAGGGACAGGAATTATGCTGATTTGAGTTTGGACTGGGAAGGTGGGGTATAAAACAAGCACCAACTCTGTTCTTTCAAATTCACCTCTTAAAACTTCCCCTTGCGTCTAGCTTCCCCAGAAAGGAAATAATCATTTCAAGTTACAAAGTAATCTTGTAAACAGAAACTTTGAACAAAAGAGCCCTGTAAATAATGGATGAGCACTTACTGAAGTGTGTTGGGCAGTCCTCACAGTATTGATTCAGGGCTGGGAACAAAACCGGCTCTGCTGCAAACGCTTCCTTCAGTCTCTTCCTCCCCTGTTTGGGCCATCAATATTCACAGCCTGCTGGTGTGCTGGGAATAGATAACTCGGCCTGCCGTCCTTGCCTTGTGTGTTGGGGCCTTCGCTCTCTGTAGCTCGGGTCTCTGACCCACGCTTTAATGATCACCTTTGCTTCTTTTAATGAGGAGTTATCAAAGTAGTTCAAGACATTGAGCTATTAATTTAATAATTGTAAGTAGCCAGGAGGAAATGGAAGTGAGCAAATGAACTTCAGTTGTCAGTTCCAAAGCAGAACTTCTACCCTCAGCCATGTAGGTGTGGTCTCTGAACTCTCCGACCTTCTCTGAAATTATATATATATATATATATATAATTTAAAAATATTATTTGTTTTATTTTATGTATATTGGTGTTTTGACTGCATGCATATCTATGTGAGGATGTTAGATCCCCTGGAATAAGAGTAACAGACAGTTGTGAGCTGTCACATGGGTGCTGGGGATTGAACCTGGGTTCTCTGGAAGAGCAGCCAGTGCTCTTAACTGATGAGCCATCTCTCCAGCTCCTACATTCATTCTCTCTCTCTCTCTCTCTTTCTCTCTCTCTTTCTCTCTCTCTCCCCTCCCCCCACACCATGTTGTGTAGAGCACTCACAAACTATAAAAAATGAAATCATGTTCTTTATATTTAAGAAGCCTAGTAACAGAAAAGAAAGCACTTAACATGATTACCCACAGAGCTCAGGCAGCGGGTCATCTAGTCTTAACTTTCCTTCTAAGCCTGAGGAAGTGAGTTTGAATCCCCAGAACCCATGTATGCATATGCACACACACACACACACACACACACACACACACACACACACACACACACACGGATCACTTCTAGATGCTCTCACAATAAAGGGCAACGCAGAGGTTGGCTCAGTGGCAGGGCCAGAGGAAACAAGAATCAGGACGGTGCTTTGGAATATTTAAATATTTATGAGTGCCCTGTGTCTGACAGAAGACTGAAACTGATTCTTTATGTCACAGTAAAGAAACTGGGGCAAAGCCACCAAGTCTCAGTTTACGGGAAAAACTTACTGACAACTATCAAAACTGTCAAAGTCAGAAAAGTTGGTTCTCTGATGCTGGCGCAGGCTGTTTCAATCACTGTCTCTCCTGATTCAGTGCTGAATCACAGAGGAGTGGGGCCAGGGCTGAGGGCATTAAATCACTGTGCCCGGGGTTCCCAAGGGAAGCAACTCCCCGACAGGAAGCCAGTGCAGGTGTGCAGTTGGCTTTGACACGCTGATGGCGGCATCTGGGTTGAGGTCAGATGGACTGAAGAAGGCCAGAGATTTCCATGGGTTTGGGGAGGGCTTTTGTTTCAAGTCTGATTAGACACAAGACTCTTCTGAGACCGCCCCCATTTGTAATTCCATTCATCTTTCTCCGGCTCAGAGAGACCCATGACAGCTTCTCTTCTCATTTCTGACACAGCAGATACATAAAGGCAATCAGTGTAAAGAGGACTGACTGTTCAGGCTCATTTTGGGAGAATGGGGCTTAGCAGATGGAGATTTCTAATAAGAAGATATGTATAAAGTTGATATGACCACTTAAATACACACACTCACACACACACACACACACACACACACACACACACACACACACAATGCATGCACACACAGGCTCCACAAACCTCATATGGAGTTGGGTGGGGCCTGTTATACAAGCAAAAAGACCTTGGCTTTTATCCCCAAGATACACATAAAAAAACCAGGTGCAATAGTGTGCACTTGTAATCCCAGCACAGATCGCTGGAGTTTGTTGGCCAGTCAGTGTAGCCTGCTTAGTGAACCTGGGCCAAAAAGATACAACTGCTTCATAAAACTTGTATAGTTCTGGGGAGATGGGTCAGTGGGAAAGTGCCTTCCTGATGAACATGAGAGCCAGAGTTCAGCCCTCAGCACATACATAAAGCCATGCCCTACTGCAGGCACCTGTCGCCTTGTGGTGGTGGTGGTGGTGGTGGTGGTGGTTTGCAGACAGATGAATCCTGAGTCTCACTGGCCAGCCAGTCTAGCCTAATTATGAGATCTAGGCTCAGTGAGAGATCCTGTCTCAGAAAACAAGGTGGAGAGCTGTAGAAGAAGACATCTGATGTCAACCTCTGGTCTCTCCACACATATGCAGGAGCAAGTGGACTGCACATAGATATGGGCACACATATACAAATACACACACACACACACACACACCTCACACCTCACATATAACAAATCACACAGACCCAATAGACATCAAAATAGGAATAGTATTTATACCTGTTAGCAAGCTATTAGAATCCATATACACAAAGCCTTTCAAAAAGCAGTGAGTGAGGCAGCCCTGCTCCAATCCATTTTCATGGCTTTAAAACTTGGTGGCCCTGCTTCCTGCCAGATACCCCACAGCGATCTGTTGAATGACTATTAATAATATTGATCCATAGTATTAGTAATATAGAAGTTACTCTTTAACCAGCTGTTTACCCAAATAACCACACAGACGAGGATTTAATTAGCTAGAGCACATTACTGAGCAATAATTACTCCATACTAAACATCCAAGATAGTATAGCTTCTTCCCATTCAGACATCCCACATTATACTTGCTTTTTAATAATATCCTAGGTCTGGTCATTTATCCTGATGTTTATCCTGATGTTTCCCAGTCCTCTCCTATTAGCTCCATCTCCCACTTCCTCTTTCTCCTCCCTTCTCTGTACCTGGATGTCCCACCCTGTTCTCTGTATTGCTCAGCATTGGCTGGTTGGTTGGCTTTTTATTGGCAAAAGAGAGAAGAAATGGTGTGCATGTTTACACAAACTTGAGACAGGAAATACTTAGAGTAAACATTACAACACATGTCCAGATTGAAATCAGATAGAGGGGTAGAAAATTCACCATTTGAATGAACAAGATAAACTTTACACAGTCCACAAGAACATTATGCCAACAGCTATCTTTATGGCATTGGCCCAGGTAGGCTACCTGTGTCCTATTCCTCTGCTCCATTCTAACCTCCTTAGAGAACCCCTAGTCCTGTAGCCACAGACAGCCTCGGCCACATTTTTAGCCTATCTCCATTCTTTTGAGACTCACCACTGACCCCAGGGACCACACTTCTTACCAGGGACCCATTGCCACCACAGGTGGTACACTTAGGTAGGATACTTGATACTCTCGCTCTCTCCTGTTTCAAGTCACTTGTGTCATAGTCAACCTCTAGGCTTTGCCTAGATAAATTCCACATCCTAAGACCAGTTCCAGTCCAGTGAACACCAAGTGAATTTCCTGAACTAGAGTTCACCTGTATCCCCTTTTAAATTCCCAGGCATTATTTAAGTCGACACACCTCTTTGCAGGCCCAATGTGATTTTGTGTACAAAGCAACACTCCCCCACCCCACCCCGCCCCCACCCAATCAGACTTGGCCTTACACCACATTCAGGTTTAGTTTGGTAGCTCATAGCCATCCTGAGCCATATATCCAGTTATAGGCCAATGTCCCACATCTTACAAGAACCCACTCTGGTGAGTTCGTGGAACCTGTCCTAATGTGCAATTCCTATGCCTTGCCACATATGCCACAAGTATGCTAGCCTAAAACCTTATATCAGGTGCACAACCAATGACACAGATCCACATGACCAAGTCTCATTGTGAAAACAGAAAACAATAATGAAAGGCCAAGATAGTGTCCCTCCTCCCAAATCCACGAGTCATGTAGGAATGTTCTCCAGTGAGAATTACCCAGATGAGCCACAGGACACAGAACTCAAAAGAACAGTAATAAATATCCTTTAAATACCCTATGAGCATATACAGGGGGAAGAGGTCCACCTCAGTCACAGTCATAGGGGAAGGGAATAAGGGGAAAATGGGAGGGAGGGAGGAATGGGAGGACACAAGGGATGGGATAACAATTGAGATGTAATATGAATAAATTAATAAACTATATTTAAAAAATTTCAAGGAGTTTGAAGAAGACACATGCAGTTCAAGGAACGTTAAGAGAAGAAGAGCAATGAGCCCTCAGGTGATGCCAAGAAAACACAAATCTGTGGCTGAAGGGAGTGATGGGGACAGTAAAGCTAAATTCAAATGACAGATACAAATATTGAAGGGCAGTCAAGCTGAAATAAAGGTGAGCTGGAAAACTCAGCAACCCAATGAGAGAGTGCCCGGGAAAGTCTTACAGATAGAATGAGCGAGTAGAAGACATACTAGCAGGACTTGAAGATAAAGTAGACCACAGAAGCAAAGAATATGAACATACATGCAGGCACACACACACACACACACACACACACACACACACACACACACACACAAACGGTACATGCAACAATCATGAGACATCATGCAAAAACTAAATTTCCAAAGTACAGGCATAGATAAGGAAGAAGAATCCCAGGTTAATGACATAGACCATATCATCAACAAGATCATAGAAGAAAATTTCGATTAAGGAAAGACATACCATACAGATACATGAAGCATATAGGATGCCAAATAGGACAAGGAGGGAAATTTTCCACTTCATATCATAGTTAAAACACTAAATATTCAGAACAAAGGGTAAAAACACAAGTTACATATATAAAGAAAAACCCATCAAAATAACACTTGAGTTCTTAATAGAAACTTTGAAAGCTAGAAGACTGTAGAGCAATATCATCTATGCTCTAAAAGACCACAGTTGCCAGCTAGATTACTGAATCCAGCAAAACTATTTGCCATAACTGAAGGAGAAAGGTAATCTTTCCATCATATAAAGAGGCTAAAAAAATTTATATCCACCAAACCAGCCCTATGGCAAATACTGGAAACAGTGCTTTGAACAGAAGAGAAGAATAGCATAGCCAGAAAAAGAAGGAGGAGGAGGAGGAAGAGGAGGAGGAGGAGGAGGAGGAGGAGGAGGAGGAGAAATGGCATTCATTCTAACTAAGGGAACAATTAACAAACAAGACATTGCAATCCTAAAAAAATATGTACCAAACTCTGGTGGACTCAGTCTCACACACAGATTACCACTGGAATAAAAGATACAGATTAACACTGAGAAAAATGAGGTGGTTTTAATGTCCTACTTTCTCCAATGGACAGTTCATTTGGACAGAAATAAAAAAAACATCAGAATTAAATGACATCCTATGTCAAATGGATCTAACATGTGTCTCCAGGCTATTCACCCAAATACCAAAAGCTATATATTCTACTTTAACTCATAACATTTCTCGAAAATACACCACATCCTAGGCATAAAACAAACCTTAATAAATTCAGAAAAATTGAAGTAGCTACATGCATTATATATGATTGTAAGGCAACAAAGTTTAAAACCAACAGTCTCTAGTAAGTATAGCAAATTCATGGAGGTTAAACAACTCATAACTGCATGATGAATGCGCCAAAGATAAGATCAATGAAATTTTAAAAATTATGTAACTAAACAAAAATGAAAACACAACACAACAAAACCTCTGGGGTGCATTAAGAGCAGTCCTATACGGGGAAATTTATAACTCTAAGCCTCAACTTTAAAAAACTAGGAAGAGTGCAAATAAATGACTGAAAGATACTATACAAAGATCTGGAAAAACAAGAAAAAGCCAAGCCAAAACTCAGTAAATAGTGAAAAATAATAAATATTAGAGCAGAAATTAATGAAGTAGAAAAAAAAAAAAAGAAAAAGAACTTATCTAAGACCAGGTCCTTCAGGAAGATAAACAAGATTGACATACTGATGGCCCAACTAACCAAAACAGAAGAAAAGATGACCCAAATTAATGGACTCAGAAATGATGGAAGGGTGGTGGTTGGATAAATAGCTCAGTGGTTAAGAGCACTGGCTGCTCTTCCAGAAGTCCTGAGTTCAATTTCCAGCAACCACATGGGGCTCACAGCCATCTGTAATGGGATTAAATACTCTCTTCTGGCATGCAGGCTGGTTATGCAGATAGAACACTCCTATACATAAAAATAAAGAAATATATCTTTAAAAAGACAATGCCTCAGAAACTAACAGGGAAGCATCACAACAGACAACAGAGAAATTCAGAACATTATAAGGGCTTCCTTTACCTGTACTCCATTAAGTTAGAAAATTTAAAGAAATAAATGAAGTTTTAGATTGATCCAAATAATCAAAGTTAAGCCAAGAAGAGAACAACCACCCGAACAGACCCACAATAAATAAGCAGACTGAAAATGTAATAAAAAGCCATATAATGAAAGCAGAGGCCTGGAAAGACTTACAGCAGAATTCTACCAGATTTCCAAAGGAGATCTTCAACTAATATTTTAAAATGTCTTTCAAAAATTTTATTCATAAAATTTTAATTAAAATATAATAAATAGCATTACTTCTCTTTCCTCCCTGTACCCCCTCCCTTGATGTCCTCTTTTTCTTTGATTATTATTACACACACACACACACACACACACACACACACACACACACACGTGTGGATAAATATAAATATAAATACAACCTGTATTTGTATATACTTTTTAAATTGTTTTAAAAATAGAAATAGAAGAAACTATTCCAAACTCCTTTTATGAAGCCAATATTATCCTAATACCCAGATAAAGACCCAACAAAAAATAAAACTACAGGCCATTGTTTCTGATTAACATAGATACAAAAACTTTTAATAAATTGCTTACAAACTAAATATTGAAAAAAGTCACCCACCATGGTCAAGTTAGATTTCAAGAAATGCAGGGATATCTAAGTTAATAAATGTAATAAATCATGCAAATGGACCCAAAGATAATAGTTACATAGTCAACTCAATAGATGCAGGAAAACCTTTAGACAAAATTCATCATGCCTTCATGATAAAATTTCTAGAGAGAGCAGGACTGGAAGAATATACCTCAACATAGTAAAGGCTAGATATGACAAACCCACAGCTGACATCACCCTAAATATAGAGATACTCTGAGCAGTTCCATGAACACAGGGAACAAGACATGATGTCCATCATCTCCACATATTGTCAATATTATGCTTAAAGAACTAACTGGAACAATAAGAGAAGAGAGTTAATGGGGGTACAGATAGGAGAATTAGTAAAATAATCCCTATTTTCAAAGAATATGATGTTATACATAGAAGATTCCCAAAATTCCTCCAGAAAACTTTGAGAAATTATTGATGAGTTCAGCAACATGGCAGGATACGAAATCAATTCACAAAAATCAGTGGCCTTTTGGTATACCAAAAACAGACCTCTGCAACAACAAAATAGACCTCTACAATAACAACTTTAAATCTCTGAAGAAAGACATAGGAAAGTGGAAAAACCTCTCATGCTCATGGATAGGTAGAATTAATGCTGTATAAATGACCATTCTACCAAAGCAACTTACAGATTCAATCCAATGGCAATCAAAATCCCTACAACATTCTTAACGGAAAAAAAAAAACATTCTAAAATTTGTATCGAACCACAAAAGACCAGGGATATACAAAGCAATAGTAAGTGAACAGAATAATGTTGGAGTGATTGCCAGCCACAGTAACACAAGCAGCATGGTGCTGACACAAAGATAGACATGTAGGCCAATGGAAAAAAGAGAGACCTCAATATGAGAGCATATTACTATAGACATCTGATAACTGATAAAGATGTAAAAAACAAACATTAAAGAAAAGAGTGTCTTCAACAAACGGTGCTGAGAATACTGGATGTCTGCATAGATACAAACGAAATTTGACTTATATCTATTATCCTGCACAAAAATCACCTCCAAATGGATCAATGACCTCATTGTGAGACCTGAAATTTTGTAACTGCTAAAAGAAAACATAGGCAGTGCCCTACAAGACATGGGTGTAAGAAAATTCTTTTGGAATTGGACTCTATTTGCTATATAATTAAGGCCAATGATTGACAAATGAGGCCTCGTAAAACCAAAAGGTTCCTCTGTAGCAAAGGAAATAAGCAACCAAGTAAAAACAAATCCTGCAGAATGGGAAAGAATTTTGCCAGCTATACACTTGCCCTAAGATTGACACCCAGAAAGTATAAAGAACTCAAAAAAAAAAAATAATCACGAAAACAAAAGACCCAGTTTAAAATGTGCTATAAATCTGAATAGAGTTCTTTAAAAAATTGCCTAAGAAATCATTCAAAAAGTGCTCACCATCCTTAGCCATTAAGGAAATGCAAATTATAGGAACTTTGAGATTTCTTCTCTCTCCAGTCAGAATGGCTAAGACCAAGGAAACAACCCACAACAAATGCTAGTGAGATTGTGAAGAAAAGGTACCCATCTCTGTTGAGATTGAAAACTGGTGCAGTCACTCTGGAAATCACTGTGGAGGATTTTTCACTCAGAGGGGGAAACAGACTAGGCAGAAGTCGTTGAAGAGAAGGAACAAGTTAGGAGAGAGAATGCAAAGATAAATGAGGGTAGAGATCAGACCTGGGGAGGTGAGGCAGGGGGATGCAGGAAGACAGAGGACCTGCAGAGAGAAGAGAAACCATGGGTGGAGGCATCTCTGTGACAAGCTGGAAACAGACAGGGTAGGCTTGTGGGAGGGTAGGGGGTGACTCTAGCTGAGATGGAAGGAATGGCCAACCAATGCATGGCCCAACATGACACTCACCCCATGGGAGAGAGCCAACCCCTGACATTATTAATGATACTCTGCTATGCCTGACATCAGGAGCCTAGCATAGATGTCCTCTGAGAGGCTCCATCTAGCAGTGGATCCAAACTGATGCAGAGACCCATAGCCAAACACTGGGCGAAGCATAACAGAGTCTTGTGGGAAAGTGGGAGGATGAATAGAAGGACCTGGAGGTGACAGGAGCTCAACAAGAAGACAGAGCCAACTAACCAGGGCCCAGAGGGGCTTACGGAGACTGAAGCACCAACCATGGACCATGGACTGGATCTAGGCCTCCTACACAGATATAGGTGATGGACAGCTCAGGCTTCATGTGCATCCCCTAGTAAAGGGAGAGGGGGATGGGGAGGGAGCTGTCTTTTACTCTGTTGGCAGCTTTTTGATCACTCCCGCCTAGCAGTGTTGCCTGGCAAGGCCACAGGAGAAGAGGTTGTGCTCAGTCCTGATGTGTCTGGATGAGCTGGGGTTGGTTGGTGGGTAGGGCTCCTCTTTCTGAGGAATAGGGGAAGGGGGAGGGGAGAAGAGGGGGGGAGGGGAGAAGAGGGAGGGAGGGTGGGACCAGGAGGAGAGGATGAGGGAGCTATGATTTGGATTTAAAGTAAATAAATAAATTAGTTTTAAAAACTAAAATTAAATGTATCATATGATCCAGTGGTGCAGTCATTTTGGAAATCAGTGTAGAGAATTTTATCTATCTATCTATCTATCTATCTATCTATCTATCTATTACCTAGCTATCTATTTATCTAGATTTTTTGAGACAAGATTTCTCTGTGTAGTCCTGGCCATCCTGGAACTTGCTCTGCAGATCAGGCTGGCCTCACACTCAGATGTAGGCTCAATTTTCTTAACAATTATATTTTACTATAAACTTATCAAATGAGCGTACCTCCCTGATAACCCAACCAGCATAAACCTAAGGAAAAGAAGATTAAAGAATACAAAATGAAACCTTATTGGTATCAGTTCCCAGGAAAGACTCTCCTGGTGTAGTCAGCAGGATTTCTTCTGCTGGAACTTGGAGCAACAGGAACCCGGAACCCAGAGCCTCGGCCGAGGCTTGGAGCTGCAGCCGAAGCCTGGAGGAGAGGTTCTTTTGAGGAGTGTCTCGAAAGCCAGCAATGGACAGCCACTCAATCCTAAATTTCCAAAGACCACGCCTCCTGTTTTTGTCTCACATTTGTATCTCCTCTCATAATTTGTTTGAGGATGCTTTTCAGCTGGTAACAGCCAAGCTCCCCCACAAAGTGGCTGGACTTCTAAGGGAATAAATATCACCTGCTCTCTCATAAGTCTGTTCCTCATCCCACAGTCCGGGTCTAAACACAAACATATTTATTTCTCCTTCACTCAGAGATTTGCCTGCCTCTATCTTCTGAATGCTGGGATTAAAGGCATGACTTTGGTTTTCCTCCCAGAATTTGAAGCAAAGAATATGAAGACATAGCTATAATAGTGAAGCAATGACACCTTTTTCTTAGTGGTAACCAACAGTTGTCTAATTACATTTAAGACCTGCTGCACAGAAAGGAAATCATGCTTTGTAGTATAACTGTAACCAGATATGGTGGCTGCAGAGGTCAGAGACCTGAAAGGGGAACCTCCTACTGCCACTTTCCTAAACTAGTAAAAGTCCTCACTGCATTCTAATACTTAGCTCCTCGCACCCACAAATAAGTTTGGCTCTCACCTCGTCATCAAAGCTGCTGCTTTTTTTTTTTCAGTAAAAGCACATCCTTACAGAGAACCACGATTAGTTAAAATGCAGAGACAGTGAGCTGCCCATCCACAATTGATATATCAACCACACAACTCCCATATCTACAGCTCAGGAACATCTCAAAAGAGAGGGAAGCAGACATATTATAAGAGCCAGGGGATCAGGCAGTCTGTTGTGAAATTATGCATTTTTATGACAGGAAAGCTACACCTTTGAAATCTCAGCAATATAGCTTCCTACACAGGACTGGGAGAATTTCAACAACAGTTGGCGTGCCAATATGGAGAGGGGAATCTCACATCCCTAGATAGGAGCTACAAGCCATTGACAACTGCTGAGGAAGTGACAATTAGTCTTCTACAGGATGAGCTCCCTAACTGGTTCTCCAACACCAAGGGCTCATACCTAGAAACATACACATGCAGGCAACACTGGCTGGACACGGCAAGTCATATTTATGTAATTTATGTATTTATACACGTATATGTACATGCAAGAACAGGAGTGAAAAAAGAGGAGGCCATGGCATTGAGAGTGAATACTGAGAGTGAGTCAGGCTTGAGGCTCTGGAAAGGGTAGGAGGGGTGAGAAGGCGGGGAGAAGTGATGTACTTATATTTTAATTAAGTAAAAAGTTCTGCGAGTAAAATACAAACACTGCAATAGAAAGTGAACAATGCATATTCGTAGGAGTAGCTCAGATTAGTCTATAATGTGTCTGTTTGTCCAACAGTACAAAGAAAGATAATATTGAACAAGAATTGACAGGATGCATGAGGGATTACATAGTATATATTGTGTATTAAGAGTTAATATAGTAATAACTCTTGTTTGTTTGTTGTTGTGGTTGGTTTTTTCCCCTAAGACAGGGTTTCTTTGTGTAGTCCTGGCTGTCCTGGACTCTTTTTGCAGGCCAGGCTGCTCTCAAACTCGTTGAGTCCACCTGTCTCTGCCTCCCCGAGTGCTGGGATTTCAGGTGTGCACCACCGCACCTGGCTGGTAATAACTCTCGATAGTTCAACTTGTAGGAATTTCTCTGATTATTTGTGAAAGACAACAGTCAGGCTTTACTGAGAAGTAGTGAAGTGGCTCCCTGCAGCAAAGCAAAGAAATTGCTTTATTTTTAAGATTTTATTTTAATGAATTAATGAGCCAATGGCATAGATAAGAAGAGGAACCATAGAACTGTTCATAAGGGCAAAGGTTTTATTAAAAAAAAAAAAGACCTCAAAAGGGGACCTCTTTTATTATAATTGCGTTGTATGGGTACAATACCACATATTAGAGTGGAAATATATATAAAGTGTGTGTAAAGAATAATCTTAAATTTGAGTTCTATACCAATGTATCTAAAATTAAAATTATTTTGCATTTCTATACAAAATTATATACCAGTGAATTAAAAATAACCTTGTGAGTAACAAGGCATTAAGTTGTGGAGTAGAGTCATTTATCTGCTTTTTGTCCTATCATCACTTTATATTTCTATATTCCCCCTCTTTCTTTACAACACCTATCTCCAAACCTAAAAATGAAAGATGAAAGATAAATGAAAGGAGAGACATCCCTAAGTCCAACCTTGTTTTCTCACTAAATAAGATCAATAATAACTCATAACCAACTCCAAATGGGGTTTACTTCTAATACTTTAAAAGTGATATTGCAGGATATTTAGGATAAGAAAGTTATACAAGTTAATTGCTAGTTCATCAAGTCATGGTCATATCAATTACTAGTCTATTTTTATCACAAGACTATATATCCTAGGTGTAACAGATATGATTCTATAGAAAGATAAGATAAAATAGTTAGATAAGGTCTTCAAAAACCTCAGAGACATACAGAATATGACATTTAAAGATTTTTTTATTATTTCAAAGATAGATTTACAATGAAACAGGTTAACTCCTGTCAACACCCAGCCTACCTCAAAGAAGATAATGAGCATCAAAGAACCTCCTTATGGAGATCGCTTCAATTGTGGCAAACAAGTCACTGGGCAAAATGTCCTCATTTCTACCACAGTCAGAATTCCGTCTAAAATTGCAGGTAGAGTTGACAGCCAAACTCTGCCAAGACAGGGTAAGCAAATCCTCAATAGTTCCTGTTTCATAAATATGTCTGTCAGACATATTGGGTCAGATGATGCTCCAACATTATATAGAATTTTTGGTTGACTATTCAGGCAGCAAACTGTCTCTGTCATCTTCTTATTTGGGAAGCTGCTAACCTGCACTCCCTGTATACTCAAGTTAGCAATTTTATTCCTTCTCAAGTCTCTGATGGGGTTGAAGACCAAATAGTTTAGTTTAACAATTAAGCTTAGTTGTTTAGGTGTTGAAATGCTTTTAGGTCTAGATAGTTGTTTTAAGTTGATAATGATAAGATATGATAGATATTGATTTACATTTAGAATTTTAGACTCACCAAGATAGGAAAGATGTTTTCTTTAAGGCTGCCAAATACAAATAGCCAAAATACTATGAATGTAACATTTATACAATTCCTGATTGTGTCATGGTTCTTCTTGCTGTAGGTAGTTTATTGTATACATGTGAAAGAATATAAATACATATGTAAAATTACTTAATAAAAAATGAAAATTAAAAAAAGGTGGGAGGAACCTCTTGACATTCCAGTTCTGGGAATTCTCCCAACCCTCATCAAAATAATAATGACTAGAAAAAAAAAACCAGATCAGTTTCCTAGCAGAGGTCTCTGAAAGGAAAGGCAGCCTGGATAAGCACTGTAGCATCCAGGAGTCTCTGGGATTGAGGTGCTGGACCTGGTATGCTGGCTCACTCATCTCTTACTCACTTTTACTTTTTTGACTTTGTTTTTGCTTCATCTTTTACTTTTATGTTGAGAAATCAGCAACTGAGCCACATGAAAGACACAGACAAAAAAGTAACCCTGAGACAAACTGTCTTCTCCGGCTAAAGGCACATGAAAGTCACAATTCAACAGTGCAGAAACATTGAGTGATCATTGCCTTTTATTTTTTTAACTAATGAGTTATTTTTGACCATGCGTGTGTGAGCACAGGTGCATCTCAGGTGCCACAGTGCGCATGTGTGGAGCTCAGTGTGGAGCACACTTTTGGCAGTCTCTTCTCACCCATCAGCTTGTGGGACCTGGGGACTGAATGCAGGTGGTCAGGTCTGCACAAAAGCATCCCCTACCCATGAAGCCATCTCCCCAGCCCTGCCTATTTTTGACATGAACATCATAAAAAGCATCTGCTCTTACCCTCTGGCAGCGGAGGTTCTGGTTGGAACCCTTTCTCCTATAGTCTTTCCCCAAGCCTGAAGGCTGTGTTCAGTCTCCACTCTCAGCACTCCTGCATGGCTCGTGATAAACAGACTCCCATCACCCTCCAATAGCAGCAAGGAAGTATGCCACTTCTTCCCAGGAAGAGCTGATTTCTTAGCCCTTGTCTCCAATCATAAGGGTCCCCTTGCTCTGTGAAGGTTGGGAAAAAAGTTATGACACTGCCATCTTTGGAGGTGACAAGAACACCCTCTCCTCCATAGCTATGTCAATGCACAAAAGCCTGTCTCCTGTCTTCACCCTGAGGTGGTGAGCAGCACATGACTCAGGACTCTGATGAAGCTGTGAACTCCTATCCTCTCCTGTATGGACTATAAAAATGGGGAAGATAAGAATAAACCACCGGACTTTATACACCAAACTGACAACTGAACTATGACCTGAAAGGTAGGGCAGACATGACCAAACGGGTCACTGTCGCCTAAATAGAAATAAGCCTGATAACACAGTACACCAAATGTCCAGGCAGTTTAAAGATTGTCATCATATGAAGAAACAATCCCAACTCACAGGAGGCAATGGGATGGGCACATGGCAGCACTGAGAGGCACAGGTGTTACAGTTTATGGATAAACATATCAGAGAACAATACTCTAACATGCACTTACAAATACTTTAAATAAAAGCAAACTTAAAAGTAGACTACCTAGCAACAAACAGGAGATATAAAGAAAAGCAAAAGTAAAACTTTAGTTTAAAAAAGCACTCAAAGTTTAAAGCCTCCCTGGGTAGGTGGATCAGACCTGAAAAGGGGAGGAACCGGATCAGGGAGCTTGAGTGCAGCAGTAGAAAGCACCGAGTTTGAACAATAGATGGAAAACAGACTGGAACAAAATGAACAAATAGAGAAAACAGTGAAAGACCTCATATCCAGGGAAGTACGCAAGCGCACGTGCACACACACACACACACACACAAATCTTTTTAAAGTGTGGGTGAAAACATGCCAAGTTCAGTAAAAAGACTCCTACTTAACCATTTCAAGAGTGCACATCATTTAGCCAAGTTTTCACTACTGTGGGATGAGCACTCAAGGGCAACATTTAGGGAATACTATGTGATTATACGTTTAACTTTGTAAGAAAAGCTGCAACCGTTTGCAGAGTTTTGGCACACTTCATACTGCCACATGGCATTTGAGACACCCAGTTTGTCTGCACCCTCTACAAATCTATAATTGATTCTTCTTATCCACAGTAGACATGTCCTAAGTTGTCGCAACAAACATTGAACTTATGAACACTCAACCCAGGCTTGTGGAAGAAAATGGAAGTCTTGGTACTCAATCTCTGGTCCGAACTTTTTCATCAACTGGTAAGTGTGTAACCTTGCTTTGTATATTTTTCTATTGGAAGACACCTTACTTGATGCATTACTAGTTAGTAACATTAGTAATTACTAGTTAGTTAGCCAATAGCACCGTAACTCATGACTGTTCACAGCCTGGGTAACATACATATTTTGTCTCATGTCCACACTGTTATTGGTCAAATCAGCTAATTCTAAGCTGATCACTTGACCCTGCCCCACTCCTGACAGAATCCCAATGCATCCTGTAG
The DNA here is from genome assembly GCF_964271855.1 of Acomys minous. Classification (NCBI taxonomy): domain Eukaryota; kingdom Metazoa; phylum Chordata; class Mammalia; order Rodentia; family Muridae; genus Acomys; species Acomys minous. Next base: position 47,282,568 of record NC_140500.1, read on the forward strand.
CTTGGGTTTTTCCTCACTCTTGCTCTTGAGTCCTGATTAAGATGTGAGGTCCTCTCCCTACCTCTGGCTCTCTGACATATGGCTCACCCCTTTCTCTTGGGAACTGAAGTAATAAATCCTTCTCTCAATGATGCCATTCTCCATATACATTATCCAGTTACCTGCATGAATGACAGCTTCCCTGCTACACATGAGACAAGTAAACTTGCGTCTTTAGAGATATGCTCATCAGTATACTTAACTTCTCATTGGATACCATTGAAACCCTCCCTGAGTCTATCTGGCTCTCCCAATCTCAGAGCATGGAAGATAGTCCAAATCATGAGAGATAATATCATATTTAACTATCAAAACTTGTCAGGATCATCCTGGGTCTGGCAAATAGGGATTTCACGCATCAAAATACCAGGGAAGACTCTTCTGCAGATGTGGCAAACTTATCTATTTCCTTTCTCCTTCCTCCCATGAAGCAAGCTTGAAGCCATCCTGAAGCCATTTTTACTTCCATTACGCAGAAACCAATGAGGAGAGAGGTGGCCTAGCAATTAGTGAACCGTCACTGTGTGTGTCAGCAGACCCTCCAGGAAAAGCTTACAGATCATTCTGGAAGACTTGCAGAGACTGACAGAGCCGATGTGCTTATCTTTCCTCATATCCCTACCATTACACTCAGTAATCTGCAATTTGAAAGGAAATATTAGTCAGTGGCATTACAAACTACTAGCCACTCTATATGTTAGTGGGGGGAGGGGGAATCCCATTCAAGTGGTGAAGGGGGGAACTGAGGGCTTAGAGTGTGATATTATCAAAACCACCACAGTAGCATGAGAAAGAACATAACAGGGGATATGTATTCTTAGAGTAAACACACTTAAATGAAAACTACATAGCAAGGAATTTGATAAGATACGACTTGGATTTTAGCAATAAAACATTAGTGAAAGTACAGTCAGAAAGACTGCTAGAAAGAGGCAAGGCACATCTTGAAACATAGTGGAACTTGATGACTACTTCAACAGGAAATAGGAGTGTCAGCTGCTCAGTGAGAGCTACTTGTCTATCATGGCTTATGGTATGGCCAGGTAAAGCTTGGGTGAAATTGTGTTCTTGTTTTGCAGCTATGTGAATGAAGATGAGCTGCTTTCTGTTTTGGTTGCCAAACAGGAGTTCTTTGGTTGAGCTAAAAGTGAAAAAAGGGCTAGAGAGAGGATCTGATAAATATGGGCCAGTACTCCAAGAAACTGTCCAGGGAGCCAATAGCAACATCAGGTATGATTGAAAACTGCAAGACTCCAGCTCTGCTGGCTTTCCTGAGGATGCCAGCCTGGCCCCAGGAAAATGGAGGGTCAATCCCCCAACTCCCTGCCTGCCAGGTCTCTCTGGAGCATAGTCAGCAGAAGTGAGCTGCACACTATCTCCTGAAAGCCATCATCCTGCCAATGGATCTGCCTGCCTTCCCAAGCAGGCCTGCTAGGCCCCAAGAACATTCAAATTAGACCCTTTCCCTGGGTCACATCCAGCAGCAATGATCTGTTCTCTGTCCCTTGAGCTCCCTTTTCTAGCCCACATCTGTGATGGTTTTCCCAAGGAGATCTGCCAACCCAGGAACATCTAGGTTAGAACTCTCCCCCAGATCCCCTGCCTGCTGGGGTCTTCCTGCGGTATGCCTAGCAGCAGTGAGCTGCATGCTGTTATCTGAGCTCCACAGTCCAGTCCACAGATCTGCCTGCCTTCCTGAAGAGTCCTTCTGGGACCAGGGACATCCAGTGCCCAGCCAGGAGTAGGGTCAACCAGATGGCAACAGGCCAGCATAAGAACACAATCAACAAAAGCCAGGGCAATATGGCACTGCCAGGGCCCAGCTAACCTACTTCAGCAAGCCCTGGATATACTAACATAGCTGAAGCACAAGAAGTGTATCTTAAATCCAGTCTTATAAAGATGATAGAGGCCTTTAAAGGGGAAATGAATAAATCCCTTAGAGAAATACAGGAAAGTACAAACAGGTGAAGGAAATAAATAAAACTGTTCAAGACTTGCAAACGGAAATAGAAGCAATAAAGAAGACATAAACAGAAAGAATCCTGGAGATGGAAAATCTAAGTAAGAGAACAGGAACTGTAGATGCAAGAAACAGAATACAAGAGATGGAAGAGAGAATCTCAGGCATAGAAAATACAATCAAAGAAATAGATACATCAGTCAAAGAAAATGCTAAATCTAAAAAGTTCCTGACACAAAACATCCAAGAAATCTGGGACACTATGAAAAATACCAAACCTAAGAAAAATAGGAATTGAAGAAGGGGAAGACTCCTAGCTCTATGGTCCAAAAAAGATTTTCAACAAAATCAAAGAAGAAAACTTCATAACCTAAAGAAAGAGAGGCCTATAAACATACAAGAAGCTTATAAAATAACAATAGTTTAAACCAGAAAGTCCTCATGCAACATACTAATCAAAATATTCAATACATAGAACAAATGAAAAATACTAAAAGCTGCAAGGGAAAAAGGCCAAGTAGCATATAAAGGCAGACCTATTAGAATTACACTCAACTTCTCAACAGAGACTCTAAAAGACAGAAGGGTCTGGGAAGATGTTTTGTGGTCTCTTAGAGACCACAGATTTAGCAAACACTACTATCCTCAGCAAAGCTTTTAATCAGCATAGATGGAGAAAACAAGATATTCCATGACAAAACCAAATTTAAACACTATCCACAGATCCAGCCCTACAGAAAATTCTAGAAGGAAAACTTGCACAGAAGGAGGTTAAACTGCACCCAAGAAAACACAGGAAATAAATAATTTCACACCAGCAAACACACACACACACACACACACACACACACACACACACACACACTCACACACACGTATACACAAACACACGTGCACATGTATGCAACCACCACTAACATAAATATAACAGGAATTATCTATCATTGATCATTAATATCTCTCAACATCAGTGAACTCAATTCCCTGTTAATAAGACATAGGCTAAGAAATGGATGCAAAAACAGGACCAATCATTCTGCTGCATACAAGAAACATACCTCAGCAACAAAGATAGACAATACCTCAGAGTAAAGGGATGGAAAAAAGTTTTTCCAAGCAAATGGACCTAAGCTGGAATAGCCATTCTAATATCCAACAAAATAGACTTTTAACCAAAAATAATCAAAAGAGATGGGGAAGGAAATTTCATATTCATCAAAGGAAAAATCTACTAAGATGATGCCTCAATTCTGAACATCTACGCACCAAATGCAAGGGCACCCACAGCCTTAAAAGAGACATTGCTACAGTTTAAATCACATATTAAACTCCACATATTAGTAGTGCAAGATTTTAATACCTCACACTCAACCAATGGATAGGTCATCTAGACAGAAACTAAACAGAGAAATGATTAAAGTAACATGTTATGAATCAAATGGACCTAACACTTACAGAACATTTCACCCAAACACAAAATATTATACCTTCTTCTCAGTACTTCTCAGAATCTTCTCCAAAATTGACCATATATTAAGTTACAAAGCAATCTTCAAGAAAATTGAAATAATCCATTGTATCTCATCAGAAAACCATGGGTTAGAGCTGGACCTCAACAACAACGGAAACAACAGAAAGCCTACAAACTCATGGAAAATGAGTAATTCTCTACTCAATAACCACTGGGTCAGGAAAGAAATAAAGAAGTTAAAGACTTCCTAGAATTCAATGAAAATGAAGGCACAACATACCCAAGCTTATGGGATACAATGAAATATGTGCTAAGAGGAAAGTTCATAGCGCTAAGTGCTTTCATAATGAAATTGGAGAGATCAACTCAACATTATACCTGAAAGTTCTAGAACAAAAAAAGTAAACACACCCAAGAGAAGTAGATAGTAGGAAATTATCAGTCTTTGGGTTGAATTCAACAATTTAGAAAAAAGAAATACAAAGAATCAAGGAAAGCAAGAGCTGGTTCTTTCAGGAATTCAACAAGATAGATGAATCATTGGATAAACTAACTAAGGAGACATATCCAAAGTAACAAACTCAGAAATGAAAAGGGAGACATAACAAAAGACGTTGAGAAAATTTTAAAAAATCATTAGGTCCTACTTCAAAGTTTGTAGTTCTGCATCTGGTGGGTGGCCTAGCTTTCATGTCTGGTGGGCTGCTCCAGGTGCTGCTTGCTTCTGGGTGAGAACAAATAAGATCAAAGGTTCTGTTTCTCACGCAGGAGCAGCTTAGAGGGTTCAGGGTGAGGCCCGAGGCCCATACCCTAGGTTAGGCTCCCAGTCTAACCCGGGAAAGTAGAAATGATTTTCCACTAGTGTAACAGTTTAGCTCTTGCAGAATGAAATCTCTGGTATTACATGGCAGTGGAGAGTCCATGAGCTCCATGAGCCTGTGATGATACCAAAGTGTTACAGCTCCCTGTGCTGTGCTGAGCACAGCAGAGGAAGGGTGCAAAAGCCCAAGACCAGCCAGAAGGCAGGTCAGGTGACACAAAGGTCTGGGCATGTGTTTCACCAGTGGTCAGCACCAAGCTAGAAGTAGTGGCGTAGCAGGCTCCAGTGGCTGCCAAGGCAGTTCCGCTGTCATTGCCTGACCACCAGGCATTCAGCAGCAGCTCTTCCCTAGCATAAATGGAGTCTTAGATGGTCATGGTGGAGGAAGGATGTGTATGTGTGTGTGTGGGGGGGGCATGCCAGCCACCCTTTATTTATAAACCTTGGGCAGTGGGGAGGGTGCTGTCTGGTTCAACGGGAGTAGGGATGCCAGGATACTTAATCTATATTCAGCAGTACACTACCTCCTTTATTTTACATGCAGTAGCATGGCATCCTATCACAAGAAGGAAAGCACAGTACCTAATTATCCTATGGGTGGGGGAAGAACTTCTACTAACAGTTCAAGGTCATTTATTTGCTTAAGGTTAGGATCTCCTTAGCAGGGTGGGGTACTCCAGAAATTCCCAGGTGTTTGCTAACTTATCAGGAAAGGGTCAGGCCTGTAATTTTCCCAGAGGGCTATGTTATGCTCCTAAGGAGATCTCTGGTCATCAGATCAGGTAGAGTGAGAATCCTGCTGAAAAAGGGGACTCTACCATCACAAACTGAGCAGAAATGGCCATCTACCAATGCCAGACTTCAACATTATCCAGCAGAAGTCTACAAAAGCTTGTACTCCACAAAATTGAAAGATCAAAATGAAGTGGACAAATTTCTTGATAGATACCACTCACTAACATTAAATGAAGATCAGATGAGCAATATAAATAGACTTATAATCCCTACAGAAATATAAACAGTCATTAACGCCCCCCTCCAAAAATAAAAAAGCCCAGGAACAAATGGTTCTAGCTTAGAACACTATCAGACTTTCAAAGACGAGCTAATGTCAGCATTCTTCAAACTATTCCACAAAATAGAAACAGAAGGAACATTGCCAAACTCATTCTGTGGGACTACAGTCACCTGGATACCTAAACCACATGAAGACTCAACCAAGAACAAGAATTTCAGACCAATTTTTCTTATGAACATTGATGCAAAAATATTCCATATAATACTCACAAACTGAATCCAAGAACACATCAAAACCATTATCCAATATGTTCAGGTATGCTTCATCCCGGGGGATGCCGGGATGGTTCTATATATGAAAATCTATCCATGTAGTCTACCATATAAACAAACTGAAAGAAAAAAAATCACATGATCATCTCATTAGATGGTGAAAAAGCCTTTGAAAAATGCCTTGGAGAGATCAGGAATACAAGGCACATACCTAAACATAATAACAAGATGATAGCCAAGATCAAATTAAATGGAGAAAAAAATTAAAGCAATTCCACTGAAATCAGGGACGAGATAAGGCTGCCCACTTTCTCGATATTTATTCAGTATAGCACGTGACATTCTAGCTAGATCACTATAACAACTAAAGGAGAGCAAGGGGATATAATTGAAAAGGAAGAAGTCAAATTATCACTGTGGATGATATGGTAGTATACAGGAGGGACCCCCAAAATTCTACCAGAGAACTCCTGCATCTGATAAACACCTTCCAAAAATTGGCTTGATACAAAGTTATCTCAAAAAATCAGGGTTAAAAGTGTGGTCTACATGTAGGCCCTCATGTTTGTGAGACAAGCACTTCACTGACTTATATTTTCTCCCCAGGCCTCTCAAGTCAAATTCAACGACTGTGCTTAAAATTAACTACAGATATGAAAAGGACAACTTTTAACACCGAACTGTTTTGTGGCATCCCTGTGGGGCTACCTAATTGTGGATTTACTCAATCAAAGGAAAGTCTTTGTTGAGGAAAAACGCCTGATGACATGATTAAGCACTTGATCATATGCAGCGTTCGAGTCCTGTTTTAATCTTTCAATGAACATGTGAAAGCAATACAGCCAGCCTCTTGCCTCATAGGTTAAAAATAGGCAGAATCGTGAAGCGAAAGAGCTGCATTCCCCCTTAATTTCCCTCTGATCTCCTGCACAGCTGTTGAGATCAGCAGGTAGAGATATTTGATGAATCAGATACATTGAACACGATCAAGCGCTGTCCACCTAAGGGGAGGCTATGATACTGCCGCTCGTCAACTTCAGTCTCCCTTCAGTGTCTGTCCTCCATTCATATCTGAAATATCTTTGCTCAGAGAGCCCCCAAATACTGAAGGAGACACACCCTTTACCCATTGGGTCTCAGTGTTAAAGAACAGGCAGATGTTTAAAACATAGTGAGACTTGCTCACCACAAAGACTATTTAGTTATGCTTGAAATCATTCCCTGCCAGAGTGTATGGCTTCTGCTTGGATTTATTTTTAATTTTAAATTTTGAAATAACTTTAGAAAGTTGCAAAGAAAGTATTGACAGACTGATCCCTTGGGCGTTGTGCCCAGATCATTCACTGACTGCATTTTATGTAAATATAACACAGTATCAAAATCAGGAACTTATATTTATATACAGAATTATGTGCGCTACAGAGTTCTTCTTTTTAGGTAAATAGTTAAGAGTATGGCTTCTTGTGCTTTTTTCAGACATTCTTATTTTTACTTTATCCATCCCTTTTCCTTCCCTAATGATCCCCACTTTGCCCATTTTCTTGGTCACATGACTTATATCCTGATACTTCCTTCTATATGGCTCCTAGTCACCCCCCCATCCCCCTCCACCCCTGGCAATGATCCCATTTTGCTTTCCTGGTTTTTGTAGTTACTTCAGGATATGAATTCACACCTGAAAACTTGGAGCTAGGAGCCTCCAATGAGAGGGAACATGACGTGTTTGTCTTCCTGGGTCTCACTCAGTATGATCGCTTCTAGTTCCATCCATTTACCTGAAAAACTTATCATTTCTTTTTTTTGTGTAGCTTAAGATATACAACTTTTCTTTCTCCACAAAGGTCTGCCCATGTTGAATTTTGAAATCTGCTCATATGCTCCATATTTGAATCCTGAAAGTGTTTGCCCATCTTGCTTGCCAAGCAGCTAGCTGCTTTCGTCTTATGTGGCTACTCTACAGAGCCTCCCGTTCTAGTGGGGTCTCATTCGGCTTTCTTTGGCACACCGTGTTTTTATGTGATGTCTAACTTTTTCAAAAGTCTTAAGTCCTGAATGTTTCATCCATTGTGTACAATTTATAGATTAAAAATTTACATTTAACATCCATCTGTATAAGATATAGGACAAAAGCTGAGCTTTTGCCTATGAGTATCTAATTGCTTTGGTACCATTTGCTGAAGACCTTGATGGACTTGCTTTTGCCTTACTGCCAAAAATCAGTTTGTCTAATGTGTATAAGTTCTGCTTCCCAGTTCTCCAATCTACTCTCTTTATTAATATGTATATGTATTAAGTATGAAGTCATTATTCTTATGTAGTAACACCCATTGCCTTATTTTCTCTTCCTGCTGCCTTTGGATATAGATGTGGGCTGGTTTCTCACGGTTGATCTTTTAACTTCGTTGATTTTCTGTATTTTCTACTTTCATTTATTTTAGGTCTAATCATTATTTCTCTTGCTGCGTGTTGGCATGGTTTAGTCTTTTTTTTTTTATTGGAGCAATTTAAGGGGTGAGATGATTCACTTGTGATTTCTTTCTAATGGTTATTTACAGATATAACCTTCAAATTTCCCAGTAAGCATTGCAGTAGTCGAACCCCTCGAGTTTTTGAAGCTGTGTGTTTTTTATTTCGCTCATTTGCCTTAAAATATTTCTCTAATTTCCCTTGTGATTTTTTTTTGACTTTTTGGTTATTTCAGCATATATTGTTCAAGGTCCACAATATCTGTGAACACAACGATTTCTAATTTCTTTCCATAGTGTTTGGGGAACCCACTGTCAGAGATTATGGTTTTCTAAAGTCTATTTTGTCTACCCACACAGGGTCTTATGTGGACAATGTCCTCTGAAGGCATCAGAAGAATGTGTGTTTTATTTTCATGGGATGGCCTGTTCTACTGCTCTGCTTGATTAGCTGACTCACAGTGATGTCCAGGGCTCCTGTTGTCTTATTTATCTTATGTCTAACTGCCCTATCAGTTTAGGCAGGATGCATTTCCCCACCCCATTGGTTGGTGCATTTCTCCTTGCTTGAAATGCTTCAACCTTAATTAATTCCATTCTGTCTTAAACAACTGCAGCAGTATTCCCAGTGAATTTTGTACCCAGTTGTCTTTAAAAAGGCAATTTAACAACTAATGTTCTATATAGGGTTCAGAAATAGAGTCTAGGTAAAGGGCCACATAATAAATGTTTAGGCTCTGTGAACCATGTGATCTCTGTCAACATACTCAACTTCACTAAAATGTAAATGAAAGGGGTGGGGTAAAACCCAGTGAAGCCTTATTTACAACAGCAGACATAGGCTGGGCTGCATTTGCCCACACCCCCAGCCCATCCACAGGAATACTCTGCAGCAAGTGACTCATTAACAAGATGGCTTTAGTAAATATCACCCCCTTATGTTCTTTCAGGCCATTTCTTCTACATAATTTGAGCAAGTAACTTCACATTACAAACTTCGCACATACTCAAGGTTTGTAATCCATCAACTATGATGAATTTATTCCCAATGGGGGCAGATCTCTCCTTCTTTAAAGTATATTTCTGAAACAGATATGAAAAATATTTCCACATTATCTTTACAGGGTCCACGTCACTGAAACCTGAATATTGACATTTGACATATAACAGACTCAAGACAAAATAATTTGCTCATCCTGAACCAAAACTGACCTGATCCTTGTGTTCCAAGGAGTCGTCACATCTATGTTCAGAGTACAGCTCTGTAAGTAAACTATAAAAGAGCACCCTAAGATCTATTGCACTTGTCTAGAATGCATGAGACTCCTGTGTTGGGAAGTGTATGGCAGGTACTGAGCTGTCAAGATGCCAAGAGTACTTCTGAGATGTCAGAGGTGCAGGGCAGGGCTATGGTGCCATGCTTGCCTGTGAGTGTGACAACCAGAAGGTGGGGCAAATTGGTGACTGGCTGTCCCTGGTCTGAAGTCTGCAGCAGAGACTTAAGTGAAGGGAGTAGTGGGGTGACAGCTTGCTGAGAAGAGTTCTGCAATGGGGACAGGTTAGAGCTGTCGGCATACCATCATGCCCTGGGAGGAAACGAGAGACACGGATGTGCAGTGTTTATCACGATGTTATTATCCCATGGCACATTTCTTCCATGGGCCTCAAATGCTGCCACACATTTCCTCAGGGAGGAAGAAGTGGAGGGTGAGGTTATCTCAGCTTAACAGACTCAGAAATGATGGCCCCGCTGTCGCTTAGTGACAACAGCACTAAGCTTATTTGCTTTGGTTCTGTAGCCCCTTTTGGGATGAAACCTGGACAGTTTCCCAAGCCTTCAGCCTTCAACTGTGTTACAGCAACAAGTATTTATTGAACTTTGGCTGTGTCTGGAGAGCAGGATAAGAAGATAATAGCAGTTAGTGGTCATTGCGAGCTTATCAATTACCAGGCACTGTGCTGAGGGCTTGACAAATGTTAGTTCATTTACTGCTCACAAGTCATGCTGGTGGCCAAGACTAAAGTGATTCCCATTTTAACAATGAAGAAACTGAGGCTAAGGGTTTGAAAATTCTCCCTCCCTCCCTCTCTCTCTCTCTCTCTCTCTCTCTCTCTCTCCCCCCCCCCCCCAATATTCTCTTGTGGAAGCATCTGCAGTTCCTCAACTGGCACTGGTCCATCTGCCTGGCAGTGACATTTTATTCTAACACGTACTGTGTCGTTCTGGTTTACTGGCTGGTGCCTTGTGACTCTTATGGGGCTAATTTAGGTTCAAGACAGAATAGGTGAGCAAATTAGATTGTCTTCCAACGACGAGTGACTTTCCATGATTCACACTGATGACCTGGTTCTTATGGACAATGGCCACCCATGTCTTGCTCCTTCTTTCTCCTAAATCTAGTTAACAGCTCCCATAGGGGAGTCTATGAGCCTAAATGCTATGTGAGTTGGAAGGGCCAAAACAGTTGTGATAGGTAGAAGTCTAAATCCTCCTTCTATAATTCCTGCCCCATGATAGAATGCCTTGCATAATTCCCTCTTCCTAAAAAAATGTATATATGTAGATTGGATCAAACACAGCATATGCATATATGAAATATATATCTATACATATATATTGTTTTCTAAAGGAATCCGGAGAGATGAGTTTTGATATGGATGCTGGCTGGGATCTAAACTCTTGATGTTTTGGTTGTGATCTTTAGTGTTTAATCCCTGAGATGTTGCTCCTGTTTGAATTACATATAGCATGTGTTTATGTGCATGGGAGTATGTGCCTGATTTTTCAGTTGCCTGAAAATTAATCAGAAGAAAAATATCTCAGATGGGTCTGAATGAATGTAAATGGCTTCGAAGAAGGGCAGGTCTGTTCTGAAGAGAATTAGTCCCTTGTGGACCTTGAAAAGCTGCCATGCAGTGAGATGCCACACAGTGAGGAATAAACACATCAAGGAGAGTTGGTTAGAAGAAAAAGTGGGGAAGAGTCTGGAACTCACTGGCACAGGAGACAACTTCCTGAACAGAACACCAACAGCCCAGGCCTTATGGTCAATAATGAATAAATGGGACCTCATGAGGCTGAGAAGCTTCTGTAAGACAGGAGACACTGTCAGCAGAACAAAGCGACAGCCTACAGACTGGGAAAAGATCTTCACCAACCCTGCATCTGACAAAGGGCGAATATCACAAACTTATAAAGAACTCAAGAAATTAAACACCACCAAACCCAATAACCCAATTGAGAAATGGGGCTCAGAACTAAAGAGAATTCTCAACAGAGGAATATCGAACGGTTGAGAAACACTTAAAGAAATGCTCAACGTCCTTAGTCATCAGGGAAATGCAAATCAAAACAACTCTGAGATTCCATCTTATACCCATCAGAATGGCTAAGATCAAAAATTCAAGCGACACCACATGCTGGCGAGGATGTGGAAAAAGAGGAACACTCCTTTATTGCTGGTGGGATGCAAACTTGTACAACTACTTTGGAAATCTATCTGGCACTTTCTCAGAAAACTGGCAATAGAGCTTCCTCAAGACCCAGCTATTCCACTCCTTGGAATATACCCAGAAAATGCTCCCCCACACAACAAGGACATATGCATATGCTCAACCATGTTCATAGCAGCCTTATTCATAATAGCTAGAACTTGGAAACAGCCTAAATGTCCTTCAGTTGAAGAATGGATAAAGAAGCTGTGGTACATTTACACTATGGAATACTACTCAGCTGTTAAAAACAAGGAAATCCTGAAATTTGTGGACAAATGAATGGAACTAGAAATGATCATACTGAGTGAGTTAACCCAGAAGCAGAAAGATTCACTTATAATTGGGCACTAGCCCAAAAGGCATGTCCCATGAAATTCTTTACTTACCAGGAGATAGGGATAGATATGAGGACATCCTACTGGAACTCTAGGTAAGAGAACTATAGGAGATGGGGAAATAGAAAGACCCAGAAGGTCCTAGAAACCTACAAGAAGAGCATCTTGACAGGTGAGTCGGGGCCCAGGAGGGTCTGCTCAAACTATTGCACTAACCAAGGACAATACAAGTGTTAAACAATGAACCCCTACTCTGATCTAGCCAATAGACAGGACATTCTCCACAGTTATGTGGAGAGTGGGGACTGACTCTCACATGAACTCTGATGCCCCATATTCGACCACCTCCCCTTGGTGGAGAAAGAATAAGCAGGCTACCAAGATGAGACTTGATAGCCTATGACCATATAGTGGGGAAAGAGGGCTCCCTTGGTCATAGACCTAGGGGAGGGGAATAGGGTGAAAGCAGGAGGGAGGGAGGAAAGGGAGGATACAAGTGAAGGAACAACAATTGAGCTGTAATCTGAATAAATTAATTACATTTAAAAAAGAAAAACAACACCCACTAAGTAAATGAAACTCTACCCTGCGTTCCCAAGGACCTGGAAATGACAGGCTACCAAAGGAGGCCCAGAAAGAAATCCAGCTAGCCAAAAGTCACGTTTAGCTGTTATGTTTGGCTTCCTGATCCATGGGAACTGTCAGGATGCTGCCAGGGCTGTTTTAAACCAATGGGTTGTGGTTGGTTGTGTCTAGATAACACAAAGGGGTCTGAGAGAGAGGATCTACTGCCTCTCTTTTTTTCCTTTCCAAGCTCATCTTCTAAGCAGCATTCAGAGTGCCCTTTCATCAGTAAGGACTAAGCTTTGGCACAGAGGGATGAGGGAAGGGTAACTGGTAGACCCCACTCTCACTGGACTCTTAGAGTCCTTAAGCCATTATGATTTGCAGGTACACTGCTTACCCCCAGCTGAACACTGTAACATGGTATACCTATGGTCCATACCATCTGTATAATGGGCACAGGGAAGCTATTTCAGAGTGCTACTAAACTGCTAAGAGCTCAAATGATCTTCAGTAACCAGGCTGCTATCCTTATAGTACCAGGAGACACAGTACACTCTTTCCTAAGTCCAGGCTGAAGACAGTTGCCACCTCCAGTCCACTTCCCTAAGGAGCCATGGCAAGAGAAATAGTCCTTTTACCTCGAGAGGGCCATAGTACACCATTAATTAAAAACAAAACAAGAACAGCTATTACCTTTACTTCCCAGGACACATGGCAGGATGACCTGGACCTGGACACAGAACTCCAGGTATGTCCCTTCCAAAGACCATAGGTGACATGACTTCTCCTTCACGCTCCTGCTGGGTGGGAAACTTAATGAGATTTCGGTCTGAGTGTTTACTTAACAAAGAGAGGGAAGAGATAAGAGAAATATTTAATAGCCAGAGACTCTGAATCTCAAAGTGTAAAACAGACCAGTGGAATAAGCAGGAAGTACCTGAAACTCATGTTGAGGTTGTTACAAAGCTGGGGGTGAGTGGAGGAGATTTTGCATTGGCTCTTTGAAGGTCCTTACTGAGGAAAAAGATTTTCTCATGTATAGACAAATAGTACTGGATTCTTCAATGAACCTGTTTCCCTAGGGCCAGGAAAGGAAATGGCCATCCCTGATGCTCTGCGCAGGTGTTTCAGGGTGAGAGCCACTTTAAGAATTCACTCTTGAATACTCTCCAGTTTCATCCTTTAAAGCTCCAAGTTGATGAAACATAAAGTACCCATTAAAACAAAACAGGGGGAGACAATGTGATATTCTTAAACTATTTCTAGCTTTATAATTATTTCATGGATGAGCAAGCCATTATCTGATAGTATCCAGAAATGTGAGAAGTATTTGTTTCAGACAAGCAACCCTGGGCCCTTTATAGGTTTTGATTAAAATGAAAACTTACCACATTTCACTCCTTAAAATATGATAGCTTCATGGGCAATTGATATCAGCTAGATCCACTGCTGCATCTCTAATTCCATAACTTATAATAATATTTTTGTTTGGGGCGGGGGAGTCAAACATGGCATAATGCAATTCCTGGAGCTGGCAAAACATGATAAAGAGATTTAGCTACATTAGGTGCCCTGAGAAGTCTTTTATTAAAAAGAGCTGCCATGCACATGCTCAGAGTGTGATGGATTATGCAGAAATTAAGAGTGACGTACTGTGCATTTACAGCATTAAAACATTTTCCCCTAATTGAAGCAATGGGGATGGACTCCAAACGGAATCAGGCTGGGGCTGGACAGGAATGGCTGAATTCCACAGTGTTCTGGAGGGTGGATTCTTGACCCTGAGTTTTCACAAGAATGCTCAAATTAACACTATGAGATGAAAGGAAAAGGTAAAGGTAACTGACATGGTTTAATTAAGGCTACCTCTTCTGTTATGCCTTGACTTTCATTTCCAATGTTTAATGTATGATGTGTAATGTAATTGTTTTGTTGACAGAATAAACTCTAATGGATTCCGAGTAGATGACTTCCAACATCACAAGTGCTCAAGGAATGGTGCCAATGATGATAGCTATCATGTGTTTTGTACATATTATATATGTATCGTATGTCTCTGTGGTGTGTGTGTGTGTGTGTGTGTGTGTGTGTGTGTGCATGTATGCTGTGTTTGTGTAATATATGCATGGGGTGCATGTGCATGTATGTGTAGTGTTTGTATATGTATGTATTGTATGTCTGTGTTTGCATGTATTTTGTGTGCTCTGTGTGTCATATGTGTTGTGTTTCTGTGGTGTGTGTATGTGTGTGTTGTATGTATGTGTGTGTGTGTGTGTGTGTGTGTGTGTGTGTGTGCATCTGTATGTATTATCAGTAGCTAAGAAATTCTTGATGAGTGTTCTCTATTAACAACAACTTGACTTCTGGGGAAGATGCTGAAGGCCTTGGTTTCTTTTGCATACTTAGGACACAAAGTATCCTATACACCTACCAGCATAAACTCATACTGATTCTCTAAAACTTAAAAAAAAAAAAGTAGGGTGGCCACTACACGGAAATGAATCCCATGTGGAACATAGCTAAACAAAAGTAATGTCTCCCATAAAAGCATAAGCATTACAAACAAGCCCATTTGTCCAAGATGCTTGCTCATTTTCTCATTCTCAGTTAGGCCTTCCCACACTGGGACCTGGATGTCTTCTTTATCTATTAGCATTATAGCACTGCTGCTCCCTGAACCATGCTGGGGACATGCATAGGAAGTGACACATGGTTCACTGTCTTCTCCTTCCCATGATACATTTCACTTGCCACTCTTATTTTGACAAGTCAGTGCTTGGTCTTATTGCTTTCCTCTAGTGGTGTGACATCACAGCTGACAGCTCCATGATTTCCTGGTTGAATGATTTTGGAGAAATCCCAGACCTCCTCCTTCCTTGTAGCTGCCCTCCCCCAAAGTGTTGTCTTAATGCCAGCTGTGAATATTTACCACTGTCATACTTACTATCCATGAGCCAAGACCTGGACTTACTCAGGCTCATGCAAATGAAATTTGCAGAATTCTAAAATTGGTAATAAAATATAAAAATATCTGAGGAGGTGATATCCATTTATCTCAGGAAGACAAAGAGAAATCAGTTTATTTGTATACTCTGCACTCATCTGAGACTGAGGTTAAGAGACATCAGAGAGGGCCAGACAATGGGATAAAAGAAATCTGGAAAAATGGCAGATGTAATAAAAGGGAAATGTCATACTTTATAAAATAAGAAGAGATGAGTGTGTGGTTCTAGACACATTCTCAGCTTTGCTCCCTAAACTAATAGTTTTACTGGTTGTGCCAAGGGAAAACCCACATCCATGCTTATATAATCTCAAAAGCTTCTGCAGATACTTTCCTAGTTGTGCAGCTTTACCGATGAGCTAGAAATATACTTGTATGAGAACCCCATCACGGCTGGAGAGATGGCTCAGTGGTTAAGAGCACTGTCTGCTCTTTTAGAGTTCCTAAGTTCAGTTCCCAGCAGCTGTATGGTGGCTCACAACCATCTAGAATGCGATATAGTGCCATCTTCTGGCACGCAAATAGAGCACTCATATACATAAAAAATGAAACCATAGAGAACTCCATCTATTGAATCTATTCAAACTGCCCAAGGGTGGCCAATAGGCTTCATCAGCCATGGCAGCTTCTCCCGTGACCTAGTTAATAGCCATTTTTACCACGACGCCAGCTGCATTCCTACACCCACGCCTGGATTCTTTAGGTAGGACTTAACTCCTGTTCTTATACCTCAAAGATAGGAGTGGAAAGCAGGGGTTTGAGTCATGCACCCTTTTGTGACCTTTGCCAACAGTGCTTTTGCCTTAGACAGTTCTCATCTTGCCTTGAGTCTCACTCTTGGGTGTGTTTGTGTGTTTGTTTTGAGGCAAGGTTTCTCTGGGTAGCCTTGGTTGCCCTGGCTGGCCTCCAATGCACAGAGATCCATCTGCCTCTGCCTCCCTACGTGCTGGGATTTCAGGCATGGTCCATTGTTCCTGGCTGAGTCCATTCTTGAATATGAATATTCCCCCCCTTCCCAAGACTCCTAGAGGAATTTGGAAGATTGTCTTTCTTTCTTTCTTCGGTCAAAAGTTTCACATGAACGTTGTGTATGCTGTAATGTTGATAATATGTTGGGTGATTGACATCCAGGGGGCAAAATTAGGGGATTTGAATGAACAAAGTTAAGGCATACATGTTCCCCTTTCCTCTGAGGTTTTGGCATTTCATCACCTAAAGCAAAAACTTCATTAACTCTAAAAGCACCCCTAAAGGACTATTTTCAGAGGAGTTTCTACATCCCCATGCACGGGAGGGAAGACGTGTTGCACAGTTTATGAAGAATAGTCTTTGAAACACACAATAACTCAATTTTATAGTTCAGCATCATTTTCTCTGGCTTTAAAAGGTAATCAAGCAAGTGAACATACACATATATACACAACACACACACATACACCACACACACACACACACATACACACACACACACACACTTACTTCAAGTCTCTGAAAAAAGAAATGGAAGAAGATATCCATGGATCAGTAGGATTAACATAGTGAAAATGGCCGTCTTACCAAAAGCAATCTACAGGTTCAATGCAATTCCCATCAAAATTCAAACACAATTCTTTTTTTCTAAGTTTTATTTTTAATTTTATTTAGGTGTTTGCTTGCATATATGTCCATGTGAGGGTGGAGGATCCCGTGGAACTGGAGTTACAGACAGTTGTGAGCTGCCATATGGGTACTGGAAATTGAACCTGGGTCCTCTGGAAGAGTAGCCAGTGCTCTTAACCACTGAGCCATCTCTCCAGCCCCTCAACACAATTATGCAAGACAAAGGACACTCTCCATAAGACAAAACAGCAGCCCACACATTGGGAAAAGGTATTCACCAGCCCTACATCCAATAGAGGGCTAATATCCAAAATGTATAAAGTACTCAAGAAGTTAAACACCAACAAAACAAGTTAAAAATGGAATATAGAGCTAAACAGAGTATTCTCAACATAGGATGCTCTAGTTGCCTAGAAGCACTTAAAGAAATGATCAACATCCTTAATTGTCAGAGAAATGCACATCAAAATCACTCTGAGATACCATCTTATACTGGTCGGAATGGCTAAGATTAAAAACTCAAGTGATAGCACATGCTGACAAGGATGCAGGGCAGGGGAACACACCTTTATTACTGGTGAGAGTGCACTTATACAACCACTTTGGAAATTAATCTGGCACTTTCTTAGAAAAATTGAAGTAGATCTACCTCAAGAGCTAGTTATACCATTCCTGGGCATAAACCCAAAAGGTATTCCACCATACCACAAGGACACTTGCTCAACTACATTCATAGCAGCCAGAAACTGGAAACAACCTAGATTTCCCTCAACTGAAGAATGGATAAAGAAACTGTGGTACATTCCACAATGGAATATTACTCAACTATTAAAAACAAAGACATCATGCAATTTGAAGGCAATGAATGGAACTAGAAAAGATCATCCTGAGTGAGGTAACCAGACTCAGAAAGACACGCATGGTATCTATTCACTGATAAGTGGATATTAGCCATAAAGTACAGGACAACCGTGCTATAATACACTGACCCAAAGAAGGTAAGTAACAAGGATGGTCCAAGGAAGAATACTTGAGCTCGAGACCTGGCATGGGGGAGGCTCCCAGGGGTCTATGGGTGTGACCCTAGTTGAGAATCCTAGCAAAGAAGGATATAGAGCCTGAAGTGCCCATCTCCTTTAGCCAGGCAGACTTGCTTTGGAGGCATGAGGACAGCAACCCACACGCAAAACCTTTGTCCTAAAAATCTTCTTGCCTACAAGAAGTGTAGGGGGGTAAAGATGGTGCAGAGCTTGATGGAATGGCAAACCAATGACTAGCGCAACTTGAGACCCACTTCGTGGGAGCAAGCCAACCCCCCGTCACTATTAATGATACTCTGATATACTTGCACACAGGAGCCTACCATAACTGTCCCCTGAGAGACTTCATCCAGCAGCTGACAGAAACAGATGCAGAGACCCACATCGATGGGGAGTTCAGTGGACGAATAGGGGGAAGAATAGAGGGAGCAGAAGGGGTCAAGGACACCACAAGAAGTCACCATAGAGTCAACTAACCTGAGCCCATGGGGGCTCACAGAGACTGAACCACTAATCAAGGAGTGTTCGTGGCCTGAGGAGCAGCTGTGCAGCTGTGGGTCCTCTAGCATGGGAGTAGGGGCTTATCTCTGACTCTATTGTCTGACACTAGATCCCTTTCCAATAGCTGGGCTGCCTTGTCTGGCCTCAGTAGGAAAGGATGAGCTTAGTTCTGCTGTGACTTGAGGTGCCAGGGTGGGTTGATATCCCTTGGGAATCTCCCCTTCTTTGAGAAGGAGAGATGGTAACGGAAGAAGGGAGCATGTAGGTGGGACCAGTAGTAGTGGTGGGATAGGGTTGGGATCAGGCTGTAAAGTGATCAAATTTGAGAGGAGAGAGAGAGAGAGAGAGAGAGAGAGAGAGAGAGAGAGAGAGAGAGAGAGAGAGAGAGAGAGAGAGAGAGGATATGAAATAGCCAAGTGGAAAGAGTAGACCCTTTGAAAGAAAACACACATCTACTCATCACCCCAGAAGTTATACTGAAAAGGGTGTTCAAATCCAAGGCACACAAGGGCCTCGACTTGGAAACTATCACATCTAGCTTGGAAAATGAATGGCTATGCAGTGGTGCCATTCAGCTTGCCCTGTTTGCCATTGCTTTTTCATTTGGGCTCATGGAAAAGCCACAGAGAACCCACACGGCAGGGCGTGCTGACAGCAGCCAGCACAATTACAGAACCTTCAGGCATTGCCTTGATATATAGGTGAGAAAGAGGTTCCATGTTGGGGTGTGTAGGGCGAGGGTGCATGAACGTGCAGCTGCCTCAATCATCTTAGCCCTCTCAGTTTCTCTTGCTAATTCAGGGGAAGGTGTAACTGAGGTATGTACTCATCAAGTCAGTCGCTAAGATGCTGCCTTACAGCTCAAACAAGGACCTGCTCCCGGAGGAGCACGGGTATCCACACTACATGATACAAAATAAAGTCACGCTCATTCAAACAGATCAATGGTTTGCTTCCTCAGCACTTTATATGTCTTTTCCAGCTGGGATCTGTTCTGTGCAAGGGGGTTGTTTAACAAATTCCTGGTTATTGACTAATGTCCACAGAAGCCAAAGGAGGGCATCACTTCTCTTGGTACATGACTGTGACCTGCCATGTGACTATGGGGAACACTAGCCTGAGTCCTGTGCAAGAGTCATCGGTGCTCTTAACTGCTGAGCCATCTGTGTAAGCCCAGCACTCTGAATTTTGATAATCACATTGTCTATGTCTATTGCCAACCCCAGGGAGGAAGTCACCTTTTGCTAGGACCATTGGCTCAGATCCTTCTCTTTTAATTACTCGAGGGTGAAAGCAGAGAGAGACCCTGGCATACACAGCAGGAACAAGAGACCCTGTGTCAAGATGGAAAGAAGACCGACAACCAAGGTCCCTTGTCCTCCACAATGTGTGTCATGACCTCCACAATGCATGTGCCAACAATCATGCAGGCACAGGTTTTTTTTTCTTTCTTGAAAGCTGGAATCGGCATCAAATCAACACAGGACCCTAGGCTATGCAGTTTCACAAGTTCTATGTGTCTTGTGTTACACAGCCTTGAGATATGTGTATCTATCTCAAGACACAGAGGTATAGAATTTTTCATTAGTATTTTTAATCTTTTTTAAAAAACATAGTATTTGCATTTTGGAGCATATCAGCTTACATTCATCAGAGTATTTTTATATACACACAAAAAAAATCTACAAATACCAAAAAGTTACAGCCATATATTATAGCAAAGCCAGCAGTGTATCTAAATTGGAAATGAGTTACATAATAAATGAAAACATGAATAAGTATGTCCCTTATGGTATCCTTTTGGGGGATTGTAATAAATTGGAAAAAAAGAAGTACATATAGTGAGAGTTAGATATATAGTGCATTCTACCTGACAAAATACACTACCATGCACGGATTTACTAGGATGTGTAGTACTGATGTTCTCATTAATCTGGATTTAAAAACATCTCGGTGAGGAAGGCAAGGGAAAACACACAGAATCCTCATTGGCATTAACTGAGTGATACAGCAACATGAAAGATGCAGTGTGGCAAGACTTCAATCAAAATCCTTGCGCTGTTTGGGACCAGTCATCAGTTCTGTATGAGTCAACTACTGCTCATTACCTTAGTAGAGAGAGATGGTGTAGTGAGAGGAAAGTGATGAGGCAATGAGTTCAAGGATTTTTCTTTTAAATTTACCGGTATGCCCTATCCAATACAAAGGCAGGCACTGAGTCAAGTTGTTTCTACAAAAAGAAATTGATCAGGAGACAATTCAGTAGGACGAGGTAGCTGTAAATAAGTGTAGCTCTTCTGTCCAAGTGGAGGAGTACTTAGTCACGTCACGTCAATGTTGTGCTTAGATTGGGTAATTTAACTAGTAAGTAGTAGTTCTTCTAGGTCCGATCATCACGTTGGCTTTCTCGTTCAAAAAGCAAGGGGGTTTCCTACTCCACTTAGAACTATTCTCAAATGCCTGCAGCTCTTTTATGCTACAGGGTGTCTTTACATCTCTTTCTTTATTTTTTTAAATATATTTTAATTATTTATTCATATTACATCTCAGTTGTTATCCCATCCCTTGTATCATCCCATTCCTCCCTCCCTCCCATTTCCCCCTTACTCCCCTCCCCTATGACTGTACATCTCTTTCATAGTAATATGAAGGCTTTCTTTTTGCCTTAATAAAGTGGTGGACTTTTTAATTCTTCATGTGTTTGGGAGTTTGCTTGCTCACCATGCAATGCAAGAATCACTGTGCTATATATAAACTCACAGGGACTGTAGCAGTATGCAGAATATCTGTATAGGTTCAAGTCAGTTAGGGGTCCTAGTACTGAGAGGGAGAAGTGGACACAGGGTCCTACCACTGACCAAGAAGCTACTTGCAACTGATATCTTCTGGCAAAGGGAAGGAAAACCCACTTTTTCCAATGGAGTGTCACTCGGTTTATGGGTAGGCCCCATGCCTAGGAATTGTTGGCCAATACAAACCAAACTATTTGTGTGTATGTGTGTGTGTGTGTGTGTGTGAGAGAGAGAGAGAGAGAGAGAGAGAGAGAGAGAGAGAGAGAGGAGAGAGAGAGAGAGAGAGAGAGAGAGAGAGAGAGAGAGAGAGAAAGAGAGAGAGAAAGAGACAGAGAGAGACAGAGACAGAGAGAGACAGAGACAGAGAGAGACAGAGAGAGGGAGGGAGGGAGGGAGGGAGAGAGACAGAGAGAGATAAACACAGAGAGAGAGACAGAGAGAGGGAGACACACACACACACACACACACAGAGAGAGAGAGAGAGAGAGAGAGAGAGAGAGAGAGAGAGAGAGAGAGAGAGAGCACAAGAGAGCAAGCACCCATAAGAGTGAGAGTGAGAACATAGGCACATGGAGTTTGGTGGTTAAGGGTAGGGGAGGTTCATGGAAAAGTTGGGGGGAAGGGAAAACATTTAAGTAATAGAAAAAATTTCTTGTTCTGAAATGATCCTCTGTTCTATTGAGAAGGTAAAAAATTATGCTCCCATTCTTAGTAAAATTGTCCATTCCTGCATTATGGTGTCTTTGGGATGTTAGTCCAAGGGACCCTTCTAGCCTCAGAATTTGCAATCTGAGAACACACAAATCCCTACATAAAATGTCACATTATTTACATATAACTCTCACGTGTACTTTTAAATGACTTTGTGGTTACTTATGTCACACAAAGTAAATGCCACGGAAATCATTGTTCTAGGATATTACTCAGAGAGTCGAACAAAACCATCTGCATATATTCATTCTAGATTTCATCATTTTCTCTTTAGCAATTTTGGTCTCCATCAGACTGAATCCGTAGTGGTGGAACTCATGGGAGAATGACTGTTATCAGCGTTCATTTCAAAACAGCTCCAAACAGAAGCAACCCGCAGATGAATGGACAGCAACTGTGGCGAGATCGGAACACTCTTCAGCCGCGTAACGAATGGAGCCCTGCCACTTCAGCCACAGCTGGAGCCCATCATTTTAAGCTAAACCCAAAGAGACAGGCACCACGTGAGCTCATTCCTCTGTGGAAATGGAAAATGTTCATCTCCTTGAAGGTGATATAAAATAGTGGGCATATGGGAAGCTGAGGGAGACATGGGAGAATTGTCATCAATGGGAGTTAAGTTAGATAAAAACGAGAGACTCTAGTATGGTGTGGCACAGTAGGCTGACTTTACTCAATAACCCATAAGGAACACATAAGTATATATCACAATGTACCTTACATCTAAAAACTAGAAAAAATAATCTTGTAGTCATTCACCATAAATAATAAATGTTTGGGTAGACAAACATACTTATTCTGATTTGAGCATTACGATTTGCATGGTACCTCAATATGTAAATTTATACACTTTTTTTGTGTTATGTAAAAATAATAAATACATAAAAATAAAAGGAAAAATATCTTATAAATTGGGGTCTAAAATATCTTATAAATTGGGCTTTTGTGAGGTATGTTGGTTAAATTAGATATGTCAGTACTCAAATATCATAGGAGACAAAAACAAATGTAAGCTACACAGGAGATTAAGCCACTTACCTAAGTGAATTGAGATGCTCAGTGGCAGAACTAGTCTATGGCTCAGGCAGTCTGGCCCCAGGGCAGGTACTTTCAATCACTAGACTATAGTACAGCCTATCACAGCCCTGGCAGTATGTGGAAATGAATGAGGAGAGAAAGAAGAAAAAGAACAAATGACAAAAAGATGACATTTATCTCTGCTCTAGTCAGAAAAGCAAGGAAATAGAATCAGTCTGGATGTCCATCAATAGATGAATGGATAAAACAAGTGTGGTACGTGTACACAATGAGTTTTTATTTAGTCATAAAAATGTGGAATTACACAACTTTCAGACCCAGTAACACCAACACTGTGTTCTCTCTTATATGTGGTTCTTAGCTTATACTTTTTTTGTATATAGAAATGTGCATGGCAGTTGAGTGGGGCTAGATGGCCAGGAAATATCACTTTCAGTAGACTATCACTCTATAATTAAATCTCAGTAAATGTTAATGATGCTATATTTAAAACCTAAAAAGCCATGATGGATTGGATTAGCATCTGGCTACTTATGAGAGATTTAAAATTGCTGATTATATCCTGCCAGGAATTGCTGCTCAGATTTCCTTCCAGATGAGCTTCCTCTTCTGATCAGTAAGGCTACTTAAAATGTGCTATCTGCTCGTACACACTTCTATATGCCTTACTGCCACTGGGCATTGTTTTCATTTGATCTTAGTGCCTTTCAACTTTCATTAGTTCTCGTTACATACTCTTAAACCTGCTAAAAGAAAGGAAGAAAGTGAATAGGAATGTATTCTCCTTCAACATTGCTGCGTATTTTAGGGGAATCTAGTGGTTACAGTACAAACTTCTCACACATAGGAAGTTCCTTCCTGCCACAGTACATAATGTCTCTGGGTGATTATATGTGGGATGGTTATTAGATGGTGATCTTAGATGACAGAGACCTAGGCAGACTAAGGAAGCTACAGGGGATGTAGCTTAAAATACAGAGAACCACGCAGAAAATGGAAGCTAATGGGTGGTGGTGGTGATGGTACAGCCTAGAGTACAGAGAATCAAGCCGACTATGGAAGAAATGGGGGGGCGGAGTTTAGAATAAAGAGAACCAAGCAGAGCATAGGAGCTGTGGGGTTGCATCTTAGGATACAGAGAACGGAGGAGATAATGGAAACTATGGGAGGCCAGCTTAGAATATAGAGAACTAAGTAGAAAATGGAAATTCTTCCCTGAAAACACACACACACACACACACACACACACACACACACACACACACACACACAATCCAAGTCCACAGTGAACCAATAAGGCTCCTGGGTGAAATCTAAGTCCTAGAAAATGTTCACATTAGTCATCCCAACACTTTGGTTTGGACCATCAGGTGAAGTGTGATGTCTTCGTGATGGCGTGTATTGGTTGTTGTCTTAGCAGAATCTGGGATAATCTTGGAGTTGAGGCTCTGGGCATGACTTTGAGGAACTATCTTGTTCACCTTGACGGTGGTGGCATCTTTCCCTTGTTGGCATCCTGGACTGTGTAAGTGGAGGATGGGCATGGAGCAGCAGGGGGCATTGCTTGCTGTTTCCTGGCTGTGGGCATGATATCAGCAGCTGTCTCAAGTATGCCTGCCTCCTTGACTTCTCACCATGATGGACTGCATCTTGAAATATGAATAAATTCTAAGTTGCTTTTATCAGGGCATTTCATCACAGCAACGGGAAAAGAAACTAGGACATTTACCTGAGCCTTCATTCTTCAAAACACAGAAAGTAATTAAAGTGAAAAGAGACACAATGGCAGAGGAGAACAGAGGATGATACGGGGAAAAAAAATCAATGAAACCAGATAAATTTTACAATAAAAACAATAAATGTAAACTTCAGACAGAATGCGAAGACCAGCAGCCAGAGTTACAGCAGGAATGAAGAGAAGACATCATTCTAAACCCTGTATTTAGAATGATGAAACAATGTTTAATAACTTTATCGTAGTAAGTTTAATACCATGGACAAAAGTTTTGACAGATGCAAATTACCAAAGCAAACTATAAAAGCAACTGTACATTCTCCCCCCACCTCCACCCTCTGCACTAGAAAGCTTTTTCATAAAGATATTTCAGGTACTTTTTATTTTTGTTATTTTCAAGATAGGATTTTTGTTTTGTTTTGTTTTGTTTTGTTTTGTTTGTGTGTGTGTTTTTGTGTAGTCCTGGCTGTCCTGGAACTTACTATGTAGATCAGACTGGCCTTAAACTCACTATTTCTGCCTCTGCCTCTGGAATGCTGGGATTAAAGGCATGCACCACCACTGTCCAGTGCTTCAGGCCCATATTTACTGTTCTGAGTTACCAAGCAAACAATGAAGAAATAACAGTAGCCATACACAGATGCAATTAGAAGATAAAGAAAGGACGGACACTTCCCAACTTATTTTTCTTATCATCATCCTTATACCAAAATCCTGTAAAGCATAAAAAAAAAATGTACATTTGAGAATTACTTAAGACAAAGACCATCAAATAGCTGAAAAATATTATTAAATCAAACCCAGATGTATATAAAATAGTAATATATAATAGTCCAATTGTATTTGTCTCAGGAATTCACAGTTGGATTAATATTTAAAAATCAATGTAACTTGCTAGACTAAGAATAAAAGAAAAGGCCAAATGATTATCTAGATAAATGCAGAAGTATTTCTGAACTTAACCCAAGGCCTATTCATTACATTAATTCATTTCTCATACATTAAAAACCATTCTTTACTGAAGAGAATTCTTTTAACTTGAGAAAGGGTACCATGAAAAAAATCTGGTTTTAGTTAATGAGTTGAAAATGCCTAATGATGAGTTAAAATGAAAACAAGTCATTGAGATATGATACTGCAAAAGAATGAATTAACTAGGTGTGATAATTTGAGTGGGCTGGCTCCCATAGGCTCAGGTGCTTTAATGCTTGGCCAATGGGGAGTGGCACTATTAGGAGTTATGGCCTTGTTGGGGAAGGTGTGGCCTTGTTGGGGAAGGTGTGGCCCTGTTGGGGTAGGTGTGGCCTTGTTGGGGTAGGTGTGGCCTTGCTGGGGTAGGTGTGGCCTTGTTGGAGGAAGTGTGTCACTGTTGGGGTGGGCTTTAACAGTCTCTCATGCTCAAGCTCTGCCCAGTATGGAAGACACTAGTGTGGAATCCAGTCTTCTCCTGGCTGCTTTCAGATCAAGATATAGAACTCTTAGCTCCTTCAGGACCATGTCTACCCACATGCTGCCATGTTTCCTGCCATGATGATAATGCACTAAACTTCTGAAACTGTAAGCCAGCCTCAATTAAATGTTTGCTTTTAAAAGAGTTGTCTTGGTTGTGGTGTCTCTTAACAGACGTGGAGACCCTAACTAAGACAGTATAGTTGAAAACTGCATATTTTTAAGAAGACACAATCACGGGATTATTGTTAACTGCAAATCTTAAGGGACTAGGATAAAAATTGAAAACTACATCTGAAGCTGGCAGAAAGGAGGGAGAAAAAAAGAGATGGATGATAGAAGATAAAACAAGAGAGAAAAATCAAGGAAATGAACTACTCCTAGAAAGAACTAGGAACATTGACAAAAGGTTAGCCAGATTGCTCCACCCACTCCTGCAGTCAGGGCTCGGGAAGCCCCAACTCTCACCACTAACTCCTCTGCCCCCAAACCTGCCTGAGGACCCAGTGTCCTGTGCTTGGTCCCCTTTCTAGGACTCTGCCTACGTCAAGTTCTTACTCATAGAACTTAACCTTTCATAGCTTGGTGTTTGAAGCTCAGTAATTTGATCATTGTTTTCAATCTTTTTATTTATTTTCACTTTTGTTGTCTGTGCCATGTGGGAAAGACTAAGCTTTGTCACAGGTGGAAACAGTCTTGGCGGGCTTTGCCCTTGGGCACCCCATGAATACCTTGTGACAGACTGAGTGGCTCCCAACGTGGGGCACGAACCCATGACCCTGAGATTAAGAGTCTCATGCTCTACCGACTGAGCTAGCCAGGCCTCATTCTGTCACAAGGTTTCCACCTGGGACAAAGCTTAGTCTTTCCCACAGTGCCAGGGAAATTTTTCCTTATGTCCCTCCCTCGCTTCCAGCCGCTGGCTTTTTATAGTTCCAGCACCTTCTACTCAAGAAATTGTTCTATCACAGTGAGTATTCTTCATGGGTTTATCAAAGAAGCGCTGGCTGTGTGAATGCTGGATCGTGACCAGGCTCTTCCTTCTGTTTTCTTGGACCTTCTTTCATATCAGTGGCATACAAGTCCAATTACTACAGCTTTGTCATATAGTTTGAGATCAGGTAATATAATGACCCCAAATTATTTGATATTCCTCAAATTGCTTTACTTTGGGGGTCATTTACTGTGTCCTAATTTCACAAGATTTTTTAGGGCTTTCCCCCCCCCCCCCCATCGATACTGTGAAAAATATCACTGGAATTTGATAGGGATTACATTTAATGAAATTTCATGGAATGTCTGGATTGCTTGAACAGTATGGTTAGACATTTTCATAATACTAATCTTATTCTATAAACATGAGATAGTTTTCAATTGTGTATTCTTTCCCATATCATTAATTAGCATTCACAATTTATGTTAATTACACATACAATGTGTAGTCACATTGTATGCCACATTGTAACAATTCAGATTGAATAAATTTTTACCTCCGTGATTTAACTTATTAAAAAATGTTTTAGTCTCCTTAATCCCAACACTCAGGGAAGCAGAGGCAGGTGGATCATTGTGAGTTCAAGGCCAGCCTGATCTACAAAGTAAGTCCAGACAGCCAACACTACACAGAGAAACCCTGTCTCAAAAAGCCAAAACCAAAACCAAAAAAACCAACCCCTCCCCCCAAAAAACCAAACACACACACACACACACACACACACACACACACACACACATGCATGCACGCATGCACACATGCACAAACAAACAAACAAAACAACAAAAAGCCTTTTTGATGCATTATACAATTATTTTCTAATTTCTTTGAAAGATAATTTATGGATGTTGATTTTATGCCATGTAACTTTATTGATTCATTCCTTAAACCAAGCAGTAAAAGAAGAATTAACACCACACTTCTCCAAACAGTTGAAGAGGAGGGAAATTGTGCAGCTTTAATTTTCAGGAACTTATATTCCCCCTGAAGAAGCCAGAAAGACTCTATACAAGAAAAGTATCCTTGATGAGCACATTAATAGATGTAGAAGTGCTCAACAAAATACTCAAGGATGAACTCAGCAGCACATTAAACGGCTCATGAAAGGACAGTATATATAGCATCAACACATGTGAAATGCAAGTTTGTATCTCCATATTCAATGGCATATTATTAACAGTAATCTGAATGTGAGAAAACCCAATATCTACTGATGAATTGAAAAAATGTGATATATTTGATATATACATATACATATGCATTTACATAAAATGGAACTTTTTGGTCATAAAAGGGAAAAATATCCTGTTGCATGTTACTACTATATATGTGAACTTGAAGGCCCTTATGTTGAGGGAAATAGTCAGACATATGAATGCAAATAACTGATGGTCTCGCCTACCTGCAGAATCCAAAAAGTCCAAATCCAGAAACAGAGAGTCAAGGAGTGGAAATCAGGACCTGTGACTGGGAAATTGAAAGATATGTGTCAAAAGGTACCAGCTTGTACTAATAAAATGAGTAGGCTCTTGGATCTAATTTGTAGTATATTTTCTATACTATATATAGAAAACTACCCACAGAAGATACATATATTACCTGCTGTCCTTCCTCTGAGTGCCACCAGGTCTCCCCCTCCAGGGGACATGGTCAAATGTGAGGCACCAGAGTATGTGAGAGAGTAATATCCCACTCTCCACTCTACTGTGGAGAGTGTTCTGTCCATTGGCTAGATCTGAGTAGGGGTTTAAGGTTTACCGCCTGTATTGTCCTTGGCTGGTGCCTTAGTTTGAGCGGGACCCCTGTGCCCAAATCTGCCTATCATAATGTTCTACTTGTAGGTTTCTAGGACCCTCTGGATCCTTCTACTTTGCCATTTTCCCATGCTTCTCTCATGTAGAGTCCCAATACAGTCATAGGGGAGGGGAATAAGGGGAAAATGGGAGGGAGGGAAGAATGGGAGGATACAAGGAATGGGATAACCATTGAGATGTAACAAGAATAAATTAATAAAGGAAAAAAAATAAATTAAAAAAAGATACGTATATAATCCCTAATGATAAAATAATACAAATTAAATGATAAGTGTATTGTCCTGTCCAATATACAAAGGTTAATCCTGACAATCATGTTGAAAAGAGAGGAGTGGGAAGTATGCCTTTTCACAAATGGGCACTCTGGTAGTGTGTAAATTGACACACTATCTCTTGAGATCATGCCTGTGAAGATATGAAAGTTCTAAATATAGAGTTGATCTAGGAATGCATATATATGTTAAATAATATACATTTACTAACATACATGCACGGACACACATGCACACACACACATACATGTAATTTTGTAGCACTGTGACTGAAGTAGGAAATCCAAGAATAACTTACAACAGTATAACTGATATTAGAGGAGGGAATAAAAACTGCTAATATTTAGAACTTTGATGTACTTAGATTAATTTAAAGATATAACAGTAATGAATTAATTCCATGTACAGATAAAGCCTTCTTCCCATGTGGAGTGAGTAAAGCTGCTACCAAGTCCTCTGTACCTAGTACCTGAGCACAGCATTACAGTAACCTACAGGGGCTGGGAGATGCCCACTTGCTGTGCAAGCTAGAATATCTTAATTCAAATGCCCAGAATCCACACGAAGCTGTATGCAGTAGCACATGCTAATAATCCCAGTGCTCTATGGTTAGATGGGAGGGGGAGACAAGAAAAGACTTTGGGGTTTGTGGCCCAGCTAGTCTTGGGTATACAGTGAAGGGCAAGAGAACCCTTTCGTACAAGGTCAAAAAAAGAGGACCCACATTTGAGGTTGTCTCCTGATCACCATACATGTACTGTGGTATGTACATATATGCACACAGTCCAACACACATAAAAAAGAGAAAAATAGTCCCACTAAAGAAACAACATGAGCATTACACGGGTGATAACATAATGTATACAAAGCCTAGAAGACGACATTCCCAAATAGAACAAACACTTGAAGCTGAGAAAAATCACATGACTCTAATGTTTAATTTTTTGGTCTTGTGTTTTCTGACAATTCGTCAATGGACAATGTGGCATTTGTAACAAACACTCTGTATAATAATGTTTGGTAT
This sequence comes from Acomys minous, assembly GCF_964271855.1. NCBI lineage: Eukaryota > Metazoa > Chordata > Mammalia > Rodentia > Muridae > Acomys > Acomys minous. The sequence goes on from NC_140500.1 coordinate 47,312,986, forward strand.
TAAGGATGATCATGACCTGGTGAGAAAAATACAGTCAAGTTATATTCCTGAAATAGTCACGCAGCTAAATATGCTCAGAATTTGGGCACAAAAATCAATATATGTATCAGGAAAAAGACTGAAAAATACTCACATTCTAGGGATTTCTGAAAAATAAGAATTTCTGGGGCAAATTATGTAACAAAGTAAACAGGGAGTGATATTCTTCTCTCCTTCGAAAGTCCCAAAGAAAAGTTAATGAAGAGAGTTAAGTGCTCTCATGGAGGGACTGTTTTTAAACAGGATGGACTTTTCCCTTTTATTTTTGAGATTACAATTTAATCACACCATTTCCCCATTCCTTTTCCTCCCCCTAAATTCCCCCATCTGCCTCTTTTTGCTCTCTTTCAAATTTATTGCCTCTCTTTTCATTAATGTCATTACATATCCGTATATGCATTTACACAGATACACACATGCACATACATCCACAAGCACACACACATGCACATCATATATTTGTGTATGTATACATGAAAGTAAAACCTCCTAGCTTATGACTTAAGAGAAAGCTAACATGGAAATAAGTGATAACTCTAAACAACTATTAATGTGATCACAACAGAATGTTAAACTCTTTGAAGAAAAGCTCTTTATTTTAGGCCTATTGGTGTTTTGCCTTTATGTGTCTGTTGCTTCAGACGGCAGAAGAACATCAGACGCCTTGGGACTGGAGTTGCAGATGGTAGTGAGGCTCCATGTGGGTGCTAGGTTTGCAACCCACATCATCTGCAAGAGCAACCAGAGTTCTTGGTGGCTGAGCCACCTGTCCAGCTTTTGATATGTGATACGTGAAACATCAGTGTGGTTTCCAGTACACACGTCAGACTGAGCTGTTGGTAAAGAAGAGGTGATGGTGACCTGTCTGTGGACAATCATTGTTTGGTTTCAATGATTAAAAAGCTCTTAGGAGATTATCTTTATGTTTTTATTTTTTTTTTATGATAAAACTAATTCTTAGAAGGCAGAGTAGATGAATAGGATCTCAGAGTAAGGGTAAATTAGAAGGCACTTTCTTGCCTTTTCTTGAAGTTTGACTGAACAGCAAGTCTTCTTGAATATTTTTCTTCTCACCAGTAATTACAGTAAGTTATATATCATATATTTTTACTTTTTTTCTAGCAGATTTACTTATTTAGAATAATGATAAAAAATAACCTACATGTAGTTATGGTTTATTCTCAGTGGAAGAGAACTAGAATAGAATTCTATAGGGCTATAGAATTTGGGTAGCCATTTCTGTTTTAGTATTCTGAGATCAGCTCATATAAAAGTTGTGTCTAACACCTGTATACTCAACTGGAAGAGAAATAGACATTTAAAACATCTATAACATCTATAAAACAGCGATAAGCATAGACGCCTTGTGGATGGGGCTTGCTTTTTCAGACTCATGGGGCCAAAGAGCAGGTGTTTATGAATAGGGGTAGATACAGGGACAGAGTTTTTATTTTTTTAGATGAGCCCCTCAACTTCTATCGCTTTCTCGGGAGATGGCTCTCTGTGGGGCCCAGTTCTATTTTCTACAGATGCGAATCTGGCAGTGCTTTCAGGCAATCTGGAGAGCTGTTTTGTGGAGTTCGTTTAGGAGGCAGCATCGTCTAGAGACACGTCATTCACACAGTCAGCTGTTGATATCCAAAGTTCCGGGATGCTATAGAGGCCAAAGTCCTAAAATCTCTTTTACAAAGGTAGTTTCATATAACAAAGTCCTCTCAAAGAAGACTTACAGTACCTGTAAATCTTCCTTGTATTGTATATACAATATACAATATAATTGTTATGCTCTGTTGCTGAGGAAATTATGACATGTATGTACAGTCTTGGTATGAATGCATTTCCTATACAAGTAATTTGTGTATGGACATTTGTGTGTGTGTGTGTGTGTGTGTGTGTGTGTGTGTGTGTGTGTGTGCATCTGCATGTGGGTGTGGGCATGGGTACTTACAAGTGAATGTGTGCACATGACATCCAGAGTTTGACAGTGGATGTATTCTTGAATCAACTCTCCATCACATTGTTTAACAGGGTCTCCCACTGAACCCCGAGCTCACCGATTTAGCTTGGCTGGATTGCCAGAAAGCCCCCAAAGTACCCCCCCCTTTTCTACCCACCTCTGTGCTTCCAGCACTTGGGTTATAGACAGACAATACCATGCCAGCTTTTATGTGAGTGCTAGGGATTCGAATACCACTTCCCTTGCTCACACAGCAGGCACTTTGCCCACTGAGTTGTTTCTCAGCCGTAACCCACAAGTATTTTTGACCTGTGGTTGAATTGGTTTGTTTAGAAACTGTAGATTTGGATGCTAGCCAGCTACACTTTAAACCCCCATGAATGACAAATGACTCAGTTACGTGAGAAAAGTCATCAATTTCAAGATATCTAAACACGAAAAAAAAAAAAGCCCTGCATAATGAGACTTACACATACAGAAGCTCTCCCACAGCAGGATTGGCTTGGGCTTAGCCTATGAGCATCTCAGTGCCTTGTCAAAGTCACAGACCCTCCCAACTTTCCTCAACTCCTATGGCTGCCTACTTTTCCACACTCTAAAGAACACCACTGAGTTTATACTAATCTATGGCAGTAGGTAAAAGCACGTGTATGTGTATGTCTATGTGTGTGTGTGACATGTGCCTGCTAATATGTTTTAATGTGGGCACGTGTGCACCACCGCATTCCACATGAGGAAGGCATAGGGCAACGTCAGGTTTCACGATCCACCTTGTTTGAGATAGTCTCTTTGCTGGTCACCACTGCTTGCAGTAGGCTAGCTGGCACACAAGCTTCTGGGAATTCATCTGCCCCCTCTTCCAATTTCCTCTCAAAACACAGGGATTACAGGTCTCTGAGCTACTTTCTCTAGCTTTTACATGGGTTCTGGAGACTTAGATCACTTGGTTCCCATGACAAGTACTTGATTTACTGAACCATCTTCCTAGTTCCCATGACCCACAGTTTACGGGTGGAAATAAACAAATGTGTGCTGCCCATTTCATGTCCTGATACTGAGGTGTCCACCTATCCAGTCCCCTTTCCCATCTTAGTTAGAAGAAAAACACTTTTAAAGAAAATAGTAGTGGTAGCAAAAGCTTGCTTCTTCACCTGTCAAGCATTTCTTCACTCCTGACACTGGCCCATGAGGTGGATGCGCATAGTACTGATCATAAAAGTGAACCCAAAGGACTTGAAGCCTTGCTTGAGTATGACACAGAAGCACAAAGTTTCTCTTACATTCCATGCTTAACTCATTCCAGCACCCATTTTTTTAATTACTATCATTTAATGTCTGTCTTATTATCCACATATGCAAGGTATTTTACATGCATTACATACTTAAACTAAAAGGCTACTCCTTGAAGACAAAGCTTTCATTTTCCTTTCCTGATCTTAATTGAGGTAACTGGTTTGGTGGCACATAAAGCTGGTTGCTCAGAGAGCTGGGACAATTATAAGCCTCCAAGGTACTGGCAAATGCTGAAGTTTGTCAGGAAGTGAAATATTATAAAGGCAGTTGCTATTAATTTTTAAAATAATTGCTGGGTCCTCAAGCTGCTGGCACAATGCTACATATATATTCTGCCTAATTTGATGGGGATGAACTTCAAAAACAGATTAAGTCTTCTTTAGTTTTTCACCTCAAACAAAGATAATTAGCTTGGAATATGGGGGAAGAGAATAAATCACAAATACTGTTATTTCAAAGACATTTCCTCTCACTTGATTCTGATTTGCTTGATGTCTCACTTCTTAAAGAGCAATGTTTCATCTGTATGCAGGCTTTGCACATTTGGCTTAGGAAAACCATTTTATGACCTAGTTCCTCAATGGTAATTCCGAAGGCTTCATAGGGTCTGAGTTGACAGTTATTCAGTGATGGTTTGGAGTCTTGTGTATACACAGCGAAGTGCAGAAATAGCACTAGGTTAAAGATGAAATGAGGGATTTTCTTCCTAAGATTGGGAAAAGGAGCCAGTCCCATTCCCTGCTGTGGTTGAAAAGCAAGGTCTTTTATTGTGGTTTGGATTCTGTGAGAACTTAGACACTGTCGTATCAAGAAGACATGCCTGTCTGATGATTTTAGCCAACACGATCCAATATTAGCAACATAGACAGCTAGGTGAGGTATGTATAAATGAAATAAACATTGGTTACTGATACTCAAAACTCTCCAAGAACTACCATTTTTTAGTATCATTTCATTCTTAATAAAACACCTGCTTTGGTTCACATAAGAGGGCCCTGAACAGGGACCGGCTTATATCTGTTTGATGGCTTTGTCCAATCAGTCACACACTATATCCTTTTCTACTTGTTCACTCTAAGTTAACATTTATTTTAGTCATTAAAGAATTAGTCCTAATACCATTCATGTTTTTCTGTTCATTTATGAGTATTACTAACAAAATGCTGAATGGGTAAAGCTCTCTTTCCCAAGACATCCACTGGCGAAGAGCTGGCATTCAGGTGCCGCAGTGGACAAGAAGGGGAGAGAGATTGTATCTGCTTTGGAAACTTACCCACCTTTTCCAAATCATAGACTTTCACTGCATGTCTTTTAATAAAACATTTCTAATCCTGGCCAAACTGCCGGAAAGAAATTCGTAATGAAAGGTTGCCTTTGTATCACTTCCCACTTTTTTAAACCTCATTACTATGACAAAAAGCATATTAGTGTCTGAACATTTCATCAGTTCTGAGAACTGTAGCTGTAGGCAGTTCATGAAATGGAAATTGGTGACTGGCTGGGTTCCTCATTTGCATGTGCACCACGCCCACAATTGTTTAATTTGCATTGCAATTGCATACTTCCTACTCACTTCTTCTATGTGATCTCTGGCAGGGGTGAGGTAGCTTGGTTGTTGTTGGTGAAAGGATCATCTTAGAATTCTCTGAGAACTCATTGGAGGCTTTTCTTACAATGAGTAAAATGAAAACACTGCAAAATATTGAATTATTTTAAAATAATAAGCTACATATCCTTTTCTCCTGCTATTCATATTTCACCTTCAGGAATTCATTTTAGGGCTGTACTAAATAAATTACCTCCCTGTACTGAGCAGATATAGGAATCATTCTTAATATCTTATTAAACCTTTGGTATTTGAGATGTATACTCCATGGAGAAATTGATCTGTGCTCATTGCATTGACAACTCAGAACAACACGCTTCCCCTTTTTCATCCTTCATAGCTCTCATTATGTAAGGACAGACCACAAGGATCTGTCATCATGCTTTTTCCCATGGATAGCCTAAGCAGCTATTAAAGAGTCAGTGGCACAGAGTAGATGTTTAATAAATGGGACTCTGCATGAAAAGAAAGACAAGAATTATACGAGGCTTAGGACAAGTCCTATGGGAGTGTTAGCACTATAGACATTGTTGGGGAAGTGATTCTGTGCTGAGGGTGTGTCCTAAGCAAGGTACAACATTTAGAAGTACGTCTTCCCTTCATCCACTAGATGCCAGAGCCACCTTTCTGTTGTCACAATATCCCTCAAAGTCACTAGACACAATCAAATGGCACCAGTGCCACACCATTCCCAGTTGGAACTGCTGTCATGGATTACCAGCATAAGAGAAGACTCCTAGGACAATCCTGGCTCGTAATCTACATTAAATAAACATTTATGCCCTGCTCAAAGCATTGCCATTGCTGAAAACTGTATTGGAAGCTGAATTTTAAAGATGACCTTCAGATGAATTGCCAAAAGCTCATGCTAGGAATTTCTCAGCAAAGGGACAGTTTGGTGATCTGTAGGCTTTGTAAGGTTAAGTAATTATTTTCTCCCTCAGAATGGTTATCTGAATATGGGCATAAAAATATTAATTTGATTTCAAGTATCCTTTGTGAAAACCAGAGCCTTAATTTTTAAAAAAGAGTTACACGTGATAATTTGTCAGTATGATTCCCATTAAATCAGTGAGGAGCCAATGAATAAATCCATGCACTGCACAAGGCTTGGAAACATAACCTTGACTGTGATCCACTTGTTATATTCATGAGGATGATAATGACTGCCTGCACACAGACACATTCCTCTCTTTCTTCTCCGTTAAAAATTTAAAGACATGCATGCTTAGCCAAAGGAGCTCACTTTGTCAAGAAAGCAAATAGAAAAATGAGATTACAAAGTTACCGTTGAGAATGTCACCTTTACTTCATGATGCAGCAGCAGGAACTCCAACAGCATCAGCCAGACCCTCCCTAGTGTCAGGGGGCAGAGTGTGCAATTTGAAGGAGAGAGAGAGGGGGGAGAGAGAGAGAGAGAGAGAGAGAGAGAGAGAGAGAGAGAGAGAGAGAGAGAGAGAGAGAGAGAGAGGAGACACCTAATGTTTTCTCTAATCAGCTGAATGTGTGAGAACTTCCTCAGAGAAGCACACGTGTTATTTCAGACTGGAGCCTGTATTGAGCCCGGGCTTCAAGACTCTTAAGAGCTTTAGTAAGGGCGATCCACAGCATGAAAACTCAATGGGTAATGCAACCCTGTGTCTTACATTCTACCATAATGACAGATATGACTCTAAGGGATATGCCACCAGCAGCAGCAGTAGCAGCAGCTGTCACCAGAAAACAGAACTGGTTTCCACTCACTGCAAGCCCCGTCCCCAGCACTACAAACTTTCTACAGTGGTTAATGATCCACAGTCAAGCAAACACCATCACTTCCACACTGCCATGGCAACCATGGCCACCAGCAGCACAGTAAATCTACTGCTATTTCCCTGCCGTGTCCACCACAACCTCTGAAAAACGACTGCGTTGAAAATCTATGTGATTTTCTAGACTTCACACCGGTGTGAATTGGGTATTAAAAAGTTAACAAAGTCTGATGAAGGTGTTCACTGAATACAAATTTTGGGTTACATGGCTCCACTGTTGGTAGGACCCTGGGTCCAAGCTTCAGCAAAATGCTGTCACAGACAGCCATGATCTCTCTGATGACCTTCATCTTCACAGACTCCAGTCTTCCTGTTTACTGCATGCCAAGGATGGGTGAAAAAAATATGTCGACAGTTCCCTCTGTCCTGTCCAGGGCAACTGCAATGCTGAGATCTGTGAACTTGGACCAGCAAGACACCACACCATCACCCAGAGCTGAATGTTCAATTGGCTCCTCCCTTGGTTCCCACAGGATGGCAGGCCAACAAGCAATACTTAAAACTTGTCATCTCTGGGACAGTAGGAGACTATTGTGACAGGAGTCCCAGCACCCACAACAAAGCTGGCCGACAAGTACAGTGTTTTAATTTGTTATTTGGCCTTTTTTTTTTTTTTGTGAGGTTCAAAAAATGAGGACCATAAAAAGCCCAAGTTTGCCATTTTTAAAAAACATGCTAACTCAAGATAAAAAAAGACCAAGGGAGGACTAAGCTACGGGGAAAGCAAGCTCGGGCTTGTGTGTGAGCGGCAGAAGTGTGGTGAACATCTGCGCGCAAGAGTAGTGTTGTTTATGACAGGAGGAAATTGGATGCCACTTATATGCCATCAGGACAGGACTTGCTGAATAAAGCTAAAGTATGTTCTCTAAAACATACAGCTGTTAAAATGATGCTTGCAGTTCTAGGTTTGACAAAGGATGATCATTTTATGGTCAATGACACGCGTTTCTAAATAGCCCAATTCATTAAAAATATCAGTATTTCAAATTCCATGGCTACAAGGAAAACTTCAAAATATAGACAAAAATATAAATCAAAGGTCACGGGATTAAATCTATTGTAATTTTGTCTGTACAAAGTTTAAATAATAAGTAAAAAAAAAAAAAGCCTAGATGAAGGAGGTACCCCATAGTCTAGAGATGGAGCCTTTCTTTGAGTTGTTTTCCATAGCATGGCAACTCTGCAAATCATCCTAACATTTAATTTACATGCCACAGATTTCTTTAGGAAAAAAAAATAACCCTCAGTCTCCTATCTCTTCAGCCACATTACTTGTTAGCTTTGACTAGGAACAACTGGTGGGATCTCATTAAAGACAAATCCTCCCAGAAGGAGATGGGCTTAGCTGGCAGGTGCAAAAGCCGAGTGAGTCCTGATAGCAGCTTAGACAAACATCACCAGAGCAATTGCCAAGCCCCAGAGACAACTATTTTGAAGGAAACAATGCTTATCCGGACATATACATGATAAAGTCCGGGGTAAGAAAGGCACTTGCCTAAAGCTCCTCCCTGAGTACACAGGAAGGCTATTTCTGCATGCCTTCTCCCTACCTTCCTAAAGCACGTTTTGTATGATTTCCAAATTAAGGCTTTCCGATCTCCAGGCGTGTCTTTCAGACCCAATTTGGTTTGCTGATCTATTTTCTCCACCGGTTCTCTGTTTAAGCGCAGTGCATTCTGGGCTCTTTTTTTTTTTCCTAGAGGCCTGGAGGCATCTGAATAGGATAAGTCAACAAATGAGCTTAATTGATCCTGTTGGGTCCTCATTTATGAAAGGGAGGGGCTGCTGGCTGTAGCCTCTTTGAAAATTATAATTTTGGAAAAACTCATTTCTACCTGATTTTTTGTTTTTTTATGCTGGAGGAATATTTATTTACCTTTGCATTATTCAATGCATATTGACTGTATGATTACAAGCATCCTATATTTTGAGCATAGGTTTCTCCAATTTGCTTTCTTCGTGCTAGAACATCTCTTAGTGCAAACAGTAGCTGTTCTCCAAAGACACACACATACAGAAAATGTATCAAGAAAACTCTAGTAGTGTAAGAGTGAGAAGTTGCTAAAGGAGAGCAGAGGACTTTTCTAAGCCAAAGTCTAAGAGAATGGAGCACTAGCCTAAGATTGCATTGTATAGTACCGTCCTCCTGCCGAACAGAACCACCACCATCTTCATGTGTTCAGCTGTACCTCTTTGTCAAGGATCATCAAAGCGGGGCTTGTGACTGCTGGCATTCTCTCTTACAAGGGCGAGTCAAGGGACCCTCACTTGAGTATCCAACTACTTCCTCCCGCCACTTGTGTGCGGTCTCTGGGTCTTCAGATGGGACAGCGTACATAGGCTAGGGAACACTATGGGATTGGGGCTCTGCCACGTGGAAGGCATCATCTATGCTGCACACAGCCCTTACAGGGGGCTTGCATTAGGGTCATTCATGCTTCTACCTATAATCCCTTATGCAGTCTTCTGTAAGGAAGCCTAATAAACTCACTGGCTCTGTAGAGGGATTTTCTTTCTATTGGAAACCCAGATGGAGCAATGTGGGAGGTCGTGCCTGGTCCTCCAACCCAGAGCAAAAAATTCTCCCAATAGATTGATATCAAATATAGATCAAGCTACAGGTGTTTTGAAATTCTTCCTGCCCAGGCCTGTCTCTAATTATTTTCTTAGGCTGCCCAACTCGGCGACTCAACATCTTTCCTTCAGCCTCAAATGCATTGCTTGAAAGAGTGTTCAGGGCTCAAGACACCACCTAACTGTAATCCATCCGAACACAGTCACAGAAGGAAATATAGCCTCCTTTTCCTATCTGACACTTTGGTGTGCAGCCACACTACCCAACAATGTTAGACCAGTGCATTCTCCTCATGCCTTCTGAAATCCCATTCCCGTTCTAAGAACATTATCATCTTAGTCACCAGCTAAGAGCTCAGCACTCACAGTAGCTCGCTTCTGTCTTCTTCTCTGAAAGGATGAAAGCAATAGCAAGAGAACTTCCACACAGCCCCATCTCCTGACTCACCCATCAGCTCTCCAGTGCAGGTGTGCTGTCTTCTCTTTTGTTGCTGTAGGAGTTCTGTGTAGGCGCCTTCCCAAGGATAACACCTCTCTTAAAAGACAAAAGAACATGTAGGCCATGTTCACTGTGGGTCACTCTTAGAAGTACATAAAAATCCTACACAACATGGCCTGTTCTCTCGTTACCTCTGGGCTTTTATACAACTCTAGATGCTAGCTTCCCCACCACTGCTCTCTTCCAGCCATGCTACCTCCTTGTTATTAGGACACTTACAGGGATGACGTCCTTCCTCAGTTATATGCATGCTGTTCTCCACCATCTCCTCTGAGTACCTCCTATTCAGAGGAGTTTTTCTTCCTGAGTTCAACTCCAACTACTCTATTTCCATTTTATCCCCACTTGTGGCACATGTTACTCTTAATTAGGTTTTTACAAAAGAAACATTTGTTTTCCATTTTAAATTATATATTTACGTGTATACCTATGTTAGTATATGTTCACATGGATGCAGGGGCTCTTAGAGGCCAGAAGAGTGCATCAGTTCCTGTGGGGTTGGAGTTAAAGGCAGCTATGAGCTGGTCAACTGTGGTGCTGGGAACTGAACAGTATATACCCCTAACCTCTGGACCGTCTCTCCTGCCCATCAATTAGGTTTAATTTTCCACATACAATTATCAGATTTTATGATATTACTTGTATATAGTTGACCTATATGGCTCCTTGAAGGAAGTGATACTTGAAATGAACTTTAGAAAAATCCTTGTCTTAGTATATAATCAATAAATATTCCTCATACAAAAAAGCTGGTGGCAAAATGGCCAATGGTGTTCCATGGACATGGGTCTCCAAGGACTTGAAACAAATGCAGCTTCTTGGTATTCAAGCATGTTACTTGATGGTCTCTGGTGGCAGGTCCTGAGAATCTGGTTTATCCTGTACAGGGAAATTTCTTAAGAGGGTAAAAAACTGGACCTATCAAATTGTGAACAACTATTGGTCAGAAACTATGGAGAAGGGAGCCTCTCAAATGTCTTGACTAAGTTAATGGTTTGAACCAGAGATGATTTTCCTCCCTGTTCCAGAGGAGTCTGGCAATGTTTGGAGACATATTTGATTATATGACGTTGGTTGGGAGCACGAAAATATGGTAGTTGGATCCAGTGGGCTGAGGGTTGGGACTTACTTAAACATCCCTCCATCCTACAATACACAGGACAGCTCCCATTGAAAGAATTATCTCATCCAATGTCAACATTGCTGTAATTGAGAAAACTTCCACTAAGCTAGTTCATGTTCTGGGTCCTTCATCTGAACAATGTTTGATGTCTTGCTCCAACAAGAGGCTAGGCAAAGAGTGTAAGATGACCAAAAAATGTAATACAGCAGATAAAGCACTGTTTAGGAACAGTTATCTTGACTTCTAGTCTCAGCTGTGTTCTTAGACTATTAAGGATTCATGTAGTCCACCTCCACTTTACGTGTTGAGGCTCTCGCCTTCAATGTGACTGTGTTGGAAATAGAGTTGACTGAGGGTAAATGGAGCCATAGGGCAGGGATCTTCTTGAGTGGACTGACATACTTTTTCATAAAAATGACTGATTTTATTTTTATTTATGGGTGCATGTATGTATAACTCTTGGTGCCCATGGGGGGATTGAAGAGAGCGTTGGCGCCCTGAAGCCTAGAGTCAGAGTTAGATGTGAGCTGCCCAGTAGGAACACTAGGAACTGAACTCAGGTCCTCTGCAAGAGCATCATACTGTCATAACTGCTGACCAATCTCACCATCCCTAGTGAAGTTCTTTAAAAAAAAAAAAAAGATAAAAGCACACACAAAGAAAAGGGCAAATTACACTAAAAAGGAGCCATTTGCAAGCCAGGAGCAAATCTGCACTAGACACTCATGCTGCCCCTTTGATCTGCATATCCAGCTTTTGAAACTGTGAAATGATAAATTTCTGTTGTGTGAGTTGTCTATGGTGTGCTGGTTGATCCAGCAATTAGCTGACTGATGCAGATGGCAATGGACATTGCTGTTTTCATTGCCCAGCATATGCTCTCCTGTTTTATGACAGATTCAGATTTTCCTTTAGAGAGCCACTTTACCTCTACCACCATTGCCTGGAACTCAGATAAGCTTGATGTCATTGCTGCATTTAGAAGGCTAATTTACAGTTTAGGCTTGGCCAATCAGAGCATACTCAAGCCTCTTGATTACAGTGACCAAGTTCAACCCAATGTAAACTTAAGAGTTTCAATATATCAATTGGAGAAGAGGACCTTGTCTTCTGCTCGCATGCAGATGTGAGAATGACCCATGCAGATGCCAGATGTCATAGCAAAGCTGGTTTTTAGTGAAGAAAACAGAGGGAGAGATGATAGACAGACAGACAGATACATACATACATACATACATACATACATACATACATATATACATACATACATAGGTGATTGATAGAGAACAAAACCAATGATATTTGAAGGCCTACACCTAGTTTTAATGATGGGCAGATGGGCAACAGTGCTGAAGTTTTTATTTGTAGGAATACGCAAATTCTTCTTCATTGAAATATGCTTGTTGGATTAGTTAAATCTTTTGAACCTAGTCCTATCTCCAATTTCCCTGAATATAAACTAAGGAGGTGGATTTGATCCATGACTAAGAACTCATGGGATACACTAAATTATATTAAGGAGCACTTCTTTTTCACCTGTGGCAAGAAGCAACAAGAATATCCCACGTAGCATAAGCCAATGCTCTCAGAGAGAAGTGGGCTGTGAATCAAGTTTGAGGAGTAACAGCGGCAACCAGAGTTGTCAGGACTCTGGTCCTGATGGCAAAGACTGTAAGAGGACCAAAAAAAGATAATACAGTAGAGAAATCATTGTCTAGGAACTGTTATTGTGACTTCTAGTCCCAGCTGTGTTTTTAGGCTATTAAAGATTCATGCAGTCCACCTCCACTTTACGTGTTGAGGCGCTTGCCTTCCATGTGACTATGTTGGTAATAGGCTAACTTGGAATGAGGAGGCTTGCAAGGCATTGCAATCCTGGCATTTTGGCCTAATGAACACCTATGTGGTGGTGGTTTGAGTGAGAAATGTTCTTCCACAGGCTTGGGGATTTGAATAGTCTGTCCTTAGTTGGTGATGCTGTTTGGGGAGGTTTAGGTGGCACACACAGCCTTGCTGGGAAAGTACCTTACAGGGGGCAGATTTTTAGGATTTCAAGCCTCATGCCACTTCCAGATCACTCTTTCTGCTTGTGGCTGAGGGTGTGAGCTCTGAGCTTCCTGCTCCAGCCACCGTGCCCACTGCCCAATGCTATGTCTTCCCACAACGATGGACTCGTATCCATCTGGAACCATAAGTCCAAATAAACCCTCCCTCCTGGTCATGGTGTTTATTTACAGCTACAGAGAAGTAACTAATACAGACTATAAACCAGTTTTGATGTGTGTGGGGTCGATTAATTGCAGTGGTGATGAATCAGGTATTGCATAGATTTCCTGATACGCTCAATATGAAAATAAGAGTTATGGTGTCTTGGAAGAAGACAGTCACAATTCAGGGCTATCAGCGAAAATAACAGGGCTGGGCCCTAAGGAGCTTTTCTTTAAATGCCCACACACATTCCACCTAATCCAATTTAAGCAATGCCATGAGTCAGAACAGGTCCCCATCAGCTCTGGCATGCTTGTCATAACACACTATTTGAACAGAAGACATCTTTTCCCAAGAGAAATTCCTAAGAAGAAACTGTGCTATTTAATGGGGTTTAAAGATTCTCTTTAAGTTTCAGAACTTGTTTGTCCCAAATTTGCACTGTTGGGCAAAAGGGGCTGTTGGCTGGGGTCAGTCTCAAGGTGGACAGGGTTTCCCAAAGCAAGGAGAGGCCAGCCCTGTGATTAAGTGGTGATAGTGGCTGTGAGGTTTATTATGGAAACGAAGGGAACTGTGTTCAAATTCGGGGTCGTGCAGTTTTCTAGAAGCTGCTTTCAGCAGTCCTGAGTTATCTCCAAGTGACTGTGTTGCCACTCCTGGTGCCTTTCTTCTGGCTGAGATGCTAAATAGACTTCTGCCCAGCACTGGTCGTCAGATTCTCTTAGTGCCTGCAAATGGGACAAGTAGGGTACATGTTTCTCCCTTGAACTTGTGGCGTGTGTATTTCTTTTTTTAATTGAATAAAGTCTTTTTCAGATATTTTGATCAGTTTCCCCTTCCCCGTGTCCCCAGCTCTCCCACCCATACAACTCCTTGCCTTCTTTCTCTCACTTACATCTTTTTTTTTCATTTTTTTAAATTAATATACTTATTCACTTTACATCCCAATCGTAGCTCCCCTCCCTCCACTCCTCCCAATTTCACCCTCCCTCTGTCTTCCCTACATCTATTCCTCCCTACCCCTCAGAAAAAGGGAGCCCCCTCCCCATCCCAGCAGGTCAAGTAGAATCAGGACTGAGCATTCTTTACCACTGTGGCCTGGGAGGGCAGCCCCGACAGAGGGAAATAATCAAAAAAGCATGCAAGCTAGTCCTTGTCAAAGACAGCCCCTGGTCCCCTTACTAGGGGACCCACATGAAGACCAAGCTGCCCCATCTGGTACATATGTGTAGGGGGCCTAGGTCCAGTCTACACATGGTCCTTGGTTTGTGTTTCTGTCTCTACAAGCCCACCTGGGTGCAGGTTAGCTGGCTATGTTGGTTTTCTTATTTATTTATTTATTTATTTATTTATTTATTTATTTTACATTTTTTATTAATTTATTCATATTACATCTCAGTTGTTAGCCCATCCCATGTATCCTCCCATTCCTCCCTTCCTCCCACTTCCTCCCTACTCCCCTCCCCTCCCCTAAGTCTGTTTGGATGGAGATGTCTGGTGGCACTCAGAGGAAAGATAATAGGTCACCAAGGAGAGACTTGATACTGTATGAGCATATTCAGGGGGAGGAGATCCCCCTCACTTACATCTTTCAAGAGACGTTGATGGCTCTGTCAGTCTTACATTTTTATTAGCTTAGAAGTGTCTGAGATAAGACAGAGTCCAGTCTGCAGGAGACTGAGGGCTTTAGAAGTCATAGAAAAAAACCCAGAAAAAGAATGGTGGCAGATTCTTGAACCAGTTAGCGTTTTCACGTCTATCCTGTGTTAAGAAAAGGGACATATCTCACTATGCATCCTCTTCATTTCTAAAGGCAGCAGTGAATGTCAGGTGTGGTGAGAGGCAGAGGCAAGAGGACCAAGACTGACAGGCCAGTTGCAGCTACATAAAGGAATTTGAGGCCACTCTGGCCAACATGAGATCCAGTCTCAAAAAGAAAAGAAAAGAAACAAAATAGAAAATTGCAAACTTTTTTTTTCTTTCAGTTTGTATTGGTTTAATAGTGTCAAACCCATGATTTTGCTGGCGTTATTTAACAAGAAAATTCTTGAGATATTTTTTTTTGTGTTTTTTTTTTATTTTTAAATTTCATTCCATCTTGGTTTTCAAAACAAGTCACTTGCTTAGAAAACTAAATTTTAATGATTTATTTTATTTTATGTTTGTGGGTGCACATGTGAGTGTGTGTGTGTGTGTGTGTGTGTGTGTGTGTGTGTGTGTGTACACTTGTGCATGCCTGCATTCAAATATGAGTGCCCTTGTGTGAGCTCAGGAGCCTGCAGAGGCCAGAGGCATCAGATGCTTCTGGAGCTGGAGCTACAGGTGGTTGTGAGCCACAGCGTGGGTGCCGGAAGCTAACCCTGCGTTCACTGCGAGAGTAGTACGCTCTTACATACTGAGCCATTCCTTGCAGCCCAGGAAATATTATTCAATTGAACTCTTGACAAATTAACAAAAGATATATTCAAGTAGGGAGTACTGGCAACCATCTGAGTAAGAGGTACCTTATTAAACCCACAGAGGAAGACATCTGATCATAGAAAAGTAGATGCTGATTGCAAGTACAGTCAGGATGCCTGGCTTATAGCCTATAGCATTTTCCTAACATTGTTAGTTTCTAAGTTTCTGCACTCATTTTCATGTCTTGGGCTGAGTCAGTATCCAAGTGTCTTATTGCCTTGGACACTTTTACAAAGTCTATGTTGTGGCTCAGTAATAAGAGGAGGTTTATCTCCCTCTCCCTCCCTCCCTCCCTCCCTCCCTCTCTCTCTCTCTCTCTCTCTCTCTCTCTCTCTCTCTCCCTCCCTCTCTCCATCCCTCCCCCCCCTTCTCTCTCATGTCAGGAAAACTGTGAATTAACTGCAAGCTCTTGTTAGTGATTTATCTTTTCTAAATGCCTTCTCCCCACAAGTCATGATAGTAGGTCAACGGCAAGTCATTTAGATTGTGTATTTCATCCACAGCTTCCCTTGCCTTCTTCACTTACTTGTTGCTATTTATTTCCTGATTTGAAAAACTAAACAAACAAAACCAAAACCCCAGCCCAACCCAGCCCAAATGTTTTCAAACACTATTGTAGGAAAAGTACTGGGGTTGGCCATGAGGAAGAGAACATGAATTGCGTAGAGAGAAATAGCTCTTAATATTTTATATTTGTGGTAAAATGAGGTTCCCTCGGTGTGACGCTAGAGAAAGGGTTCTCCCTATCAGAAAGGGAGTTACTTAGGCCTCAGAGTTACTCAGTTACTTAGGACTGAGAGCTTCGGGAGATAGGCTGTTCTTTTAGGAAACTAGGATACTCTGTTTAACAATGGTAGTGGATTTAAAACAAGGGCATAGTCTGCTTGCTAGGTCTGCACAATGATGGCCTCTTTGTCACCGATACACATATCCAAGTAGAATCTTTGTGATGTTTGCAGTGGCATTTGAGTATCAGCCAGAGTCTTTGGGTACAAAATCTTATTCACATACACAGGACATTTCACCATAAGGTAAATGATTATTAGAAATCTTTACGGCAGAATATATTAATCAGGAGTCCTTTTTTTGGTTGTTCTTGAGGGTAGGAGACACTCCATTCATTCTGGCTTAGACATGACACAAATCCAGAGAAACTCACAAGACCAAGTGTCTGCAGGAACAGACAAGCCCAGAAAAGCAATTTCCTCTGTCTCTTCATTGTTTCTTTCCTCAGCATTTCAACTATTTGGATTTTCTGTCATGGTGGATCCTGAGAGGATCAGGATTAGGTCTCAGAAGAAGGGGAATTTCTGCCTTCCCAACAGTTGTGTGTCACAGCCAAGGAGGCCAAGAACCCCAAGGTCAATGTGCCAGGATGGTTGAGGTTTGCTAAAGGCTTTCTTCCTGGTTTGTAATGTCTGCCATCTTCCCATGTCTCCCAATGGCCTCGAACTACTTCCTCCTCTTACAGTTAGTTACCTTAGTCTCCTCACAGGGGCTCCACAGTCACGACTTCCTCAAAACTCATTTCCCATCGGCCTAGTCTCCAAATGTTACACATTGGCGACTATGGTGTCAAGATACCATTCTGTGTGAGATGGACAAACATTCATTCCAAAGCCTTTCCTTGCTTTTATAGCCTGGTCATTTATTCTTTCCTTCTCTCTAGTTCTGTCTTCTTATCACTCTCTGCTAAATCTCAGAAAGGCCTTTTTTTTCCCTAGAAAACAAATTACAAATTGGAATCAGTCTCTCCCCTTGCATATTAATACAGAGAGGGGATAACTTGGCTTCCTTCAGGCTGGTGTTGTTTCCTTTTCCTACACTGTGCACAACTTGGAACCAGTGATGGCACAGGGCCCCCACTCTTTACCTGAGCTTTACCAAGTTTCATCCTAATACATTTTTGAGACTTTTTTGAAGCAGTAGTAGTAATGAGTAGGATCTACAATTAACTTCCACAAATACAGAATAGGGGCACAAAGCCACCTGACTCAATTTGATATAAGGCTTTATTTGGCATCTACTGAGAGTAACAGGCTTAAGGTGTTAGCGGGCTAGGCTGAGCAGATTAATAACTTGCCTTAGGTTATCAGCTAGGCTTCATCTAGAAATAAATCCTGTCTGATCTCTTGGTACAAGCCAGAGATTATTCCATCTAGTCTAGAGGCAAGGATTTTTTTTTTTTTTGCCTTGTAATTGAGCAGCAAAATGACTCTGGCAAAAGCATATGTTGTATGTCTCAGGGTTTGGCTCGTTTATGAATTAGGACCAGGGGGGGAAAGATGAGTTGCTTGCTGTCATCAGAAATTTCACATCCGAGGAGCATATGATGATGCTGGAGAAGTGGCCATAAGCCTGGGAGCAATTCTGCTGTCCCTTCTCTCCACAGGGGACATTTGGCACTGTCCACAGACATTCTTTGTCATAGCAGCAAGAGCAGAGAGTGCTGCTGGCACAGAGTGGGAACAGGCTAGAGCTGCCTCTGAACGCTCTGCAATGCACAGGGCAGCCTAAAGCGGAGAATTACCTGGCCCGCAATGTTGATGGTGGTGACATTAAAAAAGCCCTCAGGTAAATTCTTCGCAGCCAAAGATGATTCCCAGGCGACCGATCACATCAAATGTTTTCTCAGAAGTTGCTTGTAGAGAACTTAGCTCCTAAGTTCATTTTCTGCCACTACTGTAACAAATTGCCATGACCTACTTGGCTTAAATGATACAGATTTTATTATCTTGTACTTTTGAAGGTCAGCAATCTCCCTGTCTCCCTTCCAGAGGTGATGATAAAGAGTCTGTAGCTTGTCGTTCCCATGCCCGGAAGGCTTCTTATTGTCTCTGATTTGTGGGTCTTACATCCCCACATGAAAAGTCTCATCATTCATCTGGGCTTGGTCATATAGGCTCCTCAGACTATAATGTCCCTGTCTCCACCCTCTAAGAATGCTTATGATGATGACAGTAAGTCTCCCTGGGCAACCCAGGAGAGGACTACCACTTCGAAGATCCTATTTGCACTTGCACAGTCTCTGTTGCCAGCAAAAGGACACCTATTCCCCTATGTGAGGGTTGCTGATGCGCACATCTTTAAGGGATCATGTTTTGTTTCTCACACAGCCCTTTGCTTCAGCCGGAAGAATTATAGGCACATCCCTGTTTTCAGAAACACCTCATTCCCTAACCTTTCCTGCACCATTTGAATTCTATGTACAAAGAAAAACAAAGACCAGTTTAAGAAAAACTAAACCAAACTACAACACACCACCACCGTCAAAGAAGATGGTGTGGAAGAAGATCCTGGCCAAGTGGAAAAGCTACTACTGTTCTGCTCCTACAATGAATTATCATGTTCAAGATTATAAAAAGACTGGAGAGTCAAGCTAGACCCACACTAAAAAAAAAGTCCTTTAAAAACAGCATTCTCTCATCTTCTTTGGACAAATGTTTCAGGGGCCTTCCCACCAACTTCAGTCAAGACCCCAGGCAAGTGTCCAACTTTATCTTGCATGAGTACGGAAAATACCTGAAGCTTAAACTATGACCAAGTTTCCCCTGAAACCTGTATTGACTGTACTGTTTGGACAGCCCTATGCTTTCCACAGTGATTCAGAACTGAAAAAAAATAAGTGGGCTCTAAAAAATACTATATTCTCCCTCCTCCCACAGGGCTCAAGGAGTTTGGCTCCACCTAAAGTGATAGGCAACCAGGAGAGCATTCAAGCCGGTTGAGCAAATACTTCTGGAATATAAACACTGCGTCAGCTTAGGACAAAACACTAGGCTGTAAAGATAAGTAAACAAGTTCCTGTTGGCCTGAGGAACCAGAAGAGATTTGCCATGATCTTTTCCATTAGGCTGACTTCCCACAAGGTTTCCCTAAGAGCTTTCCCTAAAGGCTTCAATTTGTCCTCACTTTTAAGAAGGAACGTTACATTTCTACCTCATATTGTGCAAAGCAACTAAAAGCCTTTTTTCCCTATGGCTGAGCCTTCGGATCCAGCGTTTCACATTTGATCTCCAGAGAGAGGATGTGACAGAGTGGAGTGTGTATCACTTCCCCTAACTCTAGACCACATCAGGATCCCTATTTCAGGCCTTTCCCAGATAGTGAGCCGCTTGCATTGATTGCTCTTACTGCCTCCTACATTCAGTTTCCTCTTTTGGAAAATGGTATCGCTAGTGATGCAACTAACTATCAGGAGACACATTGGGAAGGACCTTACATGGTAGCAGTGCATGTACTAAGTGGGAGTGAAGCTGGGCTTTGGTGGCTGCATGCCTTTAATCCTAGCACTTGGCAGGCAGAGGCAGGTGGATCACTGTGAGTTTGAGGCCAGCCTGGTCTACAAAGTGAGTTCAGGAGATCCAGGGCTACACAGAGAAACCCTGTCTTGAAAAACTGAAGGAAAAAAAAATAAGCAGGGAGGGGCTGGAGAGATGGCTCAGAGGGTAAGAGCATTGACTGTTCTTCCAAAGGTCATGAGTTCAATTCCCAGCAACCACATGTTGGCTCACAACCATCTCTAATGTAATCTGTATACATAATAAATAAATAAATGTTTTAAAAAAATAAGCGGGGAGGGAGTGATGGCTAAAATAGCTCCCCCCGCCCCCGTCACTTGAACTCCTGATTTCTAGACATGATACTATCAGGCCAGCATACTGTTTCTTCCAGGTTGCAGGAGCTTCATGTGCAGGCCAGTTATAGGTGAACACTCTCCACTCAAGTGTGGAATGATTTTCTCTATACTTTTAAAAGTATCTCATTGGCCATATCTCCTGATGCCATAAAACCTTCCACCATTATTTTCTGTCATACAACTGCCTATCTCATAGAAGGTGCTGGCTCTCTAGTTTTTAAATGTCATTACTTAATGAAGCTATTTTTCACATTGGGAACAAATCTCTCATGTTCACGGGGCATGCAGCCAGGTGGAAGCTTTTAAAACTCACCGCTCTGTTCACATCACTCCTATTTGGAAGCCTTCCTCCAAGAGAATAGATTGCTATTAAATGATTTTGGTTAGTCTTGTGTAGCTGGGGAGTGCAAGCCTTGACATCTCCATTTCACAATGCAGTGTTTCTGTGGTTTCAAATTGGTAGACAGCTGGAAGCTTGGGGATATGACATCACGGAGGGATGACTTTGAATCTGAGCTCTGTATCCTACCTGCTGTGTGGCTTTGGGCACAGGATGCAGAACCTTTCTGTTATCTCTGCTTGCTCATCCACAAAGTGAGGATTCTGAGGACTCCCCCACTAAGACTTCTTTGAGATATATCATTATTGCTGTCATTAGTGTCTATATATATATATAGTTAATATATGATCCCTTTTCTTTCTGCGTGTGTATAGCTGTGGTGCATGTGTATGTATATTCATATGTTATATGCCCATGTATGTATTGGTGTATATACATGCATGTGTGCATATGTGTGGAGTATAATAGTTGATTTTGGGAATCTTTCTCATATGGTTTCCACTTTGCTTATGAGTCAGGGTCTCTGCTGAATTTGGAGCTTACAGATTTGGCTAGTCTAGCTAGGCAGCTTGTTCCAGCACTCTTGTGTGTATTATAGGCATAATGCTTTTGTGTGCTGTGTAAAGATTCAAATGCTGGTTTCTGTGCCCTCCCCTCATATTTGGTTGCAATTCTTGTTCTGAGAATCTCTTGTCTAAACTTTGCTCCCTGATTCTTCCCTGATATGTCAAAAAAGAAGCTTGACAGCCAATGACTGGGCAGGGGAGAGAATAGGGCTGGACTTCTTGCCAGCTAAGGGAGAAGACAGAGAGGGAGGAGGTGAGCATTCAGCCATGAGGAGAGTTGAGGAGACATCAGGACAGAACAGCTGGAGCAGAGAAAGCCATGAATGCAAGCATCTCAGGGATTTCTGCTGGTAGGAAGCCAGATTATCTTAAAGGGTTAGCATAGATTAATACTGCTCAGTTTTTGTGCTGCAACAGTGTTAAACAAATATAACAATGTTTGACCTGATTAAGACTGTAGCTCTTCTGTTACCATCTGCTTCCATCTTTAGCATAATAGAAGCCATTTTGTTTTAAAGTATCCATTTTGATCACACGGTGAAACTAAACTCAGGTTCTCAGGCTCTACCTATCTGGTAGAGCTTTTTACTTTCAATTTAATACTTATTGAATATTCTGCTTGCATTAATGATATATGCTCTCCTTAAACAAAACTATGATAGCAATGGTGGGGAACTGGAAAGTCCCCAAGCCTGTGTCTTAGCCAATCAACATAAAATGCTTTGTCTAGCTACCTAGATACAATATATTTGGAACAAAACCAATTCTTCTTGTGTTTAGCTAATCAAAATTATTTAATGCTGCCCGCCCCTTGCTTCCTACTTTGTTTCCTGGTTGTTACCTGGTTACAGCTTTTCTTATAAAAGGCCTATCTTAGAAACAGGTCAGCATCACCGTTTGGCTTGTGAGTCCACTGTATCCCTGGCCATGATCAGTCTTGGGGTGTTAGACTCAATAAACCATTCATATCTGACTAAGATTGGTATTTGAATGGTTTGTGTGGCAATTCTTATATGACAATATTAGTCCAGTCTCAGTTATTTGAATGTCAGCTGGGATATGACAAAACTGCAACACATTTTAAAAACAACCATTAACAATGTGCGATCTGACTGCTGGGAATACAAGTGGGCCAGAACACCTACCTGACTTTTTATGTCAGTGCTGAGGATCTAAAGCCAGTCCTTATGCTTGCATGTGCCTTGCTGTGCATGTGCCAGCATCTCCCTCTGTACTACAGTATTCATTCACTTATGGTTGGGATGATTTTAGATAGTAAATATTAAATAATTAACATCGAGTCTGGCAGAAGATAAATTGTTAGTAAACGATATGTGTTTTATTATTATTGTTGTTGTTGTTGTTTTTAAAAGACATGTTTTCTCTGTGTAACAGAGATGTATAAGATATATATATGTATGTATGTATACATGTATATGTGTATATGTATATATTATTATATATATAAAATGGCCTTCTAAAGCCATCTTTCAGTTGAAGAATTTATATTTTTGTGATAATGCACAATATTTTAAAGTCGAAGAAAAGGAAAACAGCAGTGTCATCAAGAGACCATGTGTTCTCTACATAAATAACCTAGAAACCTAATAAACTCCATATTTCACCCTTACAAGAACAAGAACAACTCCTTTTATGTCACCAAAGGCATTTAAAAGTCTCTTAACTGAGCCTTTTTTTTTTTTTTGGTCTTGAAACAAAGCAGGCAGTGATGATAGAACAGAGCTGTTTTCAAATAGTATACATACTCCATTTTCAGAATAGCTCCACTGAATCTTTAGACTGTCTTTTAAAAGGAGAAGTGGGATAAAAAAATTAGCTGAAGCAATTTGTTGTCAGAAATAATAACAGCGCATTATTTAGGACTCAGGGATTAGAGTGTTGAATGGGAAATATCTAAATAACTGGTGGGAAATGGAAGACAAAGTCTCCTTCCACGTGACCTTTCACAGTAAGACAGGCATGTCAATGCCTCTCAAATGATCTGTGAGTAGAGTTTTTAAAACTGGTAAACCATGGCTTACAGACTCATCAAGGACAACTCCAAACCACCTACTCCCTTTCAGCAAGAGAAGTCCATTGAATACACATGCTTTGCTTTCCCAGAAAAGGCAAATGACTACAGAAGTTTCTAAAACGTATTTTCTGTGCTCATACTTACTATGTGTATTCCAGATACGCATGAACGATCTCAGAAGGCATCCATCATCAGGCTTGACTTTGCTACTAAACCAGATCATAACCAGCAGGAAGATGTGATTTAGATGAAAAAGAATAGTGTTCCGTAAATATTTATATGGGTGGAAACATGTGTTTCCTCAAATATCTAAATCTGAACCCCTGATGCCTGAGAATTTTATCTTATGTCAGTGGCTCACAACGAGTGGACCATGACCCCTGGGGGTCACATATTAGATACCCTGTTTATCAGATATTTACATTATGATTCATAATGGCAGCAAATTACAGTTCTAAAGTAACAATGAAATAATTTTATGCATAGGGGTCACCACAACATAAGAAACTGTATGAAAGGGTCTCAGCATTAGGAAGGTTGAGAATCACTGTCTTCTGTGGAAACAGTCTTTGCAGAGTCCATGTGGTTGAAATGAGATTATAATGGCATGGGGTTGGGCTGGAGTTTTTATAATGTGAGTGACATGTGAAGACCAGAAGAGATGTGGGAAAGAAGCACAGCTGAAGACAGAGCAGGGGCTGCCTGATGCAGATGCAGCTAGAGGAGCACTAAAGTAATGAGAAATGGACAGACGTTCAGGAGAGTCAAAACAACATCTTTCCTTCCATAGACTTGAGAGTCATACAACCCTGGTTATATCTCTATCTTAGAGTTTTTGACTGCTAGAACTATGGTTTTTATTGTCTTGGTACTCAGTTTTTGCCTTGTTTATGGTAGCCATCACAAATGAATCAATCAAGAGTGGAGGGGGTTTTTTTTTTTTTGACAAGATCTTGCTTGTAGCCTTGGCTAGTCTAGGTCTTACTGTGTAGATCAGGCTGGCATCTAACTCACAGAGATCCACCTGCCTTTTCTTTCTAGATGCTGGCATTACAGGCATGTGCCACCACACCCAGCCAAGAGTAGGTTCTGTGCAGCAGCACTGTAAAGGACTGTTATGTAACAGGAAGTAACAGACTGCCATGGCTTAATACATGGCACAGGAGAAAGTTATGGATTGTAGTTTAATTTTTTTTCTGAGTGCATGTTCTGGAGAGATGGCTCAGCTGGTAAATGTTTGTTTTGTAAGCATGAGAACCTAGGTTTGATGCCTCAAGCCCACATAAAACTACTGAGCCTGAGTATACACCCTGAGGATCAGAGCACTGATGAGGTGGAGACAGGACAATATTTGTGACTTGATGGCCAGCCTTGTTTATGAGTCTTGTTTATGAGCTTCAGGCCAATGAGAACCTCCATCCAAAGAAGACGAATGGCAGGAAGATGCCTGCAAGACACTGGAGGGTGCCCTCTAGTGTGCACACACACATGTGCACACAAACATGCAAGGCACATACACATGCACACACATGGAAGAGCACGTGTGCATGTTCACTGGAACACACACACACACACACACACACACACACACACACACACACACACAAACACACACCATTTTCTTGAGGGATTCTGACATAATATTAGCAGCTTTTATCTGAGCATTTAGTATTCTTCCCAAAGACATGAGGCTGGAAGGCCCGATAACTCATTTGATCATAGAACAAATCTATGAAGTTTGGAACTGTCACACTGTCCATTTTTATTTATCATTCTTTTTTTTATGTGTGTAGGTGTTTTGCTTGCACGTGTATCTGTGTACCATGTGTGTGTAGTGCCCACAGTGGCTGAAATAGGATGTTGGGTTCCATAGGACTAGAATTTCAGACAGTTGTGAGCTGATATGTGGTTGCTGGGACTTGAACCTGGTTCTTCGGGAAGAGAAGCCTGTGCTCCTAACTGCTGAGCCATGTCTCCAGCTCCACTCTGTCTATTTTTGAAATGATAAAATGAAACAGGAACATAGAATAGTTGAAAACTTCCATACAGGTAGGCACTGAAAATCAGAACCTGGGCCATCCTGGCACAAACAGGACCTTGGAGATCTCAAAGGTTCTAATAGTGACATCAGGACAAAGCCTCATGCTGAAGACTTATAAAATGAGTATCCTTTGGAAGGTAACTCCTGACTTATCATTGGACAACTCCAAAACTGAGAGACTCCAGCAGGTTTCATGTTGTAGGAAAATTAAATGACATCATTATCCATGGCCTCTAGTGCTGGCAGAAACACTTAAAGAGCTGACCAAATTACATTTATAATAAAATATCCCCTCTCACAATCAACTTTCCTTTTCCCTTTAGGACTTGGGATTAGAACAGAGAGGCACACATTGGTTAGTGATAAATACTGCCTGACAAAAGCCCCAGAAAAAGTCTGCCCCAGCAAATGGAAAACAGTGCTAAATCAATGAGCTGAAAGCACGGAAGGAAAGCTGACTCAGGTGTGAAGAAATGGCTCGGCTGTGGATCACGCCATGTTATGGAGAATGTGAGCTTGTTTAACAAAAATGAACAGCATAAAAGGAGTCAGGGGAACCTTGATGCTGAACCTGGGGAGATTCAACCATTGGAAAAGAAAAATAAAATAAGTGGTTGATTCTAAGCATTTCACACCCCAAATGCTCAGAGACTGAAGGAGGGACGGCTGCAAAGGAGAAAAAGATGAGGCTTCTGGTGTTAGAGGACCAAGATTCTTGTCCAATTCTTACACTAGGGCTAATTACCCTGAGAATATAGGAGAGAAAACAGAAAACAGTGGCCTCATATATCCACCTTCAACACTGTCCCCTCCCTGCACCTGCCTTCATTGGCTTCCCTGCTCTCCTGGTACATGGAGGCACCTTCACTATTGTCTTGGATGGTGTGACCTCACACCCCTGCTGCAATCTTTCCACTTCCATTTTGTGTTATTCACTTTAATCCTGTGAGATCACTTGTAACCATGCTAAAGGTCATTTTCTTCAAGATGCTTCTGAGGTGCGATGCCCTCCCACTACAGCCTTGTACTGCCTTCTTCCCCTTTAGAGGAAAGCTGAAGAAAGCTCTTCTTTTTTTTCCTCCCACTTCTTCACTTCCCATCCATCTTGAAAACACTCCAATTATGTGTTCCACCAAATCACTCTTGTCAAGCTGGCAATGACTCTGTCTTGCCAAACCTGATTGCCTCTCTGTCCTCATCTTGTGTGGCCCCTCAACACGTTGACACGACCAATCGCTTCTTTAAAACTCTCTGTACCACCTTTCCAGGCCACTGAACTCACCTGGATTTTTTCCCCCTATTTTCCTGGCTGCCCCTTTCTTCATTGGACTTTCTTCATCCCAACCTCTAAGTATTAGGGTCCAGCTTTGGAAAGTCAACCTCTATCTGTAGTTATTCCTCAAAAGACTTCATCTCAGCTGGGCCTTGGGGGGTGCAGGACCACTACTTGGGAGGATGGGGCAGGTGGATCAGAAGGAAAGAAAACTGGGAATACAGTGATGAGGAATTTGCCTAGATGAACAAGACTCTGGATTCAACTTTAGTACTTAAGAAGAGTTTGCATTACATCTCACAGCTGTAAGTATCCACTGTAAGACTCTGTCCCCTACGTTGTATCTCCAGTCTTACACTCCTCCCTAAGTTCTATTATTAGGTCCTGGTCTTCCCCCAGCTGTCTAAATGTGCACTTGTACACCTCTAACCCACAGCAGAACTCTCATTTTTATTGCCTGTCAGCTTCTAAGCCTGGCCCTGCAAATTGGGCTTCCTAGGAGCAGATTTTGAGGCAGAATTTGCTGTGCAGTGTATTCATGAAGGGTCAACATTCCTAGTTAGGAAAGTAGACAGAAGAGAGGGAGATATTCCTGAGGTATATACCCCTCGATATCTTGGCTCACTCCCCCAGAGAGCACTACTCCTTATAATCCACAGAGATCGTGAAATTTGTCTATGTGCAGTTTAAGTGACCGGGTCTTTATGATAAATCCCATTTCATGAGTTGTTGCATGTGGAATTTCTAAGGAAGAGAAGTCTCCAAGATGAGGCAGCTCTCTGTAGCCAAGTCAAACCCCAAAGAGATTAATGGCACAGCATGAGACTGCTTCTCCAACTCAATTTCTCTGCCACCGCTAAAATACTTTGAGCCACCTACCAACTTTCAAGGGCAGAACACCATTGTGTATCAGTTTAACATGCAGTATGCTTTTGTGCATGTGGGTATTTTGCTAATTTCTGGTAACTTATCACAAGCTCAATGTATTTCTTATATAACATCAGGACATTTGTTCTAAGTCATTTCTCTCCGGTTATGCTTGTGACCTTTATAAAGGCACTGCCCACTCTGTTTAGTTTTTAAATTTTTAATTAATTAATTAATTAATTAATTAATTAATTTCTATTTAGTTTCAAAGACAACTTTTAAAACCCACTTGTGACACTGAGTGTTGTCCATCATGATAGCCATATTTCTGGAAATAAATACTCAAGCCTTATATAAATACAACCAAAAATCATGTTAGAAATCAGTGCTATGCAGGAATCTCTATAAATACCTTTTCACCGCATGTATATGTGTGTATGTGTCCATGTGTGTGTGTGTGTGTGTGTGTGTGTGTGTATGTGTGTGTATGTATGTATGTATGTGTGTGTGATGGTATGCATGTATCTAGAGGCTGATGTTGTGTTACTGGTCAATCTCCATCTCATAGATTGATGTCTGGGTGCTCATTTAAACCCAGACCTTGCCAATTGGATAGTCTAGGTAGCTACCATGCTCCAGAGAATCCCTCGTCTCTGTCTCCCACATGCAATACTCACCGAGCGTTTACATTAGTGCTGGGGAGTTGAACTCCCGACTTTGTGGTTGCACAGCAAGCCCTTTGTTCATGGGGCAACTTCCTCAGCTCCATCTATAACCATCTTCATCCAGAACTGACTTAACATTGTTCAAGCTAAGATTTCCTTAAATCCCCTCTTCTTTCTGAAATTAAGAGAGTGGAAAAATTCTGTGAAAAGTTGTATGCAAAATGACTCTACACTTTTTTAGTGGTGAGTTTTGGGAAAAATATGGTATCCTGTATTCAGTCACATGTCTTATTTAAGTCTACATAAAAACTAGAAAGACAGAGCTGTCTCAATGGGTAAAGTAAATCTTACTTTATCTACTGAAGATAATTCCTCACAGGCCCAAACAAGAAAACTACTGCTCTTCAAAGCTTCACATCTTGCAAGAACTCTGCATTCTGTGGCTCACCTGCATCCCATTTTCTGTATAAAATTCCCTTTGAAAAACCCAAGCTCCTCGTGCCAAAGTGACAGACCTTTAATGCAAAGCGCCAACTTTGTATTTCATTACACATGAGCTCAAGAATGCAATCTTGTATCTTACAACCTGCATTGAGAAAGCCTGGCTTTCCCTTCTTGGTTTCTGGAGTTGTTTTGTTCATCACAGACAGACAGATTCCCTTCCCAAATTAAGAACTATTAACATGACTACCCGAGGGAGCTCCTGTCTTCAGCACAGGTCTCAGCAGCCCACACATTGCACATCTGTGTTCTGCTGGAGTCTGTGCATGTTTCTGTCCCCTCACTCTGACAAGACCTCAGGGGTGTGAGAGGGAAGAGGATGTGCATCCAATTAGGAAACTCAACAAGTGCAAACACTGAAGTGACTTTTTAAAGCTTTATGTCAAGATAGAAATATTGTCTGGATTCTTCTTTTGCCCTCAATGAACTCCCTTTTTCTTTTACTGTAAACTTAAAGAGTAATGCTCCAAAGAGGGACTGGTCACATGGTCTAATTTTTTCCCCCTTGGTCTAGAGAAACCTGTGGTAAGTGGCATTCTACCTAGCTTGACCCATGTGCACAGTAACAGTCCTTTTCTACATGAGTTACTTCCCATTTAATTTCTTGGGATAGTATTTTCTGCTCTAAAATTTTTTTAAATCCCATTCATTTTTAGAAAACAACAGCAAAAGAAAGAACATTCAAATATTATTTATTGGCCATATACTGTGGCATAGGGATTATGTGTTTTACCTAAATCATCTTTGTGTCTTATAAATTCAATTATCAACTCTATTTTCCAGATGGGAAAATAGTGGCTAAGGGAGCTAAGGGAGCTGGGGAACCAGCTCAGTTGGTGGAGACTTTTCTTAGCATGAACGGTTCCCTGGGTTTGATTCTCAGAACCGAATCACACTGAATATATTAGAGAACTTGTAATTCTAGCCCTTGGAGGTATAAGCCGGAGGGTCAGAAACAAGAGGTCATCGTTGGCTATACAACAAGTTCAAGGCCACCTTCGACTATATGAGTCCTGTCTCCAAAAACAGAGGCAGCTAAGGGATGAGCTGCACAAAGCATAGGTGGGAAGCTTGCTGAAAAAAGAGGCTCTTGGTCTCTCCATAGCATCTACTCTCATTAGAAACAGTTAAGTAGATTAATACTGTTTTAGGACACAGAGCAGATACCCAGGGAGGTCTAGTTACTCACTTGTGAGACCACAACAACTGAAAAACACCAGGGACTGGGTCGTTCTGTTTATTTTTCTTTTAATTTTAAAAATTTAATTAATTTATTCAGATTACAACTCAATTGTTATCCCATCACTTGTATCCTCCCATTCCTCCCTCCCTCCCGCTTTCACCCTCTTCCCAACTCTGAGGGCCAATATGATACTGCCCTCAGCCTGATTAGTATTCTGAAATACCAAGATCCCCACAACCTCATTGGCTTTGATTCCAAGTAAAATGATGTGAAGTGGTAGTAAGTACAATTTCTAGGAGGAAGTGTAGCGAGTGTGAGGTATTGGTTATTCCTCTGCTTCAGCCCCGTCATTCCCATCATGTGGTCTTAGCTCACACAGATACGGCCATTGATTTGATTTGTAAGTATGAGGCTGTTTGGGCAAGACTTTAGAAGGAAGTCTTTCCTGCTAATCTTGTCTTTAAAACTCTGCTCTAAGCCTGGCACGGTGACACATGATTTTAGTCCCAGCACTCAGGGAGGCAGAGGCAGGTGGATCTCTGTGAGTTCGAGGTCTACAAAGCGAGTCTAGGACACCCAAGCCTACATAGAGAAACCCTGTCTCGAAAAACCACAAACAAACAAACAAACAAACAAATAGAAAACTCTGCTTTAACAACATTCCGTGTGTTTTATTTTTGAAAAATGAGAATAATAGGCTCATTAACATGCAATTTTGACATATTTTTAATGTGGCACATTTAATGATAACTATTCATTAGAACATAGAACATTTTATCAATTAGACTTTGTGTATCTTTCCATTCATCCATCCATCCATTTAATCTTAAAATTTTCTTATTTCTATATTGACTATATGAAATGAGATTCATAACACAATCAAATACAATCAAATACCTGCCTGTCTTATAGAGCCAACAGGCAACTCAACTTCCCGTATACCCTGATTCAACTGTATTTTTGTTAAAGCTTTGTGCTGAGTTTGATATGGAGTTACAGAGCTGCTTCTAAGGTGGACTGCCAAACACACAAATTAGTCAAATAATAGGAATAGTGCCTCCATGCAGCGATGGCAAGAGAGAGGCAATTACATTCAGTATAGTACTGCTTTTGATGTGCAAAACTCAGTTCTAACAGATTGCCTCATTGGAATTTCAGTTCTTATTTTTTTTTATGGTACTAATGCATTCTATTTTTCATGGGCAAAAACAAATGATTGTGTTGAAGAATAATTTGCCACCTCTTCTAGCAGAGTTTGACAGAACTGTTCAAAGCCATGTGACTGATGAATTATTTATAAAGCACAGTGCTAACATCTCGTCCCAATCCGATTGGTAAGAGTCTGTCTAGCTCTCCAGTAGATTCTGCCATTTAGAAGAATTCCCTGAGCATGGATCACTTGCCCATTTTAAATTGTAACAAGTAGAAATTTGGTGGAGAGAATGGCATTTTATTTCAAAAATCGCCAATGGCTCAATAGACAGCAAAGAAAATTGTCCTTGCCCTCATCACACTGAAATGTTCAAGGACACAGAATTAGGAGGCAGAGGAGTTGGATGAGCAAACATTTTAAAATAAAGCCAGGATGATTTCCCATCAAGGGGAATGATACCCTATGTTTTTATATAAGATTTCAGATTAAATGAATATAGGAATAAAATGCTGGTCAGGCTAAGTGCTTATCATTTCGTTCTCACATTGTCTTTTACATATTTATTGAAGTCACTGCTTCCTGTCAGACCCACACCAAATATCACTGCCTACAAACCTTCCTTTTAGTTTCCCAAACTGCCCAGCCCAGGAGTCACCAACTGTGCTACCGTCATAGCTCTCTTCGTCTCTGAACTTGACTGGACAAACCATACTGCAGTCCTCATACTTGCCTATGTGGTATTCACAGGCAATGCACTTCACCACCCCTATTTTAGAAGAAAAGCAACAAAAAAATAAAAGTAAACAAACAGGCCAGGAAGAAGACTGAAAATCTTATTTTAAATTAGTTTAAAATCTGTATGTGTAAGGAACTATTGGGTAAGTGAATGAAAGACATATTGTTCTGTTTCATTAAATTACTACACAATATACTATGTGAGTATTTATATACACATACATACGTATGTATATAATATATATAATAGATATAGCATACAGAATGTATATTATGTATAGGCATATATGCATTCAAATGTATATGTTTACAGAAAAATTAGTGAGCCTAGTTCAGGATATTTTAGGATATTAATATCACTAATGCTCAATAAAAGTAGGATTATGACTCATAGACCATATCTTAGAATTTTGATTTAAAAATAAATAGCCAAAATGCACTAAAATGTACTGCGTTTTCTTCACTCATCCCCAGTCTCAAGAAATTTACCATAATTTAGGCCATCTATCTGGACTAGTAAAACAACATCCTAACTCATGAAACCTTAACCTGACTCCATGTATAAAATTTAGAGGAATGTTTAAGCATGTATGAAATTAGAAATTCTTCATTTTTACTAGTATCTGAATAGAGCATTGGGCATTTAATTAATCTATGCAGATACTATAGGACTGTAAGTAGGATCTAGGCCATGTTAACTAAAAACATGATAGAAGAATCTCATACATGATGAAGGTTGGCACAACAGTGAAATAGTCATAAGGAAATGCATATTATTTAATATTTTGCTAACTGCATATTGTGTAACTTTCCTTGTAATTAGTCTAGTTTTTGTTTGGCAGCTGACAACATTGTTTTGAGAAGTCAGATTCCACAGGGCCACAGTAAGTTTTGGCATCCTCGTTATTCCTTTCATCATTTTCTGTCACTTCTCTTCTTCCTCAGGCAGGGCCCTCAGTGTGTCTTGCCAAAGATTAAATAGACCACATGTCTCCCCTCAAGGACTTACCAACACAAAATGAAATCTAAAGCCCAATGCTTGATCCAGTTGAGATGCAGCAAAGCCATCCTCTACCTTCCCTGTCTTCGCGAATCCATCCGCTGACATCTAGTCGTCTGCCTCGCAGAGGACTCTACCTAGGACCTTGCACTCGCTTTTTTGCAGATGCCTTTTTCCACTGGCTAGAAAACATGTTCAAGGATATCTCCACAGATCTCAGTGTCATCTTTCTAAAGAGACTTTCCCTGTCTTACTTAAAATAGTACCCACACTCTCATCATGCTCAATTAGTCCTGTTGTCTTCATATTTCTTCTCACTGCCAACATAGACCTCTGTCTTGCTCTCTGAGCATTAGGGACTATTTATGCCCAATATATAAACAAGTAAACTGCACATAAGGAAAGCAACATATAAAGAAATTACTCATAAGATACAAAATGAGACACTCAAGGACCAATCAAAGGTGTTTCAAGGTTACTTCTTATTTTTGCCTGGGTCTCCACAGGCGACGTGGAATATTATAGTGATCTACATAATTTGACAACAGGCTAGGTGATTTTGTGTCAGTTCATAACCAAGGGACTACTGGGAGATCTGGAGAAAAGCAGCATGCAGTCTCCTGTGGTCCGGGAAATGAGCTCTTAGCTTATTGAGCTGGGGATTGTTGCATAAACTCTTGAAGGCCCATGTGTCTTGACTGTAAAATGGAGATACCATCACTACCTAACCCTCAGGGAAGTATAAGAATGAATGAAATAAGGCAGGCATTTAGTTCCATGCCTTGTACATGGTAAGTGCTCAGTAATGGTTGGTTATTGTCACCTTTATTGTTTCCATTATAGAAACAAATCAACAATCTGTAGCACTATAAAATTTCCACCAGGACTTCTTTACCTGGGAGTTCACAAAAGCCTTTAAGGGGCTGAGGGACTTTGAAAGTAAATTCTAATGCTTTGGGGGAGTAAGAATATAGCTATATTTCTGAAATGAGAGGATGATGCGCTCCTATCATATCCCACTTCTTGCCATCAGAGAGGTCCAGAATCAATGCAAATATATAGGTAGGTTGGGAAATAGTGTGGACTATGGTGCAGCAAGCTGCTGGCTGCACAAAGTAGGAGGCCCTCCACCCAACTCAGACATGACAGAAATATCATTGCTGTCATGGGAGCAAATATACCAGGGAATATAAATCTACATATTAGTGGGCTTTAGAGAAAACTCTGGAGTTCAAAGAAATTTGCCACCAAGGGACAAAGGATTTCAAATCCCCACAGAGCACAGGCTCTTTCACATCTGTTAATGAGTGGTAGTGATGGATATAAGTTAGTATAAAAGTCCGAGAAGCAACAGTGGTACTTAAATTTTAGTATGCATCTAAATTCTCTGTGATGTGTGTTAAAGTGTCCAGAGATTGTGATTTAGCCTTGAGCTGAGACCCATAAATCTGTCTTGGTAATAAGTACTCTAAGGAATTCTGTATAGGTGGTCTAAGGTTCAGTCTAAAAAAGGATGGAACCAAAAGGAAAACATCAAAAGCAGGTTTCTCAGTTTATCTCAGCCAAATTCACCAAGAGAAGGAGCCTAGGGATCTAAGGTGTAGTTTCTAGAATGAACAACAACATGTTTGCGTGAAGTACCCTCTGCGTCTCATGTGCTGACGACCCATATAGTGATGGTGCCTGACTGAGGCTCAGAGAGTTTATCTTTTTCTTGGCAATCTAGCTCTTACTTACTGTTTTTCTATCATTTAACCATTGTCTTTTTCATCCTAAGCCATGTTTTCCTCTGTCCTGTAATCCCAGGTAGGTTCTGAGTTGTTCCTGTGCTCATGGATTTTGAAGGAAGACCTATTGTGTAAATTCTATTAAATAAGCAAAACATATGAGATCAGGTCCATTAGAAGTGTAGGAATAACCCCTACCCAGATCTAGCCAATGGATAGGACATTCTCCACAGTTGAGTGGAGAGTGGGGACTGACTTCTACACGAACTCTAGTGCCCCATATTTGGCCATGTCCCCTGGATGGGGAGGCCTGGTGGCACTCAGAGGAAGGACAGCAGGCTACCGAGAAGGGACTTGATACCCTATGAGCATATACAGGGGGAGGAGGTCCCCCTCAGTCACAGTCACAGGGGAGGGGAGTAAGGGGAAAATGGGAGGGAAGGAAGAATGAGAGGATACAAGGGATGGGATAACAATTTAGATGTAATATGAATAAATTAATAATATATAATATATATTTTATTATATATATAAAGAGGTGTAGGGATAATGATGGAGCAGAGATTGAAGGAATGGCAAACCAATAACTAGGGACCTGTCCCATGGGAGAGAGACAACCCCTGTTAATATTAATGATACTCTGCCATACTTGCAGACAGGAGCCTAGCATAACTGTCTTCTGAGAGGCTTCACCCAGAAGCTGATGAAAAAAGATGCAAAGACCCTCCAGCCAAACAGTAGGCCAAATTTGGGGAGTTTCATGGAAGAGTGGAAGGAAGGGTAGATTGAGCTAGAGGGGTTAAGGGCACCACAAGAAGACCTACAGACAAATAACATGGGCCCTTGGGGGCTCAAAGAGACTGAAACACCAATCAAAGCTCATGCACAGGCTGGACCTAGACCCCCTACACATATGTAGCATATGTGTAGCTTGGTCAACATATGGGTCCCCTAACAATGGGAGTAGGAGCTATCTCTGACTCTGTTGCCTACCTTTGGATCCCTTTCTGGGCTGCCTTGTCAGGCCTTAGTGGGAGAGGATGCGCTTAGTTCTGCTAAGACTTGATGTGAAAAAAAAAAAAAGACTTGATGTGCTAGGGTGGGCTGGTACTCCTTGGGGGCCTCCCATTCTCTGAGAACAAGTATGGGGGAATGAGGGAGGGGCATGGGGTGGAACTGGGAGGGGAAGAGAGAGGAGGCTGGAATCAGGCTGTAAAGTGATTAAATAAATAAAGGAAGGAAGAAAAAAAGTAAGCAAAACAAAGCATAGTCAAATATTTTTGGTTGAAAATTCATTTTTCCACTCCCTGACCTCCAGGGAAATAGTGCATTTCCAGCCTCATGCATAACTGGGATGGCCCCTTCACTTGTGTTGTCTTGGCACTTTGCAAATTCCTCATGCTTATTTATTATGTGCATACCTCTGTGTATTAGTTTTCTGTAGCTGCTGTAGCAAATTGTGAAAATCATGATCATTTGAAAACTGGACATTATTTCATTGTTTTATAAGCCAGAAACCGGAAATCTTCATGTCAGCAGGTTGCACACCTTCCACCGTCTTTAAAGAACAGTTTCTTCCCTGTCTACCTGCAGTGGCCCCAGGGCGTCTTCACTTGTGTTCTTCTACCTCCAACATTGATCTGCATAGTCCCTGGGCCTTCTCTGCATCATCTTTTCTGTTGGATCACTACATCTAGAGTCCATATGGACACAAATGATAACCTCATCTGCATTTAATTGCAATAATATAATGGGACTGGCTGGAAGGCCTCTACCTTATAATTTTGCCCCTCATCCCAGTTCAACTCACTACATTCTATGAGCCTTTGGTTCCCGTGAGAAGCACTCGCTCCTATTCTTCAGTCTGTACCTGCAAACTGTGCAAAAGCTTGCACCCAAGCCTCCATCTTGATGCCAACAGTACACCGACTTACCTTATAAACTCGAACGTGAGATAGCTGTTGATTACTGAGTACCACTGGGACTGGTTGTAGCTTGCCAAACATCAGCCTACTAATCCACCAAGATAAAGAATACATGCACATACTCTCCTCTTTCCAACAGGGCGTATATAGACTGTGCCACAGATACGCCAGTAAGTGACTGTGTTCTGGAAGGTTCTTAGGGAGGCTGCTCTTGGATTCCTGCATCACATCATTTAGCCCCAAATTGGCCCAAGAGCATCCATCTTGCCTTAGAACTCAAATCTGGCGATAGAACTGCCGGGTTAGAGATGGTTGTGGGAAAGAGGAAGAGACTTTTTAAAATCTCTTTTTCACCTGCTTGCTCATCACTTACAGCAACCCACAGTTGCAAACGGTGATAAGACTTCTTCTGGATAATTTGCATTTTTCTTTCCAGCGAAAAATTGACTTTTGGGAACCTGATGAAATATGTATTGCTGTGGAACATTTTTAGCTGCCTTATATGCCAGCCCTGGCTCAGCCAGAAGAAAGGAGTTATTAGTCAGCTAAGGGAAGGTAATGGATGAGTCTGTGAAAAATAAGCTTTCCCACCAAGCAGAGCAAAGGCATAATGTGGGGGATGGGTGGAGGCACTCAGTGGTGCAATCACAGCCCCTCTCACTCATAACCCATGGTCCCTGACCACACATGAAATTAAGTGAGGTGTTATTCATTTAACAGTATCCTCTGAACATAACTAGTGCAGGATAGCTGATGTGAAGAACAGTCCAGTTTTTTCAGCATTGTGTCCCGCAGTGCCTAGTGTCTAGCCTGCTGCTAAGTACATCCCAGTAAGCATTGGCTGCATGCGCACATACGTAGAAGTCATAGCAATTCTCTTAAAGTATAAGACGGACTTGCTTCTACCTTTGAGTGGCTTTTGTCCTGCTCAGAGATTAAACTCAAAATCCTTTCGATGCCTCTCAGAGCTTCTCATGGTCTGACTGAATTCCCACATTAATCTCACCTACTCATTTTTGTTGCACACCTCACTCAATCTTACCCACCATCTGCTTGGCACACTTCATGCCTAACTCATCCATCTTGTTCCTGCCTCAGAGCACTGAACTTCCCAGCTCCTCTGTTCGTTCTTTACTTCTCCTAGATATATGTATGGCTCACTCCCTTGGTCTTTTTACTTACTCCTCTGTTAGCACTTCCATGATCATTGTACCTAAGTCTGCAATATCTAGCCTTGTCCCTCAACACTCATTGGTTTAACTTTTACTTCATTTGTTCTTTCTTCACTCTAACAATGAATATATATTCATTATATATATTTATTACAGATGTGTGCATATATTTGAATTGGTGAATGTGTATATATATTATTTGAATATATTCATTATATAGGCATATATTCCCTATCTTAATAAGCTGTAAGTTCCCAAGTAGTAGACTTAAGTGAGTTTTGCTTATTGTTGTATGTTAAAATAAAGCATGGATCAGAGTAGTTATGCAATAAGAATTTATTAAATAAGGAAGAGTGGCAGTTTGTGTCATACAGTTAGTGATTGTGTGAACAAAAATTTGAGTTGGTGTTGAGCACTGTTGCTACAACTTGAGATCTGGATTTCCTACAAAACTCACTGGGAAGTGGTGCAAATATGGAGCCATTTGTGGGTATGAGAGAGAAAAAAAAGCTCTGGAGGTTACTTGTGATTATCTAACCTTGACAACCAAGAAGCTTTGTGTTAATGTGTAGGTTGGAGCAACAAACGAGTTTTAGTTCAATATTACAGATCAGTCTACAACTTTGTACTGGTCAGTAGGAAACAGCCAGATGCATGTTGTGATTTATTAAACATGTCTTCATAATTAAGATGAAATAGCTGATGCATGTGTTTTTCCTTGTTTGATGCCTTGATCTCATAAAAGTTCAGAGAGAAATAAACTCTTAAAACTTGGATGCACTGCCTTGGGGAGGGGCATGTGGAAAGCTGGTTCTTTTCTGGTCGAGAAAAGTAGAAAACTATTTTAAAATTCTAACCTTAAAGATAGACTATAGATACTTAATTTTGAATTTAATAAGACAGATGAACTCCATGAGGTAAAAAAAACCTTCCTGTTCCTTTGGTTCTTTCAGGATGGAAAATATGGGGACATAGGCCAATGGTTAGGAAAGCTTCACTGAGGGCTGGAGGTATGGCTCAGCACATGAGTGCTTACTACTCTGGCAGAGGACCTGAGTTTGGTTTTTCAGTACTCACATGACAACTCACAACCTCTAGTATCTATGGTTACAAGGTATCTTGTTTCTTCTTCTGACTCTGTGTTCCCTCACAAATACATAGTTTACACAAATTCATGAAGGACCATACATGTGCACATAAACATGTTTCATTAATGTCCTCCATAGAGGAAGACAAGTATGAGGAGAAGGAGACCCAAGGCACATCACATCTCATGAATATGTTCTGTCTTGGGGTCATGGGTAAAAGAAGAAACAAAGGGAGAGATATCTACAACTAGACATCCATTGAACGAGAGTTATTGAATAATGATATTAGGGAATATTAACACCTGGTAAATCAAACGCCAGGAACAGAGAGGATGCAAGTACTTTCTAAACCAAAGTCACTGTAGAATGATACAAACGGGGGTGAATAAAATGCATAGAGATGTGTGTGAAAAAGGAACCCCTCGATGTATCATATTTTGGAGCACAGTCTGTAGAGTTCCCTGTAACCAAGAATTTACAGAACTTGTGTGTAGTGAACCTCAACAATGGATGGGCGATTGTATGAATTATGCATGTTGTCTAATACATTTCTCATTACAATCTCACTAAACAGGCAGTGACATCCTGATTTATTGGTAATCATTTTGCATGACATGGTTAGGTTAGGACAGGTCTTTAGCTTAATAAGAAGTATTTTCAGAAAAGCTAGAGAACTTTTTAAAGTCAGAGCACCGGCAGTGGCAGAATCATGAGGCACACCTGGGTCTCTCTTCCTGAGTCTTTCCTTGTCACCTCATTATTTTCCAGGAAGGTTGGGAAATCTGAATAGGATTATACTTTTAAGACATATAAAATGACCTAGAAAACAGCACATTTCAAAACTCACTCACTAGATATTGCATTATAGGACATGCAAAGCCTCAGACATGATTATGGATAAATTCATTTCTTTCACTCAGCTTCAACTATGTGTCATAGTCTTTGTGGCTTTCCATTCAAATAAGACTCCAAGCTACATTCCTCGTTGCAAGGTCTTTGAATGTGCATTTTTGGACCCATGTAAAATCCCTCAACTTCCATGGATAGACACTATGTAGTTTCCTAAGCTTAGTGTTTCTGCTCTTTGTGACCATCTTATATTTCCTCAGGAATGTTACCCACCACACCTGAGAAAATGTCTGTTCCTCACTTATTTCTCTAGGTCACAATAAGCTTTAGGAACACGAATAGAAAAGGGTTGTATGATGATAGATATATAGATGATGATAGAGTGCTACACTCAGTAGTAACTGTCAGTCAGGTCTACTTTTAAAGACATACCAGTAAGTCCTTTATCAGCATCTTGGAGAGCAGCCCTGCCTACCAAGCTCCTGCTCAAATGGGGACCAGGAGCTTCATGTCTGCTTCTTCAAAACGATCTATCTATCATCTATCTATCTATCTATCTATCTATCTATCTATCTACCATCTACCATCTATCTAGCTATTTATCATTTATATCACTCATGTGAGTGTGTGTGCATGTGAGTTTGTGTGTGTGTGTGTGTGTGTGTGTGTGTGTGTGTGTGTGTGTGCGCACTTGTGTGTAGCACCCATATGTCAAGGCATGCATGTTGAAATCTAAGAACAAACTTGGGTGTGACTCCCATTTTGATGTGGGGTCTCTTGTTTGCTTTAGTGTATTCCATGCTTGCTAGTATGCAAGAGTCTGTTAACTCTTTCATCTCCACCCTCTTGCTGTAGGAGCTCTGGGATTACAGACATACACTAGTACATCTAGCTATATGTGGGTCTTCATACTTATGTGGCAAGTTTTACCCACTAAGTCATCTCCCCAATTCTAATTATGTATTTAAATTAGCATACTAAGTTCAGGTTTCATTATGACATTTTTCAAAGAGAACATGCTTTAGTTGATCCTCTTCCCCTTATCTCATCTCCTTGCCTCCTTTTTATCAACCACACCCTTCCCTTTTAACTCTCATGCACGCTTCTGCCCACTCTTCCTCAATGCCTCTGCTTACTCATCACTTTATGTAATGTCTGTGTATGCCTTTCTAGATCTTTCACCCTTGCTATTAAGAAGGTGCTAGTAAACTTTGGACGGTAATTTGTAATGCTAGATTTAGTAAATTTACAAAACTTTGTGCTTATCAAGCAAACCCTTGATGGTCATGTTTTATATCAGCACATGCTAAGGAATTCAGAGAAAAGTTTTTCCTTGGAAGCCTAGTGGACATTTTTTTGTAAGATGGAAAAATACAATCTCTGTGGGTGGGGGTGGGGGGTGGGGAGAAGGTCACAGTTCCAAACACACTTTTCTAGGTAAGCAAGTCTAACCAGGCTTCAATTCCCTCATCTGTAAAATATTCCTCTGTCTGTTTTTTCTGCCTGCTTGGCTGTCTGCCTGCCTATCATCTATTGATCTATTTATCTATCATAATATATTTAATGTATGTGGGAATGTGTGTAGGATGTGCATAGAAATCAGACGAGGAGATAGAATCCTCTGGAACTGGAATTGCAAGCAGTGTGAGCCACCCTATGGGAGCAGGAAAGCAAATCTGGGTCTTCTGCCAGATCACCAAATATGCTTAACTGTTGAACCATCTATCTAATCCTGGATATCACTTTTGTAATCATGTAACATATATTCCTGATCACTGCATCAGCACAGTAAAGCAGTTCTCTTGTTGTTCTAAATAACAAAACCCTATAGCCTTTTAAAGGGCATTCTCATAATCCTGGTATGAACCACACACCAGACAGCTGGGTATGTCAGATGTCAGAGAATATAGAAGCCTACCAAACTCTCTGATTTCTTTTCAATAAGTTATTGTCTCATTTATGAAGTTTCCCATGTGTTACAGTACTGTGAAATTAAAACCCCCAAGTACTTTGATCTTTTTTTTTTAATGTAAATGGATCACAGCTGAGTTGAAGGGAAAAGCAAGTCCATGTTGAATGAGATTATTGCTCCTTAGGGCTCCAAGTCAGCACTTAAGACTCTGCCTTGAAGGTTTTAACAGAAGATAGAATTATAATAATTAGAATATTGGGGATATGTGTGTGTGTGTGTGTGTGTGTGTGTGTGTGTGTGTGTGTGTGTGCTGGAGGGATGTTTTATAGGCATCTCCTTTACTTCAGTAGGAAAATATATTGGAAAAGATAAAGGTTTATTGCTCGGGAGACTGTATTCACATGGTACTATTTTCTCCTCTGCTTGGGAACTGAGAGATCTATTCTGAGGATTTCTCAAAGGTCTGAAATTAACAGATGTTTCCCTTT
Source organism: Acomys minous (assembly GCF_964271855.1). Classification (NCBI taxonomy): domain Eukaryota; kingdom Metazoa; phylum Chordata; class Mammalia; order Rodentia; family Muridae; genus Acomys; species Acomys minous. The sequence goes on from NC_140500.1 coordinate 47,354,715, forward strand.
CCCTCAGACTCATAAACACTTCTTCACCTCTCCACACACCCTCTGATTGCCCCATGAGACTCACTCTCCCTTTTAAACCTGTCTGCACGAGGATTGTTGTGTCCCACACAGAATCACTACTCAGCTTTACCACCCTCTTTGTTGCTTTCCTAAGAAAAGAGAATTGTAATGTAACTGCTCAGATTCTAGGATACATTAGGGCTGATTTACTGGTGGGTTGGTTACTGCAAATTAAGGTTTTTTTCCATATGGTCCTGATATATAGTGTTAATACTAAAAGGAAAGATTGCACATCTATTTGTGTGTAGACACGTATTCTTTATGTGTATACATGTTTATTTGTTGATATATGTGATTGTAGGTACCCCTGTGCTACAGCACACATGTGGGGTTCAGAAACCACAGCAGCACCGGTACCTGGTGATGGATCTTGCTTTCTATCCTTTTGAGAGAGGTCCCCTTAGTTCACTGCTGCATCTTTCAGGTTAGTGGGCCACAGACTTGCTTGCAGAGACTATCATGTCACCCTCCCCCATCATGACATAGGAGCACAGGGATTAGAGGTGAGTGTGGCTGTGTCTGTTTTTTTACAAGGATTCTGAGACTGGAACTCAGATTGTCACAGATACGTGTAAGCACTTACTGCACTGAGCCGTGTCCTCAGCCCCACAGTGTCAAAACTTTTAAATTCCAGTATTAAAATAGATTTATTGAACTAAACCAAAGTCCAAACCTCTAACATTTCTCCAAACATTCCTCTATTCTCTATACAAATAGATCCTGCTTCTCAGTAAGAACAATAACACAGTGATTGTCCTTGTTTTGTTGTTCTTTCCTACACAGCACATTTTGATTCTGTTCCTCCATCTCAGAGACCCAGTTACAGCTCCTTGTAGACAAAGCTATTAGGTATGAGTGGGGGATTTTCTTTCTTGTCTGGAAATTTGTTTTTGACCTGTCACTGTTAGGTACTGACTAGTTTATTATATCTTTGCAATATCAAATGATAGGTCTTCACTGTCCTCTACCTCACCCCATCCTGCCTCAGATATGTGAGCAGAAAGACTTAGTAGAAGCAGCTGGTGACTTGTGTTGGAATTCACAAAACCCTTGTGAAAGCCTTTCTCTCAGAGTCAGCCTTGGATTCGATCCTGCTTGACCCAAAAGGCACAGGGTGTACCACAGAGGACGATGATGTCTTATAGATTTTGATAACTTAATTGTCTAACTGTCTCTTTCTTTGTTGTACTGTCTCTGGTGAGAAGGTATTTTATGTGATTCCAACCTCTCTCCCTCTTTCTCTCTCTCTCTCATTCTGTCCCTTTTCTTCTCCCTCTCTCCCTCTCTCCCTTTCTCCCTCTCCCTCTCCCTCTCTCTCTTTCTCCTCTCCTCTCCTCTCCTCTCCTCTCCTCCCTCCTCTCCCTTCTCCACCGTTTTTCTCTTTTGATGTAATTTTCATCATAAGCGTGCATTCAATCCCTGCAAGTGCTGGCATGAGAGCTTGCTAAAATGTACATCTGGGAGATTTTCTAAGACGGCGGCACTGAAAACACACTGTATCTGATCTACAGGACAGAGACTAGGGACCCAACTGGGAGCTACAGACCACAAGACCTGGAGAGCCCTAGGTGAGAGGGGTCTGCACAATGGCAGAGCACAGGTGCGTCGTCTCGCATCAGGTCATCCAATGGCCCATGGATAATAGAGCCCAGTCTCCAGAATCTGGACCTGAACCTGCCTGTGGACAGCAGCTCCATAACAGGAACTCCATATCTGGGACTGAACCCTGGGCAGTGAAGCACTGGAGCTCCTGGCCTGGGGAAATCTCAGGAAAATGGGTGGATCTGACTTCAGATCCTGCCCCCCACCAGTCCACAGAAAGCCCCATGTGCCACATGGGGGCCCAGGCAGCTGTGGACACATTATCTAGTCACAGCTGCACTATCTGAACCAGATCTGGCAGAAACCTAGCTACCTGCCCCAGTGGACTGTTCCTGCACATTTTGGTGGAACTGACTCAGCCTAGCCAGTCTCCACAGCCCAGCAGGAAGTCTCATACTCTTGGGAGAGGCTGGCCTAGCATGAGGGGAAAGGGCAGAAACCTGGCCAACCAACAACAACCAGTAGGCAGTATCGTCTCTCTCCCTGGTGGGTGAAACCTAGGCCCCACTGCCTGGATGGGTTAGGCAGAAGCCTAATTGTTACAAGCCAGCAGGGATTCAGGCACTCTAAGGTGATCTTAGTCTAGGACCTAAAGCCCCAAGGCCCGAGGGCAGGGTATTCAAAGCCCAGGCAAAGACAGGATAACTGGCTCTACCTAGACTACCTTGAACTGTTCCTGGGGCTACAGAGCACCAGCACCTACCTCTGCTGACCCATTGGGGAGCCCAGGGTGTGGAGCAAAGTCTCCTGGAGATGAAACCAGGTGACCTGCTTATTCCAGGGAAAAGTTTCCTGATCCCCACAAGCAAGGGCCCTTGACATATAGACACTCACCAATAGACCACTCTCAATGACCAGTGAAGGATACTAGAAGCTACCTCCCAACATCAGAGACAGGAAGATGACTAAACACCAGAATAAAAACACATACAACAAAACCCAAAATAATATGGCATCTCCAGATCCCAGCTATCCCAAAGAATCCAACACAGAGAACACAAACACAAATGAAGCTCAAGAAAATGACCTCACATCTTTAGTAATGGAGATGATAATGGAGGAAACAAACAAAATTCTCGAACAAATGCAGGAAGATGCAGCCAAACAGATTGAAGATATTAGAGAGGCCTATAGAGAGGCACTAGAAGAAATTTAGGAAAATACAAATAATCAGATGAAGGAAATCAATAAAACATTTCCAGATCTGATGATGAAAATGGAAACAATGGTAAAAGCACAGACAGAAGAAAGATGGGTAGGAGAGAACTTAGAGAAGAAAGTAAGCAATACAGAGGTAAGCTTCTCTAACAGAATGTAAGAGATGGAGAAATGAATCTCAGGACTAGACGATACAATCATAGAACTTAAAGCAAACATCAAAGAAAATGCTAAATCTGAAAAATTCCTGACATAAAATATCCAAGCAATCAATGACACCATAAAAAGATGAAACCTGAGGACAATAGGCATTTAGGAAAGAGATGATGCCAGACTCCAAGGCCTGGAAAATATTTTCAATAAAATCATAGAAGAAAAAATTCTCAATTTAAAGAGGGAGATGCATATGAACATTTAAGAGGTCTAAAGAACACCAACTAGAATATACCAGAAAAGAAAATCTTCCTGCCACATAATAACAAAAACACAAAATGTACAGAACAAAGAAAAAATATTAAAAGTGGCAATGGAAAAAGGTCAAGTAATGTATAATGGAAAACCAATCAGAATTACACTTTACTTCTCAGCAGAGACCATAAAAGCCAGAAGGGCCTGGGCAGAGGTCCTGAAAACACTAAGAGAACACAGATGCCAGTTCAGACTACTATACCCAACAAACCTTTCAATAACCATTGATTGAGAAAACAAGATATTGCATGACAAAACCAAATTCAAAAAGTACCTACCCACAAACCTGGTCCTACAGAAATTACTAGAAGGAATAACCCAACCCAAAGTGACAAACTACAACCAAAATAACACAGGAAATAGATTACTTCACTGTTGCAAAACATAACCATACACTCTACTACAACCAACATCAAAATGAAGGGATTTAACAGTCACTGGTCATTAATATCTCTCAACATCAATGGTCTCAATTCTCCAATAAAAAGACACAGACTAACTGAATTGATGCATAAACAAGACCCAACATTCTTCTGCATTCAAGAATCATATCTCAGCTACAAGGATAGACATTACTTCAGGGTAAAAGGCTAGAAAAAGGTATTCCAAGCAAATGGATACAAGAAGCAAGTGGGTATAGCCATTTTAATATCTAATAAAATAGATTTTCATCCAAAATTAATCAAAAGAGATGAGGAAGGACATTTCATACTCATCAAAAGTAAAGTCAACCAAGATGACATCACAATTCTGAACATCTATGCTCCCTGTACAAAGGCACCCACATTCGTAAAAGAACTATTAACAAAGCTTAAACCACACATCAATCCTCATACATTAATAGTGGGAGACTTCAACATGCCACTTTCACCAAAGGATAGGTCGTTGCAACAGAAACTAAACCAAGAAATAATGACACTAACCAATGTCATGAATCAAGTGGTTAGATAACTACAGATAACCATCAGATAACTACAGAACTTTTCACCCAAACACAAAGGAATATACCTTCTTCTCAGCACCTCATGGAACTTTCTCCAAAATTGATCATATAGTAGGTCTCAAAGCAAGCCTCAACAGATACAAGAGGATTGAAATAATACCTTGTATCCTATCAGATCACTCTGGTCTAAAGCTGGGTTTCAATAACAACAGAAATAACAAAAAGCCTACACACACTTGGAAACTAAAACACTCTCTCCTTAATGATACCTGGGTCAGGGAGAAATAAAGAACTTAAGGACTTCCTGAAATTCAATGAAAATGAAGGAGCAACATACCCAAATTCATGGGACACATTGAAAGCAGTGCTAAGAGAAAAATTCACATCACTAAGTTCCTTTATAAAGAAATTGGAAACATCTCATGTAAGCAACTTAACAACCACATCTGGAAGCCCTAGAACAAAAAGAAGCAGAAACACCCAGGAAGAGTAGATGTCTGGAAATGATCAAACTTAGGGCTGAAATCAATAAACTAGAAACAAAGAGAACAATTCAAGGAATCAAAATTGGGAGCTGGTTCATTGAGAAAGTCAACAAGATAGACAAACAGTTAGCCAAACTAACTAAAAGGTAGAGAGACACTATCCAAATTAACAAAATCAGAAATGAAAAGGGAGACATAACAACAGACACTGAAGAAATAAAAAAAAAATCCATAAGATCCTACTTTAAAGGCATATATGCCACAAAATTTCAAAATATAAGGGAAATAGACAATTTTCTTGATCAATTCTACTTGCCAAAATAGAACCAAGCTCAGATAAAGAAATTAAATAGTCCTATTTCTCCTACAGAAATAGAAGCAATCATTAAAAGTCTCCCAACAACAACAACAACAAAACAAAACAAAACAAAAGCCCAGGGCCAGATGGTTTCAATGTAGAATTCTACCAGATCGTCAAACAAGAACTAATACCAATACTCTTCAAGCTACTCCAAAAGATAGAAATGGATGCGACATTACCAAATTCTAGGAAGCCACAGTCACTTTAGCACCTAAACCTCTTTACCCAACAAGAAAGAGGATTTCAAACCAATTTATCTTATGAACATTAGTGCAAAAATATTCAATAAAATACTTGCAAACCGAATCCAAGAACACTTCAAAGATATCATTCACCATGACCAGGTAGGCTTCATTCCAGGCATGCAGGGATGTTTTAATATATAGAAATCCATCAGTGTAATCCACCATATAAACAAACTGATAGAAAAAAACCCCACATGATCATCTCCTTATATGCAGAAAAAGCATTCGACAAAATCCAACACCCATTCATGTTTAAAGTTTTGGAGACATCAGGAATACAAGGCACATACCTAAACATAATAAAAGCTATATACAGCAAGCCAATAGCCAACATCAAATTAAATGGAGAGATACTCAAGGAACAGAACACCAACAGCCCAGGCCTTAAGGGCAATAATGAATAAATGGGACCTCATGAGGCTGAGAAGCTTCTGTGAGGCAGAAGACACTGTCAATAGAACAAAGTGACAGCCTAAACACTGGGAAAAGATCTTCACCAACCCTACATCTGACAAAGGTCTAATATCCAAAATATATAAAGAGCTCAAGAAATTAAACACCACCAAACTAAAAAACCCAATTAAGAAGTGGGCTTCAGAATTAAACAGTGAATTTTCAACAGAAGAATATCTAATGGCTAAGAAACACTTAAAGAAATGTTCAGTGTACTTAGTCATCATAGAAATGTAAATCAAAATGACTCAGAGATTCCATCTTGCATGCATCAGAATGGCTAAGATCAAAACTCAAGTGACCTACTGTCACAGAACTAGGGGAGGGGAAAAGGGTGAAGGAGGGAGGGAGGGAGGAATAGGAGGATACAAGTGAGGGGATAACAATTGAGATATAATCTGAATAAATTAACAAAAATTTAAAAAGCTCAAGTAACAGCACATGTTGGTGAGGATGTAGAGAAAGGAGAACTCTCTTTCATTGCTGGTGGGAGTGCAAACTTGTACAACCACTTTGGAAATCAATATGAGGCTTTCTTTAAAAATTTGGAATTGGGCTACCTCAAGACCCAGCTATTCCACTTCTTGGAATATACCCAAAATATGCTCCAACACAACAGGGGCATATGCTCAACCATGTTCATAGCAGCCTTATTTGTAATAATCAGAACCTGGAAACAACCTAAATGTCCCCCAGTCAAAGAATGGACAAAGAAGCTGTGGTACATTTATACTATGGAATACTATTCAGTTATTAAAACCAAGGAAATCCTGAAATTTGTGGGCAAATGGATAGAAATAGAAATGATCATCCTGACTCAGACTCACATGGTATATACTCACTTATAATTGGACAATAGCCCAAAAGGGATGTCTCATGAAAGTCTTTACTTACCAGGAGACTGGAGTAGATGCAGAGACTTCCTATTGCGACTCTAGGTGAGAAATGTATAGGAGAATGGAGAAATACAAAGACCTAGAGGGTCCTGTAAACCTACAAAAAGAACATCATGACTGGTGGATCTACATCCAGGGAGGTCTGCTCAAACTACTGTACCAACCAAGGACAATACATGCAGTAAACATTGAATCCCTATTAACATCTAGCCAATGGACAGGACATTATCCACAGTTGTATGGAGATCAGTGACTGACTTGGACATGAACTCTGGTGCCCCATATTTGACCACTTCCCCTTGGTGGAGAGGCCTGGTAGAACTCAGAAAAAGGATAAGCAGGCTACCAGGAAGAGACTTGATAGGTGTGACCATATGGTCAGGGAGGATGTCCCCTTCTGTCACAGACCTAGAGGAGGGGAATAGGGTGAAGGAGGGAGGGAGGAATGGGAAGATAAAAGTGAGGGGATAACAATTGAGATGTAATCTGAATAAATTAATTAAAAAATGTACATCCGACATATAGGTTTATGGATAGAAATCCTGCATTTCTAAGCATCTTTTGGTTGGTGCAGAGGTGGCTGCTCTGGGAACCCCACATGGAGCATCCTTGAGCATCAATGCTTCCTCAGCCCGGAGTGCTGGTGTGCAAGGTCCTCCAGCAGAGTAATGCAGATTCCGCCTTCACAGTTTCCTCAGCTCTGCCACCTCACCGGTGGAGCTATGTCACAGTTTCCTCACGGGGAGATGAAGGAGAACACAACAATGTCTCCTCATGCAAATACCACATTATTTGCTTCAGCTAAGTTACCACCATGCTTACTAAAATCCCATTTTAATGTCTAGATTTAAAACTGTATCAGCAAATGGATTGCTCTCAAGGGGATGCTGACTTATGGCCAGAAGGTTGTCACTGTCATTTTTAGTCCCCATTCTCTTTTGATTTGTATTTAAATGTCTTAAGAGATCCAGTCTCCATGGAAATGATTATCAGTTGGTCTGCTGATACCCTCCATGCAGGGGACAATAAGATTTTTCTCAACTAATGATATCTGAATTAAAGTAATACCCCCCAACACCAAGGGACAATAAACAAGGCCATGGGGCGCATTAACCTGCTTAAGAAGGCAGACAGGCAGGCAGGGCCTAGCACTCTCCTTGGGTTGAGATATATAGACCCCTCTGTCAGATGTGTGTTCCGTTTTGTGGTATCAGTTGCTTTTCTGGATGGTACTCCCACCTGGGATAGTTTGCACATATAAACTACTGAACATCTTCACTGTGTCAGGGACAACAAAAGGTATTATGGGAATACCTATTCCCACAGGTATTGTTAATGAGCGAAATGCCTGCTTTACAGAGTTATAATACAGGCTGGAACTGATACATTAATTACTGGATTTTAAGTGATTCACTAGAGATCACTGATGTATATATCTAATAATAGTTAGTAAGCCATGATCATAAGCCAGGAAAAACAGTCAAAATAATAAATATAGCATCTCCTTTCATGTAGCATATTAAATAGCCAATTGCACAAATAAATAATGCATGAAAAATAATTATAAGTTTTGTGAAAGCTAGATAGGCCACAGGATGTAGGAAGAGGCTCCTGTTCTTTTTTTGTTTTGTTTTGTTTTTGTTTTTTTGTTTTTTGAGACAGGGTTTCTCTGTGTAGCCTTGGCTATCCTGGCCTCCCTTTGTAGACCAGGCTGGCCTCGAACTCAGGTCAATCCATCTGCCTCTGCCTCCTGAGTGCTGGGATTAAAGGCGTGCGCCACCACGCCCGGCTGAGGCTCCTGTTTGTGAATTACCAGAGAGCTTGTCTGCAGAGGGACATTTCTGCCAAAACTTTGAAGGATGTGAAGGGGGCGGTGTTGCTGAGTAAAGAGACAAGAACACTTTAAGAAGAGAGAATAGCGCGTGCTGTGATTCAGAGGTAAGAAAGAACTTGGTGTGATCGAGAACTCAAGGCAGACTAGAATGGCCAGAGGGGCATGAGAAAGCGAGGAAGGAACGTGATATGTGTTGGTGAATGGAGGGGCTCACGTTGATGCATCTCACAGGATGTTTGCTGGAGCCTGCAGTTTCTTGTAAACACGATGGGAAACTACTGCTCCAGTTTGCATTCTGAGAAGACGACTGTCAACTTCAACATTGGCAGGTGCTGACCGAACGGGCCACAAGAAGCTGTACACTGGGTTGCATCTATCACGGTCATCAAGAAGGGTTCAACACTGGCCAAAGCTAAATCGGAGACTGGTTTGATAAAAGTGTTCCACTCACCCATTTGGCCATCATCTCTAACTCACTGAGCACTGCAGGCCTAAAGGAAAACAGACTTAAAATTCCTTCATTCCATCTTCACCCATGCCCCTATATCCAACAATTGCTGCTCTACTCCCTAAAAATTGGTGAATATTTATATTTATTTGTGAACAAGTCCAATAAAAGCCCAACATGGAATGCAGTGCCCGGTACTTAGTGGGACCAAAAATACTGTTAAGGTAATGAAAAAAAAGAAAGAAAGAAAGAAAGAAAGAAAAAAAGAAAAACTAGTGATATCAGTTATTTAAAAGAAGTTTAAATAACTTCTGGGGCTGGGGAGATGGCTCAGTGTGTGATGCTCTGTTAGCTTGAGGACTTGCATCTGCATTAAGAGCACCCACAGAAAGCTGGGCACAGACAGAGCACGGCTGTCACGTCAGTTCTGTGGCAGGTAGAGAGAGGAGGACTTCTGTGGCTTACTGACTATCAGCTTAGCTCCAGATTCAGTGAGAGACCATGTACTAGAGGATCAAGGTGGTAAGCGATGGAGAAGGACACTGTCTTAGTTAGGGTTTCATTGCTGCGAAGAGACACCATGCCTATGGCAACTCTTATAAAGGAAAACAAGGGCTGGCTGATAGTTCGGAGGTCTAGCCCGTTGTCCTCATGGTGGGAAGTGTGGTGACATGCAGAGAGACATGGTGCTGGAGAAGGAGCTGAGAGTTTTATATCTTGATATAAAGGCAGCAGAGACTGTGCCACTGGGCATGGCTTGAGCATATATGACCCCAAAGCCTGCCCCCACGGTGACAGGCTTCCCCCAACAAGGCCATACCTCCTAATAGTGCCACTCTCTATGGGCCAAACATTCTATCACATGAGTCTATGGGGGGAGGGGCACTTATTTAAACCACCACAACACCTGACTGATATCCTTTGACTTCTGTGAACACAGAAATCTTCAGACACATCACATGTATCCTTACATCACACACACATATACAAAACACACTCACAAAATGCTTTTTTTTTTAAAAAAAGAAAGAATACAGCTCAGTTTCAATATTAGTCCACATACTGTCCAAGAGCCCAATTCATGTAAAAGTTAGTATCCCGTGTGTTGTGGGATGGACATGGCTTTTTGTTCTGCATTACTTGTGAACATGGCGGGGGACAACTTCCCAATTCCTCAGCATACATGGAAATAACAGAGAGTGAGGCTGGGGGAAGAAATGAGTGTGAGCGCCATTTAATAAGCCATTAAAATTCCCGCCAGAAAGATAGAAACTCAGTGGGAGTCCAAAATAACAACTTCTCGACACCCAGCCAAATAATGAGCTACTTTTAAGAGCTGAGATTCATTTTTAACATGCCTACAAGATAAGGTGAACAGAGAGGAAATGGAAAAGTGAGCACTGACATACACTTTCTCTGTGGTAATATAATTCTTCATCGTTAATACTCATATACTTTCTAGATTCCTGAGCCATGGTCTCACCAATATTTGCAGGCTTTGTGTGAGAGTGATCTTAGGTTCAAAGTAATGCATACAGTAAACCTAGACCCCTTGTTCAGATCTAGCCAAGGGACAGCACATTCTCCACAGTTGTGTGGAGAGCAGGGACTGCCTCTGACATGAACTCTGGTGCCCCCTATTTGACCACTTCTCCTTGGTGGGGAGGCCTGGTGGCACTCAGAGGAAGGGGAAACAGGCTACCAGGATGAGACCTGATAGGCTGTGGTCATATGGTGGGGAGGAGGTCCCCTTCTGTCACAGACCTAGGGGAGGGGAATAGGGAGAAAAAGGGGGGAAGGCAGAGGAATGAGAAGATACAAGTGAGGAGATAACAATTGGGATACAATCTGAATAAATTATTTTAAAAAATTAAAAAAAAAGAAAGAATGACCCAGAGGACAAAGCCAGCCACAAAAGTCACATAGCGTATGATTCATTTTATTGTGAAATATCCAAAATAAGCATATGAGCGGAGACAATGGTCTCCACAGGCTGAAAAGAAAATAAACAGTTAAAAAAAAAAAAGTAGGAAAAGCTGCCTTGACTGGAGAGCACCCATCTGAGGTTGAAATCTCCTTGATGTGATGACTTGATTTCAATCTGTCAACATCATTTAAATGCTAGGGTGATTGTTCACTCTCAACCCCAGCCCTCTTCCACTCTATCATGCTAGTTTTCCAATGCCTGCTTTCCTGTTTTTTTTTTTTTTTTTTTTGAGAGTTGCCAGAAGAACTAGCTGGTTTGGAATGCCTTGGATTTGAGGAGACTTCCTGTAAACACTATCTCTCACTGATAGTGACGTTGAGCTTCATGTTGGGTTCGTTGTTCTCAGAAGACCAGAAAAACCCCTGTAGGTTTGTCAGATGAGGAAAGCGCTCCTTCGTATTTCTGCTCCAGTCTACAAGTCCAGCCAAAGGGAAGGCTGGAACAGAGGCAAGGCTAAATTAGCACCCTGGATCCAAACTGTACTAGGAAACCAGCTGATGGTCCCATGGACAGGGCTGGAGAGGACATTAAGATGGCTGGAAGTAAAAATGTCATGGTAGACAAAGCCATTTCAGAGGTTAGTATTTTAGCCATAAGAGTACCAGCAAAGATAGTGGTAATACCAGGAACAGTGAAACAAGCAGCACTGGACTGAAGTCCATTCATTGACTGAAATTTATGCGAGTTTTTAATTTATTTTAAATAAGGAGAAGGTGGGTAACAGTGCTTCTGTGATTTGCCCAAAAGCTTCTTGGCTAGAACAATAGAGAACTGGGATTTGAGCTTATCTTCATCTTTGTCTGTAGCCATTCCATTTAATCATGTTGTTGGGTACAAGAAGGACCTTATAAATGGTGGTACTTGTAGTTTTCTCTCTCTCCTGATGTCCAGGGCATGTTTTAAAGAAGATGGAGCTGGCTAAAAGCTAACAAAGTGAGTGTTTTCAGCTGAGACAGCGAGGAAGCTTGATTTTTTTTTCCTTGTTTAAAGTTAAACTCAAATGAGCTGTGATGTGTTGGTAAGAGGAAGAGAAGTAGAAAAAAGGCACCGGCTATAACCTAATAGCAGGCACACAGAAATGTGGTGGACATTTCCTCAAACAGGAAGTGCACAAAGTACAGGAGGTGTCTAAAAAGGGATAAATTTGTTGTGAATGCATGAGAAAGATGGATCTTATATATAGGCTTCATGATAGTGGTAGCTTTTAACGTGCGCATTGAAAAGTGCAGAATTCTAGAGGAACTGGCTGTGTCCTAAAATGCTTAATAATGGAATTCAATTAGTTTTATTCCAGTCAAATGGATGCTGCTCTGGCAAGGGAACATCTTCATGGCCAATAAAAATTTTGGCTCCAGCAGTATGCCGCACTGACAGCCACTACCCTCTCAATGACATTACTTCTATAGCAAGTCAGTCTTTGAAATGGAGTAAGTAATGCTTTATGGAAAACTTACCACTGTGCCTGTCTGCCACACAAGGTGAAATCGTCATACTGTGATGGCATCAAATTGGGGCCCTCTTTCAGACTTCCCACAGAGATCTCCTAGGGGCAGGCCAGGCAATTTTGTTTATGAGTTAGTTTATTTTCCTTGTCCCTCTTTATGCTCCAGGAGATAAAAATCTAGGAATTGCTGTTCTGTAGGTTGAGATAGTTTAAGACTTGAAGCAAGTGTTTACATTGTCATTTAGTTTTCTATGTGTGCCAGAGCACTGGCAACAATGCTGCGAACAGGGTGGGGTGGGTGTAAGAAAGTGACTTAGTGTATTTATTAGAGACATTCCTGAGTTTATCAGATAAAAGAGGAAGTGTGAAGTGAGCCATGCATGTGTGCTTTTAGTTTATGGGCTGAATACAGATGGGTGTTTTTTCAGCCTCCCCTGTGGACCCAGATTCTAGCCTTGCCTCTCTTCAAGCAGGCAGAGGTTCAGCGTCCTCACAAGCCGAGGTATATTGGTGGTGGCTGTGTATTTCTCACACACTGCTCTGAGTTTACTTGCTATGCTAAATAAAAGGGGGTTTGAATACTCACATAACCATATGGAGACTTTTTGGTTTCAGCCTTTAGAATTTTTGAAGTTTTGATACACAATTATAGCATCGTGCAAATAAAGCTGCAGATTTGAGTTTTGAGACTGATTTATAAACTTTGATTTCTTCTTATTATACTTACTCTTTCTTATCTCTGTATTTTTTCCCAACCAAGTGATAAATTTGTACTGTCACTGGACTTAAACAGCACAGGACACGGATGTTTCCTGGCAAGTAATGGCACTGTTGATAGTTAACTGAGGAAGAAACTGAGGAAGAAAATTCAGAGGCCCATTAGGAAACAAAAGACCACCTGGTTTGTTTTTCTGACAATGAGTTATGCAGTTCTGGCTACAGTAATGCTATGTGACAAACATCTCTTGAACTCAGGGGATTAAAGCAATGACTTCTAATAAATTTGCATCAGTAGCTTAGAGTGTCTGAACAGTTGTCACCTGGGCAGGTTTGTTTCCACCTGTGAGTCCCTATGGCTTGGCCTTAGATTGTTTGTTGTGGTGCTAGAAGGGCTGACAGCCTCTGAGCATGTTTTTTCATGGACTAGAACGAACCCACATTTGAAAGAACAATTCTAGTTTATACTAGTTTCGTGCTTGCTAATAACTCATTGCCAATGCTGCTCATGTGTCCAAACAAAGTCAAGGGCTGACAAATACATTCCAGTTGGAAAAGGTCATGGCAGAGGTCATTGCAGAAGACTAAAGAATGAAGACCATTAATGATACTGTGACAGAGAGGAAAAGCCAACATACCATGGAGAAAGACTTCCTGGAAGAAAATGGGGAGGACATTGGTGCGCTAGGTTCTTGCTGCCTCCCCAAAGTAGTGATTTGATATTTTTCTCTCCATATATTTTCTCTAGAAACCATTTTCTTTGTTGTTGTTAGGTCTGGACTCTAGTTCGTGGCACATACATAAATATGGGATAAAACTACACCATAAAGTGCTTGCCATGCAAGCACGAGGACCTGAGGCCCATCCCCAGAACCCACATTGAATACAGCCAACTGGACATAGTGGCATATATTGTTATTCCTGGGGGGTGTCCTGTGGGGGAGGTGGAGACAGGAGGATCACTGGGTCTTCCTGGATTGCCAGCCTAGCTTACTTGGTTAGCTTCAGGCCAACGGGGACTGTCACAAACAAACAAACACAAAAATGGACTGTGCCTGAGGAATGATATGCAAGACTGTTTTCGGGCTTCCATACCTATTTGCACATCTCTGTACCTGCACATACATTAAAACAAACATGCATTCATACGTATACACACACACACACACATGGTTCACCATCCATCTGGAAAGTCGAGGCCTTTCTCATTTCCATGGTTTAATATCAAAATTGAACAGCGAGAACTTAAATCAGCCATCGTCCTCTCTATTGACAGACCATTTCTCTCAATGGAGTCACACAGCATTGTTGAGGAGTACAACTCTGAGGTTGTGTAGGTGAAGCATTTGCTGTGGAAACTTCTGAGATACGCTGTCTTCTTGCTGCTGCTAGAAAAGCACCCTGGAGGTACATCTAGCAGACGAGCCATGGGAGAGGCTCCAGACACACCATCACAAAGTCCTCTCAAGATGACTAAAGAAGGAAGAGCACACAGCGCACTCCCTTAAGTAGTGATGTGCGAGAACAGAACAAAGATGCTCATCAAAGCATGAATTCAGTGTGGCTTCTCGCTGCTCCCAGCTCCCGTTTCTGTCTTGTAGCATTAGTTTTCCTGTTGGTCTTGTAGTCTTCAAGGAACACTGCCTGGACATATTGTCAGAGAGTTTTACCAGCAGAAGAAAGTAACACCTGGAGACACTGTTCACAGGGTTTGTTAACCTCACGGTGGATTTTGCCACGCTCCTAGTGGCCATCAGAACATTGAGTACATGAGTCTGAATTTACGAGAAGTATCATTCCGAGAAATCTTTTAAGAAAGTCAGACACCCGTCTGGACACAGTGACCTAAGACACAGACAGGTCTAAGGAAAAATCAGTTCCTTTTCAGACTCTGTAAGATTTTGATCAGATTCTAGGCTGGGCATTTTATACAGGAGAAATATCATTGTCTGTGTGGCACTCCCTTAGGAGCAATTATTGTCATTTGAAATAAAAAATCAAGGGTTCAGTGACACTCCTTATTTTAGTAGCTCTCAAAGGGGATGCCACAATATTATACACCAAGAATCACTTCCTCCTGCCTGCGGGTTTAAATCAATGTGGACAATGAATTCTTGTTACAGCTAAGAGTGCACATTATTGTGATGCCTCTGTACGGTAGAGAAGTCTGTGCAGAGTGAGACTTAGCACCATAGAACAGAGAAAAACCAGTAAAAGCAGATTAGCCACAATTTCACATCACTATTGAGAAGGAAGCTTCCTTGGAGTTTCCCAGAGAGCTAAAGAAGTTTGCATGGTGGGTATTTTAGGAGCTCAGTCAGGGAAGTTGTCTTCTAAAGATGGCCTGCTGTAAAAGCACGATCCAGCACGCACTGTAAACAATTATACTACTACATAGAGTGGTCCTATCATTACAAATATTGTTGATGATTACTGTCAGTCTGATAATTGAATAAATGCCAGGTCGCAGTTTCTGGTGTCTTAAAGCTTGAGAATGGCTGACCTGGCTGGCACCATGACATCGCAGCCCTCAGCTGCTTTTGGGTACAGAAGCTGAGAATTTCCCAAGCAAGTGGGGATCTGATATCTATGTGTTCTTCATAGGTTCTCAGGGCAGGATTTTAGATTTAAGGAAGTGCAGGAATAGCTGAGAAATGGTACTAATAATAAAAAGAAAAATAAAAAGACTAATGTCCTAAAATAATATAGAATAATATACAAGTAGTAAAAAAAAAAAGGCTCATGAAGGGACTGGGTAGCAATGGTTGGATACAGGTTCATTGCATTAATGCATGAATAAATGAATGAATGAATATAATGTTAGCTCTATGTTATGGATGTGATATGTTCCTTTTACTTAGATTATTTAAAGAGGCAGATATTGTATGCCCCCCACCACATTTTGAATTTTAGAGTTAGAGAGATTAACATATCTAATGTAAGATACTAATGACAGAGCTGGGACTTGAACTCAGATCCAATAATGGTCAAGTGAAAGTCCCTCGGGGTACACATGGGCAGACAGGAACAGCTCCATCATCAGGAACAGTTCCAAAGTAGTGAAGACCTTCACTAAAACGCTTGGGTAGGTTCTCATCACGCAGATAATAAAGCCCAAACTCCTAACCTGGGCCCAGCATGTACCATAAAACCCCATCTCTGCCCATTTTGGACTCCTTATCCTTTGCCCAGGACTCTGTTTTACTAACCCTTTTTAAAATATGCCCACAAGAGGCTCGCATGTATTGTTTATCTGGTCAGAGACGTTCTTTCCTCTATTCCCCCGAGGGATCTTTACACATGCTACCTATTCGTAGGCTATTCAAGGACTACCTTGTGTAAGAATATGCTCAGTTTCCTAACACTGTTGCTTATTTACCCTCTGAAATCCAGTGTCTGACTTACTTGTTTATTATCTCTCATTTTCAATCTCATGTGACCTTCAGTGACCCGCTAAAGTCCTATAACAATAGCGGACACATGTGACCTTCAGTGACCCGCTAAAGTCCTATAACAGTAGCGGACACATAGTAGGTACACAGAACTCAGCCAGTATTATCAAATGAATGAACTATTCATTAACTGAATGAGCAAATCCATCTCTCGGGCAAGGAATATAGTGGTGTGCCATTGCAAAGACATTTCCTCTGTCTGAAAGGCAGATGCTATCTAGCAAGGCAGGAAGGTGGAAGACAATGATTGGGTGAATGTGGTCACTTCATGAAAGCACAGGATTGATCAAAGAACATAAGCCCTTAGCCTTTAAGAACAAGGCAGCAAAAAGATAAAGTTGAAACATGGGACTGAAAGGGTTGGAAACGTGTGAGTCATATTCTCACTGGGCACGTTAAACTTCATGACCTGAACCTGGTACAGGTAAAACTGAATCTTGGCCAAAGTTAGCTGATGACAGATTGGGCCGTTGGTGTGGGGGGGGGTCACAAGGCAGGAGGATTCTTAATGCAAACAGCCTTCCGTGCTTGGAGCAGCATCCTAAATATGTCTGTGACTTCAAGGTAATGGTCTCAATGGGCACCAACAATTTGGAGCGGACACAAAGTGATCCTGGTCTTGAGCAAAGGTGAAATCACTACGGAATTCACAACATGCGGTCTGAGTAGCAGTTTGTGAATTCTCAGCTCCGACCAATTTTAGGAGACTAATCGGTTCTCACTCAGTTCCCCATCCCCATGTTAAAGTTACCCCAGAGGGATGCTCTCCAGACTTCAGATGCAGTTTGGAGCTTAGTAGTTATTGTTGTAGTTTCTGAGTATAGTCTAAATAAGTGTGCCGTGATGTCCTGCAGTGGGCACCTGTGCGTTGATCTATTTGGCTCACTGTCATGGATCTCAGCTGACCTTGTCACCCGTTTTGAATTTAACACTCCCAGTGAAGGCATTTCAAGCAGCACACCTCAAATGCATGCCATCTATTTTGATTTTCATTCTTCCTCCTAATAGTTTTAATACAGCCGAGTAACCCCAGAGGCCTTGGTAGAAATCAGCCTTCGGTGCTGCTCCCCACCGCCAGTTAATGGAAGGTCCGTGTGTAGCTTGAAATTGACCTTCAAAAACACCTCACACCATTCCTACCACAGATCCCAATTCCAGGAGGTACTCCACAAACCAAGCAGCTAATTCTTTCTCCAGTGACAATCCCCACAGAGAGCCATGACAGATGTAGGGATCTGTTGGAAGCCGACAACATCTGTTTCCTTTCATAGTTAGAGCTTAATTGACTTGAGACATGGTTTGATACGGTGAGGTAACACTGAGGAGTACCTTCTGGTTTCTGTATTTTACAGAGCATAGCAAGTAAGATGCACATCAAGCCATTTTCTTAGAGGCAGTGGTGACTACCAACAGATAAGAAATGACATTTCGGGGCTGGAGTGATGTCTCACCTTTTAAGAGCTTCTCTTGCCCTTACTAAGGACTGGGGTTCAGTTCTCAGCACCCACGTAGCAGCTCACAACCATCTGTAACTCCAGTTCTGCATGTAACACCAGAGCACATGGTACACATATATACATGTAAGCAAAACTTACATGCACATAAAATGAATAAAATCTAATTTAGATAAAGAGACATGATATTTATCTTGTAAAAATACCAGTGAGAGTTGTACCCCAATTGTCCTTTTAATGACCCTTCCAGAGTGAGGGTGATAGGCTTTTCTTAAACTGTGAATATTAGCTAATTTTCTTCCTAAATGTCACTGCAGAAACAATGAAAGCATTCAGGCTTTAGGAAAGCTGCTGCATACACAGTTTTGTTGACAATGAATATATACAATATAACCCCCGTATCTGTGGAGAAACATTCATTTAACATCTGAAAATGTGCATGCGTCCTTTTGTGAGTGGCAGTGAAACAGGACGGACCACCATGAAGGCATCGGGCACGCTTTGGGAGTACAAGGTGGTGGGGAGCTGCTTGCCCACCCCGAAGTGCCACACGCCACCACTGTACCGAATGCGCATCTTTGCGCCCAACCATGTGGTGGCCAAGTCCCACTTCTGGTACTTCGTGTCACAGCTGAAGAAGATGAAGAAGTCGTCCAGGGAGATTGTGTACTGCGGGCAGGTCTTTGAGACATCACCGCTTCATGTAAAGAACTTCGGCATCTGGCTGCGCTACGACTCCCGCAGTGGCACACACAACATGTACCGAGAGTACCGGGACCTGGCCACCGCTGGCGCCATCATGTCACCCAGTGCTACTGCGGCATGGGTGCCCGGCAATGTGCCCATGCGCACTCCTTCCAGATCATGAAGGTGGAAGAGATTGCAGCTGGCAAGTGCCGCTGGCCAGCTGTCAAGCAGTTCCACGACTCCAAGATCAAGTTCCCACTGCCCCACCGCGTGTTGTGACGCCAGCACAAGGCACACTTCACCACCAAGAGGCCCAACACCTTCTTCTAGACCCAGAGACCACTAAATAAAACTCTAGAGTGCAAGAAAAAGAAAGAAAAGAAAATATGCATGATGCATGCACATTTATGCTCATGTATGTGGGTGAATGTATGTATACATGTTGTGGTGGTCAGAAGACAATTTGGGGTGCCATCCTAATGAATGCTATCTATTCCTTTGAGACAAAGTCTCTCACTGACCTATAAAGTTCATTAATTGGACTATACCTATACTAGCTAATCAGGGAACTTTAGGGATCCTCCTGCCTCAGCCTCCTTAGTGCTGGGCTTATAACTGTGTGCTATCACATCTGGTTTTAAACAAACAAACAAAAAACCCCATGAGTTCTGAGCTATGTCCGCATCCTTGTGAGACATAGCTTCTAACATCCTGAGTGGATGCCCAAAACTATGCATAGATACAAATTCTATATGCATATTATGTTTTTATGTTAGATGTATACACCTAGGGATACGTTTTGACTTCTTTACATAAAGGAAGTACTTTATGACACCTCTTTGACATATATGGTTGGCTAGCATTTCTGCTCTTATCTTTGGGAATGTCATTAAGTCACACAAAGCTTTCCTAAGCGTGAGAACTATGGTACTGTAAGTCTTAAAACCAAGATGGACTTTTCAATGACTATCAGACACATAGCATATACAACCTAGATGTACTGGACAAAAGGGTATTACACACAGTAGGTGGTATAGAGTGGGAGGGTGATTCACACAGTAGGTGGTACGGAGTGGGAGGACACAGGATATGATGTGTCAGAATGACATATCACTTAAGACTTATGGACTGTTTATTTCAGGAAATTTTCATTGATTATTTCTTTCGCTGCTGTTGATTCAGGGTAATTGACACCATGAAAAGTGAAGCCATAGCTAAGGGTAGGATTGTACTATTACTCCAGACAGCAGAACGGGTAACTTATGATAAATATATTAGCTGAATTAAAAATATAATATTTTAAAAATCATATGGAATTATATTAATAACAAAAACAGAAAATGCATTTTTTCTGGTATATTCTACACAGATTTACTTGCTCAGTGATACAACTTTAAAAGAAAGTAAAAAATGGGGCAAAGTGTCACTTCAATCATTCATGTGGGCATGACATAATATACAGGCCTATGCCAAAGATTATGTCCAACTGTCATAAAATAAGCATTTTATAGAGGAAAAGACTGAAGTCCAGAGCGTATAAGTAAGTTTTCCAAAGTCTACAGTCAATAGCAACACCAGATTTTGAAACTCAGTTCATTCCGATTTTGTAGTCTCCAACTGCACTCAAACTATGGCGTTCAACGCTCCATAAATCCATGACCTTTCAAATGGGTACCCTGTGTCCAGGTTAGGGTCTCTGAAGAACCTTCTGAGATATGGCCATGTGAACCTGGGATGTTTGGAGGCCCATCTCTGTGCATTTTAATATCCACAAGAAGGCTACTCTCATCAGTTTCGGTTACCATTATGGTCTTGGTTATGATTTATGGCTCTCCAGGTATTAAGTACCTAATAAAGAGGTGCATAAATGAGCAAACAGATAAACAAATCATCCAAACAGATAAGATTCTACAAACTTTTTCATTAGGGAGAACTTGGGTCATCATATTTGGATCAAGTGTGCAAATGTCACCAGGAACAGGAAGAAGCAACAAGCAATGTCCTCAGTGCAGAGCCATTGCCAGGCTGTCTGTATTGCTTGGGTGATTTTTTTCCATCAATCTTTGTGTGCTTGGCTCCTTTTTTTGCCTTTAGATATTATCTTCAATGTTATCTCATCAGAGATGCCGTCTTTGTCCTCATCTAGAGTTGATCTCAATCTGCTCACTGTCCTTGATGCTGATTTTGGTGGACCTTATATAATCAAGCACACCTTGGCTGTGTGTGTGTGTGTGTGTGCGCGTGCGCGCGTGCTTCTGTGTACTTCATTCCTATTCATGGATTGTTTCCCACATTTATAACACCAGCTAGCACTCTGCTTATTTTTGCTACTGTATTCCCTATATCCAGGTATTCCGTGAACAATGAATGGATGAGGGAAAGCTAAGAAAAACTGTCCTGTGACAGGATTTCAGAGGCTAGCAGGTATAGAATGGATGGGCTGACATTGAAGAACCTGAGACTAGCTGGTAGACTAGCACAGAGTTGAGCCTGTGGAACCTATACCTGTCCATCCTGCCCCATCACTCGCCCCTGCCCCTCGACTTAGCCAGGTCTCCAGCATCCTGCTCTGCATCATGCCTGCTCGGACTGCATGCTGCTTGTTGTTAGTCTGTGCTAATTGTTCTTTAGCCAGTGAACACAGAGGCATGAGATAACAAATCCTGCTCTTGTCTTCTCTCAGTTCCAAGAGGAGAAGATAAACAATGAGTCTTTGCTTGGGTGGAGATAGAATTCTGTCTTAGGAGATTCAGTGCGTGATCTGGGCTGCTTGTGTCCACAGACTTCAGGAAGTGCTGTGTGCCAGGATCCCTCCATCCAAGATCATCATCTTGTCTCTAGGTCTTGTTACAATGCTGGGAACATTTGGTCTGTCTTGGTTTACCCACCATCACCATCCTTACATTATAGAGGAGAAACAGGGGTCTCAGAAGGAGGAGAATCTGACCCACTGCCATAGAGCTGGGAAATGACAGGATCATACTTCTTTACCTTAACATGTGGTGGGAAGTTGCACAGATATCTGAAGGCCATCTTTGTGTATTAGCACCAGTTACAACAAAGTCTGAGAAGGGTCTCCCGCTGGCTTTAGTCTGTGTTTTTAAACAACAACAAAAACAACAACTGTATGGTGTTCTGTGGTACTTATTCATTCATTCATTCATTCATTCATTAGTTTGTCTAATTTTTTTACTACATTTAAAATCTTTAACAGCAGAGCACCACTTGCTTATCTGGACATCATGGGGCCATGATTCTGAAAAAATGGATGGTTTAAACACTTTAAACTCCAACTGTGAGTAGTTATAGGGACGTTTGAAAACTTCCTCCAGGTACACTCATCTCCAGATCAACCTCATTTCAGGGGCTGCCTTCTGCTGGAACGGAGCCCGCTTGCATCATTTCTGCATTTGTTTTTTTTTTTTTTTCACTCAGAAGGATGGATAGCTCCATCTTCCACTTCTGCTGCCGTTCTGCTTTCCTCACCACAGGAGTCAATAAAAGAGTCTGACCAAAGTGAATCAGACACAGGCAGGTCAGGCTGTCTCATATCCATGCAGGAAATGCCACTGTCGATCATGGTTTGGACTTTTCCCTAGAAAGGCTGCAGCAGTTCAGGGGGAAGTCAGTCAATTTTTAAAAGGGGCACAGTGTCTTCTTTAAGTAAGGTAGCACATCTGTCTAAGCCCAGACGGACTCTGTAGTAATGTTTCTGGACCCTTACAGTTAGAACAAGTAGAAAGATGTCAATAGCATATCATTCACACAAAATGAATTGGTAATAATAAAACAACAAAAAACCTCAAAAGCTCCACCCAGTTATCCTTCCTTATATTAAAAATGAAAGTCTGTATCATTGATATATATTATTTGTCCATGTATCCAAATTCCTGACAAAAAACAATCTAAGGTAGGATGGATTTTCCTTGGCTCATGGTTTTAGAGGACGTTTAGATGGCAGGAAAGTTATAGCAGTGGCAACAGCTCTGCCTGCATTGATAGGAGCATAGAGGGGTTGATCACACAGTGGCAGCAGACAGGAAGCAATATTCTTTAAATTCTTACCTGCCCTGACCCACCTTGATCAGCCAGGCTCCTTCCTAAAGGCTCCATAAGTGCACCCTCCCCCCCAAGATAGTGATGCCTGCTGGGAACTGTGTGCTCAATGCAGGAGCCTTTCCATGTAACACATGAAAACTTCATTGTAGTTTCCCTTCTAGAAAATTCTTCTTTGCATAAAGAGGCAAATTTTTCTTCTAATTCTTCTTTTAGATTATTTTAAAATTCACTCTAGAGAAATTACATGGCTGGAAAACACAGCAGCATGCACAGAGTGTGAGGAGCAGGTCTCTGGTGGGGTAGGACCTGGTGTTTACTAAGTATAGTAAGCTTAGAGCTTAGCCTAGGCAACAGGCATCATCTTGCTTTTGTTCAACAGTTCTGGATACTTGCTTGTCTCACTTTTCAGTTTGGGGTAGATTTTAATGCTTTTCTAGCTTCTGTCTTTGTGCAGATATTTTCCCCCCTTTGGTATAAGATGAGCAATTCATCCAGCCTTCACCACATCCATGCCTGCTCTTAGTAGACTGAGACACAGTTAGAGGGAATGGGTGAATCTCTCATGGAACCATCTTTTCCCAACCCTCACCCCCAAACATAGACTAACACCTTACAGAGACTGTGTGAGCCAGGAAGGGTCTCAGACTTGGATACTTTTTTGTTGTTTGTTTGTTTCTTTGTTGGTTGGTTGGTATTGTCCTACACACTAGCTAGCTATGTGACCCAAGGCCAGTTATTTAATCTATTGGAGTCCATCTTGATACTCATTGATAATACTCATGAATAAAGGCAGGTTAAGCTTAGCAATTCATATGTAGGCTAATTTTAACTATAGGGTTGTGAGGATTAGCGGATGGTGTTTGCATAACACTTATTAGTGCTACATTTAGTAGACTTTCCACAAACCACAGAGCAGACCTCCATTTCAGGACACACAACTGCACTGTTTCAGAGATGAGTGCAGAAATATGCTTTAGAGAAAAACTGAAGCTCAGACAGGTTAGTTCATTGCTGCTGATCTTGGTTTTTCATTTCTTTGTGATAAGATGGGGTAAGACAATCCTTAAACTTTTAGAGCTTCTAGGATTCTAGAATCCTATGAGCCTACTAGGTATGTATTAAAATAACAGGCAGCAGCACCCATGATATGTGTATATAGCTATATCACTGTGATTTGATGACAACGTCTGCAGATCTCACTTATTTTCCAAGACCGCACCCAAGCAGGTTATAAAATGGGGACACACAGATTTTCCTCTTATTTACTCCTCATGGTTAACTTCTCCTCCGTAGACAGAAGAGGAAGACCTAGCAGAACACAAAGATGTACAGACCCAGGGCCCACGGAGAGCAGAAAAATTTGTGAAGCTTACTCAGCCTGTGAAATGCAGATGTAAGGGAGAGGGAGAAGCTTGGGCTTGCAGGGTGGGGCAGGGTGAGCAGCAGGTGTACACAGAAAGAGAAGAGGAAGTGGGTATGGTGATGTTGAAATGCTTTTGTTCTTCCCGCCATCTTTTCTTATGAAGTTAGGCTCAGGGTGGATCTTCAGCTTTTAAACAATGCTATATATCTGCCTGCTTCATGTTGCTTCTTGAATTGCTAGTGGGTAATTGAGTATTTATAAAAGGCTAAATTCCTACTCTTTCTGTCTTAGACAACTTTTCTTACCATACTATAAAATATTTTCAAATGCCCAAGTAGAATCTCACCATTTCTGTTTTATCTTTAATTTTATTAAATGTTTTTTACATATACATTTATATCATTACATACATATATAATAAACTACCTACAGCAAGAAGAACCATGAAACAATCAGGAATTATACGTATGTTATATTCATAGTGTTTGGTTATTTGTACTTGGCAGCCTTGAAGAAGCATCTTGCCTATCTTGGTGAATCTAAAATTCTGAATGTAAATCAATATCTATCATATCTCATCATTATCAACTTGAAACATCTATCTAGACTTAAAAAATCGTAACCCCTAAACAACTAAGCTTAATTGTAAAATGAAACTATCTGGTCTTCAATCCCATCAGAGACTTGAGAAGGAATAAAATTAATTACCTGAGTATACAGGGAGTGCAATTTAGCAGCTTTACAAATGAGAAGATGACAGAGACAGCTTCAAAGAAAGCTTTCAATCCCAATTGGTCCAGCATTTCAGACTGTCCTACACAGGACTCTAATTAAGCCTGGAATTTCTCAACATTTAGAAACTGGACCACAAACGCTATTCCTTGCTTATTTAACCATTTTACCCAATTTTATTTGGGCCCCTAGAAAAGTATGATTCATCTCAAATCAGCTGGAAGGAACCTTAGGAGAGCAATGGCCCATTTCACCATGTCTTATCGTCTCCACTGACAACATTATTTTCTAAACCAGCCTACCTCCAAGCATGCAATGTGGCAATAGTTCCCAGATGCCTTCCATGTTTCTGTCCTAGCCCACCTGCCAGAGTAAGATGTCTGATATGTACATTAGGGAATGTCCCAGCACTGATCATAATTCTTCAGTTGCCTCTCCCCCCAAGAAAGGGGGCGCTTGTTATTATCTGTCAAAATGGATAGGTAGGATTTTATCAAACTCAAAAGCTTCTGTACAGTAAAGAAAATCGCTAGGAGAGAAGACTGAGATTGTCTGGGCTGGGAGAAAAGATTGACAAGCCACACATTTAATAAGGAATTACTGTTTAAACATGTAACAGAAATAATTAAACAGTAAGTAAACAAATAATCTGTTTAAGAATTGATAAAAGGCCCGAGTAGACACACTAAAAGACAATATACTTAACGGCTAACAGGGATGTAGAAAAACATGCTCTGTATCACTAATCACCAAGCAAGTGAAAATTCAAACCGTAAAGAACTCTCACGTTGTACCTGGTAGAATGGCTATTCTCAAAAAGATGGAAGATAGTGTTAGCAAGGATGTGATGGGAGCGAAGATGGGCTCAGCGACTGTGTACTACAGTGTGCAGGTGCCTAAAGTTAAGCCGGAACCACCCTATGCTCCAGCAATTCCACCACTCGGCATTTATGCAAAGGAAATGAGATCGGTATCGAAAAGATACAGCACCAGACACATTTATTGCAGCATTTTTCACAATAGCCAAGATGCAGACTCTTTCTAAGTGTCTATTAATATATGAACCAATAAAGAAAATATATTATATAGCTGATGTATTAGTATTCAGTCTTCCAAAGGAATGAAATCCTGCCATTAAATATTTTGGTTTTAATTGATATACAGCAATTATGTAAATTTATGAGATACTGTGAAATTTCAATAAATACATATAACATGTAATGATCAGATTAGGGCAATCAGCATGTCTGTCGCTCCAGACATCTGCCATTTATTTGGGCTGGAAACACTTAAAATCCTCTTTACTAGGCAGGCAATTCTCTCATTTGTGGCCACATGGATAGACTTGAAGGGTATTATGGTAAATGAAATGAGCCAGGCACAGAAGAAGAAACCCTGTCTGCCAGTGCTCCATAGACTCTGCAAGAGTCAGACTCATAGAAACAGAATAAAATGCTGGTTACCAAAGATGTGTAGAATGGAGGGACTACAGCTTAGTTGTTAGAGAACATAGACTTTCGGCTGGGTGAGAGGAACACGCTTAGGAGATTGATTGTGTACCATGGTGACCACAGTAAGTAACAATAGCTTGGCTACATGAAAACTGATGAGAGTGCAGATTATTATCACTATTTTTATTTCACACTTTATGATACTTCTGGAGACTTGATACCCTATGAGCATATACAGGGGGAGGAAATCCCCCTTAGGAACAGTCATAGGGGAGGGGAATAAGGGGAAAATGGGAGGGAGGGAAGAATGGGAGGATACAAGGGATGGGATAACCATTGAGATGTAACAAGAATAAATTAATAAAAAAAAGAAAAGAAAGTAATATGATACTTCTGATGGGTTCTCACTAACTCATCCAGGTTAGATTTGAAGTCTTGAGCTCAAGCAACACTTTTACAAGCATCCTAATTGGTGGGCTTGTAAGAATCATCATGTTTGATAGTAAGCACTAAATGTTTTTATTACAACAACAACAACAACAACAACAAAACCCACAACTAACACATAGCTAGGTCATATACTCTCATGGGATCATTGTCACCAATGTGTCTTATCCGTTACTGGCTAAAGCTGCACTGTATGTTACATAACTAATTTTTTCATTTTTAATTTTTTTTATTAATTTATTCTTGTTACATCTCAATGGTTATCCCATCCCTTGTATCCTCCCATTCTTCCCTCCCTCCCCTGTGGTACCCCAGCTAGGTGACACACAATTATTTAATTGGCATGCTGAAATTATATATGTGCTTGTGGTGTACAATATGATGTTTTAGTATATACATGCATAGCAGAATAGCTAAACCAAGCTACTGTCAAATTCATTACCTTGCAAACTTATCTGTTCTTATGATAAAAACATCTCAAATGTCTACTCTTAAACTTGATGTGTTCCTGTAATCTCATCAATTAGGAGGCTGCAGAAAAGGGACTGCTTGAGCTCAGGACTTCAAGTCCAGCTTAGAAGCCATAGTGACTAGTCTACACACTATTCAGGATGTACATCCATGATTATGTGGCCCATGATGGGTCAGACGTGACTCTGGGTGTGGCTGCAAGGGCGATTTCTACTGTTTTAATTTAAACATATCTAAATATAGACAGTATATATTTATAGACTGAGAAAATCAGATTGTCTTTAAACATAGGTAAGCTCCATTAAATGTTAAATGCCCGAGTAGACCAAAGAGGTTTACCCTTCAAAGAAAGAATGTATTCCTTCCTCCTGACTACCTGTGGGCTAGGCCGCTTGCTTTTTTTTACCCCAGGACCTGAATTAAAACTTGAGAGTTCTTGGCTTTTGACCCACCAGCTTTTAGCCTGGACCAACACTTCATCAGCTCTCCTGCTTCCTGGGTCTTGGTCTCCAGACTATTTGGTCCTTACATGGGCTCTCCTGCCCTCCACTCTGCTGTATGTATACTTTTGCCCTGGTTATTCTCCATAATCCTTCTGTCTGTCTGTATGTCTGTGTGCATGTGTGTCTGTGTGTGTGTGTGTGTGTGTGTGTGTGTCTGTCTGTCTCTCTCTCTCTCTCTCTCTCTCTCTCTCTCTCTCTCTCACACACACACACAGATCTGTTCTCTAGATAACCACAAGTAGATATGTTTTGAATATGATATATTTCTCACAGACTCCTATAAGTGTTCGTTATCACATTAAATTCAATAATATTCAACCAGGAACACAATATAAATATATTCCACTTCCACCATAAGAACAAAGAGAGGCTGTATGCTTGAAATGTTGCAAAATTTTCTTTTAATCTCTTTTGACTTGTCTCTCATTCTCCTAAACATGTTGAATCTTTGCTCCCTCCATGACATCCTGGCTTTTGCTGAAACCACCACATTTATTCCTCCTGTTCTTATTATCTTCTGAACCCTTTCTATTTGTCCAGACTACCTCAACTTAATCCTCTAACTCCTCTTAGCAAACAAGAGTAGAAAGAATAAACAGACAGATAAACCTCAAACACAGGCTCTGTGGACAAAAACAAGCTCCTCTGAGGAACAGACAATTGATGCCATGCCTTTGTTAGACAGAGAGCAGGCCGGGAAATTTGCACCACGCTTCACTGAAGTTCTTATTTGTGACTTTGCATGTTGTGGATAAGTGGAAGGATTTGAGGGATTTAGTGACTATTCTGCAATGAGAGTGAATGCGTTTTATACACATCTTTTATATCTGACATATTATTTCCAAAAACTCTTCAGAGACAATGCTGAAATCTGAAGATGGCCACCTCTAATACAAAGTGGCGTTGTATCTACATGCCACCTATGTCAATCCTTCCATATCATTTAAACCATCTTTAGACCACTTAACATGCTTTTCACAATGTAAGTGCTACCTAAGTCATTGTTACATTCTTAAGGAAATCAAAATAATTTTCATATATTCAGTAAAGACTTAATTTTTAAAGCATAGAATGCCCATGTGTGTTTCAGGCACAGTGGAATCCAAAGGCTCAAACTGACTCAAATAAGCCAGTGGTTTCTTGAGAACCCTGAGAAGAAGAGAAGCCAAATTCCATATAGCAAATCCTCTGGGTGCTCCACTCACTACCTCTTCAGCAGGTCCTTGCCTCAGTGTCTCTCCGAGGTCACCCTTTGGAGCAGCTGTCTCCTGACACCTGACAGGATTGTGTTATGCTCCTCTGAGGGGCTGACTGTGAGTCTCTTAAACCACACCATCTCCTAGAGTTCCTCAGCAGGATGAAGCTCCAGTCTTCCCCGGAGTAACTTCACTGAGTGTTTTCCTCTCTCCTCCCATCTCCTCCTTCTCCTTTTCTTTTTCTTAACTAGGTTATTTATTTACTTTACATTCCAAACACTGCTTCCCCTCACTTCTCTCCTCTTCTCTAAGTGCCTCCCTCCCTCTCACCTTACCTCACCTCACCTCTTCTCTCCCCTCCTCTCCTCTCTCCTCCTCTCCTCTCTTCTCCTCTCCTCACCTCACCTCACCTTCCATCCATCCCTCCTTCCCTCCTTTTTCTCCTCAGAAAAGAAGAGGCCTCCGGGGATATCAACCAACCAGCCTTTGCATATCAAGTTGCAGTAAGACTAAACGCATCTTCTCTTATAGTGGCTAGATGAAGCATCCCAATTAGCGGAGAGGGACCCAAAGGCAGGGAAATAAAGTCAGTGTCAGCCCCTGCTCCCATTGTTAGGAGTCCCACATGACTCCTTACTATTATATATGTGCAGAGGGCCCAGGTCAGTCCCATGTGTGGTCTCTGGTTGGTGACTCAGTCTCTTGCTCTCTGACCCTCTGACTTCTTCAGTCCTTCCTCTTCTTATGCAGCATTCCCTAAGCTCTACCTAATGTCTGGGTGTAGGTCTTTGCACATAATTCCATCAGTTCTGTGTGAAGCCTCTCTGATGGCAGTTATGCTAGTTTCCTGTTTGCAAATATAGCAGAGTATCATGTCAGGGATGGGTTCCCTTGCACAGCATGGGTCTCAAGCTGGATCAGTCATTGGTTGGCCATTCCCTTAACTCTGTTCTATCTTCATCTCTAAACAGTTTGCAGGCAGGACAAATTGTGTGTCAAAGATTTTGTGGCTGGGTTGGTATCCCCATCCCTCCATTGGCCGTCTTGCCTGGCTACAGGAGATGGAGGCTGAGTATTCCCCATTGATAGGAGTCTTAACTAGGGTCACCCCTATAGATTTCAGGAAGTTTTCATTGTCCTAGGTTTCTAGCTTTTCCCAGAGATGACGTGAGGCCCCCTCCATTCCAATTGTCTCTTC
Organism: Acomys minous; assembly: GCF_964271855.1. NCBI lineage: Eukaryota > Metazoa > Chordata > Mammalia > Rodentia > Muridae > Acomys > Acomys minous. Next base: position 47,384,829 of record NC_140500.1, read on the forward strand.
CAATACTCTCTCTCTCTCTCTCTCTCTCTCTCTCTCTCTCTCTCTCTCTCTCTCTCTGTGTGTGTGTGTGTGTGTGTGTGTGTGTGTGTGTGTGTGTGTACGTCCTCCTCCCCCTTGATCTCTCATATTATCACCCCCACTTCTACCCAGTCCCCTCCATCCATTTCCCCTCATGTCTATTCTATTTATCTTTCTCAGTGAGATTCAACCATTCCCTGTTGGGCTTTCCTTGTTACTTAGTGTCTTTGGGTCTGTGGATTGTAGCATGTATTTTATGGCTAATATCCACTTATAAGTGAGTACATATTATGCTTGTCTTTCTGTATCTGTGTTACTTCAATCAGGATGATCTTTTCTAGTTTCATCAACTTGCCTGCAAATTTCATGATGTCATTGTTTTTAATAGCTCAGTAGTATTCCATTGTGTAAATGTACCACATTTTCTTTATTCATTCTTTGGTTGAGGAACATCTGAGTTATTTCCAGTTTCTAGCTGTTACCAATAAAACTGCTATGAACATAGTTGAGCAAGTGTCCTTGCTGTGGTGGCTCATCTTTTGGGTATATCCCTAGGAGTGGTATAGCTGGATCTTGACGTAGAGCTAATACCAAATTTCTGAAAAAATCACCAAATTGATTTCCAACACCAATAGCTCAGGCACTAATATCAACAATTAATAAATGAGACCTCATGAAACCTAAAATCTTCTGTAAGGCAAAAGACACTGTCAAAAGGACAAAACAGCAGCCTATACAGTGGGAAAAGATCTTCATCAACCCTACATCCAACAGAGGGATGACATCCAAAATATATAAATAACTCAAGAGACTATATATCAACAAACCAAATAACCCAATTAAAAAATGAGGTATAGATCCAAACAGAGAATTCTCAACAGTAGAAGCTGTAATGGCTGAGAGGCACTTAAAGAAATGTTTAACATTCTTAGTCATCAGGGAAATGCAAATCAAAATGATTCTGAGATTCCATTTTACACTCTTCAGATGGCTAAGATAAAAACCTCTAATGTGATAGATCTCTCATGCTGGTAAGGATGTGGAGCAATGGGACACTCCTCTATTGCTTGTAGAAGGGCAAACTTGTACAACTTGGCTACTTTTTAAGTAACCACCAGCACATAAACTTTTGTCTCTGGGTCTACTTATTTGAGATTCTTGCTGGTAGAAATTGTTGAAATCAAACAAATTGACTCACTTCCCCATCTTTACATGAGTCACTATAGTTCACTGATTATGAACTCTGGTTAGTAGCCTCCCCAGGATGCCAAGAGTCTAGCTTGATCTAAAGCATGTGACTTTGAGTACATATAATGATGACTTTCAAAGACTACAAAGGGAAATGGAGCCTAAACAAGGCAGAAAACCAAACCCAGTGAGACCTTTGTGCCAACCTTCCAGGAGGCATGCCTGTATCTACTGACTAGACTGGCCTTTACTAGGCCAGAGGTTGGTAACATATGTCCCGTGGATGAAATTCAACTAGTGACTTGTCTTTATAAATAAAGTTTTATTGGATCCAACTGTGTGGTTTTGCTTAGGTATCATCTATAACTGTTTTCATGCTGTACCATTAGGGTTGAGTAGTTACAATGGACATCTTGTGACTCACTGAGCCCACAACATTGACTAGCTGGTCTGTTATAGAAATGCTTTGTCAGCCTCCAAGCTAGACAGAGGTCACTTGGATGCACTGTTTCCTGGGTTTCAGTGCAGACCAAGAATTGTTAGTTTGAATTACTTTTACTCTCTCTTCAGAATGATGTCCATATGAGGAAATAACTACTACTTTAGAAGGTCCACCTTGACCTAGTTCTTTATGCAAGATCTGTGTTAAGTCAGACGATCTTCAGTGATCATTTCTGTAACTCAGCAGTCATGGTACTTCCAATGGAACATACTTAACATACAATGCCATGTAAACTTTTCCAGATATGGGTATCTCAGGTACAGTTAAGTCAGTGAAACTGCCCAACTCCACCTAGAAGGCATGCATTGCCAAAAGGCTGGTGTGTGTGAATATGAAATAATAATGTCAGGTGTGCTAAACCTATCTTCTTATCTATAAAGCTCTGACTGACTAGAAAGTTAGTCTCATACTTTCCAGGGTGAGTTTTTTTCAATCAAATCTAGAAAATTCTATTTAAGCTGCTCCTGAGTGAAAGCTCAGAGACATTCATGAAGTTCTGTAGAAGTCCGGATCTTGGTTCCCGGGAGGGTTTGCTGGTCTCTAGTCTATGTTGTCTGAGTCTCATCTTGGTAGCCTGCTTATTCTTTCTCTGAGTGCCACCAGGCCTCCCAACCACAGGGAAGTGGTCAAATATGGGGCACCAGAGTTCATGTCCAAGTCAATCCCCGCTCTCCACTCAACTGTGGAAAATGCCTTGTCCATTGGCTAGATCTGAAAAGGGATTTGATGTTTACTGCAAGTACTGTCTTTGGATGGTGCAGTAGTTTGCACAGAACCCCTGGGCCCAGATCTGCCCATCATGATGTTCTTCTTATAGATTTATTATTGAAATCATTAATAATTTATTATTTTTTGTTAATGTATATACATGTAAGCCTGTTTGAGTTATGGGTACCTTGTGTGTGCAGGAGCCTGTGGGTCCCAGAAAGGGACACTAGATCCCCTGGAACTGGGATTACATGTGGTTGTGAGCTGTCATGTAGGTGCTGGGAATCAATCTCAAGTTCTCTTCAAGAAGAGGGGTACTTTCAACCTCTGAGCCATATCTTGCTAACCCCAAGTTCTCATTTTATTGGTTTTCTTTGTTTGTTTTAGTTTAGTTTTGTTTGCTTAAGTCTTTTTGAGGCAATATCCCACCTAGTTCAAGATCAAGTCACAAGATCAAGACTGAACTTGATTTTGCTTTGTGGTTGAGGCTGGCTGTGAGCTCTTAATTCGCCTCTTTAAGCCTCCTTAGTTTTGGGATTACAGCTGTGGGCCACTTCAGATTAGAAGTACCATTTCAGACAAGTTAATACAGCTGTTTAATTAGGAATAGGAATGTCAGTGATTTTCAAATATACCACCTTCCCTCCATCCACTAAATGTCCAGTACATGCTGGCAAGATGCAAAGCTTCTGGCTGGGTGCAGAGCGTCCTTTAAGCAGGAGAAATGAACAACAGATCATATACGTGTTCTCAATTGATTCATAGATCCCAGAAACATAAACATCTAATTTTAAGACAATATGATAAGCCCAAGAAGAGGAGGACAAATAAAAGACTGAGTAAGGAGTCTGGGAAAAAGCAGCTGGTTGCTTGTTCAGGAAAATACTTAAGAGAAAAGTTGGGAAGACAACTTCCCCCCAGAAAAAGCCACCAAAATAGAACTGGCAAGCAATATTGTGATTAGAGCTTCTGAGACATCTGGGCCCTATTCCTTAGGGTTTTTGTGAAGATCTTAATCTATTTACAAAAAGAGACTTTATGAGTGTGAATAAGTTAAGCCTTCAGATTATCCTGATTAATTCAGGTGGGCCTAATGTAATGACAAATGTACTTAAAATATTTAGTTCAATCCTTTTAGTTTTGTGTATGTTTCTGTGTGTGCGAACGTGTGTGAGAGTGCAGGTGCTCATAGAGGTTAGAAGACAGCAGAGGATCTCTAGGAGCTTAAGCTAGAGGCAGTTGTGGGCAGTCTGATGTGGGTGCTGGGGACCAAGATGGATCTCTAAGAGCAATAAGTGTTCTTGGAGGATCTGCATCATCTCTCCCATCCAGCAATGCACCTTTAAAAGACATGTAAAAAGGTTCAAAGTCAGAGACAGGGATGTCATGATGGGAGCCAAATCAGAGAGGGGAAAACAGGAAGAAAGAGTTAATCAAAATATAGTTGCTTTTGCCTTATTCATAATAGCCAGAACATGGAAACAGCCTAAGTGTCCCTCAGGAGAAGAATGGATAGAGAAACTGTGGTACATATACACTATGGAATACTACTCAGCTATTACAAACAAGGAATTCCCAAAATTTGTGGACAAATGGATTGAATTAGAAATTATCATAATGAGTGAGTTAACCCAGAAACAAAAAGAGTCAAATGGTATATACTCACTTATATCAAGACACTAGCCCAAGAGCATGTCCCATGAAGGTCTTCACATACCAGGAAAGTGGGCCAGATGGGAGGACATCCTATTGAGATTTTAGGTGAGAGAAGCATGGGATAATGGGGAAATAGAAGGATCCAGAGGGTCCTAGAAACCTACAAGAAGAACATTTGACACGTGGATGTGGGTCCAGGGGTCCTGCTCAAACTATGACACCAGCCAAGGACAGTATAGGCAGTAAACTTCGATCCCCTACCCAGATCTAGCCGATGGACAGGACATTCTCCACCATTGAATAGAGAGTGGGGTCTGACTTTCATTCGAACTGTGGTGCCCGATTTTTGACCACATCCCCTTGATGGGGAGGCCTGGTGGCACTCAGAGGAAGGATAGCAGTAGCAAGAAGAGACTTGATACTCTATGAACATATACAGGGGGAGGAGGTTCCCCTCTGTCACAGTTATAGGGAAGGGGAGTAGGGGGAAAGCGAGAGGGAGGGAGGTATGGGAGGATATAAGGGAAAGGATAACAATTGAGATGTCATATAAATAAATTAATAAAATATTAAAAAATAGCAGAGGTCATGAGCTAATAAATGCAAATAAAGGTGAAGGAAGAGGACCCCCTAAGGATTTCCAGTGTCAGTGCTGCCCCACCATTGCCCCCATGACAGCCCAGTGAAAACCACTTCTGACTCTCAGAACTGTAGAACTTATTGTTTCAGCTGTTTAGTTTCTGGTGATTGGACCTAGTAGCAGAAGGAATCTAAAACGGCATACAGCCAGAGGCAGAGTGCCTGGCTTTGACGTTACTCTGCATGTCCTCACTCAGCACATCCTCACTGTATCATCCTTGGGCTGTATCACTTTGCTGAGTTCCATCCTTAGGCTCCTTGTCCTGTGTAATTGTGGTGCCACATGAGAGGTGACGATGGCTGTCACAGCGCTGAGCAGATGATGCCTGTTTCACAAATATGAGCTCATAAGGAGGCCTTTTACCAATGCACAGGGAGGATCCTTAGGAACATTCTGGGTAAAAGGAAGAGTCGTGTGTAGGGAATGATGGTGCATAAAGACAAATCTGTTATGTCTATAACAAGACATAAAAGGTGTGAAGACAGCAACTAGGAGCTTGAAGGAGTGAGACAGCTGTGTGTAGCAAATTCCCTGCTTGGAGCATTAAAGGGGTTTCCAGTTCAGTCTGCTGAAAAAGCCAGGATCTGTCTCTACGCAAGTGAAGCTGTGATGAACTTGGCATGTTAGAGATAAGGCTCCTTTTCATTTTGTAAAAAGTCTACAAGGGGATAAAATAAGAGTTGAAGTGTCTTTCTGTCCTATTGCTCATCTCCATCACTGCTAAAAGGCTAACATTTCTCAGCGACTTACTTTTTGAATGTCATTGTTCTAACAATGACCTCAACCTCTTTATCCCGTGGCATATTATTCACCTCTGTAGAGATCAGGGACATGGGTATTTGTAAAGGCTCATGGTCACAGACTATTAGGTTATTATGTGAATGGCTATTGTTTTCTCCACTGCATAATTTCTCACTGTGGTCTCTACAGAGTAATCAGAGAGATACAGTCATCTTTGATGAAGTCTTTGGGTTCATGACAACAACTCAGGCTCCATGAAAGACCCTCCAATTTTTTTTGAACCATGAAAATTTCTAGAATAGTAGTCTCTCTAAAATCTTACTTTTTGATTGAGCAGTCATATATTCCAGGGACAATTTAAGTGCTGTCTATCTTTGCGGCTGGGATTTGTTCCCTTGTCTTCATCTAGCAGACGAAAGGATGAAGCAGTGAATAGGTCCTCATGTTTACACCCTAGAAATTCAGCTATGAACTTTGGGTGGGATGAAATGGTGCCTTCATTGCTTTCTTCCTAACATCAGAGTCTCCTGAGTCATGTTAACTAAAATAAATATGACCAGGATTTGCTTTCTAAAAGTTCATCAGAGAGTATCTGCCCTGTTGGTGAAGATGTGTAGTGACCTACAATACTCTGTATTATATGACACAAGGGTTGAGGGAAGTCTCTTGTGTTGTAAAACCATTGCACAGCTCTCCCTTTATTAGAAATCAGAGGAGAATTTACCCACCTTCCATCCTGTGCCAGTAAGCACAACATGTATTGAAACCCAACAAGAGACCAAGATGCTTTAGGATCTCAGGTTGAAAATTTAGCTCCAAGTGAAAATGAAGAGAAAGTTCAAAGATGAGGGGAGACACTTGTGCTTTCTGTGATTGAAATAGGTAGGATACACTGAAAACAGAAAGAGAGACAATAAGGAGGTATATGGAATTGTAGATTGTGGGATGTGGGATGATGTACCTTCTCTAGTTGGAGATACCAGATCAATTTGGTGAATTGCTCTGTAGCAGCCCAGAGGGAGGGATTTGGTGAATTATTACCATGACTCCATTGTCCCTTTCTTTTAATCTCCCAGACCTGTTTTCTGTTGGCTGAGCACAAATGACAGACACAAGATAAGGAGACTTACTGATTCCTACACAGGCATCAGTATTAAGCCAGAGGTGATGGGTAGATGCAAAGAGGTGAAAGTGACCTAACCCTGGTTGCCTCACTACAGTTGGAGATGAATGTCCAGATTAAGAGTTAGAGAGGTCTCCTGAGTCTGTGACTATAGTTGAATAGTCAGTGAAGTTGTGTGGTGGTTGCATCATTCATGAAAGGCGATCACAGCAGACAGGCTGAACCACTTGCTATCATCTCCCCTCTACCTTGACCAACACCAATGCAGAAACTCGTCTCCCGGGTGTCTCATCTCCCAGGTGTCTCGTCTCCCAGGTGTCTCGTCTCCCGGGTGTCTCATCTCCCAGGTGTCTCGTCTCCCAGGTGTCTCGTCTCCCGGGTGTCTCATCTCCCAGGTGTCTCGTCTCCCAGGTGTCTCGTCTCCCGGGTGTCTCATCTCCCAGGTGTCTCGTTTCCCAGGTGTCTCGTCTCCCAGGTGTCTCGTTTCCCAGGTGTTGCATCTCCCAGGTGTCTTGTCTCCAAAGCTCATGGCTATTCTCAAGCAATGCACAGAAGCAAGAGTTTACCATTTTTCACGAGTCATGCACAGATCCAGAGCTTGATAAAGAAAGCCATGCTTGGTAAGCCATATGATCTATCTGCCTGCCTTTAAGACTGAGCCAAGAACTGAAGACATTTAATCTCCATTTACTTGCACTCTCAAGCCTAGCTTCTTGCAAAATTTCTGATCATAATTTATCTATTATCTCATTTAGTCTAAACTCTAGAGCTGTTTGGGGATGTAAAAAACACTTCTAAAGAGCATGAGAATATGTGATGTGTGTGTTTCCTAAATATACGTTTTATATGTGTATTTCAACAAAAAGTTAAAACATTAGTCTGAAAAAGTGATGGTCTTACATAAAATATATGCTTGGTAACCCCAAAATGTGGGTGTTTTAAGAAGGTTGTTCCCCTTATAACCTCTTCTTATAGCAGGCATATATATTTTTTTCTCAATTTCTCTTTCTTCCTCCTCTTGTTCTGATTTTCCATGTAGCTGCTCCTGTTCCCTGAGCTCAAGAATGAACCTAGAATCCCAGTTCTGCTGAACATGACCACCCCTCTAGCTGCAGCAGCTAGTTTGGGGACATCTGATCTACCTACAAAGCCTGGTCAGCATATTCACTGGGTGCCTGCGATGGAAGTTTGAAGAAGCGTCTTCGCCTGTTTGGCTCACAGATTGTGAGAAAGCTTGGTGTACACATCACTAGTAACCATCTTCCAACTGCAGGGCAGGAAGATGAAGATGAAGATGAGAGAGAACAGTATATACCAGAAGCGGAACTGAGAGACGGAGCAAGAAAGACATTTAAAACAGACGAGGCCCTAGCCCTTACTATGCCTAGCTTCTAGCTGTCTTCTGTGGTCACATCTACCCCTGCTCTTCAGAGATGATGAGCCAAAACAACAGTGTGTGTGTGTGTGTGTGTGTGTGTGTGTGTGTGTGTGTGTGTGAGAGAGAGAGAGAGAGAGAGAGAGAGAGAGAGAGAGAGAGAGAGAGAGAGGGAGAGAGAGAGAGAGAGAGAGAGAATGTAATGCATATGGAGGAACGGAGGAGAGGAGGCAACCTTGGCTGGCTGTCATTCCTCAAGTGCTGTTCATCTTGTTTTTATAATGGGTTTACTCGTTGACATGGAGCTTGTCGAGTATGTAGGACGGATGGCTGGTCAGCGCTAGGGACCTGCCTGTCTCTGCCTCCTTAGTGCTAGAATCATATATTGTTGGCTTTCTTCTTTTCTTTTTCTACATGAGTTCAGGTTTTCATACCTGCAGGCTCACATCTGCAGGGCAAATACCTCACCAACTGAGCTATCTACTAACCCCAGTTTTCAGTATGTTTCAGTCATTTATTACCAGCAGCACCTAAGTCAGCGCAATGGTATTAATGTTGTAAGTATTTTTTAGAGGTTAAAACAAACCTTGAGATCCAGCATCTTCCACAGAACTAGGAATTAAGTAATAATTGTGTAGATATTTCCCAGTGTTCAACCTCACTCTGAAGGGAGAATGACCTTGCTTGCCAGGTTCCATCCCTAACAGGGTTATATGCTAAAGGACACCCATTCTCTAGGTCACGGGGCCTTCTGGGATTCAGATTCTGTTTGTTCCTTCACATTTCTGGGAGCTCTTGACTTTCAGTGTATCATGCGGACGCTGCCTCCGAGAAGGTCTTAATTTTGTAGAACTTCTGCTTTCTTGGGTTTGAGGGAGAAAGGGAAGAGTAATGCTACTGACAGTGGATAGGCAGAGAGACATTAATATGTGGCCTCCACTGACAGCTTAAGGATGAGAACAAGTCTCTTGAACATATACCACAGCTACTGAGGTTTGCTGAACCAGGTCCTGGTTGACCCTTGGGTCCTGCACAAAGCCTGGCATGAGCACAGGTGACTTCTGCCAAAATAAATCTCTGTTCAAAAACACTTCCTTCCTTATTGTGCAGACTGCAATTCTTTTAAAATGTATTCACTTTTTTTCCCACCCTCCCTGCTCTTCCTTGGTTATAGCAGCCATGTATATGCTCAGGACCCACGCACTTGCTACATTTCTTTTTCCCAGAGTACCATAACTTCAGATACATTTGTGTCCAACACACTTATTTCCTTTAGGTCTTTTGTCAAGAACTTTGTTCTCTTTGGGGCCATGTACAAGTGCTTGATCTAAATATTCATCCTCATCTTGTGTCATTTCATGTATTCCTTTCTTCCTTACTTCTATTATAGCTGCTAGCTTTTCCTCCTCCTCCTCCTCCTCTTCTTCATCATCCCTTCCCTTCTTCTTCCTCTCAACCCCCTTCTTCTTTGAGACAAGTCCTCATACATCCCAATCTGGCCTTCAAATCACTAGATAGACAAAGATGACCTTGAGCTTTTGATCCTCATTCTCTCTGAATGTTAGGATTACAAGTGTGAGGCACCTTGCCCCATTTTATGTAGTTCTGGGAGTAAAACAGAGGAGCTTCATGTATGCTAGGCAAGCATTATATCATCTGAGCTATATCCCTAGACCATGGTTTTCTTTTTTTGACATTCACTTCTCTTACTAGAAGCCAATGCCATGTTAACATGGGCATTGATTTTAGACTGTATTTTCCATATTGATTCCTTTGGGTATGTAAGTGAATCTGATGGTAGAATGTGCCAAAAATAGCTGTAGAATCAGTACTATGTTTAAAATGGAAAACATGTAGGGGCATGATCAAGAGGTAAGATGAAGGTGTGTGTGTGTGTGTGTGTGTGTGTGTGTGTGTGTGTGTGTGTGTGTGTGTGTGATTTTTCTGAGGTGGTATTGTGCCAGACTAGGAAGACAGAATGGCTTTACAGAGACAGGGAACACGTAAATAAAATCTGTACAAGTTAAAAAAAAATAAAAGGTTGACAACATATACGATGTACGTATGTGTGTAACAACAACAACAGCAATCATGCTAAAGCTTCGTCCATCTGAGAATGTGATGTCATGAGAGGGACTAGATGAAGGAAGTAGGGAAGTGATAAAATTATATTTTCATTAAATGTATAAAAATAATAAATAAAAGGTTGGCATAAATGTACTAATATAGGATAATGTGTAATGTATACTGCAAACTAAACAGACTAAGTTATTAAAAAGTAAGAGTAGCATTCTGTGCATGCATTTGTACACACACAGTTCTAGCTTCTGTCCCTACAAGTGGATGCTTGACCCAGGGTCCCCTTAGTGCTGGTGAAGTCAGTGGCCCTGCAAGGATTGTGGGTAGTGAGGACTTGAGAGTTATCTCTCAGATGTTTTTCATTATGTATATTGTTTTCCACAATGGAATATAGAGCTGAAAGTCATGGATAATGATGAATAAAACATAAATAAGTTGGGAAACCCAAGATAATAGCAGGCATTGAAGGAATAGCTATAGAATAAATGACTATTTTAAATGAATGGATGGATGTGTAAGTTGATGAATTTCCAGTTTCTCCTCATGTTTTGTATAAAGGTAAAATAATAATTATTAAAGCTCTTGGGCTTCCAGGATAGGCCCTAAGGCATATCCTATGAGACTCACAACCTAAGACAAAATCATTATGTTTTTTTCATGATTATCCATTTTCTTAATATTAGTGCTGGAAATTCCATTAAAAAAAAACAAACCTTTTAAATGAAAGCCATTTTTACCAAATACACTGATCTTCGGTTTGTATCAGCTTTGGGGAAAATAAGCCACAGGAAAACATCAAGCAGAACTTAGTTATTCCCACATTTTGTTTCAAGCTCAGGTGAACATACTGGGTGATGAATATTTATTCATATTAAACACGCTTGTCAAACTATGAGCTGCTTTGTGGGCTCATATGTCAAGCCTTTTGTAGAATAAGCATTTGAAATGTTTTAGTTTTTTGAAAACCCATTATTTGATGGTTTTTTTTTTACAACGAAGCAAAACAAAGCCTATGTCATGTGCATCTCTTTATGGGGGATGAGACCTTCTTCACCTGGCTTTGTAATGATTTTCATTCATTAACAGGGAAAATTTCTAGTGGTCTACAACATAAACTGCTAATAATTGTTTGAAGCACCTCCCTTGCCACACATTAGTTCCACACCATGTGGTTTCCCTTTTGGGAAACCTATTTATTATCATCAGTATAAGTCTCATTAAAACATACATATCAGGCCTCCATCTGTAAATCCCACTTCCTGCAATTTCAAGTGTTTTTGGGGGGAAAGGAAAGAAAAAAATATGTCCAAGAAGTTCTATTAAAAACACCTATTGAATAACTCTTCTAGCACAATATTTTAGTTTCTTAAGTGTTGATGCTTCCCCTATGTTTACAGAAAATTTCACTCTGAGTTGCATTTTCTAATTTGATTTTCTTTAAAAAAAAAACAGTGTTCAAAGTTCATATTTCTCCATTCTGGGCTACAGCAGCCATTGTCACAAGACAGCATCTGTTGGCCTGAGCCAAGGCTATGATGCTTGGCGTTGAACGCCGTTTAAAATGAATGTGGAAATGCAGCCTGTGCTGCCTATGAACAAACATCCTACTTGATATGCAAACACCTCGATATTTTCTTATCATCCTAAAAGGTGTGAATTAAATTATAACGAGAAACTTGCAGTTTGAAGTCAGGCCAAATATGGCGAGTCTCCACCAGCACACGCAGCTCCTCAGAAGTGCTGAGATTGTGCCTTGAAGCTTTCTTCTTCTAACAACCCAAAGCTCGTCCCTCCGCATAAAGCAAGCACAGCCAAGCACTTCATCCTTACAGCAGCAGCTTATTGAATTAATAAGACAAGACAACTAATGTGATGCTCTGTTGCTTTGGGATAAACCCAGGAAACAGGACCATACAGAGCTGTTTACCATGCGGGGGTAAAACAAAAGGAAAGAATGAACAAAATGGACCCCCCCCTTTCTCCAAGCCTTAAGGAGCTCAGAAAGGGTCCTGCTGGTTCGCTTGTTGATGGGTTTTCCCTTACCAGTGGTTCTCAACTTTCCTAACGCTGTGACCCTCATGTTGCGGTGACCCCCCCCAACCACACAATTATTTTCATTGCTACTTCATAACTGAATTTGTCTACTATTGGGCATGCAAATATCTGGTATGCAGGCTATCTGACATGCAGCCCCTGTGAAAGGCTCGTTCAACCCTCCGAAGGGGTTGAGACCTACAAGCTGAGAAGTACTTCCTGAGGCTCTCTTGTTCTCGCTCTCTCTCCTCCCCACACCCACCCCCGCCCCCACACTCACACATCCTCAGGTGTTGTGTGCCTCAGGAGCTGAGATGGCTAGCAATTTTTGTTTGTGTTGATATGGTATGTATGTGTGTATGCATACGTGGGTGCACACACATGCCTGAACACGTGTGTAGGAGCCCGAGGTTGAGGTTGGGTGTCTTTTCTATTGAGCTCTAGTTTATTTTTTGAGACGAGGGTCTGTTGCTGACCTCAGAGGTAAGCAAAACTAGTTGGCCAACAATCTGCAGGCATCCTCCTGTCTCCTTCCCAGGCATGGGATCACAGCTGTGTGCTACTGTATCTTAGTTTTTATTCTATGTCGGCAATGAGGATCTCAAGGTGGGCTCTTAAGTTTTCACAGATCACCTCAAAAGCTGAGCCAAATCTCTCGTGCACCCCCCTGCCCCATCCCTACATCTTGCTTTGGACTACCCCCATTCCAGGATTGTGTAAAAATGCAACTTTATTATTTGCGCTACCCATAGACAGCATCTCGCTATGGCAACTGGCTGGAGTTGCCTAATATATGTTCTATCTCGGTTCTCTCCAGCACTCCAGGGAGGGTGCTGTGGTAGACAAGGGCTGAGCATCTAATTAGGCAGGATGTTTCCCACCTTGGTGAGAACAGAACCAGACTCTCCAGGCTTCCTTAGAGTGAGTGGGGACAGAGGCCAAGAAGCTGCTCAAAAAACCCTGTGAACAGCTAAGTTCCTTCAGGACTTTGCAATGATCTCTGTGCTTGCTTTACCTCCCTTGCCTGCTAGTGAGAGACAGAAGCTCAATGGAAGAGTCCATGGCGCAGATGTGTGTATGTGCATTGGGGAGGGGCTCTCAGGTCTTTATAGACTGCTGTGCACAGATAACTTTGGTATATGGATGGAGTTCAGGAAATTCTTCAATTTGTTTAGAAAAACGATGCATCTATATTTTCAGAAAAGGTGAGTTAAGGAAGTTCTTCTATCAGGAATGCAGGCAAAGGACCACCATGACATCATCACAAGCCATGAATATGCTGCGTAGGGACACCAGATATTTCATATCACATCATGGTTGTAGATGTTGAAAATGTTCATATACCCAGTGCATGCTGGGCAAGTATTACACCACTGAGCTATGCTCCCAATCCATCTAAACATTTTTGCACTCAACACTGCTTTAAAATTGTGAATACTATTAAACCTGCCATGGGATTTTGTTAATATTTTAATAAAGAAGTGTGTTCAATATTACACCTCAAATTTGTTTTTTAGATATTTGGTTACTGAATTTTAATACAATTTAAAAATCACTTATATTTTATTTTATGCATTTTAAGGCTAATGAAATAGTCTAATGAAAAAGTCTGAAAGGGGATAAGAGACTTCTGTAGAGTCCCAAAGAAGTCCACAGCAGGAAGACACCCCCTTGATGATAATTCAGCTTAGTTCCTGCAGTGTGAAAGCGGCCATAGGTCATGTGTAAAGACATACACATGGCAGTGTGCTAGGAAAGCATGTTTTGTGGGCATTTAAATTTTAATTTCACAGATATTTTAACCTGTCACTAGCAACATTTTCAAAAGTTTTTGTTTCAACTATTTAAAAATATAAAAGCCGTTCCCAATCACAGGCTGCATACAAACAGGCAGAGGAGAGGGCCATGGTTGTAATAGAGAGGAAGAGACAGTATATAGCCCACCATGACGCGCTGTATTAAGTAACATCAATGTTCTCTCAATCTTACAACTTTTTTTGCAAGTATCTAGAAGATATTGAAGACTGTTTTTAATAATAGTTCAGAGGTAGAGTATGTGCTTACTTGTGTGGTGCCTTGAGTTCAATTCTAGTATCATAAGCGCACACACAAACACACACACACACACACACACACACACACACACACATACACACACAGAGAGAGAGAGAGAGAGAGAGAGAGAGAGAGAGAGAGAGACAGAGACAGAGACAGAGACAGAGAGAGAGAGAGAAACTATCAGAGGAAAACAACATTGTGAAGGACACTGCGATACGGTTGCCTACTGTCGTTAAAAGCCTTTGAATCAGAAGATCTGACATCTTACTGCAGTTTTCCATGAAGACATCCTAGTGACCCCAACAGAGTGGCTACTTTGATCTGGGTTGCGTGGCCTCCTCCCGCAGTGTGGACAACAGTCTCCTGTGTGACGGGTGACCTCCTGTGCTGTGACATTAGAGCGGAGTCTGAGTGAGAGGAAAGAGCAGTCCTTCTCTGCAAGGACTCTGCTAAGCAGGAAGCCCCTGGAATTGCCTCTGGAATTTTCTTTAGAAGTCTCTTGCAAGATCTCAATAAAGTTCAGTTGGTGAAAGATGGGAAGAAAATGTGAGCATCACTAAGAACATTAGGTATAAAAGGCTTAAAGGCATCAAATACGTTTACTTCCAAAAAGTCACAGTCACATTGAGACTCTATCGGTCACTTTGGAGGATATAGGTGAACTATGTCAATAGTTCGAAGGCTGATAAATAAAGATCATGAAGCACTCAGCATGTCTCCTTATAAAATTTGAGTCTCTATAGACATGTATGAAGTTTCTCTTAAGAGAAGAATCCAGCTGATACTCAAAGGAGGAGTGAGAGAAATAAAAACACCAGTTGGGCAAGTTTGCACGAACCTGGAACATAAGGACTTGGGAGAGTGAGGAGGAGGAAAAGCTCAAGGCTCATATGGGCAATGGTGTGAATTCAGAGGCTAGCCTGGATTGCACAGGGCACCCTGCATCAAAATCTACATAAATGTAAATGAACTAATTGTTTATAACTGCACAACCAATCCATGTATCTGAGTCATGATCACCAATGGCTGACAAGGTGGAAAAATGAAGTCTAATGTTATGTTCTTCCAGACTGAAGGGAAGAAATCTGACACGAACAAAGAATGGGGTTGGCGCATGTGAATAGATAAGGGTTCTCGTTCTGACTGGCAGCTGACAAAAGTCAAGAAGTGATTTTAAAAATACTGTCAAATAAAAAATATTTTAAAAAGTACTGTCAAAACAGCATAAAAGTAGAAAACTCAACAGGATAAAGACAACTTGCTTCTTAAATGTTTTATGAAGAAGGGGGAAAGGAGGAGGGAGGGAGGGAGGGAGAGAGGGAGAGAGAGAGAGAGAGAGAGAGAGAGAGAGAGAGAGAGAGAGAGCGAGCTATACATTAAAAGAGGAAACAGTATGGGCAAAATCTGGACACTGAACGAAGTAACTTACCTAAATCTCTAAGATAATTTTGCTACCAAAAATATTACTCACCAACAAACCAAATAATCCAATTAAAAATGGGGTACAGATCTAAATAGAGAATTCTCAACAGAGGAATATTTGAGCACTGAAAAGCACCTAAAGAAATATTCGGTGTCCTTAGTAGTCAGGGAAATGCAAATCAAAATGACTCTGAGATTCCATCGAACACACTTCACAGTGGCTAAGATCAAAAACTCAAGTGACAGCACATGCTGGTGAGGATGTGGAAAAAGGGGAGCACTCCTCCATTGCTGTGGGAGTGCAAACTTGTACTACCATTTTGGATATCAATCTGGCACTTTCTGAGAAAACTGGGAATAGCTTTACCTTAAGAATCAGCTATACTGAGCCGGGTGTGGTGGCACACTTTTAATCTCAGCACTTGGGAGGCAGAGGCAGGCAGATCACTGTGAATTCGAGGCCAGCCTGGTCTACACAGCGAGTCCAGGACAGCCAGGGCTACACAGAGAAACCCTGTCTCGAAAAACAAAACAAAACAAAAGAATCAGCTATACTATTCCTGGCCATATACCTGAAAAATGCTCCACCATCAAAAGGACATTTACTCAACTATGCTCATAGCAGCTTTATTAGCAACAGCCAAAATCTAGAAACAATCCAGATGTCCCTCAAAGGAAGAATGGATAAAGAAACTGTGGTGCATTTACTCAATGGAATATTACTCAGCTATCAAAAACAAGGAAATCATGAAATTTGCAGGCAAATGGATGGAACTAGAAAAGATCATCCTGAGTGAGGTAACCCACACCCAGAAAGACACGCATGGTATATACTCACTTATAAGTGGGTATTAGCCCAACATAGATGTCCCCTGAGAGACTTCACCCAGTGGGGAATTGAGGCATATGTAGGGACTCATAGCCAGATTCTGGGGGGAACACTGAGAGTCCTATGGATGAGTGTGTGTGTGTGTGTGTGTGTGTGTGTGTGTGTGTGTGTGTGTGTGTGTGTGTGTGTGTTTGTGGAAGGAACTGGAAGCATCAGGACCTCCACAAGGAGTCTATCAAGGCCAGTGGATCTGGACCTGAGGGGCTTGCACAAATTGATGTACCAACTAAGTACTGGTACAATGCATGCAGAAAACCTCGACCCCTTGTTTAGATGCAGCTGATGGACAGCTCATTCTCCATGTGTGTGTGGGGTTGTGGGGACTGTCTTTGATATGAACTCTGGTGCCTGAGATTGATCACTTCCCCTTGGCATGGCAGCCTTAGGGCACACATAGGAAGGGATGCATGTTTTCCTGGTGAGACCTGATAGACTGTAGTCAGATGGTGGGGGAGGAGGCTCCTCCCTCCCCCATCAGAGGCCTAGGGGAGGAGAATGGGGCAGAAGATGGAGGGAGGATGGGTACGAGAGGATATGAGCAAGAGGGATGACAATCGGGATGCAATATAAATAAGTTACAAAAGTAAATAAGTAAATAAATCTGAAAAAAAAACCACATTACTCAACAGCTGATATGTTAATGCCTAGTTTACAAGTATCATTGTCTTGATAATCTCATTTTCCTTGTGGTTATAAAACCTTACCTCTTATAGATACTGTCTAATATGTTAATAGGTAATAGGATTTGCTTTAAAATCATCTGGGGTGGGAGGTTATTGAGCTCCTGAGACAAACTGCAACAAGAATGGCTTCAAGATGGCTGACAGATTCAGTTTACATTTCCATCCAATTTTCATTATGATTGACATTTTCTAGAATAGAAAGCTTAAACAACCACAATGTAGCTCTGGTACAGACAAGGAGTGGATGTAGAAATATTTATTCAAGTTCAAAAGCTTTGTTCTTAGAGCTGGACGGACCTATTCTATTATTTTCTGCTAAACACTTAAATTAGGCTGTGCTCAGTCACTTATGAAATTCATAGAACTTTAAAGCTGTCTGGGGAAAATTCATATTTCACACACATGTTTACTTTTCAAACATCGATGGCATCTATTAAAATACCAAAAGTTATAAAAAAAAGAATGCAATGCTCATCGCTTTCTTACACACTGAAAGACTGCCCCCTGGGGCAGGTTCATAGCCTATCTCCAGTTTAGTTAATAGCATGCTTGATCTAAATGTTTTCTTTTTTAGATATGGTCAGTTTGAATATTAGGTTCCACTTTATTAAAGAAAGATCAGCCACTGCTTGTTCAAATTAAAACAATCCATAAAGGAAAATTTAATTTTCAGGTTGTGGACCCCTTGGGACTTCAGGTCTCATGGAATGACAGAATGGAAAAATTAGTACTTTCTACGGGTACTTAGAGAATAATTGTGCATGTCAGTGGGCCACAAGCCAGAGTCGTTTGCGAAGAGGAAACATCAATTGAGGAAATGCCCCGTCAAGGCTGGCTTGGGGGAGAGCCCATACCACTGTGAGATACCTGAGATGGTGGTCATGTGTACTGTAAGAAAGCAGACTGTGCCAGCCGTGGGGAGTAAGCCAATGTGTTGCACTCCTCCATGGCCTCTGCGTTAGTCAGTCCCTGCCTTCAGGATCCTGCCCTGACTTCCCTGGCTAATGGACTACAAGTCCTAAGATGAAATAACGCCTACCCCAAGGTGTTTTAATCATAGCAATAAAACTCCAAGACAACAATATTTTAAAATAAATTACGCCCCCCCCCCCACTTTCCTCTCTTTGGGACAATGTTTGTTGTTTGAACTCAATACTTGTTTTATGCAAACTCCATCCTCTCAGTGGAAATGGCCATAGGAGCTGCAGCGGGCACTGTCAGGTCCTGTCAACAGTGGCTACCCCAGGAATATTTGCACTACCCACCTCTTGTAGTTTACTTTAAGCCAGTGGTTCTCAACCTTCCTAATGCTGTGAACCTTTAATAGAGTTCCTCATGCTGTGGTGACCCCCAAACAAAAAATTTCTTTCATTGCTGCTTCAGAACCATAATTTTGTTAGGTTATGATTCATAATGTAAATGTCTAATATGCAGGATATCTGCTATACCACACTTAAGGGGTCACAAGCCAGAGGTTGAGAACCACTGCTATAGGGGCTTATTTATTTTCAAAACAATACTAATGCAAATGAAGCATTTTTACAGTTGCTAGACACTATTGGAAACAAGAGGCGACCTTGGTGTAGCTCAGGAAGCACTGACGTAGACCCTGGAGTTCAGCCTTGAGCACTGGACAGAGCCAATGAGGGGCAAGAAGGAAGTGCCTCTTGGCATCTTTTCAGACCTCAGCTTTGCAGGCAGGCAGGTGAGCAGACAGACAGACAGACAGGACACTGACCACAGCCTCTCACTTGCTCCCCTTCACACTGAAGGCCTCTTAATGGCTGTTTTAGAATAAAAGTAAACAACAAAACAAAACAAAACAAAACAAAACACTCAGAGAAACAGGAAACCCTCTAGCTCCAACAACTCTTCTTTATAAACAGCACAGAAAGCTACAAAATCAACTAACCTGGGCCCAGAGGGGCTCACAGAGACTGAACCAGCAAGTAGACAGCTTTCATGGGAGGGCCACATATGCAACAAACATGTAACATAACAGGCCCTCCTGGGGGACCTCTAACAGCAGGAGGTTGCCTCTGACTCTGTTGCCTGCCTTTGGGTCCCTTTCCCCTAACTCGACTGCCTTGTCTAGCCTTGGTAGAAGAAGATGTATCCAGTCGTACTTGACAGACCAAGGTGGATTGGTATTCTTGGGAGGTCTCCCCTTCTCTGCGAAGAAAGGGAGGGGGCATAGAGGGAGGGGAGAGGTTGTGAGAGGGATGGACTGAGAGGAGGGAGGGAGGAGGGGAAATTCCATTTGTTAAGCAAATAAATTAATTAAGAAAAAAAACTACGATAAATGCTTCTAAAATTCTGATTAAAATAATTATAAATATCATTTTTTAAAAAGCACGGAAATTTAAAAATATTTAGATTGTGTAAATCATTTCTGTGGTGACGGTGGTGCCTCACGTCCCTCCTTAAGATGTATGTGGTACAACTGTGAGGGCTGCTGGAAACTCAGGAATTCTGCCAGTACCTTCCTGGGACTCCTGCAGAACAGTGTGCCCTGCTGTGGGCACAGTGGGATGGGCAAGTGAGAAAGTACCAATGAGATCAAAGGGCAGCACTGGATAAGCCTGTGAAGGGGTCTCCATGGTGGCTGCTCCTCAGTTTGGAAGTAGAAATTGCTGCATCAGGCAAAGTACTGCTTAGGTTATCTCTGCTGTTATTACGGACATGGTTCTCCACAGAAGGATGCCTGACCTTGAGGCCACTTTGGAAATCAGCACAGGGACTTTGGGGTTGTCATAGATGTTTGTGGGGGTGGTATTGTTAAAAGAAGGGGATGCTTCATGTTTTGAAATAGATGAGAGATTCTGCTCAATATAGACTTAATTTCTGTCCTAATGGACTATCAACGTTCCACTGATCATGTCAGCAGAAACCTTATTATAACAACTGGAGTCTGGAAGTGAAGTCAGTTTGCAAATAGCTTTGAAAAGAATCACAATGCAATCAACGCAGTTCAAATTTTATCCTTAATTTTTTTTCTGCTGAATGAGATTCAAGCATCCTCCTTGCTTAGCTTCTTTGGGTCTGTGGATTGTAGCATGGTTATCTTCTACTTTATAGCTAATAACCCCTTATATATGAATACTTACCATATGTGGCTTTCTAGGTATGTGTTACTTCACTCAGGGTGATATTTTCTAGTTCTATCATTTTGCCTGCAAATTTCATGATGTCCTTGTTGTTAATATCTGAATAGTATTCTATTGTGTAAATGTTCCACATTTTCTTTATCCATTCTTTGGTTGAGGGACATCTGCGTTGTTTCCAGTTTCTGGCTATTATGAATAAAGCTGCTAAGAACATGATTGAGAAAGTGTCCTTGTGATATGGTGGAGCATTTTTTGGATATATGCTCAGGAGTGGTATAGCTGGGTCTTGAGGTAGAGATATTCTCAATTTTCTGAGAAAGTGCCAGGTTGATCTCCAAAGTGGTTGCACAAGTTTGCACTCCCACCAGCAATGGAGGAGAGTTCCCCTTGCTCCACTTCCTTCCCAGCATGTGCTGTCACTTGGAGGCTTGAACCTCACTCAGAAGTGGAAATAAATAGTTATCAAAAGCACATGGAAAGGGAACTGGATGTGAGAGGGGGTTGGGAGGAGAATGGGAGTGGGGACCATGTATGGAGAGATTGAGGGTAAGTGGTGAGAGAGCTGGGGCAGTGCATTTCTATGAAAAGCTGGAGACCTGTGACAGGATAGGCTCCTTGGAGGATATGGGGGTGACTCTAGCTGAGACTCTTAGCAGTGGGAAAAATGGATACTGAAGTGGCCACCCCCAACATCCAGGCAGGACTTCTAGTGGAGTGAGGGGGACACCATCCAATCCATAAAACCTTCAACCCAAAATTTATCCTGCCTGCAAGATGTGCAGGGATAAAGATGAACAGATATTGAGGGATTGACAAACCAATGACTGGCCCAACTTGAAACTCACTGCATGGGAGAGAGTCACCGCTGACACTATTAATGACACTCTGCTATGCTTGCTGTCAGGAGTCTAGCATAATCATCTTCTGAGAGGCTGCCAAACTTTAGGTGGAGCTCCAGGAGTCTTGTGGAAGGGTTGGGAGAAGGATAGAGGGACATGGAAGGAATAAGAACTCCACAAGACGACCAACAGAATCAATTAGCCTCACAGAGCTTGACCCACCAACCAGAGAGCATTATTTTTTTTAATGGTTGAATAATATTCCATTGCATGGATGTACCACATTTTGCTTTATTCATTTTTTTAATCAATAGATGTTTGTGCTGGCATAATTTGGCTGTTTAGTACTCAAGAGTAACTGAAACTCCAATATAAATGTGGCAAAGACTGTACTTTAAGAAAAATACAGGCAGTAAACCTTAAACCCCTACCCAGATCTAGCCAATGGACAAAACACTCTCCACAGTAGAGTGGAGAGTGGGATATTACTTTCTCACATACTCTGGTGCCTCACCTTTGACCATGTCCCCTGGAGGGGGAGACCTGGTGGCACTCAGAGGAAGGACAGCAGGTTACCAAGAAGAGACTTGATACCCTATGAACATATACAGGGGGAGGTAATCCCCCTCAGGAACAGTCATAGGGGAGGGGAATAAGGGGAAAATGGGAGGGAGGGAAGAATGGGAGGATACAAGGGATGGGATAACCATTGAGATGTAACAAGAATAAATTAATAAAGGAGAAAAAAATTAAAAATAAATAAATAAAATTCACTACAGTTGCAAAAAAAAAGAAAATTGCTAATAATTATTAACCATTTTAGAAAAAAATTACATTATCAAGAGCAACATGGTTTTAGAAGTTGAATGTATCAACTTGTTGCAGTATATGTTGACTGTTTTGTTTTTGTTTTTGTTTTGTTTCTCTGTGTAACAGCCTTGGCTGTCCTGAACTCACTTTGTAGATGAGGCTGGCCTCGAACTCATAGAGAAAGGCCTACCTCTGCCTGCCAAGTGCTGGGATTAAAGGCAGATGCCACCATGCCCGCTGGAGTATTTGGTTTTATATATAAATACCTAAACATATACACACTCACCCTCCAGTCTGTACTTTAAAACACAAAGTATAATGTTTTGGTATAAATTTTACTTTTCCTAAAACTAAGCATGATTCATTTAAGTATGTCCAATTGTCTGTTTCACCATGTTGTCTACCCTCAATCTGTTAATGTATTTATACATTAGACATTTTCATTCTCAATTGCTGCTATGAAATAACTGATCAGTATATTGATTTCTCTATTTCATATATATATAGGGAAGTCCTACTAGTCATGAATTTCATTGTAGGAGAGGAAAGAAGATGACGTTTTAAAAACCCACTTATTATCAATAGTGGGTATTGGATCTCATAGGCTTGATCATCACTGCATTAGGGAATAAGTAGTGAACTTTTCTCCTGGATTCACATTGCATTGCTGTTGCTTGTGTGCACACAGGCATGTTCACATTCTCTGGTATTTGGGGAAGCGAGGTGCATTTCCTGTTGGACCCAGTGACTGTGCCCCAATGACAAGCTCCCTAACAAGGACACTTTATTGTGTGTGCTTGTTCCTGATGAGTATGTGTCCCAACAAAATAAAAACAAAGTTCCAGCAGGACAGAGAAATACTTGTTGGCTGTCTTTCTTAGATTTTCAAGGAAATGCTACTGAAATTATACTTGGTATGCTAAAACTAACAGATAAAGTAGAGTTGGGGGTTGCTTACGTGAGATTTTGCTGAGTATCTCACAATTCACTTTGGTTATTACATTTTGAGAGAGTAGTAAAGTTGAGGTTCATAGTCTTTCCTGGCCTGGGACTCACTGTTTGGCTCAGATTGGTTTTGAACTTGCAATTACCTTCTTGCCTCCACCCTCTAAGTCTTGTGGTTACAGGAATTCATCTCTACACTGTACTAACACTGCTTTTGAAAACCTGATGTAGACTTGATGCTATCTGAAGTCTGATGAAGGGTCACTGTATAAGCTATAAGCATGTCTGGCTAAGATGTTCAACTGCTGGCTTGTTTTAAGCCAACTCATGTCTTTAATCATCCTGTAATTTGGGCCAATATGTCTTCTGCCTATTTGTTTTTGGTCTATTTCCTGCTATCGAATGTTTGTTTCTTCATGTCCATCTGATTAAATGTGTGTGTTCTTTTGCTGTTCTCTATAGCAAATGGATGCTAATGCATTGGCAATTCTTGTAGGTCATTGCCAGTGTCACCCCCACTGCTCTAAGGACTAACCAGAGATGAAGCTGGCTTCCATCAGGTGTGGTCTACTCTCTTTTTGTTTGTTTGTTTTGTTTGTTTTTTTGAGACAGGGTTTCTTTGTGTAGCCCTGGCTGTCCTGGACTCACTTTGTAGACCAGGCTGGCCTTGAACTCACAGTGATCTGCCTGCCTCTGCCTCCCTAGTGCTGGGATTACAGGTATGTGCCATCACCACCTTACCTCATGGTCTACTCTCTTTGAAGAAACAGATGCATTGATGCAGGGAGAAAGAATTTGCTATCACTGGCAAGCTGCACTTTAAGGAAAGTCAAGAGACATTTGTGTATCTGAGCCAAGTCACCCAGCCAAATCACTCAGCCAATTCTGAGTGCTTCTTCAGAGTTTAAGAGTTCCTTGAGTTGCAATAATCTGATATTAGTGAGTGGGTCTAATTTTATTCCTATTATGCCATCAAGAAAACAGACTCAGAGATGGACAGATTCTGAGAAGGGCAGCACTGTTTAGTCATGTTTCCTTGCATAGTCCCCTGACAGCTCTTCTAAGCAAAGTTTGAATACCATGTGCTCACAACCACTGAGGAAGCCTGCCAGTACTTTGTTGTTAGTGAATGGGGCATGTTTAGCTGAGAAATTCTATGTACTCTTCAGAACTAAATATAATTCCTTTTCTAAATGACAGAGCTTTACATGCTTGCATGCAGCTCTCATTCTTAACCCACTTATCCATTTCCCGAGAATATAAACACATGCCCTTCCACTGTTTATACTCATCACAACATCCTTGGATCACCTGCGTATTTGCTTGAGTCATTTTAATCATGGAAGATGGTTAATGGCCACGGAGACTGTCAATCATATGCAAAGGCAGTCTGCATACAGAAATCAAACCTTTCCTTCACATGCCTGGTGGTAAAACACTGTGCGCATAGAACCCAGAGTGTGGTTACTGAAAACCCTTGTTAGATACTATAGTCCATGAATTAGAAACACTGGAATATGGCTGTCTGTCCCTGGGGCTGCGAGTCCTCACGTTTGTTTCTTTCACTCAGATCTCTGCATGGTAGACCAGGCATCTGAAACCTTTGCTTATACTCAGCCATAAGGTAAATGCTCCAGGTTTTCACAGCTCTCGCAGCTATTCATCTGTTGTTGTAGCATAGAGCCTGTTTTGTTAACAAGTGGCTGTTTTAGAATAAAACTTTATTTAAAAAAACAGGAAAGATTTAGTGCAAGAGCCATATAGAATTTGGAGATCCTGGATCTCCAAGAGTTATATCTTGATAAGTCTAGAGTTGGGTTCATCATTTTCTTTTAATACTTTTAGAGTAGTTTCAAGCAAGACCAATGAAAATAGTATCAGATGTGATTTTCTTTCAATGAAATTAAATCAGAGATTTCCATTTCCCTAATTATTCACAAACAATCTATACTAGATGTTTTTCCCCTGGGTTGATCTCTGAATCTTTAGATTTTAGGGTTTAGGACCTACGTCTTTTTCACAACAGTAGCTACATTAATGAATTCTAATTCCTGGTACCTCTCCCAGCAAGCTCAGAATTCCCCATACACTGATATGATAATGTTCAGATAAATTCTTTTCTTTGGTACAAAGAACGAAGAGTATAATTTCCCTCGTACAGGGGGTGATGCATAGGAACCTCTCTTCCCATGACTATGGAAACGGGCTGCATGCATCACATCTCAACTCTATATTATAGCCTGGCATCAGCTCTGGTGGGAATATTTACACACAGATAGCCATAGGGACAAAACACACCTTTCCCCCTTCCCTCAGCACTGCACCCAGGTGGCTGTGTGGCAGACAGGAACTGGTTACAGTCTTAGAAATCTCCTCGTGTATCCTGGGTGTATTTCTTTCTTTACAATATTCCTTCCAGGCATTTTAGCCTGAAGATAACTTTTATTGACACAGAAAACAGGAACAGTAGCATCTTGAGAGAAACCTAAATTCTCTGTTGCCTACATAAGAACGGATTCTGGCAGTAGGTTTGCCCTTTCTTTGTTTTCCTTGCTTTGAGCATAGACATAAAAAAAGCTTTGTGGGGTTTGCTCTTAGTATTTCTGGAAAGAATGCTACTGGGAGAAAAGAATCCTCCGACTGGATTCTTGGAGGTGCCGTCACTCACACAGTCTTTCTTGATGACTTGAGGAAACTTTTGCTGAGGCCTTTTACAATTCTAAACTGGTACTTGAGCCAAATCACCATTTTCCCATTGTTAACACTGGTTGTTGCTGTATAGGATGCCAATCTATAAACAAGTTCCATGGCTGCTCTAAGTGACTCTGTGGTCAAGACTCAAATGCACTTACCCAGATGCCATGTTTACTTTTACTTTTCCTATGTATGGTCTTAGTATTGTCCCAGGATGAACTCGATTTTACCGCTCATCTGCTTCAGCTTTCCAAGTGCTGGGATTATTGTCTTACACCACTATGTGTAGCTTTACCATTTGGGAGAGCAATATGGTACTTGTGAACCTTTTCATTAGTAATTCAATTTGAACTTTGTTCACTGCCGATGAAGCTGGGTCCCCTTGGAACAGAATTAAACCTTTATTACCATGGTTTGTCTCTGAGACACTGCCCAGGATCCCGCCACCATATTCTTTAAGACAGAATTTCTCATTGGGACCTGGCATCAAAGATGGTTGAACAGCAGTCCACAGAATCCTCCTGCCTCTGCCTCTCTCGCATTGGAATTACAAGCATGTATCACCAAGCCTGCTTTTGACATGGCATCAGGAACTTGTACTTGAGCTCTAATGCTTGTAAAACAAGACTCAGCATTCACTACAGCCCCACATATACCTGTTTGTTATCAACATGGCCTGAGCAGCTGACTGGGATGACCAAGACCTGATGGAAGGCATCAACTCCTCCACAAAAGGATCAGGGGCATTCATTGTTCTAATGAGGGAAATATTGAGTGAAGATAACTAAATACTCATCACCCCAGTTCCATTTATGTGCTCTTCTATCTCATCTCTCTCTGGCCCTCTTTAAAAAATTTGGGGGCTCTTCATAGAAGACCTTGACATGAAGATTTTGGGGCAAATGGGAAGAGTGATGAACCTGAGACATACTGGTAAGGAAGCAAGGAGCTAGGCCAGGAATCGAAGGCAAACTTGAAGCTTGTTTACAAGTTGACTCTGAGTTTGGGCTCCTGAAACCTATGTGGGATTCAGAATGGATGGACAGACCTCTGTTGCCTAATGCAGCAGCAGCTGGCCAGGTGAGACTGAAATCAGATTTTAAAGCAATGACAACTCCAAGTAGAAGTAAGTTATTACACTATAGTCACTCCATCCAAGAGCTTCAGAGCCACATGTGCCAACAAGCTCCCAAGTAGCCAGGTCAAGTAGAATCCATCTTCACATTGCAGAGAGTCTTTCCACATTGTTTGGGCACAGAATATGGTTTTGATTCTTCTAAGCAAGGTAGTTGGGGGTTTTATCCTCAGTCTCACCTATTAGTAGTCAAAGATTGCTTCCCTTCGGGACATTTCTTATAATTATTATTTGCGTTGGTATTCTGTCTCCATGTTTGTTTGTATGAGGGTGTCAAGATTCCCTGGAACTGAACTGGAATTACAGACAGCTGTGAACTGTTATGTGGGTGCTGGGATTTAAATCTGGGTCCTTTGGAAGGGCAGCTAGTGCTTCTTAACTGCTGAACCATCTCTCTAGCCCTGATGATCGCTTTCCTAATTCCCTGCCCCACATCTAGTTTTGTTTTTTGGTTTTTTTTTCTGCACAGACAAGGATGTAGATAGAGAATATTGCCACACACCAATGATGCCTATTACAGGGACAAACAGATTGGACCACTCCCGATTTCTAAGACCCTTTTATAATGACTTCCTTCTACAATTCAAGGAGAACTCCAAGTTTTAATTACATCTGCATGCTACACGATGTGACTTCAAGCCCCCTTTCTCAATGTCAGGCACCTCTAGAGGTGTTTTCATTTTTGCAGACACGTCTAGCTCTTTATTGGCTAATGCCTTTGCACATAGTAACTTGGCCACTTGGAATCTTCCCAGAGCTTCCTCATCCCCCTCCCCCACCCCAAACTCTCTCATTTCTTGCTATGCTCCTGTTCCCATATTAACTGCCACCTCATCAAGATGTTTTGTGAGTATCCCACTTAAAGCTATCCCCTTTCTTTCATCATTTCGTTTCTTGGTACCTTTGGAGTTTCTTGTGTCATGATTCTTGGCTATTAGATTTCTTTTGTCAATCATAAAAGGTATGACATCATTCTCAGTATCTACTACTGTTGTGACATATTGTAAAGACTCAATAGATGATTGTTTCTTGAATGAATAAGTGACTGAATGAATAAAGGTGATCTTTAACGGTGATGTGGGTATAAGAGAAACCGATCGGCCACACTTCTGGAGTAATAGAGTGTGCTTTATAAATCTGTCTGGACAGTCAACCTGAATGAGTTAACAACTATGTCTCAGAAAGGTCATGACCTTGCATGGTTGTTGATTATCCTCTTACATCCCAGATGGCCCAGGCCATTATTGAATTACATTTACATTCATTCTGGATACTAGTCATGCCTTCAGTTGCTTGCTTGTGTTAATGACATTGTTCAGTTGTGGCTTACACTGCCATTTTCTAGTGACTGAAAAATACTAGTGAATGGAAAATTCTACAGAGTTCAGTATAGATCTGTCCAGCTTTGAAAATTGTAGAAAGAGATTGTAAAATAACACTGTGGCTTTGCTTTCAGTTTGTGTTTGTCTTGGGTGGGGACCACTGACACAGAACTTCTAGAAGGGCTATATCATAGTAATACTATTTGTATTTTCCACCGGCAATGATACTCACAATAAGACTTATTTATATAACTTTGTTTATATAAAATGGTTCTGCTTCTTTATCTCCTAGTCCTCCTATAACCTTCAAATTTTGTGTAGTAATATCCCTCTTGCACATATGTAAGCAAAGAGAAAGAGCGCTCGCCTTTTCAGGCAGTGAGTATAAAGCGAGGACTTGAACTACTAGAGGCTTACAATGTGAGGGATATTTTCAATGTGTATAATATCTTTTGGGCCTGAGATGTAAGAGGGAACAGAGAGGAATAAATGTGCATGAGTGACATGGGTGGGACAGGAGAGAGGCCTTCAAACTTTCTCAGCCTGGCCCCAGGGACAAAGTCAAGATCAGAAACTAAACAATTATATGTCTATATACAGTCCAGGTACGAATAGAGAGGGTCTTTTATGAGAGGAAAGGAGCCATACACTGATTTCACATGTAAGAGGTTATATGCACAGCACAGAAACTCATGGGGAGGCCATTTTCACCAACCTACATTATTTTGAATAAATATCCACGCTTTTCAAGTCATATGACTCTCTCAAGTTGGCAGTGTCTTCTCTCAGTACTGTAATTAATTTTCCCTTCATACTAGTTTGATTACCCCAAAATTGGAGTGATAGAAACTGAATTTGCTGTATCTGTGAGTGTATGTGCACCCTGAGTGCTATGAAGTACGTGTAGAGGCCAGAGGAACAATGTGCATTGGTTATTTCCTTCTATCACATGGGTTCTAAAGACTGCTCGTCAGGCCTGGTGGCAAGTGTCTTCACTTTCTGAGAGTCATATCAACGGCACAATATATTTTTTAAAATAAAGCAAATTTACAGAAATAAACAAAATAAGCAAATGGGAACCAGTTATAAGACAATAATGTAAGCATGCCATATCAGCCAATGAAATTTCTGGGCTTCTTTTCAAGGAAAAATCCTGGTCTACTAAATCTAAAAATCACAAAATCTTTAATAGGTAAGTGTGTGTGTGTGTGTGTGTGTGAGAGAGAGAGAGAGAGAGAGAGAGAGAGAGAGAGAGAGAGAGGGAGGGAGGGGGAGAGAGAGAGGGAGAGGGAGAGGGAGAGGGAGAGGGAGAGGGAGAGATTAAGATTATTCTTCTCTTTAATTTACTTTGAAGTATAAACATCATTATTTTTCATAATTTCTACACAAAGCCTGTGATAACTAGGGAATTTGATTATATCCCCAATGTCATGTGTCCCAAGCACTCCCATTCTTTACTCCTGTCTTTTAGCACATCTTCTTATATTTAGAAAATATATGGAGACAGCTTCAGTCTTACAGTGTTACTAAACACACTTCTGTTTAGAAGGCGACAACTCATGCAAAAAGATATGACACGTTCCTATGTCAAACAGACCCTAAGAGCTTTTGAAACGGAACTGCCAAACTTAATTAGTAGAGAAAGTCCATATATGTGAGGAATGGGTGGTTCTATTCCTATAAACAATATTTATACCCACCATAAATTACTGTATCAGTGACAATGGCAAGATAGCATAATATATTACACTATAAAAATCACTATATTGCTTTGTGAAAGCCACACAATTTAGTAGGAAAAAGATGTCAGCTGTGTGTTGGTGAAAGCACTTGTCACTCCGTACTGGAAAAATGCCGAGTAGTCAACTTTTCAATGTGTTTGTAGAGTCAGTAAAAAGGTAAGTCTAGGAACCTCAAAATGTCAACAAAGGAACTTGACTCACTTTAAAAAATCTTTGACTTAAGAGCAAGCTTCACTTCCCCTTTTACCAAGAACAGAACTCTGGCCGAATATGTCTATATATTTCCAATTATCTTACCATATTACTCATGGTACTTGAAGCTTGAGCTTAAAATTGATATTAGTCATACACACTGATCCCATTATTACTATATGCCTGTGCTAAAATTTTGTGCATCACAAATGTGCAGGCTCAGTAGGCAGATGGTAGACACTGAATTCCCCAAAACTTGAACACTTTAAATGTAAACACAATTGGATGGTTCACACATCTATGTAAGGGACTTGGATGAGTCCATATTGAATTTGGCATTTACTAATATTCGCACTGTCTTAGTGGATTGATGCCTGCTTCTGACATGGTCATCTCTCCTGACTTCTTCTTCCAGGTCTCTTCAAGGGATGCTACTGTATGAATTCATGGGTGAGAAGGAGATAACAGACATAGCCCTCTAGTCTAGCTGTTACATTGAGTGATAGCTGCTGAGTCCAGGGCAGGAAAACATGAACCTCACAGACTGTGTGTTAGCAGAATTGTCTTCTAAAGTAAGGCTTTGCAAAACAGAAGAGCCCGGTTTCTTCTCATTGGACTTTCATCTGGGTTCCAAGCTAGTAGAGGACTCCAGGGGACGTTAATGTCAGAGCCAAGTCCACCCTTCAGAGACTATGACTCAGTAATCACATTTGAAGCCATTTAACTGAAGGTGGCTTCTTCAGTTTTAAGAATGTTAAGTAATTTCATGCAAAGCTCTAGGTTTCCATGTTTCCTGAAAATCTGAAAATGGGGCAATATGGTTATGGTAAATTCCCCTGGAAGTTAATTTTTGTAGGCTCCCATTTCATGTGATGTGCACTCTCCTATTTAGCAAAGTGACACCCTAACATTCTTGAACCTGATTTACCTGTGTATTTATTTTTGTTTTAACTTGTTTTTTTTTTGTGCCAGTCTTCCTTGATGCTACACCCTCTTTTGGTGTGTTAAATGCTCTACTAAATTCTCTGGCAAGTATTTCCGTTTTAATTTTTTTCCTTCAATGTATCATTTTTAATATTCATTGTTTTAATTTCAACCTGAATCTGACAGATAAAAGGCAGTTTTAAAAAGCATATTGCTTGGTACTTGAATCTGTGCTGTAAAACAAATACTGCTGGCATTAATTTTTTTTCCTTTCTTTTGGGCCCGGGGGCTGGTTCTATATCCTATGCTGACTTTGAACTCACAATCTTCCTACTTCCACTTTCCAGGTGCTTGGCTCTCAAGTGATGGCTAGCTATCACGTGCCACCACATCTGGATACTGGCACAAATCTTATGTTATCATTTAGCAAATATCCACAAAAGTGTTTAGAAGTCTTGATTTTATAGTCAAGATTCTATTTCAATCTCTAGATGCTTTTTACAGGCCTTTAAGATACAGAATCAAATTTTCTGGAGAGAAGTTCACACACTCAATCAAACTCCAGGCTTTCTTGGTAGAGTAGAAGTGGGGGTGTCTTGAGTTTTCCTTGAGGATCGATACTAAAAAATCCAGACAGGGGTCATGATACTGTTGATTTACCAAAAGGCTCTAACAACACAGGTGCCAGAGAATAATTTTGGGAGGAAAAAAATCTGCCATTGTGAGATGACATGTTAACAGGAGTACAAATTCCCATTCAAAGTTTCCCCAGGAGAACTAGACTTTAAGTAGATGTTTACCTCTTAGTTCAGCTCAGAAACTCCAAAAAGGCAGGGAGAATGTATTGTTGTTGTTGTTGTCAGAGTGACCCACATGGAAGCTCAGTAATTGTAATTGGATATTTCACTACAACCACATTAATGACTTTCTTGGTTTCCAAATAGTATTGTTGGCTATAGTAGCCTCCATAGATTCCAAGACTGTCTAGCTAACTACGAATATGAGCAGGGTGTTCTCATGGTTTTATTAAAGCAGAGGCTGTAAAACTAAATGGCAAACAAAGAGGACAAGTGGGTTAAGAAAGAAGTTATTTACCACTTTAATAGGGCTGTCCAACACTTGGTCACATAGATCATCGTGAAACCTAATTGCTTTCATAGCCTTCCTACCTCGCCAGAGGGGATGTGAATACTCTAGGAAAAAGCAAATCAAACCATAGAAAGAGGTGTCATGATAAGACTCATCGCTACAGCACTATGTACTTAACAATGCCAGACTTTGGATTTAATCAGAGGACACTTCTGCAGTCTAGGACAGCTATACAAAGCCCTAAGACATTGTATTTACAGGACTTAGTAGTATAGGGATCTACGCCCTACCATCCTGCTAGAGTCTTAATAGCGTGGTGAAGCAGGTCCCTCAAGAATCCTCATTTGCTTATCTGTGGAAAAGCTAGTAGTTCTAAAAATAGTTTCCTGGAAGAGGTTAGAACGGTTATTATATATCAGTCGAATATAAAGTATGGTTATGTAAGCCAAGCTTGCATGCTAATATTGCACAGGGTAGAAAGCAAGGAAACAAGACGTTGAGCTTCCCTGGGACACCGGGTAGAAACAGGGGGAAGCTCTTGACCCAGTAGTGTTAGGATGCCTCAGATTCCAGGAGTCCGCCTGCAGCTGGCCTTCCAGGGAGAGTGCCATGTTGGATTCTCACATGGGCATGTATCTTCCTCACCGAGAGAAAAAAAGAAACAGCAAAACAAAACAAAACTGACCAAATATCCAAAACTGAAACGGCTACACCAGCCACCTCACATTGTGGTACTGTTCATTTCTTGAAGAGAATATATAATATTTCAAAATATTATATATGTACATATATTTCAAATGGTACAAAGTAATAGTAGTTCCAAATTAGGAGATGGGTGATCGTTCTTCATGATCCCCCAGATTTCACAGAGAAAACTTGGTTTTAAAAGCTGTTTTCCATGATGCTGCCAGGAAATCCCGAGTCTTCTTCATTTGGGATGCTTTATTTCACAGAGTAAATGCACTGTGTTTATCTGTAACCAGTCCAAGTGCAAATAAGAGATCCATTTGGCTTGCAAGTATGTAAGATGTTTTAAATCCTCACAATGTATTTTCCACAGGTTGGTTTTTCCTATTTATATAACAAATGCTTCTGTTAGGTTCTTGGGTGAATCTGAAACCAAAGAAAGAAAGAAAAATGTTTCAGTAAGAAAAGTAAGAAATGAAGGAACAAAGAAAATATGTTCATGCAGAAAAGAAATATGTCTTTAATTTTATTGTATTGCCATATTCAGGTGGTTCTCAAATGATGCTCAAAGCATATGGATCAATCCTCTGTATTTCTGTTCACCCATTAAGTTCCTCTGTGTCAAAACTGAGGAGAAAGATTCTTAGAGAAATGTCTAGCCAAAACTGGCTCCATGAGTATACAACCGCTATCCAATTCCATGGGTCCTGTCCCAATAGGGCTCCATAGTTGTTTTCTTTCCTCACTGTGGCTGTTGTGAATTTACTAACAGAATTTTAATGTGAATCTTGCATTTTCTTGTTGCAGTGTGCTATAGAAATTATATAACCAATCTCCGCTCCTACGATGAGAATTTGAACTGGCCATCCCATGGCCTTGTGAAGTTGTCTGTTGTAAGACATTGAGAAGTTATCATTGGTAGCCATTGCCTAGATTAGTCCATGTCTGTGGTGGAAAAGAGGAAAACTTTTATAAGATGAAGGACTATTCCGTCCAAGGATGAGTGTTAACTGCAATCAAGAACATGCATGGGTCTATACATGCCCCTCAATCCATCTCACTGAGGATCCAAAGACTCAGATATTAAGGACAGATGCATGCTCAATGAACCACTGGCTGAGAGCATGAATGATGACTCTTGCAGGGAGAAGCCAGCTTGAGGAAATAAGCTATTGTTCTCTATCATCTCAATTTCTTGTGATGTCGGAACCAAAACCAGTGTCTTGTGCACACCAGGGTAGCATACACATATACTCCTAGACATCTTAGTTTTTTTTTTATAGCCTTGGAAAGTGTAGCAAATTAATTAAGATCTTTTTGTGTTTGGCAGACCAATAATAAAAATTTGCACTAAAACATTTCTTGGTCTGGGTAAAGAAGAATGTATGGGAATTTCTCATAGATTCCCTTTATTCCAATGGCTGACACAACCTTTGGTTGATTGTGTCTTCTTTTGCACCACAAAAAGGGCTAAAGTAGCATTTAGCAAACCGAATTGAAATTGCCTTTCTTTCATCTCGATCTTTACACCCTATCCCAATGTGGAAGACCAGGCACTCGGTCCTGCTGCCATTAAATCCAGGATCCATTAACACATTAAAATGAGATAACATAGGTTTACCTGTACTCACTCACTAAAGCAATGAATGAGTTCATTGCTTTCAGGGGTAACTGTGACTGTATAAAACAAATTTTCTTCCTTTCCTGCAGTTCTGTAAATCTTTCAACCATCTCCATGTTTAATGTCTCTTCCTTGTCTTTCAATTGCCTTTTATTTTAGACAGCAACTTGATATTACCTCTTTGGAGGTTGGTATCTTTCTCCCCTTCTCTTTCAGTATTTTAACTAAAAATTGAATGGCAATCAGAATCGTAATTTTAGGTCTGGTAGAATCTTTGTGAAGAAGAACAAGAAGCTAGAAGGTGTCAGGTCTGGGATTCTGCTCCTCTCTCTCTCTCTCTCTCTCTCTCTCTCTCTCTCTCTCTCTCTCTCTCTCTATATATATATATATATATATATATATATATATATATATATATATATATAGTGTTGTGATAATTAGAATGGACACATGCTGCCAAAGTCAGAGTCATCATCAGAGAAATAGACCAGGAGAGCATGGACAGAGGACCATGGGGGTTGTGTTGGCCGCTCACATAAGCAGCGATTTGACAAAGTGGATAATACACGCTGTGTTGTGTAATTTAAGATCTGAAAATTCCTCTTTTAGGAAACAAAACTCAAGACACTCTAATTATTGTTTTCCCCACAGGGTTAAAGCAAACCTACAGTTGATCGATTCTTCCCAAGGAAATCAATGAGACTATGCCCTGCAAGCTCCACCCTTTTGTTTTCTTTCCAACTGACTATAATTCTCTGTGCATTCCATCCATTTTCCATTCATGTCTTCAAAACACCTGGCATTCCATTTCCAGGTATAGTAAGCTTACCATAGTCCAATACCGTGTTTCCTCTGTAGGGAATTCTTCTTTTCTAAATCAAGCCAGTGTGCTAGCTATGCAAGGCTTCTGTTACTGAATATGGGTACAGCCTCAGCAATATTCCAAGTCTTTATTTGACATACTATTTTACGTAAAATAAATGTGAAGAAATATATGAAAAGACAGTAAAAGATTTTAAGGCAATATTTAGTTTTGTTTGCTACTATATAACAATGAAACAGTTTAATCAAGTAGCTCAACCAATGAGGTTTGGCCATAAAATTCTGTGATGGTGTATCAAGCTTCTCCCCAGGGGAGTGTGAGACCAACGCTATCCCACTTCCCAATGAATCTGTGACAACCTCTCAAACACGAATACTTCCTTTCTATATCATGACTTCCAGGAATCTTGAGTTTTCTTAAGGTTCATCACCTCAAATCCACCAATAGAAAATGCTTTACTTAATTCCACTTATCTTTTCTACCTCCTTAGGTTAGATTATCTCTGACAGCCACCAGTGCCAAGAGATTTCTTTACCATGGCTTGTAGTGTAGATGATACTTAAGAGTTCTATTCTCCAGCCCTCCTTTAAAAATGAACACTGGAAATCTTTAAAGTAGATCACACAGTAAAACATATTTTGCTTATCTATATTTCAGAGGCTTTCTGAGTCTTTTTTTTTTTTTTTGCCAGAATGATTTGAGTGGGAGAAAGAATCAAGTCCCTTGAAATTTTCTGGCAAAGACCTTTACCCTAGAATTTTTAAATTATTTATGCATGGTTATATGTGTGTACATGTTTTCTGGGGTATGTATGTATGCACATGTGTACATGGAAGCCAGAGGTACTATGATCCATAGTTTTTTAGACAGGGTCATTCATTGAATCTGGAGCTCACAGATTTGGCAAGAATAATTAGCCAGCAAGCTCCAGGGATCCTTCTGTCTCTGCTTCCCAGCACCAGGATAGAGGCATGTGCCATCCTCGCTTTTTATGTGGGGCATGAGAATCTGAATTCAGGTCTTTATGCTTGTGCAACTAGCACTTTAGAAGTGGCACAAAAGTTAATATTTAAACCAACAGCCCAAAAGAAATGCTTACTTGCCAGTTAATAGTTTAGAGTATTTTTTTTTCACCTTTTCACTTTTGGGAGTTGTGGGCAGTGTTCTTATTAAACCAGACTTACATATAAGAAGAAAAGAAGTGCTTTCCTTTATTTTTTTTTTTTTACCTCTTAAATAACAATAAACATAGAACTCATAAGGTTCAAAGTCCCTCTGTGAATTAAACTATTTTAAAAGTTAAATTGCTAGAGTCAGTGTTTGAAGTGGGTAGGCATATATGTATTCCAATGGGAAAAGCAGCACAGGGCGTACAAAAAATTAGCATAGCCCTTGTTTTCAGAGCATATGCTCTAAAAACTGGTGCTAGCCTACCATCCACTCAGAATGTGGGCTCCTGGACGCATGTCTGGACTCCGCTGATGTGCTTTCTGTTTGAAAGTGATTTTGACATCGAGGAGTTTGGGGTCGGGGGAATCTCATAGAGAAAAGGTGAAAGTAATGTTTGAATATTCCCAGTGTTTATAAAGCATAGGTTTGCCAAGTGTCCTCTTTCCCCCCTCTAAAAGTAGACACGAGAATTCTCAGCTGTGCATGTGGCAGAACACATACACCCTTGGCTTTCAAAGCAGTATCAGCCATGCTTGATTTCTCTTGGACCTTCAGATGCCTGGGTCATCTCAGTAACACCCTGGGTGGAGCAAACAGCATGCTCCTCCACTATCTGTTACAGTGATCAGGTTCTGCACAAGCCTCCTTTGATGAGAAAGGTGTCTGGGTGTACACTACACCATACCGATGCTTAAAATAGACTCCAAAATAAAACAGGGGCCAAGTTTAAAATAAAAGCTGCACAGCTCTCAAAACAGTTGCAGGAACTTTTTTTCTGATTATTTCATTTTTTTAGTTTTTGTGTATAAAGTCTATCTTCCAAAGAGTCACTGAAATGGAATTCTTGATATTCCATTTAAGTCTACACTTAAATATTGAACTACTTTATGAGTTGGAATAGTTTTCTTTAATGAGTTTTAGATTACAAGTCATCCTGAGAGCCAGGGGTACCTTCCATATAGGCTATCAGTCACCAGTTGACTAGGGCCTGAGACTTGGCATCAGACACTTGAGTGATATGTTCAAACCAAAGGTGATTGAAGTGTAACTTCAAGTATTCTAGCTTGTCCGGGTACCTTTCGGACAAGACATAACCACATGCAAATCTGGCCTCCTCCACCAGTTACTTAAAACAAGTTCTTTGGAGGGTAAGTAACCCAAGCCAGCCTCACTTGTGGATGCTTCCTTATGTAAGTGTTTAATTGCAATGAGAAGCAAAAATCTATGCTGAATTATTCAGAGACACACGGGTGCATATTGACAAGTTAAAGTAGTTCAGAAATATCTTTTGACCACAGGCCAAGGAACTCTGGTCATTTATTGATATGCCTTTATTTTATATATGAGAAACTTGGGTGTTTGTATACAGTATTACATAACTTTACTTCTTATTTCTGTATCACATAGCTTCAAGGACCACTTTTATATAAGTATCATGTTGGGAAAAAAGAACATATCAAGGTTCATAATATAGTGGCTAGAATTCAGGATGCTCTTCAAATTTTGCATCACTTTTTGTTGTCAGAGTAAATGTTTATCATGTGGACTTTACAACTGGTAAAGATCACTTTTTTACGTATCTAAGAAGTGAAAACATACACAAACATACTCAGATACAGACATTCTCCAGGGATGATATGCGGACAGTTGGGTGGTACACAGCATACACAGCATAGGATGGTATTAGCTGTTAAAATGCTTTCGTGCCTTTGTACTAGTGGATAAAGAATACATCTTAAGCATCCAGAACTCCAGCCATCTTCTCCCCTTTTGTCATCTCGGAATTCTGATCCCTATGTGGTGACTGGTTGGCCTAGCCACATCCATCACCCCTGGTATGGCACCACAACTCTAATACTGATGGGGAGGGGGGAGGAGACAGCCTCACTCACCGGATTTTAGAATTTTAGGAAGCTGTTGGTTTAACTAGAGCTATCAAGGAATGATTGCTGACTTTCCTTTAAACGTGACATAACTTAAAAACCGTCCTTTTCAGCACACTGCCTGGACGAATCGAGCAAGGCATGGGATTCTTATTCTGCACAGCATGGTTGCAAGGTGCAATACCCAAGTAAACCGCCCTGATGACTGCCCCTCCCCCAGCTACTTTATCTGTGACGCTGTAACATAAACCAAGAGCTACATCATGCAGAAAGGTCAGGTTCAAATTCGTAACTTCTAATTCATGGACGCACACTGACCCACCTAGTCAAGAATATGTTCGGTTTAATAAAAAACCCTCTTTTCCTCCTGTCCTATTCAAAGCCCTTCAGAGTGCCGCTAATGCAAGAGCAAAGCAAATAGTACAGTTTGAAACAAGAATGTAATATTTGGAAGCGGACTTACCCTTGTGGTCTTAATTTTGTTGCCTGTAGCACACATCCATCCCGAGTTGTCAGGGAGGGTCTTACATTCTTCTCCTTCTAGGCAGGGTTCCATCTCACACCACCATTTCCCAATCACTATGGAGGCTGTGCGAAAACAGGAAACAACTGTATTTGTACTTTGCGAAATGACCCTATATTCTGATGCTGCGTCCTCCTGCAGGTTTTAATGTTCTCTGCAGGACTACCTCCATCCTCCAAGGCTGCATAGGAAGGACTTTTCAAGGAAGCAACTATCATAACACAAACACAACGATGTCACCTGGTTGCCTTATGCACCACACTGTCCAAAATCACCTCATATGATTAAAGAATGAGAAATGGAGACACTTTTGTTTTGTGTCGCTCTGTCTGAGATAGAGTCTTGTCACATAGCTCTTCCTGGCCTGATACTTGCTACGTGGGAGATTTACTCTTAGATTTTGAGGGATTTTAACTCACTGCTTTTTGTAGAACAGGGACCTTGTGCTATTTCTTTCCAGTTAAAGGGACAAAGAGCTGAGTATTCTTCAGAATGACTGACGTATTCTTTTTAGAAAGGCCAGTTTATCCACCTAGCATTAGGTTTATCCCTTAGCCTAGGGCCTCAGAGAATTTCAAAGCCCTAGCAAAAGAAAAAAAAAAGTGAGCCAAAAAGCACAGAAGCAAAGTTGTAAAGTACAAATCAAGAGTAATGATAAAAGGAAGTTTGTTCCTTTGCACTCAAAGGTACAGCAGGTATGGGCTGTGGTTTCCCTTTTGTATGTTTGATAAGCTGTAGGAAGAACTAGTACGAGCCAAGCCTCAGGTGAAGCTGTCTTTTTAGGGTTACATCAAGGATGGCCATAAGATGCTAGCAATGAACACACACACACACACACACACACACACACACACACACACACACACACACACACACACATACACACACTGCTTGCATTCAGACCCAGGGCAAGTAGCTGAGGTGCCTATTTAACCAAAGCAGACCTGGCCTCCAGGTTGTCTCAGCATCCCTCGGTCCCTACCCATTACAGGGCTTGGCTGACAGACCCTGCCCTCTACTCTGAACTTCCTAGCCCAGGGGCAGGGTTTCCTGTCCCCCAGAGGCTCTTCACTATATAATCCAGACATTTTGGTACCCTACCCTCTCTCTCTCTCTTTCTGCAATACCTTTCTCCCTTGACCCCCTCTCTGAGTGTGGTTTCTCTCTCACCACTTTTCTGTCTCCCTCTGCATTGAGACTTCACTGATCTCCTCCTGAGAGCCGATAAACCTGCCTATATACTATAATTTGGCTTGAGTGGCTCATTTTATTGGTTAGATAATATATGTGTTCATGTGTATGTATACACACTTATGTGCATATATCCATGTATGTGTATCTATATAAACATGTATATACATATCATACTTTTATAATAACACTATAAAACTGAGGGAAAAACAAGTTTATGTTTTCTGTTTCTCACTGTGTTAGCTCCTTACAATTCCACCTGAGGTTTTTTCCATTCAAAAATCTTTTTTTTATTTAATTAATTTATTCAGATTGTATCTTAATTGTTCTTCTATCTCTTGTATCCTCCCATTCCCCCCTCCCTCCTGCTTGCACCCTATTCCTCTCCCCTATGTCTGTGACCAAGGAGGACCTCCTCCCCCACTATATGGTCATAGGCTATCAAGTCTCATCTTGGTAGCCTGCTTATTCTTTCTCTGAGTGCCACCAGGCTTCCCCACCATGGGGAAGTGGTCAAATATAGGGTACCAGAGTTCACGCCAAAGTCAGTCCCCGCTCTCCACCCAACCGTGGAGAATATCTTGTCCATTGCCTAGATCTGAGAAGGGGTTTGATGTATTGTCCTTGGTTGGTACAGTAATTTAAGCAGAGCTCCTGGGCCCAGATCTGCCCGTCCTGATGTTCTTCTTGTGGGTTTCTAGGACCCTCTGGATCCTTCTATTTCCTAATTCTCCCATACTTCTCTCACCTAGTATCCTAAAGGATGTCTTCACAACTATCCCAATCTCCTGGTAAGTGAAGACTTTCATGGGACGTGCCTCTTGGACTACTATCCAATTATAAGTGAGTATATACCATGTGACTCTTTCTGCTTCTGGGTTAACTCACTCAGTATGATCATTTCTAGTTCCATCCATTCAAAAATACTGCATTTAAGCTTTTCTCCTTTCACACTTAGACAAGAGATTTATTTATTTTTATTTAATGCGTATGAATGTTTTGCTTGTATACATGTCTGTAAACAACACGCATGCAGTGCACAAAAAGCCCAGGAGGGGGCATCAGATGCTCTGGAATTAGAGTTACAGATGATTGCGAGGGGCCACATGGTTTCAGGAACCCAACCCCAGTCCTCTGGAAGAACAGCCAGTGTTCCTAACTGCTCAGTCATCTCTCCAGCGCCCCCTTCACTCTTCCTTTAGCTAAATCCTTCCTCCCTTAGATTTCACTGTTACTCCAGCGTTGAGTAAAACCATTGGGCAGGGTTATATATAGACAAAATCAAATCTGCTTCTTTATATCACTAATATAAGAGAATTTTCAGGGGTACTTCTGCTACATTACGTGATTTTATTGTATGTGGAACAGATCAATGTTTATATGATGCCTACATCAGGCATGCTAAGAAGGTATCAGGGGTCAAAGTTCATTAAGCCTTCTATCTATATACAGAGGACAGCATGAGCTGATGAAGCATGATAGCATAAGTGTCTATCTGTTTTTCTTTTTACTATCAGTGCTACGCAACAGGCATGGAGTGGGGTTAGGTTTTTTATGTCATAGGTAAAAGAACGTATCCGTGCTGATGAATAGGGGACCATATTGAGTAAGAGAATCTAACTTTTTCTACAGCAAAGAAAATAATGTCACATTAAGTGGGAGCAAAAAAAAATATTAAAACTTCCATAAACATGAGATAGAAATAAAGATTTGCTGGTGTTTATTGAAAACTTACAATGTGTGGTTCCCTTCAACTGGTGTTTAACCAGAAACAATTTATTCACATTTATCACCAAAGCCAATGTTTACCCTTTAAAACCTACCCTGTATTTTCATACTGTGCCCCTGCGTTGAAATTACCTTGAGCAGACACTGTCTGACCTTTTGCTCTGAAGAGGTTAGTGCACTCTCAACAATTCTTTCAATGAGCATGTTGTCACTTCCCCGCTTCCTCACGGAGGCATAGCAATAAAGAACTCCTGGCAGCGAGGTCAGCCTGGAGTATTTGCTCCAGCTTCCAAAACCCTCCACAATCCCATCCTTTAGGCAGTCTGTGCCCTCTTTCAGTTGACCTACTTTGCTGCAAGCTACTACCAAAGCAGTTTCCCTTTCTGTTAGGCGTTAACATTTTCTAAGTAAATGTATAGACAGACATAAAAAAGAAATCTTCAAACTGATGAAGCACCTTTAATTCAAGTAAAGAGATGCTGGCTGTTACAGGGAAGGCTCTGGAAGAATGAAAATGTCCCCAGATATATTTATAGCAGTGACACATTCCTATTGTGGCTTTCTTTCTTTCTTTCTTTCTTTCTTTCTTTCTTTCTTTCTTTTTCTTTTTTTAAAGATTTATTTTATTTATTATTATGTATACAGTGCTCTGGCTGTACATACACGTGCAGGCCAGGAGAGGATATCAGATCATACTATAGATGGTTGTGAGACTTGAACCATGTGGTCGCTGGGAATTGAACTCAGGACCTCTGGAAAAGCAGTTAATGGCCTTAACCTCTGAGCCATCTCTTCAGCCCCATATAGTGGTTTTCTTTGCAGAATGAAGTGGCTGATCTGCCTTTCCTCAGTGAGCTGGTTCCTTCTCCAGCACTGCCTTGTTGGGT
The DNA here is from genome assembly GCF_964271855.1 of Acomys minous. Taxonomy (NCBI): domain Eukaryota; kingdom Metazoa; phylum Chordata; class Mammalia; order Rodentia; family Muridae; genus Acomys; species Acomys minous. The sequence goes on from NC_140500.1 coordinate 47,427,257, forward strand.
GGAGCATCCCAATATATGGACATCTTCATAAATACTGCTTTGCACGCTAGGCCAAGCTGTAGTCCCTAATGCTGCAAGTTTTAAAAATAAAACTTGTATTTCCTGCAATATCCTTTATATGATGCACAAGGAGAATATCAAACTACCCTTTTTCTTTACCCAAACTGGAAATTATTTTAAACCTTCAAACTATGGGAACAGTAACAATCTGCTAAACTCCATAAAACGAGCTTGTATCACTATAAGTTAGCTGTTTCTAAATCTAAAATTGGAGATAAAATTACAGTTAGAAAAGTGTCAATATAAAAATTCTTTTTCCTGGGATATTACTTTCTCACATACTCTGGTGCCTTACCTTTGACCATGTCCCCTGGACGGGGAGACCTGGTGGCAATCAGAGGAAGGACAGCAGGTTACCAAGAAGAGACTTGATACCCTATGATCATATAGAGGGGGAGGTAATCCCCCTCAGGAACAGTCATAGGGGAGGGGAATAAGGGGAAATTGGGAGGGAGGGAAGAATGGGAGGATACAAGGGATGGGATAACCATTGAGATGTAACAAGAATAAATTAATAAAGGAGGAAAAAAAACTAAAAAAAATTATATATGCAAAAATAAATAAATAAATAAGAAATTTCAAATATTAAGACATAGATGATTCTAGAACTTGCCCAAGTACTCCAAACAACTTTTAAGATATCTTTAGTCACAAACTTAACAAAGTCATGTTAAAATTTGTGTATAAATAAATCACTCTTCTTATAAAGTTAATTGAAATAGCATATATGTATATATACATTATGCAGGGGAGGAAAATATTATTGAAATTTCCCATTTTGAAGTAAAGTTTACTAAGAATGAAAAAAAATTCTTTTTCCTGTTCAATACATATTTATGAAATAAAATAGAAATTGATGTTATGCATTTAGTAATATTCCTAAAACTTTGGTCAATTTTCTAAGATGTATTCAAATTTCTTTCCTCCTCCACCTCCTCCTCCTCCTCCTTCTTCAGTTTTTTGAGACAAAGTTTCTCTGTGTAGCCTTGGCTGTCATGGACTTGCTTTGTAGACCAAGCTGGGCTCAAATTCACAGAGATCTGCCTGCATCTGCCTCCCTGAGTGATTAGGTTACAGGCCTGAACCACCAGACCTGGCTCAAATTTTACTTAATTGTCCCATAATTTTAAACATCCATTTTTTCCTTTTTATTTAATTGATTTATTCAGATTACATCTTAATTGTTTTCCCCTTGCCTGTGTCCTCCTGTTCCTCCCTCCCTCCTTCCCTCTTTGATACTATTCCCCTCTTCTAGGTCTGTGACAGAAGGGGACCTCCTTCCCCACCCTATGGTCACAGCCTATCAGGTCTCATCCTGGTAGCCCAGTTACCCTACCTCTGGGTGCCACCAGGCCTCCCCACCAAATGGAAGTGGTCAAATATGGGGCACCAGAGTTGATGTCAGAGTCAGTCCCCGCTCTCCACATAACTATGGAGAATGTCCTGTCCATTGGCTAGCTCTGAACAGGGTTCAATGCTTACTGCATGTATTGTAAACATCCAATTTAAATTAACACCAGTTTTTAATTCTATGTTCATTTTTTTAACACAGTGCTTTTTCTAGAGATATCATTTCCTTTGTGAAGATATGGAGGGTGAATAGGAATTTTTTGTGTTATGACTCATTTCTAAATTTTTTATTAAAAACACAAATAAAAAACTCACATCTCTGATCCCAATATTCAGGAGGCAGAGGCAGGTGGATCTCTGAATTTCAGCCAGCCTGATCGACATGAACAAATTCCAGGCCAGCCAGAGCTTCACAGAGAAACCCTGTGTCATAAAACAAAACAAAACAAAACAAAACAACCCCCCCAAACAAACCTTTTTACTCCAAACTGAGAATTTTAAAATTTAAAATGCTTTTATTTTCTTAATGTCTACTCATCTACTGTACAAGCATTTACTTGCTTATTTTATGTGCATGAGTGCTCTGCCTGCATGCACGTCTGTGCACCCGGGGTGTACAGTGCTCAGGGAAGCTAAAAGCGGTATAAGATGCTTGTAGAACTGTAAGCTTCCATGTGATCACTGGGAACCAAACTCAGTCCTCTGCAAAAGCAAGACATGCTCTTAACTGCTGAGCTATTTCTCCAACCACTCCAGCCACTTTTTAAAACGTTTAGTTAGAATACATGATTATGAGTTTTATTTTGATAGTTTCACATGCACACGTGTACACACACACACACACACACACACACACACACACACACACACACACACTTATATACATACTGTTCTTCTAGTCATGTCTGGTACATCCCTTTCTTATTTCAACTGTTTACTTACCGCCCCTGCATCTCCTGTCTATGTGTCTGTGGGTGTGTGTGTCTCTCTCTCCCTCTTTCCTTCTCTCTCTGTATCTCTCTCTGTCTCTGTGTCTCTGTCTCTGTCTCTCTCCAAAACTAGATTCTCCACATGAACAAAACACAATGTTTGTCTTTCTTTTTCTCACTACCTCTCCTTTCCCCCCAGCTCCTTCCATTTAGATTCCTTCATCTTCCAACATAGTCTTTCTTTCCTCACACAAATATATATATATATATATATATATATATATATATATATATAATTAAAATGTACATATAGAAATCTAGATTCTTCATCTGAATAAATTTTAATTGTCTCAAACTATAGTAGCTAATAATACGAATGACACTTGGCATTTGCTGAATGTCTGTTTGTGTTTCTGTATTAGATTCTTAAATTTATTTTTATTTTTTGTACATTGGTGTTTCGTCTGCAAGTATGTCTGGGTGAGGGAGCCAGATCCCTTGGAATTGGAGTTACAGATAATTGTGAGCTGCCATGTGGGTGCTGAGGTTTGAAGCCAGGTCCTCTGGAAGAGCAATCTGTGCTCTTAAGCTCTGAGCCATCTCTCCAGCCCCTTTTATGTTGATAATTTTTATTAAGTAGTCCTAGTTGCCCCACACTCACAATCCACCTGCTTCTACACCCGAGGATTAGCATTAAAGTGATGTGTTAGCACTTCTGGCCCCTGTAGTAAGAACTTAAAGTTTTTACATCATCCTCACAGTGGTTACTATTGAAACCGAATGGTTAGCCTTTCCAGTTTTACAGAGACCAGCTTAAACACAAGCCTGACAATGCTCACTTATTTATAGTTTTGTGTTCAGAATTCAGAGAACTTAAAACAATTATTGATTGATGAGTGGATGAATGAATTTTCCCTGCTATGTTACTGCTGAAAATAATTTCATGTCATACACAAACACATACAGAAGATAAAAAAAAATCACATTCAATGTCTGATGAAATTAGCTTCAGCATGCTTGCTGCTTCTCTGGTCTGCGATGCGCTTTGCTAGATTCCATTAGTTACAACATTGTACAGAATCCCCACCAGGGAACAATTTGGGAAGTGAGGAATGCTGTGCAGCAGATATGTAACTGTGACAAGGGCTTTTCATCCCTCAGAAAAACCGAGTTAATTAAACATCATCCGAGAAACCGACTTCCTCTTATCCGTAGTGATTATGAAAGGGGGGTGGCTTTAAGGTCCTTTTAACCTGGGATTTGCTCCGTGAATGTGTCATGTGCAGGAAATATCTGATCTTCAGTTCTTTCAAGGATATTCATGTCTCCTGGAGAGCTTCTTAAAAATCACTAAAGCCCCTTTAATCATGAGTCCTGGATTCCCTTTTATACCAGATCATATTGCAGCGGAGCCACAGATATGCCAAGAGGCGACTCCATGAGACCCTAGATGGCTGGCGGGCATCCTGTCCTGATGCTGCTCCTAGTATCGCCATAGTCACTCAAGAGGGGCGCAGCGAGATACTAACCCGCACCCAGTTTAGTAGATACAGCACACGAGCATCGTATTGAAGAAGAGAAGAACCCCCTTTTATATTTTCTAGGCAGCCAGCGGTTGACTCTCAGCCCAGGAATTGTTTCTCGATGGTCTTTATCTAGTGATAAAGACCATGACAGGAACCCGCTCTCCAGCTTCACTTTAGATCTGGTTTCTTAGCAGACGCACTGCTGCTGTTTGTCACGAATAAACAGGGGCACAGCGATATTCTGCAAGCAAATCCACTACTATGCCAAAAAAGCAGGCTGGCATGGGGAGGTGGAAATGGAAAACCTTTAATATACCCCAGAACTATCCTTAGAGAAGGAAACTTAGCCTTCTGGTACTTTTTTTTTGCATGAGGTCGGTCACCTGAAGATTCTAGAACCTAGATTCCATGAACAAAAATAGAGTGTGAGTAAAGGGTGCTTGGGGAAGACCAATTGGGCCATGGTGTGTAAGAGAGAAGAAAAGACAAAGAGGGAGGAGGCGTACCAAAGAGGTGTCGCTGCACTCCAAACAGACCCTGAAAGCTTTTGGTTGTTGCCATTTTTTAAAAACTTTTGTATAAAACATATTTTTAATTTTTTAATTTTTGAGATTATATAATTAGAAATTGTCTATCTTCCCTTTCCTTCTTCCAAATTCTCCCATATGCCCCTCCGTCTTCTCTTTCAAATTTATGGCCTCTTTTTTTTGTTAATTGTTATTGCCTGCATATATATGCATAAACATATATATACATTATACATATAGATCATATGGATATACATATATGCATATATACATCCATGCATACACACACACACATATATAACATGTTCAGTCTGTAAAATATTAATTGCATGATGTTTTCAGGGCTGACCATTTGGCACTGGAAAAGCAATTGGAAGGGGAAGGTCATCTCTCCTGCTCCCAGCTTTCCACAGTTGCCTGTAGTTCATTGTGTAGGGTTGCAGCCTCTTGTGCTTTTCCCCAGTCTACTTCAGCATGTCCACTGACCTTGTCCTTGGTCAGCTCCTGTGTAGGCAGTGATGTTGGTGAGACTTTTATGGGTACTGCTTCTGATGTTACTAGAAGACACAATCTCACACCTAAATCCCTGATACTCTGGTTCTTACCATCTTTCTGGCCCCCTCTTCCACAATGTTCCCTTCCGGAGCCTTATGTGTGGAAGAGTTTTATAGGTGCATCCACTTAGACTGGGCTCCACAACTCTGCGTTTTGATAGCTTGTGGTTATCTGTGGTGGTCTCTGTCTGTCAGGGCCTTCGTATGTCTTTCAGGCTTTGAACTTGCTGCCTCCCCACCTTAGTGTTTCAAATACCAAGGAATGCAGACACTGCCATTATGCCTAATTCACATAAATGCTTCACTTGGGGAACCTGCAGTGGAACACCTAAGAAGTGCAGGCCTGGGAGCTTGTTTTTATGGCTTACGAAAGTCTGAGCATAAATTAAGTGGTCGAACATATGATCACGTTTATAGGATCATAAGTACATCAATCAAGACAGATTTCCACCTTCGTTTTTATCCAACCTGTCATGCAATGAAAGAAACAACTCCATAGGGATGGGACAGCTCTCCAGCCTCCCTTTTCACAGAGTTGTTGGAGCACAGTTGCAGTGGTCCTTTTCAGCAGACCTGCAGAAAATCCAAGTAGGCACTGTCTTTATCCAAGCAAACAGAAAATAAAAAGCGTCAGATACCCATCTCTACGGTTTCTCCAGACTCCAGCCTATGATCACACACATGAGGGAGTGACCCAGCCTGCAGGCACTGTGCGTTGTCAAGCTCCGTGGTATGTGCTCAGTGACATGTCTGTGATACAGGGGCCCAAGTTTCAGTCCATCCTCCATTGGCAGCATGGCTTTCAAGTATTGCTTGAGTCAAGACTTGGGTTCCTCAGTTATAAAAACCACAACTAGCTATTGTGAATTTTAAATGAAATAAAGGAGTTAGAATAAAGCATAATGAGCTTCATATTCATCACATGGAAGCTATTCTTTATATATACATCTATATATGTTATGTATATATAGTCATTATGTAATGTGTATAAATTTGCCCATGAGTTAAAACCTGATCTTCAGTGGAAGTATATATGAGTTCTAATACACACATACCATCATATGCATCATATAACATTGTAAATTATAATACACATATATGTGCTTATAACACACATATTAATATTACATATTTGATAACATCCATGGGATGAATAGCCAAGAATAGGTTTGACTCTCATTATATTCCTCCTAGAAATTATTCTCCAGCACTTTCCAGATAGAGGACATCTACTTTGATAAAGGTATAGGTGAAGGTGGAGAATGTAAATGAAGCAGGGCTGAAAACCACAAAGACTGACACGACGTCTTTGGGTGTTGTGACTTGAGAGCATTTGAGAGAAAAGTGATGTGTGTTAGGCATTCAAAAGCTACTTATTGACTTCTGTTCTAGACATGAAATAAAGAGGCACAGTTTTCAACCTTCAGCCACTGCTGGCCTCTTATATCAGCGGCATGGGGATGTGAGGAACAGATAGGAGCCAAACTGTGCTGCCTAAAGAGACAGCATGCTGTCAGGGGGAGAGATGAGTGGGTACAGTTTAGGTAAGCAGGGTGGCAGTGGCAGAAGGACCCCTCGCTGGTAAAATTATTGTATCATTGAGAAAATTTCATAGTAGAGCATATAAGCATACATCTTATAAGAGAAAGGTGCAGTGGATGATAAAGTGGAAGAAAAACCACAAAGAGTACTTTTTGTCGTCATCAGCTGTCTTGAGCTACCTTACCAGTCACTGGGGGCACAGTTACTGCTTTGAAAAGAATGGATCTGTTATGGTGACAGAAGATTCTGACTTCGGCTACCCCAGGGGGAACTCTGATCTCTTGTCACCAACAGGTTTTTCTTTCTTAGGCTGGACACTGACACTCGAGTTCAGGCTACTCAGTGATTTCGTTCCAGGACAGCTCTATCCCTGAGTCCAGTATGGAACCTAACACCGGCCTGCTGTCCTTGAGCAGATGGTGTTCCTTTAGAAGTAAGTTCAGCTAAGTGTACATTCACATCAGTGTAGTTCCGTGTGTGTGTGTGTGTGTGTGTGTGTATGTGTGTGTGTGCATATGTGTGTGTGTGTGTGTGAGAGAGGGGGGGGCAGGCATCTGTGTGCCTGCCTCTGGAGGCAATATTATTTATCCACTTCATATATCGAGGCAGCATCTCTCTCTGAACTTGGGGCTCACTGACTTGGTTAGCCTAGTAAGCCAGATGGCTCTGGGCATCTCTTATCTCTGCCTCCAGAGCACTGGGATTACAGGTGGGCTGCCTGTCTGGCACTTACACGCATACTGGGGATTTAAACTTTGTTCCTCACGCTTATACAGCAAGTGCATTGCCCACTGAGCCACCCCACAGTATCTGGTATATGACTTCTGATCAGCTATAAGAGGAACACAAGGATCCACGACTAGTCAATAGATTCCATCTTGCCTATTCCACGAGTCTCTAAAATGAACATCCCACAGTTAAGACATATAACAGTATCCCCGAGGTTTACAGAACGCAGAAGTTTTTGTTTGTTTGTTTGTTTCATTGAGGCATAAATGCTTTCAGACATTTTTTCCCTGTCCACCAGGACAAACTTAGTATTGTTCTCTGATTATAAACATTCAGACCATACAGCTAAATATAAATAGAGAAGAGACACAACCCGTAAATCTTTTGTGGTCGAGGCACATTGTTCCACGTGGCTGTGCTTTCTTACAACTTGAGAAATGGCTCCTGGGAGGACTACATCGGTATACAAGTATTTCCTCAATTAAAGAGAGTATTTTGCAAAGGTATTAGCCCCTCTAATATGCCCATGCTAGAATTGCTACAGATTTACTATAATCAAATAATGTCAGTTAAGTATGCTTTCTTCTTTTCATATGCAAAGTAATCACTTTTATGGTTATTGATATATTAAAATATCACTCTTGCTTTATTTCACTTTGCAACTGATTCGGAATACTAAATCATGCCCAGAAAATTCCTGGCATCAAGTTCATTTGCAAACCCAGCACTCATGGTGTTGGCAGTAATGGGAAAGTGGCACACTGATTGTAAGGTCTTTCATTTTAATCTCACTCCCGCTTGAGAAGATTGATATAAATAAAATTTAAATAGAAAACACATTTCAGATGCCAGCAGTGAGAAAGACTTTGTCAGCCTAATGAAAAGGTATCAATTTTCTCTACTTTATTCAATAAGTTGTAAGTCATTTTCTAAATGGATTAGATTAAAGGAAAGTTCAAACTCCCAGGGAGATGTTCCTGGCACTGATGAGACTTTAGTCAAGGGAGAAAGAACAGGGCACACGGAACCTTTCAGGCCACTTCAGATCTATAAAAATTGATAGCAACAAGGGCAGGAGTGTCTCTCACCCTGAGCTCACCTACTGCCTGAGCAGTCAAATCCTGGAGAATTGAACCAGACGCACTGTTTCTCTGATTTCATTACAATGTCATGGGTGGCTGGGTGAATTACAACTGACGATGAAACCTTGGGGAGGGGGGTGAAGTCAGACCAAAGCGGGTGGGTCTCAGAGTCACACAAGCCTTTCTCATAGACACTTGTGAATGCATTAATTCGGGTGTTTTTACAAAACAAGAGAACAACAATTTACAACACTGCTCTTGGGCTGCTGTCTCTGGGGAGACTGATGCCTTTGGGTTTGAGGCAATGGATTTAACTTCAGAATGCATAATTTGACTTTGATGTGAGGATGAAATGTTTAACCCTGGATCACAGAGCAGACAGATCTAATTTAATTTGTCTGAAATATCAGCATAATTCTCTGATTACTTATTTCTGCCATTTTCAAGAAGTTCTCAGTATCTCTTCAGAATGAACTATCTCCTGCCATTAACCCCTTGAGAAGTGGAAAACAACAAATGATTATTTCATTTTCCCTTACACAGTGCGATTAGACTAGCACAACTATTTATTTTTTTAATGGTTTGTTTTATTTGCTTGGAAGTGGTTTTATGTCTTTGGGTGTTTTGCCTGCCTGTGTGCCTGTGCACTATGTTCATGGTAGAGGCCAGAAAGGGTGGCAGATTCCTGGGAACTGGAGTTACAGATGGTTGTGAGTTGTCACGCGGGGAGCTGGGACTAGGACTCAGGTCCCCAGGAAGAGCAGACAGTACTCTCAACCGCTAATGCCCCAGTTTGTTTTACTCTTAATATGTAATCGTGACACACATAAGTAAGATCCAGTTTTGTTTTAATCAAACACACATGTACATAATACATACATACATATATACGTAATACATCATGAACTGATACTGAAACACCATGCTTATTTTTGGAACTATGTGTACTGTTTCAAAGTGCTTAGCTTTTCTTTTTTAAATATATTTTATTAATTTATTCATATTACATCTCAATTGTTGTCCCATCCCTTGTATCCTCCCATTCCTCCCTCCCTCCCATTTTCCCCCTACTCCCCACCCCTATGACTGTGACTGAGGGGGACCTCCTCCCCCTGTATATGCTCATAACGTATCAAGTCTCTTCTTGTTAGCCTGCTACCCTTCCTCTGAGTGCCACCGCGTTTAGCTTTTCTTACTAGAAAATATCTATAGTTACGCTGCTCTGTGCTCAGCCCTACTTAGCATAGGCATTATGAGTTACATAGAAGCCGTACAGATACCTCACCTGTGAATTTGAATGTTGACAAGGAAACGAGTGATGATGTAAGGTTTTAATGATTGAATATCAATTAAGTGATATTAAGTACTGTATTCTAATCAGCTAGAAAAAATATTTAGAAACTGCAACCAACAGGAAGGAAGTTCTACTACACTGGGACATCACAGACTATTTTGTTCATGTCAGTGATGTAATTGTGTGTGAGAACAGGAATATGAATGTGAAATGTTCTGGAAGCATCTATCTGCAAGGAGTTCAGAATCATAGCTGTGTTACCATGGCACAATGTCACAAGTATAAGTTAGCTAAGGTGAAAGGCAGACATAATGCTTTATCATAAAACCTAGAAACTAGAAATGGTAACTCCTAATTTAAGGGCAAGGAACCCTGGGAGGCAAGAGAGTTGTGGGCCTCTTAGGCTTTTTAAACATAATTTACTAACAATAGTCACTTTAAATTGGTGATAAGTTACTGCATTATTTTGAAAAGTCACCTACTTTTATGCCATATGGCACTAGTTTTCCATTTTTGAATTAAGAAAATGGCCCAAATCGTCTCCATCTATGCTCAACTTCTTCACAAAGTGAACAAGAAACTGTCTATTTCCTCAGTCCTTCTAGCGCCGTTTGGCAATGTGACTTGATTGGTTAAAAGTTGATTGGCAAATATAACACAGGAAGAGGCTTAAAAGTGATCGGGATATCAAAGGGTCACGTGAGCAGAGGATGGCTAGCCCAGGTTGGGCCCTCCTAGATGTGCAGCTGGGACTTTCATAGATTTGGGTCCAGTGGCTCCTTCCCAGACGGGAAGCAAACACCCAGTCATGAGGGTCATGGGAATGAGACTCTATCATCATAGGCCCAGATGGACTAATGTAGCCAGAAGATATACTTCTAAAACAAGCATGTTCAAGTAAACATACAAGAGCAAACCAAGTGAAGAATAATAGAGTGAGGTAATACAGCAAAAATCCGGAGATGGTGTGAAGGTGACAAGTTTGAAAAGAATTTTGCTGTGGAAATGTCAAGAATCCTCCATTCAAATCTCAAACAAGGGAGGAAATCGTAGTTTCTTTTTTTTGGGGGGGGGTGTCTTTTGAAAGGATCAGGGCTCGTATCAGACTAAGGAGCCTGTACAAGGGAAATTCAAGTGTTTAAAAGGAAAATAAAACAAACCCCAAATATTAACAGCCTCAAGTAGCAAAAGTACTGGGAGGGGGGGAGGGTGAAACACATTGGGTTATCATTAGGAATATTTAGTTTGTGTAGTTTTGAGGGGAATATTTACTTTCTGTCCAAATCTGACATTAAAGTTACAGATTTGTGCCTCGGAAGGCACTGAGGAAAGAATTGAGCAACGTCACCTGCCAATTAACCTTCCACTCACACTCTGAAAGCAATCCCAAGCAAATTGATTGGATTATCAACAAGAACACCCCTAAAAAACAAACTCCAAGTCCCCCAAAACAAACTAGACAAAACAAGATATAGAAGGGGAACTAGGTGGAGGAAGATGATTGACAGGAGGAGGAAAAAGGACGCGACACAGTGTGTGCGTGTGTAGATATTATCAAAGGCATTGCATACATGTTGAAAAAATCACAATGAAACTACTTATCATGTGGAATTAATATATGCTGATGAAGAACTTTAAAATAGAAAATTAAGGCAACTTATGACAGGGCATGTTTTAATGGCACCTGAACCATTGCCCAGCCGCTTTACTAGCAGAGGGAGATTTCTTAGTTTGAAATCATGATAATCCTAAGAAATTACAAAACGAATTTGATGAAAAGGTAAAAAAAATCTGCACCTTGTGCCCCGAAAACATTTCTAAAGAGTCTGTATTCTTCTCTGACACAGTGGTTTTTTAATAGCTGAATTTAATTGCCAGCATTGAAATCGTACATTAAATTTCCGATATCATCTTCTGAATAAAATGGAAAAATAAAGCCACACTAAATTGGCAAGTTCATAATACCAAGTAGTGTTTGTTTACACTGTCCACTTGGTCAGCTTTTGTCTCTCTGCAGCAGTATTGGTACTCATCTCACACGCACATACACACACACACACACACACACACACACACACACACACACACACCACACACACAAGCACACACACACACAACATAACACACAAACACACACACACACACACACACACACACACACACACACACACACACACACCTCAGAGTATTTGTTGTAGGTACCCAAATCTTGGTTTAAGAGCAGCTTTTAATCACCTTCAACTGACTAGAGAAAAATGTTCTTTTCAAACTAGACACTCCGAATGACACCGGGCTCCTCAGACGTTCATCACTCCTCTCCTTCTCTCTATACATTATCTCACTGCTCGCATACACTCCTGGTCACTGGCCGTGTAGTATAGACAGACCCCTTGACTTCATATCTCAGCTTAGATGTTTATTTGCAATGACCATGTCAAGAGGGAAAAGAATCCTAGATTAACAAGTTAGTTAGAGGACGGCTGGTAGACATCACAGGAAATCTTATCCATCTTCATTTTCTACAGCTAGACCCTGTTTTGTAGAAAAATCCATACATCCCTATGAAAAATTTAAACTTCTAATGAAGTTACTCAAGAACATAAACCCCAGAATCACATTTCTGTTTGAACACAAAAGAAGGAGAAACACATTTTAATGGGCCCAGACGCTTTAGAGTTTCTTTTTTTTTCTTTCCTCTCCTTTGTGAGACTGAATTGGTTGCCTGCCCTGCCCTGTCACTGAGAACGGGTCTACAAGGGAGAAATAACTAATTGTCCCAAGGTTCCGGACACTGTAAGAATCTTCTTGACCTACATTTGACCAAATCTCAGTCTTCTTTTAGGTTTCTATTGTATTTTTCCTCCTGCTTGGAAAGATTAAGTATTTCTTTCCCCTATCTATCTCTACACTAGGCTGTACATCTCTGAAGGCATTTCTCCATCTGTGCATTTAAGGTTCTACACAGAGCAGATGACACACTGAAATTGTGGCCAGAAGTGTAAATTGGCTACAGAGATGCCAATTCCCAGACTTTCCTCCCATTATACTTTCTACCCCAGAATTTCAACACAAAAATAATTTCCTTGTGACTGAGACTGGACAGATCTGCTCTATAAAAGCAACTAAAGTCTTTTAGGGAGAGTGCTCAGGCAAAGTCCTCATTTTCTGTGAGGAAAAGGCATTGACTACTGGCCTGGTTTCCTGTCTCCTGACCCCTGGTTTTGCAGGTGTGTCTACTGACTGTAGAGATGGTAGCTATATTTATAGGCACCTTCAAGGGAAATTCATTAAAAAAAATGCCCAACACTTGCACTTACATTACTAAACTCCTTCTGATGACTGATACCTATAAGATTTCTTATATTAAAAAAAATCAGTTCCTATTGTTTAAGCTTCTATTGTTCAAGCATCCTAATAATTATCGCGGAATGGACACCCTTGTGCTCAGGGGACACTTGTGAACTCACAGCAAGCATGAACGGATGTAGACACAGAAAGCACACAGCAAGAACACTGCCATCCCTGCCTCATTTAGCACTGAACATGCACAAGGCATATGACTGAGGAAGGACTATTTTAAATATTACCATTCAGACATCCAGCTGACTGACTGACAACCTTAGAGTGGCTTTCTGTCCTTGTTATTATGTGTGCATCAACTTTGCATATACAACCACAGTGTCCTTCAGATGCAAGAGATGCAGGGTGGGCCACAGCTGTGTGTAAATCACACATTTTTTCCTGGAATACTTCAGTGTCGGCAGTGACGCTGGGTTTTCTTAATTACAATCTATGCTCACAATGGAGTAACTCTAATTGTTATGGTCTAGAGAAGACAAATTGAATTTTACTAAGCGGTTAAAGTCTGTTTTCTGCTCTTTGCTATGATTCCAACAGAAAAGGACAGCATATGGACCCTGGTGCTGGGGAGAAGCACTTTGTGAGGCCTGCTGCATCTTGGGAAGAAATTGGGAGAAAGGGCATGGACAATTAAAATAAAACTGGAAAAGCAGCAACCGGCTGTGGTGGCGGAGGTGGGGGTGGGGCGGGAGTTAGCGAAGTCTGGTAATATTGCTTGCCTATTTAAGGTTATTTTTCATTCTTCAAGTATCAGTCTGAAACATACTCCTATGGATGGAGCCACAGCCAGTGGGACTGAATTCAGATATTTGGGAAATGACAGGGTTTCCTGGGAAGGCAGGCATTCCACAATTTTGCTCTTCTTCCCTTGTGTTCTGAGATTTCAAGCCTGCCTCAGCTCAAGCACTGAACTCAAAAGAGCCTTTATTTCACCTTTTGAGATGGCAACGTTTGTTAAGGAAAGAAATTCTCAGGGGGGAAATGCGGCTTAATATGAAATTCTGAGGAAGGCAAATGGCGTGATGGCCATGCGCCCCTCTTTGAGAAACCATATTCTTTCTGTTATGAATCTTACTGTTGAAACACTCTTGCTGAATACTGCCTCCCTCAAATTGAAAAGGGCAAATCCTCCTGAAGAGGGAAGCCCATACCACAAACAGAAAGTTTGGGTTCCCCTGACCTTCAGGTTCCTAGGTTGAAGCCCTGATCTGCAATGGGATGCTATGAGAAGTAATTAGGGAAAGAGAACAGTCTCTCAAGGATGGAATCAGGATCCTTATAAGTGGAATATTACTCAGCTATCAAAAACAAGGAAATCATGACATTTATAGGCAAATGGACGGAACTACAAAAGATCATCTTGAGTGAGGTATCCCAGACCCAGAAAGACAAACATGGTATATACTCACTTATAAGTGGATATTAGCCCAACATAGATGTCTTCTGAGAGACTCCACCCATCAGGGGCTGGGATAGATGCTGGGGCTCACAGCCAGACTCTGGGCAGAGCATTGAGAGTCCTATGGAGAAGTGGGGGAGGAGGATGGAAGGACCAGGAGGGGTCACTGGTATGTTTATGGTTTGATGCAGAACCACTTCAAGTTCATAGGTAGCATCTTTGTGTCACATCTTCACAGGACCAAAAGGGACAGAAAGCTCTTGAAGCCTCTGTCATGGGAATACTAATTCCATTGAGAATCTGATTCTCACCCAGACCCACATCTTCTACCATCACACTGGTGATTAGGAGCCAATAGAGAAGCTTCAGAGAGACACTCAGACCTCAACAATAATCTTCTGGGCATCATATACTGTGTTTTAGATCAAGATGATGAACATATAACTTCTGTATGTCGGTTTATACCAGTATACATACATAATACATACATACATACATACATACATACACTAAATATACAGGATACAAACACACACACACACACACACACACACATACAGTAGAAGAAAACTTTTTGTTCTCTAAAATGGGATTTAGTTTCATCCCTGATGTCAACCATGAAGTAGTTGCCACATAGACACTCAAGAGCTTCATAGACAAATGAAAGTGAATCAGAGACCAGCTTTGTGGTCAGCTGTCAGTTGCTATCTTTCTGTCTAGCTATAACTCCACATTTCCCACTCTAATAGAATCACTTGGCTATCCCTTAGGGAAACACCTTTGTCTCAGTCTTTCAATCCTCAGGGTGACTTAGTGCTGGCCTCACTATATAGCCCTCCCCATTTCTCTCAGTGACTGGTGAGAGTATCTGGAGTCAGATGGACTTTGGCTTCAAATCCTTCATTTGCTGTAGAACCTTGGACAAGGAATTATGCTTCTGATTTTTCTTTCTTTGTAAAATATTTGCTTAATTTTACTTTATGTGTATGAGTGTTTTATCTCCGTTCATGTCTGTGTACCTCACATGTACAGTGCTCATTGAGGCCAGAAGAAGGTATTGGATCCCCTGGAAGTGAGTTACAGATGGTGTGAGCTGACATGTAGGTACTGAAAACAGAACTCTAGTCCTTTGCAAGAGCAGCAAGTGCTGTTCACCACTGATCTGCCTCTTCAGCCCTTGTTTCATTTCTATGTAAGCATCCTACTTAAAGGCCATAGGACTGAAGACATTACTATTCACAAAACTCCAGATTAAAGCCTGATACAACGTGAATGCTCAGTCACCCAGCATTGTTGTTACTACTGTTTTAAGTATCACTAGTAATTGATAACTGTCACTGAGGACCTCATTTAGACAGGTTTCCATGAAGTTCAGTTAAGCACATTCCTGGGCCTATGTTATGGGTTGAGGATCAACTGATTAATTTTAGTGAATGTCACTGAGAAGATTTCAGTTTAATAAAAAAATATCACTCAATTCACATTAACACAGTCAGTGAGATAGTAAAACAAATAATCCTCTGAAATGAGAACAGTTATGTAGCCCTCACTCCGAGCTCGGCATTGCACTAAGTGAATGGCATGAGTTCAACAGGTCAAGCCTCCTATTAGTCCTGGGATACAGATAGGACTATTGCTCTGTTTAGAGGGTTGGAGATGAAAGTGAAGAAAGAGGCCCTGACTGGCCCATGTTTACACATCCAGTAACGGGTAGGACTGGGGACCAATTGATACAGAATCTTTCAGGAGTTGATTAGAGAGTTAAAAGGTAATGTATCTGGTAACTACTAAAGGAGGAATCATAATATTTGAAGAAGAGATGAACATTGGTGTGTGTGTGTGTGTGTGTGTGTGTGTGTGTGTGTGTGCGTGTGCATGTGTGTGTGTGTGTGTGTGTGTGTGTGTGTGACATGTGTGTTGATGCCAAAGGTCACATGTCATTCCACTGAATGCCATCCAGCTTGTTATGTGAGACAGGATTTCTCATTGGTCTAGAATCCAGCAAGAAGACTTGGTTGGCCAGTAAGCTACTAAGATGCTCTTGTCTTTACTTCCAAGTGCTAAGACTATAAATACAAACCGGCATGCCAGGCTTTGTCATGCGAGTTCTATGGATTGAATTCAGGTATTCAGGTTGTTCTGGCAAACATTTTATTGATGCCTATCTCCACAGGCTGAGAGGGTATTCTCACTGGAGGTAAAGTTTGCATATATCCAGAGATATGAGTGAGCATGCCACACTCAAGCTAGTATTGGTGGTTAGGCATTTTGGAAGTAAAAGGACACATGTGTTTGTGAGTGGGTGACAATAAGTGGGGGTGGGTCTATTTGGGGTGTGAGACTTAGATCACAACCTTCCTCATTAAGTAGATCTTACACTACATAGCTGCTGTGGCAAATCAAAGGTTTGACAAAGCCAATGGAAACAATCACTTTTTAAAAATTGAGCTAAAAACATTTAGATTTAATTTTATGTATACCAGTCTTTGCCTCCATGTACGTATTGCACAACATATGTAGCCAGTGCCTACAGAGTCAGAAGAGGGCATCAGATCCCTTGGAACTGGAGTTACGCATGGTTGTGAGCCACCATGTGGTGCTGAAGACAGAATCCAAGTCTTCTGTAAGAGCAAACATGCTTTTAACTTCTAAATCATCTCCCCAGGGGTGAAATGATCTCTTCTAAAACCAGAGCAGCTTTCTTTCCCTAATCCCTATTTTTCCTTTGTCAAATGAACTTTCCCTCCTGGCCACGGTTCTATGTTTGAAGAATGCAACTTTTTCTAGCTGGTGCTGTGATGAATTAGCTTGTGTAACAAGAGCATGTGGTCTGGTCTTCTCTTTAGCACTTCTTGAAATCTGGATTTCTACCAGATGCTGCCTGGAGTAGGCTTGCTCACCATTTGATTGCTCAACTTGCTACAAGCTGCCTTGTCAAAGATGTCCCTGCACCTATATCAAAAAGGAACGAAAGGCCATGTGGACTTCTGGTTGACCAGCAGGAATCTTAGACAAGGAAACTGTATAAGGGTCCAAGAGGAGTGAAGATGTCCACTCGAGTTTTAAGCAGTAAGTAATCCTAGACATCGTATGATTCAGTTTTGGATCACTGGCCTAGAATGAACAAGACTTGAGTTTTGACAATACACGTGTGTACACACACACACACACACACACACACACACACACACACACACACACATCACTTTTAGTAATTATGATAGATACACTTTTAATAATGTGTGCTATATAACATATTTATATACCCTATCATATATGCACATGAAACTAACTCCTCATGTCATATATCCTATATATGAAAATAACTTCATATTTAGAAAACTGGTCTCATTTGATCCAGTTACTCTGTCTAGGTCAATATTATCATTGTCCTCAAGAGAGGTTCTTAGTTTGTATTCATACACTGGAGTCAAATGCTTCAAGACAGCTGTTACATATATAATAGTATTCACCCAGGTTTCCTCTCCTTGAACACATCAGAAGGGGAGAGAGAGAGAGAGAGAGAGAGAGAGAGAGAGAGAGAGAGAGAGAGAGAGAGAGAGAGAGAGAGAGAGAGAGAAGCATGTAGTTTATTCTAGTCTTTGCCATTATTTAAAAATAATCTCATTTATTATCGGTGACCTGACTCCTACATGCTGAGCACAGGAAAATACTCCTGACCTCTTGTGCTCTTTTTTATTGCCTTTTCTAGGAGCAGGATAAAGAACTGTTGCTGCACTTATATACCACATAAAGCCTCAGTTGCTTCCAAGTCAAGATCACTTGTTTTTAGATCAAATTCCAGAGCTAGATATATTAATTGAAAATATATATGAAAGAAAGTCTGAAATATAAAAGAGCTGCAATGTCCCTATTCTAAGCATTCCATCTGGCATTCACATTTAAAGATGTAGAAGCCCAGGATAACATTTCCTGAAGGGCATTGCCCTTTCAGAAGTGTCTCCATGATAAAAAGCATCAGACTGAGAAGTCATGGGTCTAGTATTTGAAGCCAAATTTAATCGCAGGATTTTGGTGACAGCTTCCAGTCATTGAATGTCTATGAAAAAAATCAGCAATCAAGTTTTATCAGCATTGACCAATAAAAGAAAAAAAAGCTAACCTCAGCTCTTTATCCCATTATGAAGATGGGTTCAGCGGCCTCCAGTGTTGAAAAAAAAAAAGCCACTGGCACTGAATGCTTTGCATTCTGAGGGCAGTAACTTTCAAAGATCAAGAAGCAAAGTGTCACTTCAAAGATGCACAGAAGCTCTCTCTCCTGTGAATAGCGACTGAGATCTATCTGCTTTTAGTGATCAAAGGAAAGTGGTGAACTACATCTGGGAATTAGAGCCCAGTGCTGCTTGCAAATCACACTTAGGCTCTCTACACTTGCAGCCTTCTTCCATATGTGAGACTCCTTAGCCCATCACATTTTATGCTACCCTCAAAAGGGGTGCCAGTGTCAAGAGCAGCCCATGCTCACTTCCTCACACATCAGGAGAGAGACTGGGAGAAGAGACTCCTTGAAAACCCCAGGTGCTGTCATCCAACAAGTGCCCACCCCTAGAGAGGAGTTACTGTTACCCACAGCTTAGAGAAAAGGAAGGAAAGGCTAACAGGTATAAAGACTAGGCTAAGACAGTAGATGGTAGAGCCTGAAGTTCAGCTCATCACCCTGTAGTTGGGTCCTTTTCTATTCTATGTCTCCTGGGTCCAGACTGTTGTATGTTGTCAGTATCCATTTGCAAGAGGGCTGTTGTTTACAGGTCTACATGCACCAATTTCTTTTTTTTCCTTTTTCTGGAAACATTTCTGATTTCCCTTTAGAAAATATTGGTCATTTACATCAGTTGGAGCTGACTCTAGGCCTTTGAAAGAGGAGCGGTCACAGACCTAGGCTTGTCATATCAGATCAGTCTACCACTACATAAGGTTAAAGACTGGTAGGGGGAAAAAGTTTGCTTCTGTTATCCTTGGGATGTGGAGTATCATTCCCCAGTGGACTCTTTCTCAGAGGAAAACATTCAAAAGGGTCTTCTAGGATTTCTTAAAATAGAGCATAGAAGGTCTTTTGAATCTTCTCTCGGCTGTTTTCCTTCTGGGCTGATTTTCCTGCCTTTCCCGTACCATACTCAGGAAGCTATGACAGGTGGAAGTCAGGGTGATAATCCCAGCTGAGCCTGGCTTTTCAGCCCTTCTTGAAGCCAATGTGCTTCATTGTGAGCTATTTTCAGACTGAGCTTTCCAGGGAACAGAGAACACCGTGAAGTGACCTCTGTCAACACCATGTGGGACAGAAAAATTATCCCTCTGAACTTCATCCAAATTACTGACTAATGAAATCATGGGCTGAAATAAAATGCCAGTTTTTGAGCCCCAAGTGTTAGGGGCATTATGGAGCAATTAAAACCTGGGACAATCAATCTCTCTGGCCACAGTGGCTGATTCCGAGATTGACTTGTGGCACGAGCCAACCAATTACCTTCAATTCCAGGGTTTTGCTAACACTAATGAAAAAAGGGGATGCCTCTTTTTATTGCTAAGGGTGACTTTGTAAGATATAAGACTGGGTTGTTGTTTGCACTTAGGGACAGCTTGAGATATATATCAAAAGAGAATAAACCACAGCACAGATACTAAGAGGCAGAGTGGCATCTGGAGAGAGATGTCGCCTTGATATTTAACACCATGTTTAAATCAGTGGAATTTTGGGTTTGGCCACTGCAGTTGTTTCATCCAAGCAATGAGGTACCAGGAGTGATGAGAGAGGGAAGGCAACATCTCAAGGACAAGCATGTGAGCAATGAAATGAAAGTTCTCTACTCACAGACATCTGTTCCCATGAACTTGAAAATATAATGTTAATTGAATGTAACTCTTTCATAGTTGTGTCACACACACACACAAACACAAACACACAAGATATTTGCCAAACCCATACAGAACATTCTTAATTCAAAGGCCAGTTTATACTTTCTAAGTGCACTTCTGAAATGGATTAAAATGTAGTCACTGAATGGTTACATCTTTCCATAATATATTTATTAAAACCCTTAATAGTTAAGGTGTTAACTGTTTCACAACATGGGACCTTTGGAGATAACTAACACATGGAGGTGCAGCCCTCTTGAATGGGATCAATGTCCTCTAAAAGGCAAATCCCGAGGCATCCTCTGTTCTGCCCACCATGGCATTAGATGAGAGGAAAACAATGCCAGCACACACTCTCATGACGCTCAATGTGCCAGCGCCTTGGTCTTTCACTCTTTGGCTTCCGTCATGGTGGGAAATTACTGTTGTATGTGGAGATCCTAGTTCATGTTATTGTGCTCCAACAGTCCACAAAAGTGGAGATAGCACAGAAAAACAAAGACACATTGTTTGAGCAAAAGATGCTGGGAAAAATAAGCAGAATGACTCAATAGTCAGAACTAGCTTATGCATTAGTGGGAAAGCTATTTCATCATTTAAATGCCAATATTTTTATTTGTAAGACAAGATGAGAATTGTATTTGCCTTACTTCCTTTGCAGGTTTGATTTGAGTCAGGCTCTCTTGCCCAGACTGGCTTCAAAATCCTGGACTCAAGCAATCCAGCTGCAGAGTGTAGCTGATGGTATAGGCATGCCACACTATACCCGGATATTTTTTTTTCTAATTAAATGAGTTAGTGTTTGGGTAGTCAGATGGAAACAAATAATTAAAACTACATCAGGGCTCACAACTGTGTGGCATTGACTTGTTTGCACCAGTCCTTAAGTGGACAGTGGGTCTGCCTCACAGAAAATAATGAAAAGTGACTCTGAATAACATCATCACTGTCAGAAACAGTGGTTGCTAGCCACATCAGTTTATATTTAAACTGGTTAAGATTCAATAGAAATAAAATTCAGTTCACCTATATCAGACACATTGGGAAGACATAACAGTCAGCCAGTGTCACCACCGATAGAATAGAATGTCATCACACTTTGGAAGATGATACTGTGCAGCACTGGTCTGGTGTCCTTGGCATTCCCTTTGCTGAAATCTGTGGGTCATCAACTGGTACACACCCATATGCACCTAGGTGACGTATGTGACATCGCTCCACCCGTCTTAAGGAGTTATTTATTTATTTATTTATTTTTGGTTTTTCGAGACAGGGTTTCTCTGTGTAGCCTTGGCTGTCCTAGACTCACTTTGTAGACCAGGCTGGCCTCGAACTCACAGCGATCCGCCTGCCTCTGCCTCCTTAAGGAGTTATTTAATCCTCTGCAGAAATCCCTGCAACGTCACTGTACACTGCTCTGGAGGCATACAGGTAAAAGTGGGATGGAATTCACACATGAAATTCAGGTTATGAAAGTCTTCAAAAGATCAAATGCTTATCCGAGAGCAACACCTTGTACTCTGATTCCACAGTTAATGTAGCTAGTATAATCAAGATGAGGAACTCTGATAGGGAGAGACATTTTTTTTAAATGTATTTGCTTCTTATCTCACATTATAATTTATTACTTATAAGAACCTGGATAACTTTAAAAACTCTTTCCAATCTGTTTTCCCTTTGAAACGGAGAAGTGAGAGCCACCTAATGACACAATGAAACATGTTCCTAGTGTTAGGAATGTTGTAGAACAGGCTAAAATCTTTTCATTGTTATCTCCTGGTCTTCAGGCCGTTGTGTGACCTTTAATCAACACACACTTGAAGTGGTTAGAGAAATGGATCTGTACTTTTGAGGATGGGTAGAGGAAAGCTGATCGCGGTATCTGTGCTGTAATACTACTTTATCAAACCTGTTGGACATAATTCTTCCTGCTGATAAATATGAGCCATTACATTTACAAGCTAATGAGTAGAGTTTATTATTGTGTGTGGGGATGGAGGGCACCTCAATTTTACTTCCAAGTATTGGACGTTGGTCTCATGTATTTTGATACTACTTACGGCTTGCTGTCTCTGTGTCCCACATGTACCTTGCCTAAGAGCCTAACCTGTTTGACCAATAAAAGGCCATCACATCTGGGCAGGGCAAATGGGATAGGTGTGGCTAAGGTTCTTGGGCTTTGGGAAACAGAGAGAATCCTGGGAGAAGAGAGACTGGAGGAGAGGGGGGGAAGAAGGCAGCTGCACCATGGGTTAGGGGGACGAGAAGCTCATGGCTGGTGTGGATGGAGATTTGGCCTAGATGAGGATAACTAGCAAGTATTTGGGATTATGGATGGGAGGTAGCTTGATAAAAATTATTAGATGCAGATGGCACGGGACTGGGGCAGACATGGGATACCTGCCCCACTATGGGAAGTAGTTTAGGGGATTAATATCTGCCCTGTCTCAGGTCAACTAAGGCTATTTTAAAATATAACAGGTGTCTGTGTCTTGACTGATTGCTACTGGGTTAGAAAATACTACTATAATTATACTTATAATAATGTTTATTATTAGGCCCTACTGATAAAATAACTGCAACATTCAGGAAACAATCAAGTTCCAAAATGATGAATGAGACAGAACAAAGCTTGTAGATGATCCAACAGTAGATGTGGGCATCACATGAAATAATTGCACTAAGAAGTGTTTAAAATGTCAACAGCAGTCAGAGAGGCTGAGTCTTAAAATACCTTGGCTGAAGTACGTAACCTCTGTAAGGCCCAGTGTCCTCCCTTATTAGACAGAGATAGCTATGACTCTCCTACCTTCCAGGGTTGCTAAGGAGATTGTATATACAACAGGGTAATATAGAAAGTCCTAAGGACATGACTTGCCATATACAAATGTTGTACACACAATCTGTGGTGCTGATGCTGGCCGTCAACATCACCCAGGTCACTTGGAACAACTACTCTTGCTGCATCTAACATGTCTAATTGGATATTATACCTCACTCATCATTCTCTACTGTAATTCTAAAATATATATGTGGTTTTAATTTCAATAAGTGAGATCGAGAGCTGCAATACAGATAGACAAGTCATTTCAGTAGATTAAGTTTATCTAGGGTTACAGTGAATACCAGGGAAACATTGAAAGATCATAAGCCTAGTGAATATTAATCTTCATTTAATTAACATTTTAAAATTATAAAGCTATGTGGGTTTATATTATTCTCAGATCACTTTGAATATTTACTGTCTTGGAGGGAGGAATTCCTTAGTATCATTTTACAATAGGATGATCTCATGGTTACCCTTACTGCTGTATTTCTACCAGTGCTCTAGAGGGAATAAGTTATTTCAACTTGTCTGCTTCTAGAAATACATGATTAGAAACCTATTGAAGCTCTGCAGATAATTAAGTTAATAACATTTACGATGACCACACTTGCTAATGATATTGTTTTTAAACCCATTACTTCATGTATAAAATTTATCATAGCGAGAGGCTGAGCCTTATTTCCATATTTATTGCTACTCTGATATTTGTACTATATGATTATTTAAAAAAAAACAGCAATGAGTATATCTTTGAACATTCAAAGTGAGTGAAATGTGATTGCAAAGATCTAATGAGATTTTTCTTCTTCCAAGGCCAAGGAAAGAGCCAGCATAGCACGGAGGAACATTTACTTCCAAGCCCTCTTAATATGCACTCTGGAAAAAATCAGTGCAGCAGACACCAGGCCATCCTTGAATTTTTTTTCTGAGTAAGCAAGAAAAGACTTGTAATCAAAAAGGTGTAAAACCCTAAGGATTGGGAATGAACACATTCACATCAGAGGGAAAATTTCCAACTTACGTTTACCTGAAAGCCAAAGCAGATGAATAGCCTCCTGCTCCCCTTTTGTGGAGCCCAGTAAATCTGTCACCTTCCTGGATTTTTATTTTTCTTCACTTTTTTCCTTTACTGTGTGAAATGATACAATGGAAAAAAAAAACTGCTGAATTGGGACTCAGAGTTCCACCAGGGAATGGCACTTGGATACTGACTACTGTGTTACCTCACTTGACATTTTCGAGTTTCTGACTCTCAGTTTCTTTATTCTAACGAGGTATGCAGACTCTCAATTTTAGATGTGGCATAAAATTTAATAGCATCTTGTGGGTAGCTGGGAACAAAGATGACTAAGGTTTCTACCCTGAGATGCACAACTGGGAAATGGGATTTTGTAGTTGGTCAACAGTGGGTGGCGAGGATGTGAGCTACTCCACCGGAGATAGGCACACAAAACAGACTTTCCCAGAGTTCATGGTGGCGTGGCTTGTTCTCACTTATGTTTTAAGTTTAAGTTTCTCACTTGTGAATTAACACCGGGGATGGAATGAAGGGTGACGTGTTCTTTATTCTCTTCCAATGACTTGCTCAGTGTCTAGCTGGAAAGGCCAAGCCCCTAGGCAATTCCAGTTTTATATAATACATCCAGTGGAGGAGAGACATAAGAGGTACCAGCTCAATACAACAGAAGGGACCAACCAAAAAGAGAGAAGAGGAAAGACTGATCTTCATGGACACAGGAAAGGCTTCTGTGGGTAGCGTCCTGCCTTTTCGTAAGCTCAATACTAGAGGGAAAAATACTAGAGGGATGAGGGGACAGGGAAGTACATGAAGGACCTTGTAGGTCACCATAGTGACACTGGACTCTATCCTGAGACAATGGGTACCTGAATAAGAGTAATAATACAAGTCCTTGCCTTGAGCCCAGGAAAGCCAAAGACTAGGTGCAACATCTCTCTTGTGTCTCAGTGCAAGGCGCCCTGGTCCCATTTTACCCTGCTGGCTGGGAGCCTTCCCATCCCCTTCCTCCCAGGAAGCATCCACATTCTGGAGACCTTTCTCTAGCTTTCCTTGCAGCTGTAGTTTGAATGTGGAATGTCCCCTACAGACCCACACGTTAAACATTTGGTTCCTAATTCGGGGTCATTAGAGGATGTTGAGACCTTTGAGAGATGGGGGTCCAGTGGGAGTTCTCACACTTCCATCGGCATGTCCTCTATGAGGACTATGGAAAGTGGCTCTTTCCCTCTGTGTCCGCTCTTCAGCCTCCTCATCCCCCTCTACCTT
Organism: Acomys minous; assembly: GCF_964271855.1. NCBI lineage: Eukaryota > Metazoa > Chordata > Mammalia > Rodentia > Muridae > Acomys > Acomys minous. The sequence goes on from NC_140500.1 coordinate 47,452,594, forward strand.
TTCCTTCTCATCGGAGGCCCCGAGATGCAGTCATGCCATTAGGCACTGCCTGGTCACAGACTCCAAAGTGGCTAAGCAGAATGGCCGCAGACTAGAACCTCTGAGGCCACAACAGTGGTAAACCCGGTGAACCCTAACCTCTTCAAAAGCTGTGTGGCCCAGCTGCTTTGCCACAGTCATAGAATTTTACTAACAAGGGTGTTAATTTTCTACCATTCTCTGGAAAGATTCAAACCAATAAATTACCTTCTAATTACTAATTAGTACTAATTACTCAGGGTAATGGCTGATGGGGAACAGATATGCTATCCTCTCAAGGGCTGTGAGTTTTAAAAAACAATTGGGATTCAATAGTGGTGCTTGGTTCTTTTGTTTTTAATTTCAATTATTCATGGCTTCTCTTACCCTTGGCTATAAGCTTACCCCATTTTTAATTGATTTAAATCAAAATGGTATTTTGAATCTTTTAAAAATTTATATGAAATTAAGAATGTATTAAATCCCCTGTCCCCTCCCTCCACCGCTGACAATGCCTGAGTTAGTAGAAGGGTAGAGTGGCTAATTTCAGGTAATGAGTCTTCAGAGGACATATATATTCACATAGGACCATGAGGAAAGGCTGCCTGGTACCCTTCAACATTAATCCACTGACTTCCCTTTCCCATATCTTTCTGAAGGTGTAGGATAGATGTTCAAATAGCTCCAACAGGCTAAGTGCCGAGGTCATCTCACTGATTAACCTGATGTGTTTTTAAGAGACCTTACAAGCCTGGATTTCCTGCAGACTCCTTTGGTAATAGCTTTGTGATAATTAAACACAAAACCATCACTGTGCCCACCATGTACCAGGAGATCAGTAAGTGTCCTTCCTCTTTCTACAGGAGGACACTTGTGAGGTACATCAGTATTGAGGGTCTTGATGATTTCCAGGTTGGAACTTGCCTCAAGGCCTCACTGCTGGTTCCCATGCATTTGCACCATGGTCCCTGAGCCCGTCCTCAGGTCTCAGCTCTGTTATTCCCGCTGCCTTAATTCATTTCTCCCTATGCTTCAATTTCGCCAGCCCTCTCCTCTCCCTTCAGTGTCTACTCCATAAACAATAGATGCAAAAATTGCTATACTTCCTTGCTTCCTATTTCTTTTTCTCTCACTATTCAGAGTCACCTCAAACTGCTCAGTTTTCTCAGACACTTCTACTTCCCTAATCTAATGTATACCACCTGTACTGGTTTTGCATGAGTCTGATCCCATTTCTCAGAACATTAGCTTTCTAGGGACTGAGGTCTTTTTTGTTTGTTTGTTTGTTTGTTTTATTCATGGCTAGACTTCACGTATTGAGAACTGCTTCTGATACAGAGAAAAATTCCAGAATGTTTGTTAGATAAACAAATGGTTAGCTCATACGTTCCATAACTGCAGGACAGAGTACACAGCATTTCTAAGCCTCTAGAGTGTGTTACTCTCTATGGCATCAACTATCCATCAACATAGAGTTTATATGGAAATTAAATGAGATAATTAAAAAAGCCCTGCTACCTAGTTGTTTTGGTTATTTAGTTTGTGTTTCCAAATTGACACCAACTATATTCATTTGAGAAGTGGGAACCTCAATTGAGGAAGTATTTCTGCCACCAGATTGGCCTGTGGGGGCATTTTCTTGATTAATGATTGATATGGGAGGACTCAGCCCACTGTGGACGGTGCTATTCCTGGGTATGGGGTCCTAGATGGTATAATAAAGCAGGCTGAGCAAGCCATCGTGAGCAAGGCAGTGAGCAACACTCCTCTATGGCTTTCATTTGAGCTCCTGCCTGTAGGCTCTTCCCCTGTTTGACTTCCTGGCCTGACTTCCCTCAGTGATGGACTGTTACCTGGAAATGAAATTAAAAATAAACCCTTCCTTTTCCAAGTTGTTTTAACCCTAAATAAAACACCAGTGAAAGTTTGTAACACTATAAAAGAAGTTAAAGCAAACTAACGATACCTTTCTACTTCGGTGAGATTCTTCTTATGAAGTTATAAGTATGTTTTCTAGCAATTCACATATGTAAACTGTAACCACTAGTATCACTAGCTGTATTTGGAGTGTACAGGTCGTCAAAGGCCATGTGGGTAGAATCCTTACCTATTGGGATCAATGTACTTATAAGAAGAGACACCCGAGTGTCACAAGCTCCACATCACTGCATATACCAAAACAAGGCACTTGAAACTATAGCAACAAGGTGGCTGTCTGAGAGTCAAGAAGAGAAATATGGAGCCAGAGAGAGGGCTTGTGGGAAAAGCGCTTGCTATGAAGGCATTAGTATCCAATACCAGATGCCCAACACATTAAAGACAGCTGCTTGATGATGCGTATCTGCAAGCCAGCATTGGAGGATGGAGGCAGGCAGATCCAAGAGGCTTGCTAGACAGTCAGTCTAGATGAACAGTGAGCTCCATGTTCACTAAGACTTTGTCTTAAAAGCTGAGGTGAGGAAGAGATAAAGGAGAACATTTGCGGTGGTTTGAATGAAAAGGTCCCCCACAGGCTCTGGCATTAGAACATTTGGTTCCCTATTGGTGATGCTGTTTAGGGAGGTCTAGGGGTGTGGTCTTGCTGGAGAAAGAACAACACAGGGCTATGAGTTTTGAGCCTTCAAAGTCTCATGCCTTTCAGCTCATCCTTTCTGCTTCCTGACTATGGTTGTTAAGTTCTCAGCTTGCCATCCCAGCCACATAACATGTACAGATTAAATCAATCTGATTACCATTTTAAAACAAGTTAATGTTTTGGTGATAAGTAACTTAATACTTTGTTTTCTCGTCTTTGTCTTTGTTAATAACTAGAAGAGGGGAAATCAGAGTATTGTGAACTATAGTTGCCCCACTGTGCACTGAACACAGAATTTACAGCTTCAATTTAATAGTATTTGGCATCTATTACCCAGTGCTCTTCTGTCTTCCCTGTTCTCAATTCATTACCTCTAGACATCGCTACTCTAAATTCAGGTTGATGTTTTTATTGGCTTGTATCTTTGTGTGTGAAAAAATATGGAATATTTGCTAGCATATGGCTGTGTTATTTTTACATAAAACATTGTCCTCAGATTTTACCCATTTGCTACAAAAGACAATATTTCCTTTTTTATGGTTGTGTAATATTCCATTATACATATTTAACACTCTCTTAATTTCATCTTTCTTTGAGAGCTCTTTACATAGAATCACATCTTAGCATTCGTGACTAGCAGAGCCATGTTGCTACTACCTCTAAGTAGTAGAGATCTTTTTTCCATTATAGCTCATCATGTCCTCTGCTTCTGACTCTGTTTACCATTTGCATGTGAGCATATAATTTTATTTCAGGTTCAATATTTGAGTGAGGAGTTGGCCCTGTAGCACAGGAAGCTAGCTGGATGTTCAGACAAAGGCTGAACATTCTCCAACTCACTTTTACTCTGTCCTTGCCAGGGAACAGTGTTCCAGACTGTGACTGATTACCACTGTCTGCCACGGTTGAGAACAGAAACACAAGATAAAGCCAAGGATTTACAATGTGTGGCTTAGGACCTCAGAATCCTGAGAGTCTCCATTTGCCACAATGAACACCCTTTCTACCCAAAGAAAAAGTTGTTCTGGGGGCTTAAATGGAGTCTGCCTCCTTTGTGAATGGTTCAAATGAAATAAATGAAGGATATTCAGCCAACTCAAATGGAACGACACTTTCAAGAACATTGTACATGGCAAGAGCCCCCTGAAAATCTTCTATTAAAAATATTAAAATGTGAACAATTTTCTCAATATAAGAACATTTTTTTTTTCTGAATTAGATGTCATCCTTGTCTAACGTCTGAACAATAATAATAGAGTATCACACTGTCCTGCTTATGCCCACAGAACTGATGACCTTCTGAATACTGGTTGTAACTCTCAATTGTGACTTGGTAAAGCATATGTCCTCTATTGTGTGTGAATGACAGATGTGTTCATTTTTGTTTTATTTCATTATATTATATTTTATTATTATCCCTTACAAGCTTGCTTGTTTCCTAATGAGAGACAGAAAGGGAGTGGACCCAGAAGGGAAGGTAGGTGAGAAGAAACTGAGGGGGGGTAGAGGGAGGAGAAACTATAATCAGGATATATTATGTGAGGAGGGGAAAGGGAAGAAAAGGAAGGGGGACAGGTTGAGGCACGCACAAACTCTCGTGCCAAACATTCGAGTTGACAAATATGAATGGCGTCAGGTTGTTATGTTTGCATAATTCGTTATAGATAAGTAGAAATTAACCTAAGGGGATAGTGATGCACCTAAAGTGCAGCCCTCGAACTTGAAGGATGTGAATGTAAGAGTATGAAACATAGGGATGGAGGAGACAGCTCAGTTGGCAAAATGCCTGCCATACAAGCACAGGGACCTGAGTTGGAATCCCAGAACCAACACAAAGAAGCCAGGGTGACAGTGGCACATTTGTAATCCTAGTGTTGGGAGGGAGAGGCATGGATTCCTGAGGCTTGTTGGGCAGCCCGTCCAGCTGAGTTGGCAAATTCTAGGCCAGTGAGAGACCCCGCCTTAAAAACAAGATGGCTGACACCTAAGGAAAGACATCCAAGGCTGAGCCAAAGTCTCCACATACATGGGCACACAGGTGTACATACACCCTGCACAGGTGCACCTAGAAGCATGATAACATGGGCAGACACTCATATGCAAGTGAAAAGTAGTATAACTTGGAAGTGTCACCATATATGATTGGCCTCTGAAGAGTAGATTTTTAAATTTATTTACTTATTCATTTATTTTGTGTTTTGAGACAGGGTTTTTCTGTGTAATAGCCTTGGTTGTCTGGGATTTGTAGACCAGGCTGGCCTCAAACTCACAGAGGTCCTCTTGCCTTTAGGATAATTATATGTGCCACTACGCTAATTTAAATTATTTAAAATATTTTTGTTAAACACTTCTAATCACTGGGCATTTGGTTTGACCCTTGGCAGCTGTCAGATATCAGTTTCCTCATTTTTTTCCTGAGCATCCTCTAACCTCACACCACCAAGAGAAGCCTGCCCTGCCTGGACTCTGTCTTGTCATATGCTCTTCTGTAGCCTTGGGTGTCTCCTTACTGTGATTCAGGGCTTCCCATCCCCTCCATGCAGGAAGATGCTCTCTGCTTTATCATTCCATGTGCTCCTTCAGTTTCACAGTGAATTTCTTTCACTGTCTTGTCTTTTGAGGAGAAGTCATCATCTCTAAAAAGAGTCATCGTTAAGGGGAAAATGGGAGGGAGGGAGGAATGGGAGGATACAAGGGATGGGATAACCATTGAGATATAATATGAATAAATTGATATAAATAATAAAAAAAAAGAGTCATCAGTATTCCTTGATCAAAATGGAATCCACTTGAATGAGTCATCATGGCACACCTGTACATCACAGCAGAGGCAGAAACCACTACTGTTTGGGTTTTCTACTCACCAAGAAACTTACTTTTATTGGCCATTGATATTTTTGTAGATGAAAATGGGGGAAAATTCAAGCATAGTAGCTAAGCTATTTAGAAAGGGATGCTACTTTTGTAGTGATAAGGACATGACTGAGAACCACAATCTATAATGAGTATAGGATTTTCCATTTCATTTCAAGAGACAAAGTGAAGTGTGGGGACCCAGTATTGTCTATGACAGGAACGGCTGCAGCTTGCTGGTGGTTGTACTTTTTTGTTTGGATCAGGTGAAACTAACCAAGGCAGCTGGAAGTCTCAGGGGCAGGTGCAGCAGGAGTGATGTGGCTGTCATGCCTGGATCCTGGTTATAACCTCAGCTGGGATGCTCCAGGAAGGCTAGTATCTAGGGAGGCTCCTCAAGGCATCAGGCCAAAGCACACTGCAGGCTCTGGGGAAAATGTGTGCTTAGAGTCATTCATGCAGGATGGCAGCTAAGGAGCCCTGCTGGTTTGCAAGTCAAAGGCCTTGCCAGCAGCTTTGCTTTGGCTCAGCCTAGTGAGCTGGATCAAGGCAACTTCACTTTCTAGGAAGGATTATTCTGAACCAATGTCAAACACTGAGGGGTAAGCAAACTCCTTTGCTTGAAGAAGCTACTTTTTTGTTTTGTATCTGGTAATCCATAAGCGATTATAAAATGTGGCTGTGGATATTTTTCTTGCCTCTGCATCAAAAACGTATGCTTTAAAGATGGTAACTCTCAAAAGATGGCAGCCAACTACATACATAGGAAAATTCTGCTTCTTTCAATAGTGATCAAGTTTATCAGGTTTTCTGACAGTGATAATATGAAAAGGAGAAAGATCAGAGCTGCCACAATCACGACAATCATCAGCTTCTTACTTAATGTTTTTTCTCAGCATGCGGTACCTTGTACAAATATTACATATAAATCTGGGATTGGGGAGATGGACCCATGGATACGATGCTTGCTGTACTGTTCATGAAGGAGACTTGAGTTTGGATCCCCAAGCCCACATGAAAGCCAGGGATGTTTGTGCATGCCTGTAACCACAGTTCTGAGAGTAGAGACAAGCTGATTTCAGAGGCTTGATGCTTGGACAGTTCAACCAAAGTGGCAAGCTTCAGGTTCTGTGAGGAGAATGCAGACCCAAAAGAAAAGAAAAAGAAGGAGGGTGGCAAAGAAAGACGTTCTGGTATCAGCCTCTGGCTTCATATGCACACACACACACACACACACACACACACACACACACACACACACATACACACACACAACAGATTTGTAAATGCTGTCCCATATGCCCAGCTTCCAGAATCTGTCATAGGTGATGTCTTCCTGGAGAAATGGAAACATACTGTTTTCTTAAGAAAGGTGTCCCCAACAGGAATACTCTTATATTGATTTTTTGAAGTTGTTGAGGGAAAACTTACCCAACTAGAACTTGGCATTATAGCCAACTAAGAGCAGACAATCCAGGGGCTTTTAGCACATTCACAATGTATAACCATCTCCACAAGCTCGTGCTAGGACATTTTCAGATCTCCAAAGGAAACTTTACCTGATAAACATTTCCCCCTCTTTCCAGGATTCCAATAACCATTAGCACACCTTCTGTCTGTACGTCTATGCCTCTTCTGGGTGCACTGTATGCTCTTTGCATTCTTCGTTCAACTGTGACTCAGTGTGCTAACACATTCCTTTTGAGACTGAAGAGTGGTCTGCTGTCTGGATGCTTCACCTGTTGGATACCTTACCTAGTGTAGACAACTGGTTTCTTTCTCCTTTGTGGCTCATTTGCATAATGCTCAATATACAGACATCTGTGTAAAGTGTCAGCTTGAATAAATGTGTGCTATGCCTTGGCATCTTGGAATGATTTTAAGGCCTGATTCTGTATCTTTTCATATTAGTCTTAAAATTATCATATACATGTTCCATTGTGACTTTCCTATGGTGCTTTCTTCTCATTGATCCTTCTCCCTAGCCTCCCTTTCTCATTCCCTGTCCCCTCCTGCTGGTCTCCCTGTCCCCCATCAGTCCCTGTTACTTTCATGTGTCACGCAGTCTATTTCATTTTATTCCTCCTTCCATGTAAGATCTTCTTTTTCCTTCTTACGGTCCCTTTCTTGTTTCCTGACTCATACTCTACACACACACACACACACACACACACACACACACACACACACACACACGGAGAGAAATAAAATTAAAATTTAGAATCCACATTTGGATTGGCCTTTCTGAGTCTGTCTTATTTTGCTTAACATAATGTTTTCCGGTCTCATTCATTTTCTTGCAATTGGCACAGTTTCAATTTTCTTTCTGGCTGATTGTATGTGTGTATTCCATTTCCTTTTTCCATTCATCTGTTGATGGACATTTAGGCTGGTTTTGTTCCTTACCTAACATGAATATTACAGAAATAAACACAGATGTGCAAATTTCTCTGTGCTAAGACTTAGGTGGAGAACAACAAAGTAAGACAACTTAACATGAGTTTCTGGCCTCCAAACAGACCTACATATTCATTGGTCCTTTGGGTACACATCTAAAAACAGTGTAGGTTGCATTTGTGTGTGTGTGTGTGTGTGTGTGTGTGTGTGTGTGTGTGTGTGTGTGTGTGTGTGTTAGATCCAGTCTAGAATGGCTGTGACCACATGTGGTTTATAGTATCAAGGAGAGCTGCCTGATTTGGCTGGGAGGGAAGCTAGCAAATGAGGAGAGTGATGTGGAAGATGAGCAAGAGCCTCTATGACATAGGTCTAAGTTCTCACCACTGGTCGTTTATGCAGTGCTTGTCACAGTGGCTATTTAGTATGATTGTCTTCCTTTATCTGTGTGCTCAGGAGCATGCTCAATAGCTACCCAATCCCTCGGTGTTTAGTGATCAATGGATCAATTCTATGTGGGATGATGAGGATGCCTGTGCATCCTACATGGCAGGATGAGGATGCCTGTGCATCCTACATTGAAGGATGAGGATGCCTATGTATCCTACATTGAAGGATGAGGATGCCTATGTATCCTACATGGGAGGATGAGGATGCCTGTGCATCCTACATGGGAGGATGAGGATGCCTGTGCATCCTACATGGGAGGATGAGGATGCCTGTGCATCCTATATGGCAGGATGAGGATGCCTGTGTCCAACGCAGAGCACTTGTCTGTAGTAGCCTAAGGTGTGCTGACTATGATTGTTTCACTTAGTGTATTGTGAAACACAAGAAGAGTTCAATTTTCCTAATCAAAACAAAAAGGAATTATAATCCTTATGTGTAAAATAAAATTAACACCAGGGTTGCCACAGCAATTAAATTACTTAATGCATTTAAGTTACTTAGAATATTGCTATTAATTCCAGCCAGTCAGTATGTCACTATCATTACCCACTCACCTTGCAAAACCAAAGGTGCTATTTTCAAATGTGCTTTAACCATGCCATACACTGGCTTAAAGCTCTTCATTTTCTATCCACTTTTGCAAATCAGGAGAGACTGTGTATATATAGGCCCTGCCCAGCAATTCTGAGTCTAACCTCCCAAGTGATTTGGACTATTATTTCTGAGCTTACTCTTTTAACTACACTGTCTTAGTTTTATACAAACTTAGAAAATTTTCCTATTACAAGGGGTCTTTGAGAGATTTCTCTTCCTCTGCCCATCTTCACAGTAATTTTCTAAGATGTGTCAAAATAGCAATTTTCATAGCTAGTTGTTCTGCTATGAAACTTGACTTCAAAACCTTCCTACGACAGACTTTTGTCAAAGGAAGTCCTCCATTGTTAACTTTTATTTCTACTTTTTAATAATTCTTTCCACTTTTCTTAGCTGTACTGTATATGTTGCCTAATTACAATGTATAGTTTATTTTATGTAGTTACATCGTTGTAGGTTTGTCTGGCCTTCAACTTTCGTACAGGGATCCATTCACCCTACTTAACCTTATGGTTTCTGTGTTATACAATGTTTAAATATTTCTGCTATCTATTCATGAAATATTTGATAAATAAATACAATATATATTTAGTTCTCACTTCCACTTCTGGGAAGTAGAACTAAAGTCATAAACTATATGGTTATTATTTTATACACTAACCTGTCAAGTATTATTAGTATTTCTCTTCTTTTCATTGATATTACTGATTTTTTCCTTTGCATAGTTTTCCCCTTTGTCTTAGTCAGTGTTCTATTCCTGTGAAGAGACACCATGGCCATGGCAACTTTTATAATAGAAAGTATTTAATTTGGGCTTGCTTACAGCTTCAGAGGTTTAGTCCATTTTTGTAGTGGAGGGGAGAATGGTGGCATAAAGGGAGACATGGGGCTGGAGAAGTAACTATATCAGGATCCTCAGTCAGAAGAAAGGGAGAGCCTCTGGGCCTGTGTTGGGCCATTCAAGCCCCAAAGCCCACCCCTTAGAGACCAACTTCCTCCAAGAAGGCCACGCCCATTCCAAGAAGGCCACACCTCCTAATCCTTTCAAATAGTGCCCCTCTGTGATGACTAAGCTTTCAAATATAGGAGCATACGGGGGCCATTTTTATTCAACTTACCACATAAGTTTTTATTCTTCAGAGAATGTGAGTCCTATTCTTGTAAGCTTTGGCTATCATTTGAAATAGCAGCATGCTTTGACTAGTATTCATTTAAGCTACTAATTCAGTTTGTGGTATTTAAGGTACAATGACAATGTTAAGAGTAAAGATATCTGGAACCTGTGCTAAATACTTATAGAGACTTGGCCTCCTAGAATAAAGGTTTTCATCCTTTGCTAGCTGATCCAATCACCCTATTCCGCTTCTCTATGCATGTGTTCTTGTACTATGTGCCATTTCAATCATAGTGAGGGCTTACAGATGGTATCATAAAATTATTCATTTTGCAATAGCATAGTAGATATTTTGTACCCATAGGTGACATACTCTGCCACCACCACTGAAGTGCACAGGTAATATGGCATAGACAAAGTTGCCTGACCATGTTCCAACAAGACTTTGTTTAGGATGGTAGGGACCAGAAATTGGTCTATGGGTTGTCATCTATTGACCCCTAGCCTAGAGTTCTGATTCTCAGAGCTTGGTTGTCCTGAGTCTGCAGCAAATACAGATATTTGGAGTGTTTAGAACATGCCACTGTAATTTGACAGGAATTTTACATCTGTGACACTTGATAATAAAAACTTTGGGCTTAAACTATATAAGTATTTTCACATTAATTTATATACATGTGTGTGCATGTGTGTGTGTGTATATATATATAATTGTGTTTGAAGAAGACAGTGGTCCATAAAAGACTGAGTGTTCAGAGATGACAATGAAAGACCAGTCACAAAAGAGCACTGAAAATCACTGATTTAGATCACCACATAGCTTAAGATGAGCCCATGGAACCAAGCTGATCTGGTGACTTACCTAAGGAAATAGGCTATCTCCCTTAAACACACAAAGATGAGAGCTTGCTGCTGTGTGAGGCCATCCCACTGAGGCTAGGAAGACAGCTGCAGTAAGGACAGGGCAGCCAAGATGGGAAGGCACACAAGCATGGGTGATAGGACTTGAGAGTCTGTTTTAATAAAGGTGCAGTTCGTGAGCTACTGTTGCCTGTTCTCTCTTCAGCTGGTGACTTCTATCTCTTCCCTTCACTTACAGATGAGGCGGCAAGTCCCTCCCACTTCCTCTGTCCCTTATAGCCAAGTCAGCTCTAAAAGCACAAACCTTCCTGCATTTTTCTTCCATGAATTGCCTGTAACTTACTGCAAACATCACTTCTCCTCTTCCTTTATGAGCTTCTACTGCCATAAAAATACACGGGTTTTACCAAACAATACTTCAATTTTGCTAGAATTCAAATGCATTTAACAAATTATTTACTTATTTATTCACTTTACATCCAGATCATAGGCTCCACCCTCTATACCTCCTGGCCAGCCTTCATTTCCCCTTCCCTCTCTCCCCTCTCTTATTGCTCAGAAAAGGGGAGCCCCCTACCTGACTCGCTCACCCCAGCTCATCGAGTCACTTAAGGACTGAGCATGTCCTCTTCCCCTGTGGCCTGGCCTGGCAGCCCTGCCAGTTTCTGCTTTCTGGATAAATTGAAGGTATTTATGCTTTAATGAATAAGTATATTATGCAGGAAATTTTTGTTTGCAATGCATGCATATTCAAATGAAAAGACAGAAGGAAAAGGCAGAGAACACCGAATTAAAAACAAAACAAAACAAAAATCATAAAGCCACAATACCCACAATGTGAAGGACCCAGCTCTGGTTAAATAATGTAACTGTGAGGCTACATTAAGAGTGATTGGAATGCACCAAGGAGAGTGTTCTTTACGAACATTATTATATCATTTTTCTTTTTAAAACCTTTTATTTTGAGCTTTATACATGAAATGCGATCCTATATGCCACTATCCATCCTCCAAATTCACTCTATGTTTCATACAAACTTCATCCGTGTGTGTGTGTGTGTGTGTGTGTGTGTGTGTGAGAGAGAGAGAGAGAGAGAGAGAGAGAGAGAGAGAGAGAGAGAGAGAGAGAGAGACAGACAGACAGACAGACAGACAGAGACAGAGAGACAGAGAGAGAGAGACAGAGACAGAGACAGAGACAGAGACAGAGACAGAGACAGAGAGACAGAGAGACAGAGAGAGACAGTGAGAGAGACAGAGAGAGAGAGAGAGAGAGAGAGAGAGAGAGAGAGAGAGAGAGAGAGAGACAGACAGACAGACAGACAGACAGACAGACAGACAGAGAGAGAGAACTCATTAGACCATTAGATCTGACCAGTGTTTCATATTGTGGAACCATTCACGGATAAAGCTATGTTATTAATATCAGTAGTGCCCTCCAAAACAAGATGACTTGCTTAGTATTAGTAAAATTCTACATGTATCTCAAAAGAGGATTTTAATACGCAGACTGCTCGATGAGAGTGCAGGGGAAAATGTGCCTTTTCTGATGAGGTTTACAGTTTCATTTCAGTAATGTCCGGCTGGCCACTCTAGCCTCTAGCAGCATATAGGGAAAAAGACTATTAGAAAGGTAGAGGAGAAGAAATTGACTTCTAGGCTTCATCCAATATATCCCCCCAAATCCCTTTAGCTCAAGACAAGCTTTCAAAGCTTCATTTCCCAAGAAGTGTTAAAAAAATAGATCTTGTCTTCAGAAGAGTCCCCCAAGATCATTGTGGTCAATCGTCAGACAACTGACCCTCTGTACACAAACACTACTTCAGATGCTTCTTTCTGCGTGCTGGGCCATTAAAACATATGTTTCCTTCACAGGGAAAAGAAAGCTGCTCCAAAAAACTTTTGGAAGAATTTTTATGTTCTAAAATAGACTTCTTCTAATCTGCCATGGGAATCAGGAAGAAGCATCTTTGTGTCCCCAAGCTGTCTTGCACTCCTGGTGACATCTTGGGTTCTATAACTATCATGCTCAGTCTTGACTAGACTTAGGAAAAAGTAAGTCTCTTGTTTTAGAGAGAGGTGGCTACCTACGCCCACTTAACATGGCACACTTTCCTAGTGTTTACATTGGCAGAGGGACCATTGTTTTCATTTAAACCTATGCTGTTAGCATCACATCACTCATCTAATTGGCTCAACTTTTCCACGCCTGGTTCTTGGCTCCTCTGTGGACCTAGAAACATTACAAAACCATAGGGATTGTTAAGGAGTGTCAGCACTTCTGTTGCCACTCAGAGATGCTTGTGCTATAGGAGCTAGCCTTGCTGCAACCCCATGAAGTAAGCCCTGCCCTTATGCTATATTGCAGATGAGGAAATGGGCCCTAACAGTGAGTAACTGCTGAGCCAGGATCAAATTCTTATCTAGAAGCTTTTACAGTAACTAACAGTGCCATGTTCTGAATATTAATATGCCGTTGTTGAAAAGGACATTTACTATCAGGCAGGAGACTTGTATCTCAATAAGCATCAAATCCAAGTGGATCTGTTGGAAATTTTCAAAAAAAATATGTTAGCTCTAGTTAGGGGACAACTATCCAAGAAGTGACTCTTGGGTATTTTCTTCTAGCCATACTATGATTCTGCATCACACCTATTCTAATACACATATCCCCTAATATTTATATAATACACGTGTCCAGGCATGCACACACACACACACACACACACACACACACACACACACACACACACAGAGAGAGAGAGAGACAGACAGACAGACAGACAGACAGACAGACAGACACAGACACAGAGAAGGGGATGAGATGGCTCAGCAGGTTAAAGTTGGCAAAAAGCACACCAACTGTAACCACAATGTCACTGGTAATGGTTTAGATGGTAGTGTGGTAATAAAACTTATTGTCTGCTATATTCCTTGTATGTACCATAATCATTGTGGTCCTCATGGCTACGCCACAAGGTAGTTAGTGTTCTTCCTAACACCAGGGCCATCCAGAGAGAGTTTGAGCTGATTAATGGTTTACATGGATGATAAGTGAGGAGTGAGGACTCACCTTGATCCAGTCAGAGCCTACCCCATTAAGTACCAGCTGGACAGCACCTGTTCTAGTAAGCCACAACTCAACATTTACTGTTCCCAAACAACAATGTATCATCTCAGTTTTGGGTGTGACTTTGTTGAGCTGGTGGTTTTTTACAAATACTTAATCTCTCTTGAGGATATAGATACTTGTCACTGTGGCTTTAGGCATCTAGCATGTCCATTGGGAAGGGACATTCAAAGCAATTTAGTTGTCAGGATGACAGCTGATGCTACTGTGATTTGGGAGACCTTTGAGTCTGTCAACTAGCACACCTCTATGTGACCTTTCCATGAAGTTTGGGATTCCCCCAGCACTGAGACTGGCTTTTAACCAGGAGTACTCCAAAAGGAGAACTGGACACAGGAGGAAGGGCAAGAGTACATGTTGATCCATCCTTGGTAAGCTTCAATGTCACTCTCTTTCTATTTCATCACCCAAGGTAACACTCAACACCCAGGACAGTCCAGGTCAAGTGCAATTAAACCCAACAAGTAAGTAGAGCAAGAGCCATTTATGTAAGCCAAAAGAAATAGCCAAAATTGTTATTTTGAAAACTATCTACCACAACATCCTATTTCTCCCCTCCCCTGAAATTTAGGCACAGTTGGCACTGGTTCTTTGTAATGCAGAGGATGCTGGGTAAAGAAGCCTACCTCACTACTCTCCTTGAATATCCCATGGGGCAATGGCTTCACGTACCTATTTTGACCTACAGTCTCAGTGCTATTGGACTGAGCAGGCTCCTTACCTGTCTTTATTTGCTTGAGGGAATGAAGGTTCGCTAGCACCATATTTTAAGAAGTTGGTAGGAAAAATCCTGCAGAATAAACAGCAGCACTTCAAAGGATGCCTCTTAAGTCTGCCCACAGAGATCACTTTTCCTCCCTGGCCTGTGAGAAAGTTTGCTTGGCACTGCCTCACTTGCTTTGATGTACATTCTTCCTGCTTCCCTTTCTCTCTTGATCCATGTGTGAGCCCAGGGAGCACGTGTCTTTCTGCACCCTCACAATCAAACCCACATTGCTTTAGATATCTGTCCTTAGGCTATGCCTTAAGCGATACTGACTCTGCATGGCATTGCCAGTGTGCCCCCTAATCCAAAATGAAGAGAGTGGAATAATCTGGAACAGCCATTAAGTAAGTAGGAAGGACCTCATATTGATTTTTACTGAAACTTAAAACAACTAGATGCTTATTTATTGCTAATTTAAAAAGGTAATCTCTGGGCTTTTCTTGAACTTAGGGTTCACATGTTGAGGTTCCAAGTACCAGTGATTCTTGTCAAAGTCATGTTTATTGTGTGTCCTCTGCAATGAATAGCTTTGATATCTTTGAAATCAAAATGGATAAAATGAAAATTGGGAGCAGATCACAGGAATACTTCCTTTTTTTCCCCTCTGTCTCTGTTGTCTTGTGAGGTGATCTTACTATGTAGCCTTGGCTGGTATGGAACTAACTTACTAAGTAGACCAGGCTCCCTTGATCTCACAGAGACCCACCTGTCTCTGTGTCCTGTGTGCTGGGATTAAAGGCATTCACCATAGCACAAGGCCTTCCATTTTATATATAAAAAAATGATCTTGCCCAACTGAAAAATGATAACATTTCTAACTACTACCCAGCCTTTTTGGCGTATTTAGCTCCTTCTCTTTCCTAGCTTGCATTCTATTGGCTTATAGACTAGTTCATAGAGTTGTGTGTCTCAATAGCCAGTGTTGCATGCAACACGGGGCTGGACATACTGTATCTTGCTAAGTGTACATGTTAACTGGTAAGAATAAAATCACCCAGATAGAAGTCCCCATGCTGGGCATCTCCATGGCACTCGTACAGACAGAGTGGAGAATTCCAGCCAGCCCATCAGTTGGTTGCAATGTTGAAGAGCTTCCATTGAATTCTGGGTCTTACTCTGGCTATCAGCATCTTATTGGAAACCAAAATGTCCAAAGTCCATAGGAGAAGCCAGGATTTTAGCACAACCCTATTGGCAATCTAATATGGAATTTAAGATTGACTTCAGAACTAATTATTTTGAAAGCATATTCTCTGTGCCAGACACTTTTCTAAGTGCTTTATGTGTTTTATGTAACAAGGATTGTAGCAGGCTGTAAATATAAGAAAAGAAGATATTGTCTGGGAAATATCTTGTGGGAAGATGCAGTTGTATCTTAAAAATCCAGTTAAGGCCTGGGCAGAGGGTCATTTGGAATTCACTATGTGTAACTTCTATTTTCAAGATCACGGCATGAAGAAAGAGGACCCTGGGAAAGTCCATATCTACTTCCTAGTAGACCAAGGAATGGGTAAAAGTTCTCTAGGAGACTCAGATACATCTATAAACTACAGGCTATACCTACATGCAGAATTTTAGTTGTGCAAATTGATCTCCAGTGTGACATCTGCACTTCTTTACAGAGGAGATACCGGGAAAGAAAGAATTGTAGGGATCATTAGCAAACTAATACTCACATTTCTCTTTACTATCTGTGTTATAAAGCAGGGAGCTGAGGCTTGATTTCCAAGTAGTAGGCATCAGTCTGGACATTAATGTCAGCGGTAGCCCTAACTCTTAAAGCCAACCTGGGAAACTGCTGTGTTCAGGTTGACCACAGTGTTCAGGTAAGAAGAACTTAGATTAGCCACATGGATATACAGCAGATAAGATCAGAGTCTGAAACAGACTCCTAGCTCATCACGTTCCAAAGGGGGAGCTGCCAGCCAGCATGCCACACTCTCTCACTGGTGCTTTGGGGGCAGAGTCCACAGATGCTACAGGCTGCTCCACTCTTGGTGCATGAAGCACAGGGGAACCATGCTCAGCTCAAGAAAACAGTGCAGACTTGCAGAAAGCAATGCCTCATCAGGCTTAGATCAATTCCAAACTCAGGAGCCATTCAGCATTAAATTGCATCAAGTATTTAAAAAATCACCTAGGTTATTTATTAAGCCAGAGAAAGATAAAAGAAAGCTAGGCTCCTAGCTGTTAAGATGGCTACTGGTAAAAGAGAAATCAGGGGACAAAGCATTCTAATGGGGAAAGAGAAAACCTTTGTGCTTTTGGTGGGAAAATACAGTGGCAGAGCTGCTGGGCAAACAAAATAGAGGGTCCTCGAAACATTAAAAGTAGAGGTACCATATGATATAGCAATTCTACTCTGGGAATCTACCCAAGAGAATTTAGAGCTAGGATTTGAAGAGGAATTTATACATACATGATCATACAGCACCAGTCAGAATAGCTAAAAAATGCAAACCAAACCCCTTCACCAGATGAATAAATAAAATATAGATGGAAGGAGGGAGGGAGAGACAGAGAGAAGAGAAGGGAGGGAGGGAATATGACTCAATCCTTAAAAAGGAAGAAAATATGACCCACAGTGCAATATAATTTCTAAATCTTTTTTTTTTCATTTAGATGATGTTTAGTAAGTCTTGGGTAGAGCCACGAAATCTGTGTATTAAGAGACTATCCCAACTTGGCTTTGTGTCTACCATGGTGTGGGATCATATCCTGTATAGGGTTTAAATCAGAAACTTACTCCTTTAATACTAAATCCACAGAAATTTTCCAGGTGAAAATGTCTTCCCACAATAGGTCCCCCTACACAAGTCATTCCTTTAAATAGAAAATAAAACAAACAAACAAAACCCAACCAAAAAAAAAAACCCAAAACAAAACAAACAAAATGTTGCTTACCTTTATCTGTTTTTTCCCCTATAAAATAAATATGGGAACATCACAAGGAATCTATCACTTAAACTCCAAAGTGACCCAGGTTGAACCTTCAGGATTAAAAACACATCCGTAAATAAAGTCAAGAATGAAAGGCTCCTGTAAACAACAGAGAGCTTGGGCAAACACTGGTACTGATTCATTCATTGGCTTCTTTCATTCACAGAGAGCAGAGATCAGAAGGATTCCCAGAGGAACCAGGGGATTCGGCCTGTCAGCAAGGAGCTCACTCAGAAATTCCCTCTGTAGTCTGGCTTCCCTGGGTTCTGCTGTTCCTGTTAGAAAAAATAGCCTCTGTGGCAGGAGCCTCCACTCAGGATTTTGGCAAAAAGCTTATTGCAAGAGAAAAGAAAAAGAAAAGAAAAGCCACTGGCTGACACAGAAAGGGGCAGAAGAAACAACTGCATCTTAAAATATTAAGGCTCCATTATTGGAGGAAAAGAGAAACTTCGTGAAGTAGTTAGTCTTCTTGTGGCACAGGCTCTAACTATGACCCTGCACAGGTTAAGTCTTTGTGCAGAGCTGCATGGACCGAGGAACGAATGCCTCATCCTCCCATTTCTACTGCCTTTTGGTGCACACACTGTTTTTCATGAGGCCATTATGACACATGAACGCAGCTTATAGACCAAGCTAAGAAGTGTACATGATCTGGAAGTTCATTTCCCAGTTTTTATTAGCCATGATGTAGACCAGTGGGTCTCAACCTTCCTAATGCTGTGACCCTTTAATACAGTTCCTTGTGTTGTGGTGACGCATAACCATAAAACTCTTTCTGTTACTACTTCATAACTGTAATTTTGCCGTGTAATTTTGTTATGAATCATAATGTAAATGTCTGTGTTTTCTGATGATCTTGGACGACCCTGTAAAAGGGTCATTTGATCCTCCAAGGGGTCATGACCCATAGGTTGGGAACAGCTGGCACAGGGTGTTAACATAGTTTGAAGGAGACCAGAGTTGCTGTCTTTAGGAAGCTTTGGGCTTTGAATCCTCTTGGCTGCTTGTCAGAACTCCCATTTCTAACTCACAGGTGAGATGGCGCTTTGGCAGGTCTGGAATGGAACACCCTAAACTGCTTCTTTAACCATTTCCTAAAACCCACACAGGCCAGTTCTAGTCTGGAGAGTGAGTACCATTCTGTTTTGGCCTCAGGATTTTGTTCTGCTCTGAAACATTGCTCAGGGTCCTCAACAACTTCGGTGGAATATACTGGTATTTACTGAATTAGAAATGAAAATGGGAGTTTTACGTATACTTTACCTAAATTAGCAACAACCTCACAGAATAATATAAATGGCGCATTTCAAAGTAAAATAAGTATATTTTCTAAAAGAAATTAGCAAACACAATAGCTTTTTTCTAATTTTTAATAGCTTTAATGAGTATACGTAAGTGATAAAGAAGAATTTCAAATGTGATTTTTTATCTAGTCTTGTGATATGTAGTAGTTTTGCCTAAACTATGTGAAGAATGTCTTTTCTTGTTCAGAAGGGGGTTAGAAAGGGAAGGAGCACTACATTGTAAGATGCCATCGTAGCATTATCACAGCCACTTAATACAATTTCAAGCCAGGTATGACAGCTTACACCTGTAATCTCCGCACTATGGAAGAGGAGGCAGGAAAGTTGCTCTGAATCTCACACGAGCTGGCACTACCTACTAAGTTCAAGGTGAGCCTGGGTTACAGAGTAAGATGTGGTCTCAAAAGCCAAACAAAGAAACAAATGAGCCAACACAGGAAGCAAAGATACTTATTTTATATCTTTGAAATGCCAAGGAAAATAGTTTCATAGTTTGGTTAGCCAATGCAGCTTTGGAATCAACCTATGACCTTTCCATGCTGTTACCTAGGAACCCTTTGTCCTCTTTGTACTGTGGGTGAACTCACATCCAGGCAAGATGTTGTCAGATCATTAACTCTTCTCTTAGAAATGTAGGTTCTCGGATTTAAGCAGACTTTGAAATGTTGGCACATTTTACTGTATAATATCAAAACTAGCACCTTTAATACACCAGGAAAGACTGCATATATTAGGGATCTGTCAAGTTAAAGTTTTCCCAAATCAGAATTTCAGAATTTTTTATTTGAAAGCTAGAGGTTTTTTCATTGTTATCAAATACTATCAGTTATTGTGCTCAGAAATGACATTTTTCTGTGTGTGTGTGGGTGTGGGTGTGGGTGGGTGCCCTGCCAAATATCAAATATGCATTACTATATCCAGCAGTTTTCAATGAAATAAAATTGTTATTCTGTAAACAGATTGGCTAACTAAGCCAGCAATGGGGAGAGTTACAATAAGGGCTTTGCCATTTTGTCACATGGGATATTTGGGTGCTCAAGTGTTTAGATTTTGTGGTGCTGGTGGTGCTGGTGCTGCTGGTGGTGCACACCTTTAATCCCAACACTCAGGGGGCTCTCTGTGAGTTCAATACCAGCCTGGTCTACAATGTTAGTTTCAGGCCAGCCAGGGATACACATAGGAACCCTAACTCAAACAAACAAACAAAACAAAAAAGAACTCAACAGCAACAAAAAAGAGGATTTTGGGCAGGCAGTGGTGGTACACACCTTTAATCCCAGCACTCGGGAGGCAGAGGCAGGAGGATCTACAAGTTTGAGACAAGCCTGGTCTACCAAGAGAGTTCCGGGACAGCCAAGACTACACAGAGAAACCATGTCTTGAAAAAAATGTATGTTAGTTTAGATAGTTACAGTCTTGAGCAAATGTATATTACTGTACATTTCCTGTAAGCATGTGGAAGTAAATACTGTAATGACTACCAGTGTATCCTGTTGACACTGCTTGACCTAACTGCAATGGGGTTGTAACCATCACTGATTGCAAACCACTAATGCATATGTCAGCACAACAGGATGATGTTAATGGTTTCTAAGATAATTTTGAACAATTGGACCCTTTCCAAGAGAACCCCTAGAGAGCTGTGATGAGTGTTAGGGACCATCCAATCTAGTGACTAACACAGACGCTGAAAGATCATCAGCCCTCACAGAGACTGACCAAACTGACTTTGCTACAAACATTTAATCATCTGGAGTTTTCTTTAGCAATCTGACTTCAGACTTGTCTTGACACGTTATGAGGATGTGACAAGTGTTCTTCCTTCCCCTTTTGCTGAAATTCTCAGCTAGTTTAGTTCATTCAGTACGTTCATTTCCTGCCGAACACGTGAACCGGAATCTCCCAGTCCTGCCATTACAGCAAAAAATGTGGCAAGTGTTGGCTTGCATTAGGTGTGCCAGGGTAACATCCTCTCTTCTGTCTGTTCACAGTGACTGCTGAAGTTCTTTCTGCCTCCCAAAACTTCAGGTTCCTTACCTCAGAAATGGAGATATGATTTAGTCTCTAGAACAGTGGTTATAACAGTGACGTAATGGATTGGGGGCTTGTCATATTTCAGAGTGTGGTGGTTAATTTTCACTTTCACCTTGGATTTGGAATCACCAGAAATGAATCTGGGTGTCAATCAGGGTGTTTCCAGAAAGCTTTGACTGAACAGGAAAGACCTACCCCAAATGAGAGTGGCACCATCAATTGGCTGGTGCCATTGACATATATTGGTTTGAATATAAAAGAAATGACTTGGATATCAGCATTGGTCACCTGCTGTTTCCTGGCTGAAGATGCAATGTGATCAGCTACAGCAGGCTCCTGATGATATGCCTAACCAACCTGCCAGGACGAACTTTGTGCTCCAACACTGAGCTCCAAGTCAAACCCTTCATTTTGAAAGTTGCTTTTGTCATAGCAATGAGAAAAATAACGCCTAGTATAGAGATGTTATATAATTCTGTCATGATCATCACCTTCATTGGATTTTTATAATACCCTGTAACAAATATATATTTATTGACAAATACACATGGAACAATAGGCGTCCATGGAATATATTCCAGACCAACAGTGGAGGTTGGATTTGATCAAAGGTAGGGCTGCAAAATTTTGTCCTTAGCCGGAAAAATGGCATTTCAAGAACAATGCTGACAGGCTCTGATATAGTGCTAACCAGCTAGCTCTACCAGACGGCATGAAAGCTGGTGGTTTGAGGAGGTACAGATTTGCAGAGAGGAGAGCTATGCTACTTATGCTACTCTGCTCTCAGATCATACAGATGTGGTGAGCCATGGAAGGCCTTCAATGCATACAAATGGAAGGAAAAAGAGAACTAGCCATGACACCCTCAGTATTACATAAGACTAACATATAATTCATCCCATCACCAATTTTAGTAGAGAGAACAGTTTGATACCAACAGAAGTTTCCTTATGGAAATAAACATATACTCCCACCTGTAGAAAATTAAGGATCACAAACATGGGTGTTTCCTTCTTTATTTAAATAGTGAAATTGATAGTTAAATAACAGATCTTAGGCACATTTTGACTATAGCTAGAGCCACTCAACTTTGTCACTGAGTTCTATCAGGTTTCTTTAAATCTTTATTAACAGCATAATCTTTGGGATTTAGTGGAGAAAATTGACATTCTCTCTTATAATTAAATGGTGAGGTTCTTAAAATACTCAGGGACTGATCATAATATTTCCATCTTTTCATAGTTTTGAGAATGACCTTCTTTGGGTTAATTGGATCCCAAAGGTCCTACATTTTCTGATATTTTTGCTTCACTTCATCTTGGTTACTGTCAAAACTTGGTTGAAGCATCACAATAAACTCCTATCTAATTTAGAAGAGTTTTTTTTAAGAAAAATAAGCAACCAACACATAGGCAATATCAATATGGCTGAGAAATGCCACGAGAAACATTGATTTTGATATCAAAATACCAAATGGTACAAAGAGAACTCATTTCCCAAATGCTTACATGTAATCTGGCTAATTAGCTCAGTGCGGACCTTGTAAAAACCATTGCTATAGACAATATCAAACAAAGATTTACTTTACAGACTTAGTACACCGTTGGTCACCTAGAAAAGCTAGGTATGACAGAGTGCATTAACTCTGACATATGCTCTACAAGTACCATAAAAAGGATGAGTTAAGTAATTCCATCTTAGACAACAAGAAAATGGAGGCATAGAAAGATCAAGAAAAATTTCCCAAATCACAAAGCCAATAAATGGTAAGTCTTAGCCTTGAACCCATGTCTTATTGATCTCAAGGGCCGGGCTATGCTTATATTGAAGGCATTGAACAGATCATATCTGCTAGAAGACTTGCCATGGGCTGATCTAATGGTGTGAACTTCTGAACACGCGCATGTTTCAGACCAGAAAGAGTGACCTTATCTTTGAAGAACTAAAGGTTGCACATCCTACTTTATAGTATTCAAACCTAAAATCTGAAACACATGTTGAAGGCAAACAAATAACAACCACCGTAATCTTCAGTTGTTTCTCTGACACCGACAAAGTCAAGCAAGAGCAACCACATCCACACAGGCCTCTTGCACTTAGCAACTAGTTATTTATGCAGCTAAAATTTCTTTCAATAAGAATCTACCAATGGAGGAAAGAAATCTACATTTTACCAAATTTGAGTCAAATGTAGGTTAAACATTTTTAAAAAAGCAGGGGGGTGGAATGAAGTCAGAAATTCCTAGCTCAAGGAATATTTTCAGTAGCATTTTATTACAAGATGTGTTCTGTAGCAGTTAACTTCCCTTGAAATTATAGTTCATGGTGCCAAAAGCTGAGCTACTGAAGGCAAAATGGCTGGGGCGAAGGTCTGAATGATTGACAGGTGTCAATAACTGATGTCCAAATTCAATAGGCTTGATATTCTATTCTTTTTAAAATCAAGTATACACAAAGCTCTTTAGTGATGAGTTGCCTGCGTTTACTGGAACGTCTAGAGAAGGACTGAAATATCTTATAGCATCTTTCAGAATTGCAGAATTAGTTATGGACTTGATGTGACACATCTTTCTCAGACTAACATGCTTGAACTCTTGGATTCTTAGCTGATGTCACTGTTCTGAGAAGTGGTAAAAAGAACCTTTTAAACATGGCATACATCTGGGGGACAATGATACTTAGGTGTAGAATTTAAGGGCTATAGGTGGCTCCACTTGTATTCTCAGCTCTTTGCTTCCAGATCTGCTGAGATGTAACATAGGCTACAAGTTCAAATCACCATGAAACAAGCTCCCATTGTCATTCTTTGCCACCACAAGAGACTGCAAACCCTTAAAGCATGGTCTAAAACAACCCTCTTTTCATGAGCCACTTCTGTCAGTTATCTGTACCAGTGATGCACTTGATGAAGCTAACTGGTACCAGAAGTGGAGTCATTGCTGTTGTAAATATGACCATATAGTTCCTAAACTTTTAGAACTAGTTTATGAGAAGAATGTGGGAGAGTTTGGAGCTAGAAGAGCTATAGGCTTCTGAAAGCAGTGTTCATTCCAGTGAGAATTTAGAAAATATAATCCTGAAAGAAATGTATACAGTAAAGACTAGGCACGTGGTGTTTCAGATAGGAATAACATATCTATTGGTAATTGGACTAGAGGCCACTTTCATTACAATTTGTCAAAAAAAAATCTACCTGCATTCTGCCTAGGGTCTGATAATTTAAATGAAGCAAAGTTTAAAAGTAATGGGACTCATTTGTTTTGTGGCATAAATTTTAAGACCCATCTAACATCCCTCTGTGGCAGAGTTAGTTGACACTGCAGATAAAACCAGAGCAGGGCACATCTCAAGGGAACAGCAGAATGTACTGCCTTCCAGTGGTGCTAGTTTTTCAGGAAGCAGAAGTAGATAGTATAGTCACAGAGACTCGTGCTAGGGCCCTAGAAAAACCATTAGAAGCCTGGGAATATGAAGGTCCTAGGGAGTCATTTTGAGTTGTCATTGTGTGAGGCTATAAAGGTGAAGGGCAAGATGCAATGGAGACCCATGGCACTGGAGAAAAGGCACTATGGAGAACTGCCACATGAAAGGTCTCCTATGCTGTCGGCATCAGAGCTGTAGGTTAGTGCTTTCCAAGTTCCTAAGCCTGGATGCTACACACAGAACAGCAGGATTTGGTGTTCTTCCTCCTGGGGTTTGGTTTTGTTTATTTTTTAAATGTTCCTTGCCACGCTCCCATTTCTCCCTTTGAAATGGAAAGGTTTGCCTTTGGTCATTTGTTGTTGTTGTTGTTGTTGTTGTTGTAAATAAGTAATTTGCTTTTTTATTTTTACATAGGCTTACAGTTAAGAGACTGACTGGAGTCACAGGAAAGACTGAATTTTTGAACTATGCCAATACTGATAATTATAGCACTATTAAAATGACATCTTTTAAAGTTGAACTCCATGCACACTGTATTATGTGATGGCTACAAACCTGTGGGGCCAGGGAGATAATTCCATGGTTTGGATATGAGATATGCCCATCACACACATGCATTTGAATGTTAGCTCTCTTTTCAGTGGGTACTATTTTTATAGGTTGTGGAATCTTTCAGGGCCTTAGTTTGCATACATGCTTACATATACATATATACATATACATATATATATACATATACATATGCATATGTATATACACATACCATATTTTCTGGCATATAAAATGACTGGGCATATAAGACTCCTAACTTTTCAAATTAAAATATAGAGTTTGGAATATACTCGCCATATAAGACTACCTCTCTTCCAGCTCACAGCTTGTGCAGCAGACTTGGGCATGTGTCCATTTGTAGGTATGGCGCAGACAGACAGACAGGCACTTTATTAAATGCTGGCAGTCAGACAGTGCCCATTTAAGGCATGCTCCACACTGAACCTGATAGGAAGCCATCCAAGTAGAATGGTGGAGAGCCAATCAATGCTCACGTTCTCTTCCTCGGGGTACAGGAAGATATGTGCAGCTTGCTCCTCCCTGCTTTATACTTCCTTCACAGAGAGGGGAGCAGTCTGCAGCACCACCCACTATACCCTCCAGACATATGAAGCAAGGGGAAGCAAGCTGGTGGTAAGTATCAGGCATATAAGGCGACCTCTGACTTTGGCAGGGATTTTTCAGGGGTTAAAAAGTCATCTTAAACACAGGAAAATACAGTGTGTGTGTGTGTGTGTGTGTGTGTGTGTGTGTGTGTGTGTGTGTGTGTCTATGTTTATACATACATAAATACACACACAGACACATACACACATATGGCACTAGAGGGTGGGGTTTAAGGGGTCAAGGAAAGGATAGCTTTCAGATTGCCTCATCTCTGTGCTTCTGGCTTAATCTCTGATCTCCAATCCATAGTGGCTTAAGAAGCTAAAATGTAAGTTCCAGTTCTAGGCATCATCGCTGCCACACAATGGGCTGTATCCACTTAAATCATGGACCAAAACGAACCATCCTTCCTTTAAGTCACCTCTGTCAGGTGCTCCGTTACAGTGGTGTGAAAGTAATGGAAATAGAACGGTTTAGTGAGGTGCCATTCAAGACATCAATTTTATGATCTAAGTCATGACTTTATCAGTAGGCACCAGACAAATTGCTTCCATTTCCTAAATTATCTATGAAAGCCAAGCGAATATAGGAAAACAAGTAGATTAATTTAGACCACTGTTACATAAAGCAGGGTAGGTGGGGTAGAGCAACTTAGAACAAGCAAGTTGCTATTTTGAAAACAGCTGGCTGGAATCAGTCGCACATCTGGCAAGGCCTGCTAAAGAGTGAAAAGCCACTGCTCTTCTCCCCGCAGCTGGCTTCAGTGTGATAAGGTGCTGCAGCTGGCCACCGAGAGAGATGATGTCACTTGTGGCCTTACTTGAAGAAAACATTAAGAACAGAGAGTTGCTTGTGCTGTGTAAATGTGAAGGACGGGACGACGGGGAGAGCCATGACTTGGGCCTTTGATGATGGCTTCGTGCCTGTGGAGATACGGCCACCTCCACTTTCTTGAAATTCCAGTAATCCCCCTTTGTATGCCAGAGCACGAGTCACACAGAAAGCAAGCAATCGAGGCCAGGTCTAAAACAGCCTTGGTTATGATTCTTGCCTTGAAATTAAACCTCAGCAAGCAAATTGTTTCCTTTTTCCCTGAGAAGATTTTTAAATCCAATTTATTTGAGATTTCTATTTAAATTGAAAATACTGTAGCATCTCATGCAAAGTGAAATCAATCTCTTTAGAAAAAAGGCGGGGGGGGGGGGGGAAGAAGGGAGAAGGGAGGATGTGGGCCAAGCGCATGTAGATTAAAACTTGCCTCTTCAAAGCCTTTGCAATATGAGCATCTACTCCTGCCTATAAGATTAATGGTGGATCCTTGGGACAGAACCACTCTGTTTAACTGCTTCTCTGGTTGCTTAATAAGCATCTCCAACTTAATATATCTAAGCCCAGGCTCCTTGGAGTGCTTCCACCAGCTCCTTTTCCTTGGCTTTGAGTATTTAGAAAACAGTCAATGCTTTAGCCTCTCATGCCAATCTGGTTCTTCTCCTTCACCTCACTCTCCGTGCCCAATTAACAGCTACCTTGTTGTACAATATGCCCTGATGTTTGCTGAAAGAATCAGTGAAAACCTTGCAGCAAATATTTCAGACCTCATGTAGTATTACGCAGCTTTGGGAATACGTTGTTTATGAGTTGCTTTCTGCTATAGGGCAGAGCAGAAAAAGTTTTGAAAAAGACCGAATGAGCTCTCTTGATCTTCAAAAATCAGACTACCTTTCCTGTTGCACATGACACACACACATTCTAATACTTATATATCACATCATTTTGTTTGGGTCATGTGCGTGCATCTACGTATGCATTTTGAGTGTGTATAGGTAGAATGTGTATAGAACACATATGTGGCTTATATGTATATGGAGGCCTGGGGTGGACATCTGAAGGCTTCTTCCATCACTTTGTTTGAGGCCGAGTCTCCTAATAGAGCCCACAGCTTGTCTGTATGCCTCATATACCCAGACAGCCTACCCGAGGGATTTTCTCTCTCTGCTGTCTTAGCCCTGTGGTTCCAGGTGGCTGTCACAGCCATGCAGAACATATGCAAGTTCTGGGTATTAGAGAGTTCTCATGTTTGCACAATAGGCAACATCAGCCACGAAGCTCCCCAGCTCTCACATCTATTTAAAAAGCTATGTAATTTTCCTCATGCACTGAGCTCTGTATCTCTGTCCAGTGTCTCCTATGCTTCTTTCTCCTATCTACCTGATAGAGCAGCTAAGAAAGATCACTGCATCTTAAGGACTGCGTCCCCATTTTCTTTCGGGTATATACTTTTATACTGGGGTTTAGACTGAGAATGTGTTTTTTCTTTGATTCTGCAAAAACCCCTGTTGCTGTCAAGAGGCAATAGAACTGACACTTTCATAAGGAAAGGCTGAACCCAGTGAATCCATTAACTGAACAACTCAGGGATAGAACTTTAGAAACTTCTAGGTCCAGGGGCTGAAATTGGCATTGGATCTGTTGCCTGCCCTGCCCCTGCCCCTCTACTGCTTTGTTCTTTTGCATTGGATTGAACCCCCAGGCAGATTTTCTACTTGAGATGGCCTCAAGGCTGCCATGATCTCTCAGAACTATGGGCTTCCAGAAGCTTATGAAAACTGTCACTGCATTGGTTCTAAATTGCCCAGGCCTGAACCCGTCTATAACCTTGGTTTTTATTGGGTAAGAATCATGTCGGCTTCATCCTGCAGAGGGAGGCCTAAAAATAGTTCTGCAAAAATGTTGAGAGTAAAGGCAAGTGGGTTTTCGGGGGAAGTGGAGGTTTTGTAGGGAGGAGAACTAGGAAATGTGAGAGTTTGTGGATACTGGCTAGCTTGTCCCTGACAGCACAGTGGCAACGCTTCTTTCTGTTGGCCTTCACCAACTCTTTCATTACTATTCCTCCTGACTTCTTTATCCATTCTGGTTCCCAAGGCCATTGACGTTCCTCTGCATCAGTCACTGCCCATACAAAGTGGTAGTAATTTAAAACAACCAAAGACCGGCCTCCTCTTTTATTCTGTGTGCCCATGGCATTTAAACACAGAAGCTGTAATTCAGGAATCCAATAAATGCTAAATGTTCACATGTGTGTGCTAGACTCATATTTTTTTGTGAATTAGGGATGGCTGTGTAAAAGTTGAATTTTAGGAAAATTACCCTGGTACTGTGTGCTAACGTTGGGAATGTTGAAGTTCAGTGATCATCACTGTGTTGTGTAATGAAATAACTTCAGTGCCTGGCATGGGGATGAGCTGTCAAGAAAGTAGAGATAGCACACAGTGGTATAAGTGTAGAAAGTAACAGGAAGGATTAAATTGGAATGGGTGATGGGAGAAAGAGGTAGAGGAAGGAATACTGATAAAGAGTACAAGAGAGAGAAATAAAACTGAAGACTTTTTGGAAAAGCCACATGGGAACCTATGCTAACATAAAAATCCCAGTGCCAGGAATGGGCTGCCTCTTTTCAAGTTGTTGGCCAATGGGGTTTCATAGGCATAAAACATTATAGACTATTGTTAATAGTATTGGTTACCCTATGGAACTATGACTCTATTGCTGAAGACACCTCACACTCGAGTCATAGAACATGGAGAAATCAAAACGGTTCCGATCTGAATGCTTTATCACCACTTTCTAGCTTAGTTTTCATAGGGGTAGAAGGAATGATGCCCACTACCAGAGGAGAAAAGTGACTATCCATTTTATCTAGCTGTGCATCCTGTGAGCTACACTATCAACTGACCTTGTAATCATTCTTACTGGTTCAATAATGAAATGAATACCATGAGTAACCAACCACTTTCTGATTGAATTTAAGTCTTGCTCTACAAAATGAAACCCATACCTGGCACTATGATCAGGCAAAATCTCTGTGGCCAGATGGCTCCTGGGTTCTAAGGGAGAACTTGTTAATATTATTGTGCTAAATGAACATAGAAAACTTGTTAATGTTATTATGCTAAATGAACATAGTACTAAACCAACTTCTATGGCACATGCTTTTAATCCCAGCACTCGGGAGGCAGAGGCAGGCGGATCTCTGTGAGTTCGAGGCCAGCCTGGTCTAGCAAGTCCAGGACAGCCAAGGCTACACAGAGAAACCCTGTCTTGAAACACCAAAATCCAAACCAAACCAAAACAACAACAACAACAACAAAAATACCCCAAAGAAAACCAATTTCTAATGCCTGGTAGCTATACCTGTGGAGTAGTGAGAAGATTTTATTTGCAGTAGATGCCTACTGCCATGAAGATTCCACCTGATCAATGTGTAGAGAACAAGAGATTGGAGGATTCTCAGCCTTAAATGAGATTCCTATATCACACTCCCTTCTCCTGAGATCATTATGAAGGGGAGGTGGAAAGATTGTAACATCCAGAGAGATGGTAGATGACTACAAGGAAACATTGTCTCCTGGGCATAGCATGGAAACTACACATGAAAACTCACAGTGGTTGTGCCTATCTAAGTTCAAACCAGACAAAATGTCAGCAGGAAAAGGGGAGGTAGAAATACAGTCCCCCCACCCCCAATTGAGAAGATCCTGGCAATTGATAGCTAAAGAGAGATGGAGAGTCAGTTTTCTTTAAGCATGGAGTCCCTGGCAGGGCAACCATGGTCTGGTGGAAAGAATTCCCTTAAGTATATAAGGACAACACAAACTGGTCTTGGTAGGTTTTAAAAAGTAAAGTTGAGCAAAAGGACACAACATTGAGTAGGTAGAGAAGTGGTGGATATGGGAGTAGTTTATATAGTAAAATGCATTCTAGGAGATTCTTAAAGAACTGATAAAAATGAGAGGAACAATTTAAAAAGGAGAGACTATCTTGAAATTTTATTATATTAATGATCTAATAATAAATTACTACATTGTTCTTATTTACTGAGACAAGGTCTCCTGGCTGTCCTGGAACTAGCTACATAGATTAGCACAATCTGAAGCCTACAGAAATCTGCCTGCCTCTGACTTCTATGCCTAGCTTAAATTTCTGATATCATTATCAATATTGTTGGAACTGTGCAATAAGTATGGGGCCTAAGCATGTAGCTCTACCAATGAGCTACTTCTTCAGTGCCCATATTTCTTAAATTTATCAAAACTAATAGCCAAGATTGATAAAAAATGTAACTAACTGAAAAATTGACTGTTTATCAACACTGGCCTATGGGATAGACACTGTTATCCATTTTACATAAATTAACAAGTTAGACTCCCTCAGTACCCTCAAGAAGATCAATGATAGTCTGATTTTAGATATTAGGAAAGAACGCCAGTGACATTAAGCTAAATGTGTAAGGTTATATACATAAGCAAGATGAGTATTCAACCTGTCTGAATTGTTATTAGAGCCACAAGTAGTAAGTAAAACGAATTGATTCTTTAAATATTCTTTAGGTAGAAATGTGACGAACTTTAGATCGAAAGTCCATATTAGTTTTAATAATCTGTGAAACTACATTTGTGCTTGTGTGGTTGTATTAATTATCTTTTTCATCACTGTGGCAAAAAGCATGACAGAAACCACTAGGAAGAATTTGTTTTGGCTGGGGGCTTCAAAGAGTTCAATCTATGCACTCTCATTGTTGAGTTAAATGTCATGGAGGAAGAAGCAGGTGGCAGATGAGGGTCTCTTTATGACAGACAAGATACCATAAAAAATATGTTCCCAGGGTTGACCTTTCTTCAGTTAAGGCTAATGTTCAAGACACAAGAATGCATTGCGGTGGCCACTTGGACCCAACCTAGTCAACAACCAAACCATATAACTGCCTTTATGTCCTCCAATCTGGTTAAAGCTTACCTAACCCTTACTGGAATTACCCTTTCTGGCTTTAAAAGAAGCCTGCAATCTCCACTCAAAGTTGGCATTTTGTATGATGGTGACCCCTGCATGCTGGGATTATCTGCAGAATAAACACTCTTTGTTCCTGCATAATACTTGAATCTGGGGTCTTTCTTCAGTGATTCTCAGACTCTTATATTCCCTGTCAATGAGAGGTAGGCATGTGAAGGTGAAAATCTCTCTCTCTCTCTCTCTCTCTCTCTCTCTCTCTCTCTCTCTCTCTCTCTGTGTGTGTGTGTGTGTGTGTGTGTGTGTGTGTGTGTGTGTGAGAGAGAGAGAGAGAGAGAGAGAGAGAGAGAGAGAGAGAGAGAGAGAGTCAGACAGACAGACAGAGCGACACAAAGACAGAGGAAAGTTGAGTGCACACATGTACATATATGTTCTTGACATCTATTACCTTGTGTTCATGTTGGAACAATGCTTTTTATCTTTCTCTAAATGGAATGGATATCATGCTACATGTGGAGGAACAATCACGGAGAAAAAACCCTAGAAATATCTTCAAAACCTAAAGTTTGCAAGTGAACGTGCTTGTTGTCTACAACTATCCTAATAATTAAAACCCACATGTTATCAAATTATCAAATATAGAGGCCTATCCCAGCACTGATTTGGTAAAGAAAAAAAATAGCAAAGAATCAGAATGCCTGTCAGAAGGCCACTATGATACTGAATTTCGATGGGCATACAAATGTTTTTCTCATTGTATTAAAAGTTCATCCCAAAGCTTAAAAACTTTTGTCCTTTAATGAAACCTTATATAGCCATATAAATATATAAAAACACATTCTACCACTATTTCCTTAAAAATCTTACAGGGCCTTCATTTTGGACACTGAATGAGCAGTGAGATCTAAGGAGATAAACAAGATATAAGCAGTGTCTAGAGCTTCCATTTATTTAGAGCATTGTTCATGCACAATCATATAAAACAACACATGCGATGTATGTGT
The DNA here is from genome assembly GCF_964271855.1 of Acomys minous. Taxonomy (NCBI): domain Eukaryota; kingdom Metazoa; phylum Chordata; class Mammalia; order Rodentia; family Muridae; genus Acomys; species Acomys minous. The sequence continues at coordinate 47,484,995 of NC_140500.1, forward strand.
ACTCAAAGTTTCTGCATAGGGCATACACTATATATTCATACACATGTTCAATGCATAACATATGTGCTTATTTTGACAACTGAATAGCAGCATTAACAGTACATAAAATATATTTGCCATTTGGAATTTGTCTTATATAGATGTATAGATGTATAGAGTTGATATTAGTCAATATTATGCCTACATGTATTTGCCTAGAAGCTTTAGAGTCATTTTAATGATATGCTTTCATTATATGTATATTTACATATTATTTTTTAAATTATTCTTAATTTTCAGATTGCTAGCTGTTTCAAAGGGAAACAGAAGTTGAGGATCACCTTAAGTGATGTCTGAGAAATGAGTCCCATCCACATAAGCGTCTACTTATTGTTCCTTTTTCATAGCTATTCAAGCATCATGTACTGCTAAGATGATTCCAGAGGTTAAGTAACCAAGCCAGATTTTAACATCCTGTGTGTGTGTGTGTGTGTGTGTGTGTGTGTGTGTGTGTGTGTGTGTGTGTGTGTAAATATCTGTGGAGAGAGTTCTCTGTTTCAGACTCTAAACAGAAAATAATTTTCATTTAAAAAAACTTTCCTTATATGTCAAAGAAGTTTCTAGATGTTATTTCAAACAGATTGCTAAAAAGTCTTCCTAATTTCTCCTTTAGGAGGGGCACGCTGATTTTCTTGCTGGAAGTATGAATGGACCAACTAGGTATGCACAGGTGTTCTGAGCACATTATAAGCATCACTGAGAATTCTCCACAACTCTTCTGTCAACTTGCCACATCATGTTCCGATTTGTTAAACAAAGAGAGTGGCAAAGTTGAGAATAGCTAATGAGACAGAAAATGCAGCTGCCACCACCTAGGAGAGCTCTAGAGTCACAGTGATGTACCTGCCTAGACTTCCAAAGACCGGCTTTAACTCTGGGCTTTGATAGTCCTCTTTGTGCCCAAATCTCATAGCATCATTTTAAAATTTTGTCTCTTTTCTTGGCAAGACATAAGGCCCAGATATCCTATAAAAAGAGGAATAATCCCTCAGCTACTGTAGAACTATTTCCATGTGCTTTATGTTTTCTGCTCCTAATTTTAAAATAAAATGATAATGAGATACTTCTATCCATCCTGTAATGTGAGCTTACACCAGATACTAAACACAGGCTATGGCAATGGCTCAGTGGGTAAGGGCACTTGCTGTACAAGCAAGAGGATGCGAGTGTTGATTGTAAGCACCCATGTAAATTTGGGCTGGGCTACACTGCCTGTAACCACAACCCTGGGCTGTGGAGACAGGCACAGCCAAAGCAGCAAGCTTCAGGCTTAGTGCCCCATCTCAAGAAGTGATGTGGAGCATTAAGGAGGAAGACATCTACTGTTTTTTTCTAGCCTCTGCATACTTGTGCATGGGTCCTTACATTCCACTCCTCATGCATATACATAGACACCGGCACAGACACAAAGGTATACCACAAACACACACGAACTATTGGTATGTATCAGTGTCTTCAGTTGATTCTTCTAAAAGTAAGCATGTATGTACGTGTGTATGTATGTATGTATGTATATTTGATCTTTGACCCAGAAACTCTACCCTTAGTTTTATAGTCAATTGAAATACTTGCTTATATTTGCCATCAGATGTGTATGTAGATGTCTATAAAATTACAACACATGATAGTTCCAAACTTGAATTACTCAAGAAAGGTTGGACAAATTTTAAAGAGTGAACTGCTGTGGTATACTCAGTGTGGTATACTCACACTCAGTACTGGTGAGAACAAATAAATAAATATTACATGGAACATTATAGATGGCAGTCACAGCTGCTTCCAAAATATACTGTAGAATTGTACCGTATAATTAATGGTCTAAAAAGGAGTAAACTAAACATGATAACAGAAGTAATGGGCAGACACCTGTGAGGGCAAAGAAGATGCTGAAAGGATGCAAGAGATGCAGGATGCAGGTGCTAACGTTAGTCATAGGGTCCCTGAAACACGTGTTTGTGCCCATTCTAGCACTTATACTATCAATGTTGACACTGAAAAAAAATAAAAAGCTCATCAGTGCGATAAACTTATGTTCATCACTTTAAATTCATATTAAAACATCTTAAGGGGTCCAATTATAGCTAATATTGGTATGATATAGCTAATATTGGTATGACAGTTTTTATCTATCTTCTTGTCAAAAATTTGGGTACTGGAAACAAATCCTATGAGTTGGAAAAGATGGGTATTATAAAATATTCCTCTCAGGCTTATGTAGTTGAGACTTCATATCTAAAAATGTTTTTTTTAGCAATATACATTTAATCACAAAGTCATCTTAAGCTAGAATTAAAACAGATACTCATCCTATGAAATTGCTAACTATAATTCTCTATATTCGGACATGTAGGAAGTGATGTGATTTTATTGTTGTTTTGCTTTGTTTGTTTTTGAGTCAAGACTTCACAATCTTCCTACCTTAGCTTCCTAAGTGTTGGTCTGTGTTACTCCGTCTGGATGAGACATAACAGTTAGCTGGGCGTGGTGGTGCGCTCCTTTAATCCCAGCACTTGGGAGGCAGAGGCAGGTGGATCACTGTGAGTTTGAAGCCAGCCTGATGTACAAAGGGAGTCCAGGACAGCCAGGACTACACAGAGAAACCCTGTCTCAAAAAACCAGAGAGAGAGAGAGAAGGGGGGAGGGAGGGAGGGAGGGAGGGGAAGGGAGGGAGGGGGAGGGAGGGAGGGGGAGAGGAGAGGGAGGGGGAGAGGAGAGGGAGAGGGAGAGGGAGAGGGAGAGGGAGAGGGAGAGGGAGAGGGAGAGGGAAGTGGGGTGAAGAACAGGTAAGGCATTTAAACACAAATTCCTTACTACTGAATTCTATGTTCTCCATTCTTAACTCCAGAGACAAATGGGCAAGGTTCTAGGCATGTTCCTCAATGAGTTGAATGGTGCTGGCTTCTGAAGACTCTCTCAGTCCGAACAGTTTAAAACTGGACCCCTTAAGATGAGGCCCCAGCGTTGAAAATGTGCTTCTGAAGAATGAGAACTTAATGCTTTTCACATCTGACCCTGAACAGGAGACTGTCAATCCCAATGTGAGCACACAGAACCAGAGTGATTCTGATAAGGAAGTAGGACCTTAAGTTATCAGTTCAGCAGATCACATCTCAGCTGAGAGGAACTCTCCACACTTCTAACAGTCAATAGGATAAACCCAGCCATTCTGAGAAGACAAAGCCACTAATGTGATAAGCAGAATTGCATCCCAAGAGTCACAGTTATCTTTGCCACTTTCATTACTTCTCTCTTGTGTTACTTAAAAAAAAAACTGCACTAGAGACTATATTGAAGTGAGGGTTTATTCAGTTCACTTTTATATAGTTTCTTATATGTTTGTTTTCATGTCTGGTCACTATCTAAATCTACTTTTCACAGAGAACAGTAATGGCCAAGAATGCACTTAAGGGGATAATTTTCAAAGACTTGTGACACCAAGATAAAGAACCAATAATATTCTCATGCAAATATCACACAATGGACAGTTGCTGCTCTCAGAAGCTACACTTAGCCACCTCAGGGTGTTAGATCTGTATCTACACACCATGTTCATGGAATAACACGTACATGTTACTGATCTTGACTGTTACCTTCCTTCAGGCTACTCCACTGTATGGAATTGTGTCTTCCTATGAGTGGTACGGCATATTTTCTGCAGTTCCCAGGAATAGCGCATGGGTGTGGAAATCTACCCTTGGATAAAGATTCGGCTTCCCAAATGGTCAAGTGTGACAAGAGTCTCATGTCACCACTGTTCTGGCACCTACAGAGAAGCGAGGCATCTAGGAATAATAGTGAAAGCAGAGGCTCCTGTGGTTACTAAATTCAATCTAGTTACTTAATCTTGTGAGCTTCTTTTCTTTTTTTATATAGCATTCATATACCTGCTGATAACATAATGTTAAGGGAAAAAAGCTATGCCACGAAATGATCTGACACTTAAATTGTAGTGAAGACTTGTAGTATCTTGGCATTATATTACCTTATACACAAACTGTTTAACATTAAACTCTGAGCTTATCTACTTTGCTCATGGTGACCTTCTTCTTGAAGCCTTCTTTTATTAAAGTTTTTATTTATTATATCACCATCCAAGTCTCCGTCTGTAGGAATGATATTCAGGGGAGGGGAGAGATAAACAAGAAATGTATATACACACAAATACTATAGGTTTTGTTCAAGAAAGGAAATCAACAGCTACTACTGCAACACTATTGGGCACAGTCATTAGACATGGGGACTCAGTGAAGTAGGGAAGGCCCCCTGACCCTGTTCTCAGCAGTGACTGAACTAGAAGGTTGAAGGGTCAAGGCATGGAATAGCATTTTCTTTGCATGAGGCTACATGATGAAATTTAGGCTATCATGGTACATGGATATAGGCTTATCTGAGAGAGCCATCCTACCTTTGACCAACACCACTGGGGAAGGAAGGAAACCTAACACCACCATTTTTGCTGTCTGATGGGAAACTGTACTTTGGACACAGTGCCACCTCCCAATAAGATGGCTAGATAAAAGATAAATGCTGAGCATGCAAACAGATTGAAACATTCATCATTAACTCCCATCAACATCATGATTCATCATCATCACAACTTTCTACATTTCCTGTTTGTTCAGAGGCAGGTGGATCACTGTGAGTTCAAGGCCAGCCTGGTCTACAAAGTGAGTCCAGGAAAGCCAAGGCTACACAGAGAAACCCTGTCTCGAAAAACCAAAACTAAAAACAAAAGCAAAACAAAACAAGAACAAAAAACAAACAAACAAAAAACAAAACACCAACAACCTTATAATGGTACTTCCTAGCTTACACTGCATGTTTCCTGCTTGGATGCAGGAAGCAAGGGAAGATGGCAGGGAGATAGTAGCCATTGTTTGTTCTCTGGAGGGATTTTCTGGGAGACACTTCAGAGACTTCTTAAGTGGCTGAGATAACGGGCAGTGGCTCCTTTCACATCTGTGTGCTTTTCCCAATTAATCAACCTGATCTCGAAAGCAGTGAGGATCATCGGCTCGGATGTGTTCACAATTACTTCAAGGTTTCTTGGGTTTGGGCTACTAACCATTTCCTCATTCCCCCGACCCTAGTCCTCCGGCCAGCCATCTAGCCATGGCATTCATATATCCCACATCTATCTTATCTAGAGTGGCTTCTGTTTTTCTATGTAAAGCCAAACTGATGTATTACTCATCTCTCTTCATCAGTCAAAGTAATCCACATTAGTCATATGGCATCTTAACCAATACTTTATCACTAGTTGATTGGAAAATCCTCAACGATGTCCAGGTAGTCAGCTGTTAGATATTTCACACACATTTTATTCATTTTTTAAAAAAATTCAGATAATTATGTATTTGCATGTAATTTAGAAACTAGTAAGGAAATAGTATATGAGTACTATGTATCCAGGTTCCAACCGAGGTGACTGTTCTTTAATGACTTTCCAATTCCAAGATGTCAATGTTCAAACCATCTTCTCATCTCAGTCCAATTTTCCAGCTCTTCTTGTGCATGGATGTTTAGTTTGAAATAACTTCACTCCACGTGTGACTTGTACCTACCACCACAGTTAAATTACTAATTTTCCCACTAAGGACTCCAAACATACCTTTGAAGTTCAGTACTTAGAGTGTCCTCGTAACAGTCTTTCTGTTTCCTATTGTCAAAAGACTAAACCACCATAGACAGTTTAAATCATTAATTTAAAAAGTTGAAGTTAGAAGATATCAAAACCAGAATTTAAATCCAAAAATATCTAATACCAAATCTAGTGACCTGGCCAGGATCAGAGTGGAGCTGTCACAGCCTCTGTTCCTGGGGAGAGTCACTATAACTTTTAGTGTCCCACTGACTATCTCTCCGACTTTTCAAAAAATAAAATGAGAGGAGCCATTCTTAACTGTGAGTAATAAATGATGCGTTATTTATATCTTTTCCATGTTTTTCTCCTTCCTGTGACTTTCCAATGAACTAGCCACATTGGCCAAGAACCATTTGACACCTTGTGGAACTCATTTCAAATGATGGAGCTATTGAGAAGCTGGCAGTTTTTAAAGTCACACAGGCAGCAAACATATGTCTTCCTTAGAAACAAGATTTGAAGATAATAGAAAAGTGCTGATCAAGTGGGCCCCAGGTTGGATGCAGTTAGCCAGGGAGGAAGGCTTATAAATCTCAACAGTGTTGCCAAACCAGCTATGGATGTTAATAGAGGTCGGAAAGAGCACAAATACTGTAATTGAAATCCATGGATAGTCTCAAAACTTCATTTTACCCAATTGTTTCAGTGCCCTCCTGGGCAAGCCTTGATAGAAAGGGATAACCAGCTGTCCTGTGACCGATGTGTGTTCCTTTTGCTCTTTCTTGTCCCAACAGAACCCAGGTATGAGGATGCTCAGCTTGGTTCATAGGGGCAGAACTGGGAAAGCAAAGCCTCTTACAAGGGAGGAATTTGGCTCCTCTCTCACAAATACAAATATCATCCATTCAGCTTTTTGACATCTCCAACTCAAATGTGTAACAAACAGCCTCAGAGGCACAATGTGGGACTGAAAGAAAAATGTGACATTATATATACTATATATAGTATATGCGTCATATATATAATAAATATTTTCACCAATATGTCATGGGTGTGTCACCTCCTTCCTCATCTAGTCATTACAAATCATTGTTTTAATTTTGTATTATGAAATAAGCAACGTATTTTTGCTGTGTTGCTTTCTATTTATATTAAAAGCTCAAAAGATTATTTATCCGAAGTAGAAAGAAATCTTAAAAGTTTATGTGTTTGTCTGGGGGATGGGAGGGGGCGAGGTCCATGTTGCTGTAAGGAGCAGTGCAGATGGGACTACTATAGGGACCTGAGGTTTATTTCCTTACAGTTCTAGAACCCATAGTATTCCCCACAGCCTTCCTGATTTGTCCTTTTAAGGGGAGGGATAGCATGGTCTCTAGCCCAGAAAAACAACAAAAGTGAAGGGAAGCCAAACAGATATAAGGGCATTACACGACCCAAGCACCGCTCACTAGGTTCCACCTTCCAACCACCTTGTATGGAGAATTAACTTGTCAGCACACAAATATGGGGAAATGGATTATTTTGGGGGCTCATACAAAACACAGTACATCATTTCAGCTTGTTTTTAGATGTAATGTATCAAGGCCCCAAAAACCAGAACTGCCTTGCATTATTGAAGGAAAATTCAAGCATGACTGCTAATTGTATCTTGAACATAAGCACAGCAAGGAGCCTGTGTTATCTTTACTGTTCAACAGACAGGTCTGGTTTTGGAAGTACAGTTATTAAAATTAGAATGACACAGAGAGTAGCGTGGCCCTGCATAAGGATGGTGGCCAAATCTATGAAGTGTGTCACATTTTCAGCTGGGAGTAGTGGGTCACTGTTGCAACCCAGCATGTGGGAGGCTGAGACCACAGGACTGCTGTGAGCTTGAGGCCAGTGCAGACTGTGGTGAGTTCCAGGCCAGATGGTGCTACTTGACTAGAAGACCCTATCTCAAAAAATAAACAAACATAGGGGCTAACCATCAAGTCTTTATAACAATGGTGTAGTAAACTACAATGATATGCACACCATACACACACCAACACTCATAGCGCCACATACCCCACACATACTACACAATATTTACAATGCATAGACACACATGCACACACACTATACCATACACACATACACCATATACACGCACCTCATACACATGTCCCATATACACACATACCACACCACACACATACCACACAACACATACAACACACACACACCTCATAACACAGATACAATATGCACATGTTGCATAGACACACACCACACCTATATATATGTGTGTGTGCATGCACACACACAGACACCATCACCATCACTGCATACACATACACAAACACCACACATACACAAGCACACATTCCACACATAAACACACAACACACAAATACCATGCATATATGTACACACATACACATACACACACCACCAACACCAAATACATACACATACCACCAATACCACACACACAAACACACACACACATACACACACACACACACACAGAATATATATCTTCTAGCTTTGTAATAATCACTGACAAATTTTCTGACTAACCAAACATTATTCCTGTTCCTTGAGGTTGATTCACCTAGGTCTAACATTTTGTCTTTGCATTGTCCAATTTTAACAAAAATATTAATTCAGATAACCTGATAATCCTAAAAATCTAAGAATCTAACTATTGTCTTTGCAGATGGCTCCAAGTAGGACCCAATGTATTAAGCAATATTTGACTAAGACCTAAGGTTTCAAGTGTGTGGTCTTTAACAAGTCACAAAGCTTATATCAATACCTGAAAAGTGGAATGGTAATATTTAAGTTTTAGGGATATATATATGTATATATACACACATACACACATATATACATAAATCTATATGTATATACATACACATTTGTACATATATGTATATATATCATATATTATATAAATGATTATAGTCTGTAAGAACAATCTTCGAATTTCAGTGGCTTAAAATAGAAGAGTCCATAGAAACTTGATTAGCGTTTTTCCTCTTTTTGAATTCTTACAGAATGTGGATTCCAGCAACAGACTAGTGGGCCATTGGTCTGTACCATCACCAACTACTGTGTCACAGGAGAACCTGTCTATATGGCCTCATTTTAGTGAATATGTTTTGTTAAACCCTAAAACATGTTACTTTACCCATACCTTGTGCACCCTCCATAATTTCAGGAAATATAAAACCATACACTGTCTAGAAATACCTGGACTCTTTGGCAGCTTGCTCAAGTACAAACCCTGATGTAGTCAATGAAGTCCACTACTAGCAGGTAAGCTATACAACAGAATCAATCCAAAATAGGCTGGCACCTCCCAGACTCTATTATACCTGTCTTGACTTTCCTACCCACTTTTCACTGTACCATCTTTCTTTTGTGATAACTGATTGCCCAGATTTTAGCTTCATATGGTCTCCTGGTAACAAACAATATTTTCTAGGCATGCGGATTCATGTAACTAAATTAGGGCAAAGGAAAGTATGGACAAGCATGTACTTGTCCTTAAGGAAAGTGTCATGCCTTCTGCCGTTCCTGTCTTCCATTGGCTGGAATATAAACATTGTAGGCAGAGGCAGAGCCCCTCACCCAGGAGAGGCTGTGTCCCAGTGTGCATCAGTGGTAGGAAAACCAAATAGAAATCAATCACTCTGCTCTAGAAATTTTCTGAATCTGGGCTTCAACTTGAGCTAAAGTTCCTGGTGACTGATGTCATAGCTATTTGAGATGTTTCTTCTCCTTTCACTTTCCCCTATGAAGAAATGAACACGGCCCAGGAAACTAACACAGAGCCTTCGACTCCCAGTCACTGAAGGGATTGGGATATAACTTGGTAACAGAGAACCTGTCTAGCCCCAGGTTCATTCTCAGAACTGTAAAAGGAAAATTAGCACATTTGTCTGCAAGCAATATAACATCAAGTTAGGCACATCTGAGGCTAAAGAAACTAGAGAAGTGCTGGTGTGGGTGGTCCAGTTTTGACATACTGTCTTCCTAACCTGTGATCGTCAGCACATTGAGTGTGGTTTCAGGCACAAGATGATGTAATTCTTCACACTTTTCAGAGCATAGCCATCCACCCAATTATCCCTGCTTAGATCAAGATGAAATAACCACTACAAAGATTTACTGTTGCTTAATGCTTTTCCCTACCCTGGCCCTCAAGGGAGTCCACATATATACCTCTGAAGCCAATGAAAAGCCAAATGCATAGGTAGTAGAGGGCATCATGCTTCAACTCCTCAGTCTGCCCTTCTGGAAGTTTCCTGCTATCACAATACAATCAGGATTCTAAAGTCTTAGATATTCAGGAAGACAGAGAAGCATATTTGTTTTACTTATGAGAAAGTATGAGGCTCTGATACTTAAGAAAAAGAACTGTAAGAGGTGAAACATTTATACAATCTGAAGAGAGAGAGAGAGAGAGAGAGAGAGAGAGAGAGAGAGAGAGAGAGAGAGAGAGAGTGCACAGGGAGTCTTACGGAAGAATCAGGGGATAGAAGGACCAGAGAGGGCAGGAGCTCCACAAGAAGACCGACAGAGCCAACAAATCTGTGCCCATGGGGTCCAGTGGAGACTGATACACCAAACAAGGACCATGCATAGAGAGGACCTAGGGTCCCTGCTCAGATGTAACTGATAGGCAGCTCAGTCTTCAAATGGGTCACCCAGTGAGGGGAGCAGGGGCTTTCTCTGCCATGGAATCTGTTGTCTGTTCTTTGATCACTTCCCCCTTGTGGGGTGCCTTGCCAGGCCACAGAGGAAGGATTTAGGCAGCCCTGATGAAAATTGTTAGGCTGGGTCAGTTAGTAAGAGAGGAGGGTTTCCCCTTTCTGAAGACTAGGGGAGGGGCATGGGGAAAGAGGGAGGGAGGGTGGGACCAGAAGGAGATGAGGGAGAGGCCGATGATCAGGATGTAAAGTGTATATGTTTTAAAAAATAAATTTAGTCATACTCCACTCTCCACTCAACTGTGGAGAATGTTCTGTCCATTGGCTAGATCTGGGTAGGGGTTTAAAGTTTACCGCCTGTATTATCCTTGGCTGGTGCCTTAGTTTGAGCGGGACCCCTGAGAACATTCTCCACAGTTGAGTGGAGAGTGGGGTATGACTTTCACATGAACTCTGGTGCCTCATATTTGACCATGTCCCCTGGAGGGGGAGACCTGGTGGCATTAAGAGGAAGGATAGCAGGTTACCAAGAAGAGACTTGATACCCTATGAGCATATACAGGGGGAGGAAATCCCCCTCAGGAACAGTCATAGGGGAGGGGAATAAGGGAAAATGGGGGGGGGGGGGAAGAATGGGAGGATACAAGGGATGGGATAACCATTGAGATGTAACAAGAATAAATAAATAAATAATTAAAAAATAAAATAAAAATAAACAAAGATATAAAATTAAAAAAATAAATTTAATGTAGTATATGTTATTCCTATACTACATGGGTAAAATCCACTTATAAGTGAGTACATATCATGTATGTCTTTCTGGGACTGGGTTACATCACTCAGAGTGATATTTTCTAGATCCATCCATTTGCCTGCAAATTTCATGATTTCTTTGTTTTTAATATCTGAGTAGCATTCCATTCTGTAAATTTACTATACTGCATTGTACAGACCCAAAGAAGATAAGTAACGAGGAGGATCCTAGGGAGGATACTTAATCTCACTCAGAAGGGGAAATAGAAAAGACAGAGGTAGTGGTTGAAGAGAGGGAGAAGGGCAAGGCAAGAAGGGGAGCATGGAGAGATATGAGGGTGGAGACAGACCTTGGGAGAGCAGGGGTGGGAGGACAGAAGGCCTGTAAAGAAAAGAGAAACTGTGGACAGGGGCATCTCTGTGAGAAGTTGGAGACCTAAGTCAAAGTAGGTTCCTGGGAGGATGGAAGGAGAGAAGGAGAATTCTAGCAGAGATCCTCCTGCTAGCACGAGCCATAGACACCGAAGAAGACTCACTCTAACTAGACAAGACGCCTAGTAGGGGAACACCAACCCACTCACAAAAACTTTGACTCAAAGTTTGCTCTGCCTACAAGATGTACAGGGATAAAGACAGAACAGAGATTGAGGGAAGGTCCAACCAATGCCTGGCCCAACCCAAGACCAACCCCATGGGAACGGGCCAACTCCTGAAACTATTAATGATACTCTGCTATGGTCGCACATAGGAGCTTAACAGAGTCGTCTTCTGAGAGGCTCCACCCAGCAGTGCTTCAAAACTGATGCTAAGACTCAGTGTCAAACTTTGGGCGATGCATAGGGAGTTCTGTGGAAGTGGAGAGAAGGAGAAAGGGACCTGAAGGTGACAAGAACTTTACAAGAAGACTAACAGAGCCAACTAACTAGGGTCCAGAGGGGCTTGCTGTGATGGATGCTCCAATCAAGGGGACCATGCATGGACTGGAAGTAGGATCCCAGCACAGAACGTCATATGGGTCCCCTAATAATGGGAGCAGGAGCTATCTTTGACATGGACTCTGTTGCTAGCTTTTTGATCACTTCCCCCTGGCAGGACTGCCTTGCAGGGCCACAGGGGAAGAGGACACACTCAGTCCTCATGTGACTTGATAAACTGGGGTGGATGGGAAGGGGGCTCCCCATTTCTGAGGAATAAGGGATGAGGAATGGGGCAGAAAAAGGGAGGGTGGGACTGGGAAGAGAGTAGGGATGGGGCTACGACTAGGATGTAAAGTGAATAAATAAATAGATAATTAATTTAAATTTTAAAAAAGGAAAAAAAAACAGATAAGATGATGGGAAACAGCAGAGGCTGAAGTAACGATGTGATGTATAAGAGAAAAATAAATAATTTTTTAAAGAACCTGAAGAAAAAAAAAAGAACAGAACTGTGTAGCATAGAGTGAGGAGAAAGAGTGCTCACCCTTATGGTTTCTGTGCATCCTTCCCATAGCAGATGTGGCTATTCTGGGAAAAGTCATCTATTATAGTCCTTACTGGAAACTCCACTGTGTGGATTAAATACCCCCACATCTTCCTTCTCGATTGCCCATGGCCATGCCATTTTCTGTCTCTCTGTGCCAGACAGAAGCAGCTTCCTACTATTCTTCCAAATATCTCATGTCCATCTTAGAGCGGTCCATCAGAACCTGGTGGCATTGCTCCTTACAATACTTTACCAGTCAGCCGTTCTCATCCATTAACTTTTTACAGTAAATATTTATTTTATTTTTAATTGTGTATACACCCACACATATACTTGAAGAGGCCTTCAAAGGCCAAAGGCATCAAATTATCCCAGAGCTTGAGTTACAGGCATTTCTTACTTTGAATGTATCATCTTGGAATGCCTTCTCTGTCCATGCAGTTAAAGGACAGGTCTCCTGCTAACATTCTATCCTTTACCTAATTTCATTTACCTTGTGTTAATTTTACTAGATAAAATTATTTTAATTTGACATTTATATGCTTCTTGCAATCATGTTTACTATTTTGTTCCCACTGGGTTACAAGCTGAATGAAAGCCTGAGATGTTTGCCTGTTTTCTCTACATGTATGTGGCTTCACCCAGTATGACACCCACTATCCGTGAGCAGAGCTTATTCCTATGTATCTGAGTACATTCAATATTTGATACTGAGCTATAATTGTTGTAAAAATCTGGGGTGCAAGGCATTGATTCAATTTAAAGCTCAACATGGAAATGTGAAATAAGTTAATAAGTGACAATGATGGAGAAGAAGAGTAATGCAATTCAACAGTTAAAGAGAGCTAGGTTCAGGTCCAGAGGGAAAGCCAAACTGATGTAAAAACAAAACTTTCGTGTGTTTACAAAATGGGCTAATCAAAACTATGTATGGCGAAACCCTTTGATAGAAGCCTTCTAAGTGAGTGTATCACACTGCACATTGTTGGTATCAAGCCTGAAATGAAACAGTGGGTTTTACATTATGCTCCAGGAAGTAGATGCTCGCTAAATAACACCTTTAACTCTTCACTGGCATCTATTGATTATATCCATAGAAATTAAGAGGAGAAGGCAATTAAGTTTAAAATTTAATGGTGCTCTGCTGTTGTTAATTTACTGGCAGTCCCAATCGATGCCTCACCCTGGATAGAAATCTATGCACCCCATGTGCTAGAAAATTCTATGATGCCCTTTCAGCTAAATTTATTACAGTCACATGTAACCAAAGACTAAAAAGCAGGTGCTGCACAAAGAGATGAGAGAGTGACTTCAGGTGCCCACAAGTATTGAGTCAATATTTTAAAAGAGATCATTTAAGCAGGAAAAGAACTCTTGGAATTGTATTTACTTTAGTACTTGCCAATTTTGGGATTCACTAAGTGGTCCATTAACCACATTCATCAGAAAAAGTATATTTCTCCTCCCAAAGAGTGTTAAAAATATGTATGTGCCATGGCATTCGTTTTGCCTGACAAGCAATGACTGAAGTTCTACACATGTTATTATTTGATTTGGAAACTGTCATTGAACATACAACATGAGTGCAACAGGAAGTGCCAAAGGCTTACTCAGCTGACTCCATGCCAATGGTGTTTCGCATAGTAAGATGCAAGATAATATTCCTGATACTCATACTCTTCCTGCAAAATCTACCTAGGATAGGTTATATATTAAACAACTTTTACTTTCTCTAAATTAAGTGCAGACATACATTTATAAATATTTAAAGATATAGAAAAATATAAAATAAGTTTTGTTATCTCTTACTTTTACATGTCATTCTATTCAGAATTTTACCAAGCCCTTCAGAAATGTAACTTATAATAGTAAAAATATATTCCATCTTATCAATGATTTACCATTTACTGCTACCACACAGAAAATGTTCCTGGCTTTCACATTCTTTCCGAAGCCCTGATTGATCTTCTTCAAAGGTGATAATACATTGTGCATGAACAGCCAAAAGCAAAGCCGGAAAGTTGGGCATGAGCTGAGAAGGGAATCAGAAATAAGCAAATATAGATAGTGGTAGAGGCACACTGAGACGTAGGACAGCACAGAGAGAAGGAACCACTCCAGGGAAGAAAGGCTTTCTGTCTCCATCTTGAGACCAGATCATTGTAACTGAAATCCATTTTCATTCCTCCTGACATTAGGAGGATATGTTGTTGGAAGTTTGTGCTCTGTCTACCACTATAGAGTCCACAAAACCCATGGTGGTTGTAGTTATGGGTGGGCTGCAGCAATGAAAGCTCCAATTGCTCTTCATGTAGTCATTCCTACTAAGCTAGGGGATTTAACACATTTAATTTCAGAGTGGAGGATGGGAAAAGATAAAAAGCATTGTATGGAATCTGCATACATACAGTAGCCTGCATTATATTTGTAAATAAAATGTGTTTACACCAAATAAAAATAGACTCTGAAAGTGAGAAACCCTGCACTTCACCCCAAGCATGTTTATTTGAAAAGTCTTTCCAGCCTAGGCTGGTCCCCCAGCCCTGAGTCAGAGAAAAAGGAAACAGTGAAATGGCTCAGGATTAAAAGCACTGCATCCCTGAGAACAGGTAGGAAGAAAGCTAGCTCCAATAGAGGTTACTCTTGTTTATCCCATGGTATAAAAATGCCTGATGGCACTCAAAGAAAGAATAAGCAGGCTACCAAGATGAGACTTGATAGCTTATGACCATATAGTCGGGGAGGAGGTCCCGCTGGGCCTTAGGCCTAGGGGAGGGGAATAGGGTGAAAGTGGGAGGGAGGGAGGAACAGGAGGATACAAGTGATGGGATAACAATTGAGTTATAATCTGAATAATTTAATTAAATAAAGAAAATGTCTGAGATAGGATCAGAAATCAGGAAGCTCATCTGTGGCAAGTCCATTAACAAGGAACTCTGGCTGACGGCCTCAACCTCTCTGGCTGATTTTCCTGTATGTTTGTTAATCTCTAGTTTGATGATGGTACCTTTGTTTGCTTTCTCAACCTGGCTGTTCTAGTCCTCTCTGCTGCAGGCCATAAACTCCTGGTTCATTAATGCTTTGTGCTCTCTTTGCTGCTTCTATCTGTTAGTTGTTATTTGTTCATTTACTTTTGCTTGCTCTACTTAATAAATGCACTCATTCAAGACAGGAAAATAGCTATCAGATCAGTCAATGGAGTTTATAGAATGTAAGTGCAGTATAATTGGTTTGGACTCTCTCAGAAGATTGGAACTAGGCTATTTATACTGATGGCAGTCCCTACACTGGATCCAAGGAGGTGCTAATTTGTATTGACACCTTGGCTCCTGAGAACTATGTCATTTCAGATGTGTTTCTTTTTAAAATATAGTTTAATTTGTTCAAGTGATATGATTATTAATACTTTAAAAATTATAGTACAATTATTTTTTTGCAGGTATGGGCCCCAGACCAGAAGCAAGGAACATTTTCCTGGAAAACTACAGGGAATGTGTGTTACTGGGTATCAGGCCAAGTCTATGTAATCAGAGTCCCTGGGAGGACCAGGATTGGGGACAGCAACCCTTGTCAAGAAGCTACTGTGGGACCTGCCATCTCTTATCAAAGACATCTGGGTAAATATTCACTCTGCTTTTGGTTCCACTGTGGGGAAGAAGCAGCCAGAGCCTTGGAGTCTTGAACATAGAGTCAAGGAGGCAAACGTTGTCACAAATAGATATAGATTACTCCTGAATGCAGCACTCAAGGATTTTACTCAACCATGTCTAGTAAGGTCATGTACCTGTCGGCAAAGACTCTGCTTGTTATTATGCTGACAACTGTCTTTTCCTTGGATATGACTGATGGTATTTTAAGAATTCCCTTTATTCATGGAGGAACCCAATCCAAGGACTGAGTGCTAAGAAGAAAGATGAAAAGTGCTTTCTTGCATGAGACACCTCTCATGAAGGATTGGAAGATGGAGGCCTTCAGACACTGAGGATGACAGGGCATGCGTGCAAAGGATCCTTTCAAAAGATGTCTTATTGAGATTTACTAACATAAACTCTATCCCATATTTTTAAAACTTCACAAGTAGATTCTCAGCTAAATACATTTGTTGTTAGAGAGAGAAGGGATGACTTTCAAAAGCCTCAGTCTTTATTTCTTATAGAGACAAAAAACAAATTAGGACAGAAAACTATTTTTATGCTCATGTGTTTGTTACGGTCATTGAGAGGCTAGGTGTACAGTAAAGCCACCTTCTTAGAGGAGATGGCGATTAATGTATCTCTCAGGATTTCCCTTCTGATTTGCCTGGTTAACAAGGAAGGGGACATTTATTGTGCCCATCTGGACAAAGGAAAGAATACTGAAAATGCAGTCAAGTTCAAGGGTAATGAATGCAGCGTCTTAAGTACGTTTTCCAGAACAGCAGGTATCTGTGATGCTGTGTGGAGAGTTTATGTCTATCAGTGGCTTTCACTGGGATGATGTCATTTTGTGAGCACCTTAAAATGAGAGTCTTCTACGGGTAAAGGGGGCAATTAGGGAAAAACAGAAACAAGATTTCTTTGTATTGATCTTATCATTCATTTCAAAGATGAGATGATACTTTTTCTATCAACTGCAGACACATTTATTCAATTCCCATAAAACTAGTATTAGTCCCATTTGATTCTATGCTTGAACCAGGATTTAGTTATATTTATTCAATTCTGAAACCTTGTATTTGCAAAAATAAATGATTCAAGTTTGAATCATTCTTACTACTTTTCCCTGTCCATTAAGAGATCAAATGAATGAAAATACCTTGCATTTTAAATTAGTCCCTGCATAAAATTATTTCTTTCTCTCAAAGACTTAGAATCTGAAGTAAAAAAATCAAAGTGAAACCAGAATTTTTAAATACTTTTGTAAATACTTTCATCTCTTTAACCTGCCTGCTGCTTTTTTTTTTCAAAGATAGTTGCTTGTCAGCTGACAGGTAAGAATCCTTGGCCATGCAGTATGTGGAGTGGTCTTGCTATTTTCCTACCTTCTGCACTGGCTCACTGGGAATGGTCCTGGTCTGAAGCCTGAGTTTTATTTTCTAAAGTCATGGCTATGCTCAGGGAGAGCTTCTGTTTCACAACTATCAAAAGTGGTAAAAGAATGTCCTAGATTGGAGTGGAGCAAAAGCATCTCTGCTCATAAAAAACAGTTGCTCAAGCTGTTCAAAGTGGCCTTCAGATGGCATTTTTTTTTATTGAAAGCATCCCAGAAACATTTTAACAGTTGTACCAGTGTTATTAAATACATATATACATATGTACGTATGTACATACATACATACATACATACATACATACATACATACATACATACATTGGCACTCTACAGTCTCTAACACTTGAAAAAAAACAAAAGTATCAATGAAAGAAATAATTAGTTCTTCAAAAGGATAACAGGAGATTCTCTCTTCCAAAGAGGAAGATGATAAGTATCAAAGAACCTCCTTATGGAGATGGCTTCAAATATGGCAAATAAGCCACTAGGCAAAATGTCCTCATTTCTACCACAGACAGAAATTTGGCTTAAAAAAGGCAAGCTTGGATGCAGGCAGAGTTGATGGCCAAACTCTGCCAAGGCAGTGTAAGCAAGTTCTCAACAGTTCCTGCCTCATAAATATGTCTTTCAAATATATTGGGCCAGAAGGCTAAAGATTATGCTTCAACATAATAGAGAGTTTTGGGTGATTGTTCAGGTAGAAAACTATCTCTGTTATTTTCTCATTTGGAAAGCTGCTAACCTGCATTCCCAGCATACTCTGGCAATCAAGTTTATTCCTTCTCAAGTCTCTGATGGAGTTGAAGACCAAGTAGCTTAGTTTTGAATGAGGCTTATTTGTTTAGGGGGTAAGATGTTTTTAGGTCTAGATGGATGTTTTAAATTGATAATGACAAGATGTATGGAGATTGATTTACATTCAGAATTTTAGACACACCAAGATAGGAAAGATGTTTTCTTCAAAGCTTTCAAATACAAATAGCCATAACACTAAGAACATAACATTTATATAATTCCTGATTGTGTCATGGTTATTCTTGCTATAGGTAGTTTATTGTATATAATATGATAACATGATAACATGATAACATGAAAGAGACAGAAACAGAGAGGCCAAAGCCATGTAACTATAGATGAAAAGGAAACTGTCACAGGTACCAATGACATTCAGAAATGAAACCACAAGGACACACTAAAAATGTAAATCTCAGTTAATTTGTAGACTTAAAAGAAATGGATGAATTTCTAGGTGTGGCTAATTTATCAAAATTAAGCTGAGGTGAGATCAATAATTTTAAAGACTTATAGTAAGCAATGAGATTGCAGTAATTAAAAGAACATCTGAGTTTGCTGCAGAATTGTTTTCTTTTTTATTTTGATACTGTGGTTGAATTGAGGATTATATGTTTGCTGGGTACAGTGAGAATTTTGGAATTTTGGTTTCTTTAAAAAACTGAAATATTATAAGAATATGTTTTTGTTTTAAACCCAGGTGTGAGGAGGCCGGTATGCAGCTGAGGTGCAATGCATCAGCTGACTGTGATATCCCTCAAGCTCTGGGAGGGGTGTGATTTTGCCAGCTGTAGATAGCTTCTGTTATTATGTGACATTTGGAATTTAGGGGATTTTTTCAGAGGGTGTGTAAATGTTAGGTCCCCAAGAGAGTTGGTGAATTGCTGGTTGGCTGATGGTTGCTGTCAGTCACAGTTTGTTAAGTAGTTGTGCACAAAAAAAAATAAGAAAAGGAAAAAGAAGAAGGAGGAGGAGGAAAAGAAGAAGAAGAAAGAGGAGGAGGAGGAGGAGGAGGAGGAGGAGGAGGAGAAGAAGAAGAAGAAGAAGAAGAAGAAGAAGAAGAAGAAGAAGAAGAAGAAGAAGAAGAAGAAGAAATTATTAGATATCCTGATAAAGAAGATCAAACCCGCCCCAAGGAACTGGATCAGCAGGAAGTAGTATAAGAATAATGGCACTTTCTTTCCTCTCTATCCTGCTTTTCTATCCTATCTAGTGTTAGGCAGTTATAAGAGTGGGAAAGGGTGGGGAAGGGTGGAAGAAAGAGGAAGCCACAAAGTAGCAAATGCCAGCTACAGCTAGGTAAGTGCCATACCTCTGAGCCACACACCCTAGTGCTGAGCTAAGCACTTTAGAGGGTTAATTTTAACTTTACCATGTCCTTTTAGAGATTACACAACAGTGGACCAGTAAGCAGACCTCGGGAGAACAAGCTATAGTTTTGGTTTTTACCAAATATTCATGTTCAATTAATAACATATGTTCTAGTAGTAAAATACCACAATCTTGTACTATATGGTCTTTTTGTATAACCTCCCTTAACCCACGAGGCATAGGGTAAGCCATTTAGAAGCATGGTCCTTGGGACAATGTCATCAGAACTACCTAAGATGTTAACACATATACAAACAAAAATTTGCAGGCTTCTGTATCTTGCTGCTATGTACACTTTAAAATAGTCACAAATATGTAGATGTAGAATCAGAGTGATGGTTACCATGAGCTGAGTAGCAATAGTAACCACAGTTTTCACAATTTCACTGAGATACAAAGAATAAGTTCAAGGGATCTATTTTACAATATGGCTACTGTGTTAATAAGAATATATTGCATTCTTAAAAATCATTAACCAGTTGCTTTTGCACTTCACCTAAATCATTAAATTTGTGAAGGTAATTAGCTATATTTAGGCATTCTACCATACATATATATTTCTAAACAGCATGCTGTAGATGATAAATATATGTAACTTTTGTTAATTAAAAATAAATGAATAAAAAAACCAGTTATAGATTCCTGGCCTTCTTCTCAACCTTCTGAATCTGGAATCAGCATTAGGGATACAGCTTTTAGTAAACATTCTTGAGCTTTCTCTTTCTCCATGTCTCTCTCTTCTCTTTCTCCTTATCTTTGTCTCTGTCTCTTTCTGTCTATGTCTGTCTCTTTTGCTCTCTCTGTCTCCTCTGTCTCTGTTTATCTTCTCTCTTCCTCTCTCTCTCTCTCTCTCTCTCTCTCTCTCTCTCTCTCTCTCTCTCTCTCTCTCTCTTTCTCTCCCCCCCCCCATTTTCACACAGGCAATCTAGGAATTGTCTTGACTTCTTGAATTCTCAATCTTCCTTTCTCTGTTTCCTGGATAAGAAGATCTAAGCAATTCTTTTCAAACTCTGCTGAAGCTCTACACAAGGGTGACTATGGGGGTGTAGGAAGCAAAGCAACAGTCTGAAATACCAGTTGCCATGAGCTGTCACTAAGTACAGGCATGGGTGGATGAAGCAGTAGCCATAGGGTCCAAGCTGCTCAAGATCCCCAAGTGCTTTCAGAAGCTCAGAAGAGGTCTTCAATGTCTCCATTAACCTGTAGATAAGCTTCAACAATGGAACACAGTGAATGCACATAGCCATCGGCTTCTGGGATCATAACTCTGGCATATGGATGTTTGAAACAGCTGACCTTGTGATCGAAGACACCACAAGGGACATTAAAACCATTGGAAAGAACTGAAAGGCTGGTGAATAGAGGGACCAAGGTGCTTAAAAGCAAGTTAAAGTACAGACAAGTACAAGTATGGGTAGAACACACAATGTTAAAGATAGAGAAGACATGTGGTTCTGTTTCTTAGAGAGAGTAGGGGTCCTTGAAGATCTGCCTCTACTTTTGTTTAATTCTATAGCTGACTACTGCCACATGTTTGGAAGTTACTGACTATTCTGCTAACACCACAGCTGCCATCATATTCTACATTTACAGTAGGAGCCCTATTGGCGAAGAATGCCTGCCAACCGCTCAACTTCCAAGGGATGCGTGCAGAATTAATTCCTCATTTCAGCCCTTCTGCTTAAGACTTTATTTAATAAGCAATTCTCAAGAGTTAAGTTTCGAGGTACCAAGGAGAGAGGCCATAGACAGCCACTAGTGTTTCTGTCAATAAAGAATAAATACATGAAGGACTATGGGGAATGTGACTGATTCAACCACAACACAGCCCTTGTAGTTACTTGTCATTTGAATCATGATGTTGGTGCTCAACATCCCGGGAATAATGAGTGTAAAGCCTGACAAATAGTTCCTTAAAAATTATTTAGCACAAATCTGGCATATTGTTGTTTGTCAAGTCATTCCTAGGCCAGATGCTCACACAAAGTCTGCTGCCCATTGCCAAATGGCCTCACTGCACATTTCCTCATTAGAGAGAATTGACATTCTTCACAGAGACTTGATCAAATGGAATTAATGACAAAGAGACTCATGTTTGCATTCTGCACCTACCATGTCTGCTGCCACTCCACACCCCACTCACCTGCTGCCTCAGCCCCATCCTTCTCCTTCTGTGGATCCGGAATGCACCGGAGTTGCCAAGAACAGAGTTACTGTTTGCATTTTGATCAGAGAAAGAGCAAAACAGTGTGGCCTCAAGAGGAGCCGCCTTTCTAATGTGCGTCCTTTCTGTCATTTCTGAAGCATACTGCATTTTCAGATTGCACACATTTTCCCCGTCCTAATGTAGGGCCTGTCAGTCTCCAGCACAAATTGCAGAAGGGCAAAGGACTCTGCAATGGCTCCTTTGTCAAGACAGAGTGTTTGGGACACTACATCTGACCCTCTCATGCCCTATCATTCTTTAAAGAATTCAAAAGCCTTGAGCCTGCTAGTGCTCAAGGTCAGCAAGTGCTCTTGTCTCTAGAGATTAATCCATTTCTCTTCCAATCTCAGTGAAGTAAAGCACTGCCCCAGCAGCCAGGGGGGAAAAAACCCAACAGCTAGACATGTGTACTGTTTCAGATGGAAATATATCATCATTCAAACAAGGAATATGTGAGCTCATGATTGACAGCTACAGTATTCAACATTTACAATTCCCTCTTCAGGGATAGTCAGCATCGATCGAAACAGAATGCAGTGTTTAGGAACTACTCAGGGGTACTTTCAATAAAATGCTTCAAATAATGATTGTCCGAAGCTTGCTAGACACTTTGTAAATGTCAGGAACACATTAAATATGTTAAATGAGCATGTCCAAGATCCAGAGAACAACATGAGGGATTTACAATCAATTTCACACCTGCCTGGGAACGTCTCCCTGATGTAAAACGGTCCTCTTTGACCAGGGCACACCAACCCCAAGTTTTGGTCCTTATACAGTATTCATGAGTCTGCTCAACATAAACTGTGGGGCACTTTGGTAGGGTTAAGTAGTTTGTTTTGGGACGTGATAGGAGTTCCACGTTAAATATTTTTTTCTATGGCTGAGTAAATGCAATGCTTCGTTAAGAGTAGACAGAATGAAAAAGTAGAGCACACTTTAATGTGGAGAAGCTTCTGGAATAACCTTGTATCTCTCAAGGCCCTTCAGACCATTACCATATCCAGACAACCCGGCAATTGGCTCCCTTCATCTCTTTCATGGATTCTCTTGTGCATTCTTGGGAAGGGGCCACCAGATTACTTGTCACTTAGATGTCTTCACGGTTAACACCACATGTGTCTAGAAAATCTTGATAGTAAATTCCCACCGAGCCTGTCTTTATACCATAAAATGTGTTATTCCTAACCACAGGCTATGAGAGCTCCTAATTAACCTGTGTATTGTTAAAAATATTTATTTCTTTATTTTATGTGTGTGAGTCTGAGTGTTTTTTCCTGTATGCATATAAGGACAATACATGTGCATTATAGTGCTTCTTGGGGCCAGAAGAGGGTGTTGGATGCCCTGGAACTGAGTTTATCAAATATATAAACTGAGTTTATAAAAAATATATAGTTTATCAAATATATACAAATAAATATATATATATGTACAAGTCTTTAGGGATGACCGCTTGAGACTGGATAACTGAAAGATAGACCCTCTTTTTTTTTTTTTTTTTTTTTTTAGTAGCCATTAATTCCTTGTAACTCTTTGTCTAATGTGGGGCTTTGCATTTTTTCCCCTATTCACATAGCATGTCAACTAGGAGTGTCATTGTTTGGTCATGTTAAAGCAGCCAGTCTGTTGTCATTTTCTGACTTCAGCTTTCCTGTCATATATAGAAGACACAATCTCATAGCAGTTTTTTTTATTGTTTCTGTTTTTTTGTTTTTACAATCTTTCTGTCCTTTCTTGACATTCCCTGAGCATTAGGTTCAGGACTTGGGTTGTAACTGTATCTATTGGGGCTGGCCATCCCATATTCAGTTGTTCCTAGCCCTCTGAGCAGCTGTGGTTTTCTGTAATGGTTCCTGCCTGCTGAGAAAAGAAGCTTCTTTGATGAGGGGTGAGAGTTACTATTTTCAAATTGCATCTGGGCACAGGGTGAATGCCCTGTAAAAGAGAGGGAGGTTGGATGTGGTACAGGTAGACTTAGGTTGGGCAAGCTGGCCAGACTGGGCTGGCACACAGGGTATGCTATGAACATTATGTTTTGGGGTTAGAAAGGGTGCACACAGGACTGATCAGGCTGCTGTGGCATAAAAAGACTATAGTTTTAATGGAGTTAAAATATATAGTGCTTAGGACTCTACCTGGCATGTAGTAGATGTTGTGCAATCACTATTATTACTTGGCATTGCTTTTACAGCTCCACTGAAGGTCAGTAATGTCAGCAAGAGAAGTCAAATTCCCAAACGATGAGCCTTGCATTTTCCACCACTTATCCACATTTGATGCTTCTTAGAAATCTACTTATTTTCTGTTTACACTACCCACTGCATCTCCATATTCACTTCACTCTTATTCTTTTGAGTTCTCTTTTCCTGGATCAATGTGCTGTTGTTTAGGCATCTGTCTGAGACTTCATAAACTTCGGGCTCACAGAGTGGTGGGATTTATTCCCAAGACCTTACTTCCCAGCTGCCTAAGGCTGGCTGTTTAACCCCAAGCCTTTACTCTACACACACCTGCTGGTTTGAGACTCACATACTCAACTTTCTGTTCAACACTGATAACCAGAATTATCCTGATTTTACTTCTTATTCCCAAAGGATAGCCTCTTCCTTACCATAATCTGGCTCTTTCTTCCTCAATCCCAATGGTAGCACCTCCAAGAACTAACTAGGAAGCAGGGAACTCCCCCTGCCCTTCTTTGCCTCAATGCAAAATCATCATCATCATCATCATCATCATCATCATCATCATCATCACCATCATCATCATCATGAGTAGCTACGGAGTTCTTGGCAGTAAGAACGGAAATATGGCATCTTCCATTTTCTAAAAACACGTGGAACTTTTGGGATTTCATTTTCCCCACCTCTGGCCTAATTTTGAGTGCTAAGAATAGTTCTGTACTATACAAAATATGCCATAAATAACTCCAATAATAAGTGATTATAACAATGGGGCTCTGTGTTGGTGAGGGAATAGAAAACAGAGGAATTCTGGTCTCCAGAAAACTATGGGCTAAATCAAACATCATTACTTAGCTATGGCCAATGAATGTCCTGTGCTATGCAGAAGTTATTAGATCTTGCAGTTCTCTTGGAGGCAGAATAGTCTCCTGACTACTTGAGAATGAGAAGAGTATTTGAAATTTAGTTTAGTAGCCAAATAAACATGCAAGTATGATTTCCCCCCAAGTTCATTGCTTTTCAATTTTATTATAAAACATAAATGATAAACATATAAAGGTATTCAAAAAGCATGTGTCCCTCTCTCACAAAATATAGTGATTCTAAATATGACTCGTAAGACCTTTCTGATCCTGTCCACCGCATCTCCATTCTATCGCAAAACCAAAAACAGAGAAATCATCTCTACTTCTTCTCTAGCCCATGGTTGTCTAGCAAAAATGGAGTTCCATTTCCTAAACCATGTCTTACGTGGCTAAGTCCACAGCTTACTTCTGCACTATTGTTATAATGTTATTATAGTTGAAGCATCAATACCTTTTCTCTCATAACTCTCTTGTGGCTCTGTGGGTCATCTCCTACAAGAAGTCCCTCCCTCCTCTCTCCAGTCCTGTGCTTTCTTTAAAAATGGAGATGGATCACTGCCTTCCTTGCAGGTAAAGGCCCATCTCACTTCCGTTTGTATCCTAGTGTGAAAACTATTCTACCGTGGACACATATTGAGCAGCTGAGAAACAAAACGTGTTTTAAACATCTTGATTTAACTGAAGTAGCAGGCAGCTTATCTCACACTGACGTGTGTGACTATTTGCTTTATCATCCTCCAGTCCTCTAAAGATGAGGAAGAGTTCACAGATTGCTCTGACTAGATTACCTTTTTCTTCTTTACCAGAAGTCTACAGGAGAAATCTATTGCTGTCCTACAGCAGACAAATGGGAACTTAGTGGTTTGGTTCAGGCTACACAACAACACAGCTGCTGGAAGTTCTCTTGCCACTTCACTGCCTAGGTTTCCATTGGCAACATGGAAGCTGCATTAAGTGTACTCTAGTTCCTTAGAAGGTAAAATGTAATGCCCTGCTTTTCATTAACCACTAACTCTAATTTAGCATCCTCCTTTGAATTAGGTAGCCCCAGCACACCAGATTCAGTAGTAGCTATGGTTGGCACATGCAGAAACCACAGAGCTTTCTGTGCAATCCCATGGACAATGTGAATTCACAGAAATACTGTTTGTGTTCTTCATTATTTAAAAGTTACGACTGCTGTGAGAATTGAGGGTAGAGCTTGCTAGTTATTCTATGAAGATGGCATATATTGATCACACACAAATAAACACCAAAAATATTTTAGAAACTGGATTTCAATATGATTCATTTTCTTATTTGCCCTGTGTGTTTCTTGCACCTTTAAAGAAGCATTGTCCTGGGAAGGGGTTTAGGACCTTATATCACTTGGTTTGGACTTCAAGGCACAAAACAGGTTGAGAAGCCTGGAAACTTGCTCCTTATTTGATTTCCTTATCAGGAGACTCATCCAATGATGGAACTGTCTACTATACACCCTCTGCTCTCAATGGAAGAATGGCCTACCCCTTCCACATTCAGCTGAGTGTCCCCTGGTTTGTCACTCTGTTGTGCTTCTTAATAATGTGACATTGTGCATTGGGTCAGCCATCTAACCGCAGGGCCTTTGCTCTCTCCTTTGGCTTAAAGGAAGGTATGGGATGAGCAAAGTCATTATGCTCAAAGTGTGGAGAGTTCCTGCTGGCAAGTCATGCTGTCTGCTCTCATTCTTGTGATTATTACCTGCAGTGGTTTTCATTCTAAGGCAGGGCATGGCTTCAGAATCTCCAGCACAGCATCACAACAACCATTAACAGATGCCTAGGGTTGGCTCAGTGATACAAATGATTGGATAGTAAATTATTGGCGTTATTCAGTTAATGGGTGTGGGAATGCTGCACTGTGATTCAGTGTTACACATCTCTATAGAAACTTACAAACCCTTAACAACTTTTCAGTCGTCATTTATAATACCTGCCTATCGTCTACACTTCTGAAGCAAACTTTTGGCTCATCAACGGTCATCCAAACATTAGAGAGTTGGAAGCCATGTTCATGGGTAGGCCAGGTGAGTGTGTGTTTTACAAAGGCTCACCAGGAGAGGGAGAGGATCCAGAGCAGGCAATGCAATACAATAGTAGGTGAAACTAGTGACATGTTTTGAAAATATAAGAGAGAGACTTGACAGCAGGCAGAGAGAAGCAGTCACGTTCTGGTGTTCTGCCATGTTGTCAATCACCCGTAAGGATGGGTCTCAGCAAGTCCTTTAAACATTCTAAATATCAGAATCTCTCACCATAGAGTAGAATTCTACCACTAGTCTCACAGTGGTGCTATAACCAGTGTGGGAACTGAGAAAAGTAAATGCCTGCAATTACCATGAACATTCAACTGGGTGCCTTGCCTTGACTCACTTTTTGTGTGTGTTGTACCATCCCAGTGCCACCACACCAAAGAGAATATGATTCCTCAACCTTGGTTGTCACACAGACACAGAAATGCAGCAAATGCATAGTTGATGCCCCTGCACTAAATCTTTGTTATAAAGCTACAAAGCCATCAGAGTGATATGGACCTCTTTCTGCTGACTGCTCCTCTCCACTCTGGACAACCTCATTAAGGAACAGTTGTATTGAGATTATTGGGTTCTCTGTAACAGACATGTGGTTCCACTTACTGTACTTCAGGTGCAAATGAGCATGTGTGTCTAATTAACAGGACATGACAGTGAACTATTCATCACACTGATGGAGGGAGCCTCTGCCACCTCAGAGAGAAACATGAACCACTGCCTCCTTCCTGGGAGAGGACTGCCTTGCCATAAAAGCTGACTTCGTGATTCTTTTTCGGACATAAGTTTTCTATCTGTATAGTAGAAATTGGGCACTGAAGTGTGTAATTCAATTCCCTTTCATTTTCAGTCTTTAGTGACAGGCATATATAAATGATTTGTCCTTATAGTTGGATGTGCTGCTATGGGCTTGTAGAGGATCCCCAATTCAAGGCAATAAAGGAGCTGTAAATGAGGGTTGGAGGAGAGGGAGGCTGGGCCCTTATTTGCTCTTTACCCACATCTATGTTCTAATGAAAAGAGATCGACAAACATTTTCTACAGAAGCCGACAGTAATTTTGGCCTTCCGGGCTTATGACCTTTACTGTGACAATTTATTTTTTGTGACTTGGTGCAAAAGAACTCACATAAAATGCATGAATACATGAGTGGAGCTGGATGCTAATAAGAATATATTTATAAAAGCAAGCAGTGGGACAATTGAGTGTATAGGGTGTAGCTTCCCAATTCCTGTGTGAGGTGTGTGGTCCTAAGAGTGGGATTTCTAACACTCTAATAGCGTCTTTGGTGAGTTATTTAGACATGCAATTTCTTAGCCTCTGCCTGAAACCTACTAAGTCAGACATGGAGATGAGACCCTGAAATCTGTGTTTTAAACGGCTTTGTAGGAAATCCTGATGCATATAATGGTGAAGGTTATTGAATTTGGTCAAAGGACCATGCCTATGAGCCAAATAGAGAACTTTCTTCTACCTAATTTACAGATAGAACTTATTTCAGAGACTTTTGTGTTCAACGTGAGTTTCAATGATTACAGGGGTATCAGTGTTTATGACTTTGTTCAATATACAGTACCCATGAGGAATTCCTCAGAGAAAGTTTCCTTTTCCTGGTGTGACTCGCTTGCTCATTTGTTGACTGAGATAGGCACCTCACAGAGCAGATCCTCCCTCAATGCTGACTTCTACCAAGATGCAAAGACAGCCTTGCAGCCAGCACATCTCCATCACAGAGCTCAGAATTACAAGATTTCCCACCAACTGGATTGGAGCATTTGATATTCTCAAAAGGCAAAACTAAAAATGGCAGAAATAGAAAAGGCACTGTACACAATCTTTTAGGCATATGTCACAGCAACTCAGCTAGTTTTCAGAAAAGCAAATAGGGCTCTACAAAGATATGGTTTATAAAATATGAAATGCTTCTGAGATGCAATCATCAGCTCGGCATGGCTTAGGTGTAATATCTTTGGGTTATGACAAGAACTAAACACAAAAAAGAGCTACAGACATTTAAATAATGTTTGACTCTTTCTTTGATTATTGCACCATTGTTGGTAAGTCAGATAAATATATCACTTTAACAAACAAACCTATGGACTAAGTAGTGTTATCGATATTTTTTTAGCTAGGAACATGTGATGTTCAGAATGGGTAGACTACTGATTGACTTTAAAGAGGTTGAAAATGGCAAAAGATGTGAGTTCCATATCTATCTAGTTAAATACAGAGTTGAGAGTCCCTGCTTCTGCTATGCCTGTGAAGATTCTCGCAAATATCCTTAAGAAGTTACAATACAGTGGTCAGATCTGCACCACAGAGATAGGCTCTCTTCCATGGACTATTGTCATAGAAAGCCCAGCTAAAGGCTCCATTTCCCAGGCTCCCTTCTGTTAGGTGAAATTACTTGACTGCTCTCAGCCAATAATATTATATAAATGTAAATAACACATATCACAGGAGGATAAGGATAAAAAGAACTACCAAAAGGCAGAACTAGTATCATAGAGGCATGATAGACCAGAACATTCCTTTTAGCAACCGTGGCAGGCAATGGCATAATACCTGCTTGGCAGTATTGTACATCCTTAGGGAAGGCAAATCTTTCCTTTTCTTCTCCCTCTGATGCTGTTTTTCCATGTGCTTGTTCTGTTCTGGTCACTTTTCCTTTCTTTTCACTGCAGTTATCCTTTCTTTACTCTTCTGTATTTGATGTATTAGATTGGGTAAGAACACATAACATCTCAGGTTTCAGTTAAGACATCCCTACATTGGACGAGTTAGAGAGAGTCCACATCCTGGATATTATACTGGGAGCCAGGGTTGCCCGAAGACTAGGCTTTTGGGGTGCCTCTTTGCAGGGACATGGAAGCTAAAGAAGAGGGTGGATACAGATATTTAGGGCTAGAAAGAAGTGCTGCCCAGAGCAGAATGCTTTCTGTTCATAAGAGAGAATGACACCACAAAAAACAAACGAACAAACAAAAAACAAACAAATAAAAAACCTGCCTCACTTCCAAGGCCCTTTGCAAGGAGGTAGAACTTTTTAATCAATGAAAAATGGAGTAGCTTGGATGGGAAATATCCACCAAAGCCTCCAGTGGTAGAGGTTTGGTTCCTATCAAAAAGTGATTTGGGGAAGTGATGGACAATATAAGTGGTCATTTGGAGCTCGTCTCTAGGAAGATGCACTTTGTCCCCAGTCTCTCTGCTTTCTGGTTGTCTTGAGGTGAACATCTGGCCTGTCACATGCTCGCACCACCATGAGCTTCTGGCCCACTCCAGGTGCACAGTAGAACAGCCAAGCAACCACGTGCTGAAGCCTTCAAAACTGTGAACCTAAATAACTCGTTCTGAAAATCTAACACACAACGTGAATGATGCAATGTGAGGAATGGAAAAGAGGCAGATGGGGCTGTCCTGCTGTGTTCCACATGAAGTGTTTGCCCTTGATGGCCAAAGAGGACAGAGCCACAGTAAGGACAGGTGGAGGCTTCCTGTCATAAAGTCGTACCACATTGAGGGTCATTTGGTATTCATAGCTACCTTTTTTTCATGTGAATGATAAGTGGATTTCTATTGAATGTCCAATTGGGCTTCTAATAAAAATTGTCTGTGAGACATTTAACCAATTTTTTTCTCAAGATACTTAGATTTATTTTTGGGCTGGTTGAATGTTTTAGTTGGATTGGTTGAACGTTAACCCCTACACTGAACTATGTTGTATGTGCAAACTCTAGAGTTAGTTTTATTGAACTAGAAGAGGCAACTACTCCTCAAAGAAGGCTTAACAGTAGAGCGGCCTGTGAGCCTTGGGGATTACAGGAGAGTTTCTTCCCCACCTCCCCTTCTTTACCTCCCTGTCCTCCACTCTCTGTTCACTGCCTTTGCAATCTCCAGGCAATGTGCACTGCATCAGGGTCCTCGGGAGAGAAGAAACTAATGCTGGTCACACATTGTGATGGGTGAGACTGACTGTGTGAATGACAGGATGAGGAGTCACCCAGGAGACAAACATCTTGCTGTGTCTCAGATGAGAGTTTCTAGCTTGGGTTATTGAAAGTGGGAGGATGTACCCTGAATGCACATGGCATTATGCCATGAGTACAGTCCCAGACTGAATACAAAGGGGAAAGTGAACCGAGCTCCAGCCCTCATTTCTCCCCGAGCTTTACTGACGATTGGTGCAGTGGGACCAGCTGCCTCAAACTCCTGCTACCATGGCTTGCCTGCCACAGTGAACTTCATCCTTACATCTTTACTTAAGTTGCTTTTGTCTTCGCAAATATTGAAATACAACTGATACACTCAGCTTGCTCTTTACCCCAAACCAGAGCTAGAGCTTTGTCTGGTACTCTGCCAAGAACATCTATTTCTCTGTCAATCAACCGTCTGGGTTAGTCTTGGAACACTCTCACTGTTGCTATAATTCATGTTTTGTATTCACCACAGCCCATTGGCAGGCTTTAGCATGGAATCTGCAGGCTGTAGGTTTACCTGAGCTTCTACAGCTAACTCCCCTCAGCCTTCCACCAAAGCACAGTGTTCCTGTTCCTCTGTTTCCCAATTCCTTCCTTACCTAGATTGGATGTCTCTTTACTCGTACATGACTTCCAATCTCTTCTTGGAATATTTATAAAAGAAGAGTGAAAGAAAGAACCATGTGAAGCACCGGGTGTGGTTTCCTAATAAAGTGGGCAGAGATTCTGATGCAAGCTGGAAGCTAGCTCTGTCTGCTGAGAAGACGCAAGGCATCACAGAGACATGTCCCCGCTCCCTCTGAGTGTTGAGACTTAATGATGCCCACCACTTCTTCGCACATTTTAAAAGCCCTTTGATGATTTAATTTCAAGTTTTCACATAGACATCTGTTGGTACCACATTTGGGTTAAATTCAAATCAGAGCCCAAGTTTTGGAATGAATTCCGAGCTGTCCAGTCGTTTAATTCTGTTTTGTATAATACACACCTGGCTTGCCTCACCTGCTGGGGGACTGACTGTGTTATTAGATGATCAATTAATGAACATTTGCTGAAATTTAGGTATGAGCCTGGAGCTCAAGAAAGCAATTTGGCCCCAACATGTCTTTGTAATTCTTTCTCTATTACTCCCCGAGGCCCCAGCCAAACTGACTTGCATCCTTGGGATGAGCCTTGTGATTTTCGTTCCTTCTGTCCTGATTCTGCTGTCACCTTCATCTCAGCTATATTTGTGAAACACAGGGCAGGAATTTGTAAACCACCCCTTGTGTTAAGCGATTTAATCCTTACATTGATCACATGGGTCAGGCACCTTTATTATCCTCAGCTTATATATGAGAAGACCCAGGTCAGAGCTGAATTCCTTCAGTGTTTATACTGCATTCTGAATTTTTCTCACTGTGCTGGAAATATTATATATTTTATACAGGGTTTCACTGTGCAGCTCTCACTAGCCTGGAACTCACTGTGTTGTTCAGTCTGGCCTCAAACTCAGTGTTTTACCTGTCTCCACCTCCCCATGCTGGGATTAAAGGTGTGTGCCACCATGCTGGGGAAAATATTCTTCTACATTACTTTTTGTGTTTTATAAAATATTTATAGATGGAAACTTTAAAGAATTAAGAGAACTCTGCTTCCAGAAAAGGGTGCAGGTCCAGCCCACTTTTTATATTCCTTTACCCTACACCTTTAGTTGTCAGTTTCTCATAGCTTAGTGTCACCAAAAAGTATTTAAAAGCATCCAGACCTCAGGTTGGATCAATTAATACTTATAAGAAAGTGCTCCTGAAATTTGTGGATAAATGGATTGAGCTAGAAATGATCATAATGAGTGAGTTAACCCAGAAGCAGAAAGACTCAAATGGTATATACTCACTTATATCTGCATATTAGCCCAAGGGGCATGTCCCACGAAAGACTTCACTTACCAGGAAACTGAGACAGAGGAAAGGACATTCTAGTGGGACTCTAGATGAGAGAAGCATGGGAGAAAGGCAAAGTAGAAGGATCCAGAGGGTCCTAGAAGCCTACAAGTAGAACATTATGATAGGCAGATTTGGGCTCAGGGGTCCCGCTCAAACTAAGGCAGCAGCCAAGGACAATACAGGCGGTAAACCTTAAACCCCTACCCAGATCTAGACAATGGACAGAACACTCTCCACAGTAGAGTGGAGAGTGGGATATGACTTTCTCACATACTCTGGTGCCTCACCTTTGACCATGTCCCCTGGAGGGGGAGACCTGGTGGCACTCAGAGGAAGGACAGCAGGTTACCAAGAAGAGACTTGATACCCTATGAACATATACAGGGGGAGGTAATTCCCCTCAGGAACAGTCATAGGGGAGGGGAATAAGGGGAAAATGGGAGGGAGGGAGGAATGGGAGGATACAAGAGATGGGATAACCATTGAGATGTAACAAGAATAAATTAATAAAAAAATTAAAACAACAAAACAAAACAAAACAAAAAAAAAAAAAAAAAAAGAAAAGAAAAGAAAAAGAAAGTGCTCTTTAGAAACTCAGTTCCATGAATGAGGTCTATGTGCCAGCGTGGGACAGTGTTTAAAAACAAACACAATCTAAGGGTGAGGACAAAACATGGGTGATTTTAGGACCATCTTTCGATAACTCTAATATTGTATAGGCTCAAGTGTTCTTACTTGCACAAGCCAACTCTTTACCATCTGAGTCGGCTTCCCAGCTCAGGAACCTTGGACCCTTACCCCAGACTTTGTGGGTGTTTACAATGCAAGGCTCCCAGTCAAGCAGCTCAGTTGCTAGGATCTTCTCTGGGACATGCCTCCTTTCCCATGATCATCACTCTGAGAATTTTGTCCATAGAATTGAAATATAAATGTGGGTTAGATGTCACAATGTGGACCTGCACACCCAAACTCACCGACACCCTTCCAACACTTTGAGAGTTTCATTCTCTCTATTGGTTAGAAATCTGTGCCTAAAAACAACGGGAACCGCTGTACAGAGGCAGTTTAATTCTTGTGCTATGTGGGAACATACTCAAATTAAAAAAAAAACTACTTAACTGCACAATGCATGTGTGTGCATGTGCATGTGCGTGTGCGTGTGCGTGTGTGTGTGTGTGTGTGTGTGTGTGTGTGTGCCTGTACACGTCTATCTGTATGCAGAATTCATTCCTTAGGATATGTATATCATGGTTAGTCTGTCCCTGACTAAGGTAGGCTGATTGGCCAGTGATTCCTAGCAATTGTCCTCTCTCTGCCTCTCCAACACTAAGATGATAAGCACATGCCACCAGGACAAGATCTCTTTAGCACCCACTTCTATTGCTCTTGGACAGAGGTACAACTGACTCACCATTGCACCTGCCAGGGTGTTATAGGAGCTTGGCTCTTTGTGACAACTCTGACCACCTCCCTGCAGACCCATCTCACAATCTTTTCTAGCCACCACGATGACCTTCTTTGAGTTTCTTGTTTTACCATGCCTTCTGTTGTTGAATCTACTTGTATGGATGTCATGCCTTCTTATTCCTTCTTATTCCAGTTTCTATGCTGTCTCCTTAAATGCTCACTCCAAGTCTCAGTTTGATATGAATTCAAATGTAAAACCATCTCTCACCTGCTTGCTCTCGGGGCATTCGGCTTACCCCCATCGTAGGTCACTTCACATGACTATAAATGTGCCATCTGCTTTTGGCTCTGTAACAGCCAGAGGTATCATGTCCTTGGCTACTATACCTCTGAGGCTCAGTGTCAACAAGGATGGGTATCTGTGGAGTAACTTTACTAATGTGGGCATTTCTCG
The DNA here is from genome assembly GCF_964271855.1 of Acomys minous. Lineage (NCBI taxonomy): Eukaryota > Metazoa > Chordata > Mammalia > Rodentia > Muridae > Acomys > Acomys minous. The sequence goes on from NC_140500.1 coordinate 47,519,782, forward strand.
AGCCTTTTATGCATTGTTTTATTTTTTATGTTTTGGCTTAAAGGTGAAGTTGTGCTAGGCATGTTTCTCCTGAATCCCAGAGCGTGTAAGCTGAGATAGCCAAAAATGAGGAGTTTTACACAAATTGTGTTAATCTGAAGTGTATACTGAAATTCTAAGAATCAGTCAGAAGCCCAGAAAGGCCTTTTATAGAGTTCCTCTGTAGGAACTGTCATCTGGCATATTAAACCATGCTCCCTTTGATCCAAGGTTTATAAGTAAATTCACTCTATGCGTTTTGTTTCAACCTAGAGCATAAGCAACATTGGAGAGTGAAAGGTTCCTATCAAGGTCTTTTTTGTTTGCATTAAAATGGATGTTTTAAGAATCCTTGGCATATGACTACAAAGAAAGGCATACATTACATGAAGTTCTTCGTTGTAGTATAAAAATGGTAAAATGTGAGATCTGCTTAGGTCCTCTGGGTGAATCTGATTGCACGCCATTCCTTTCAACAGCTGAGAGAATGTCCCAACCATCTTCTGTTGTTTGTAACAAGAAAACAGAAGAGGGTGTATTTACATTATAGGGTTTTTTTCCTTAAATTTTGAAAGAGGGCCTTACTATGCAGACCAGGTTGAGCTTAGGTTCATGGTCCCACTGCCTCAGTGTCCCAAATGTTGTGACAGGTTTATTGTATAACACCTGGCAAAATTCTTTGTTTTTTCCTTTTTTAAATTCATGGTGCTGGGGATGGGTTTTGGTGTCTTAGACGTGCTACATGTATAGCAGGAGAAAATGCCTCGATAAGATCAGATTATAGGCAAGCCTGTGGGGCATTTTCTTGATTAGTGATTTATGTAGGAGGGCCCCACCCATTGTGGGTAGTAGTCCTGGGTTCTACGATAGGACAGGATGAGCAAGCCATAGAGAGCAAGCCAGTAAGAAGCACCCCTCCACGGCCTCCGCATCAGCTCCTGCCTCCAGCTTCCAGCCATGCTTGAGTCCCTGTCTCCTCTGCTTTTGATAATGAACGGTTACATGGAACTTTGACTGAAATAAACCCTTTCTTCCCCAAGATGCACAGCAACAGAAGCCCTAACTAAGACAATATCTTCATTCATGTATTAATGCACCATTGTTTTATTCCCAGTTTGCAGGTGAGAAGACCATGGTTCCAGGGGAATAGCATGCTGAAGGGTGTGAGTTTAATAAGTGACAAAACTAGAGTCAAAATCCATGCCTCTCTGTGCGTTAGGCTGCAGGATTCTCAAGTGCCATGAAAGGTCCTACTTGTCTCTATGGGAATAAATGCAACCCTTATCCTGTGTGGGTGTTACTTTCCAATTGCTAGAGGTGAAGCCTGGTTCTACCATATGGTGGCTTTGTCATCTTGGGAGAGTCCCTTCTCATTTCGTACTCAGTTTTATCATTTATCTAGAGATACATGTGTAAAGCACTTTCTTTGCAAGTATGAGGACCTGAGTTTGAATCTCCAGAACCCATGCAAAGTTAAGTACAGTAGCACACATCCGTAATCCCAGTGCCTCCATTGTGAGAAGGGGAGGGGGGCAGACAGAGAGACAGGAGAATCCCCAGAAGCTCACAGGCTAACTAAACAATGGAAAGAGAGGCATTGTGTCACACAGAATTTGTCTTCTGACCTCCATACATACATTGGCTTGTGTGTTGGTGTACTCACATGGATGAGTGCATACACATAAATGTATCATATGCAGAGAGTATGCATCTCATGCATCATTATAAATATTACATGTTATACTGTTAGTAATTTTGTCAGTGAGTGTCTCACATATTCTTTGCTCAGGAACAATAAGCTCCTGAAGTTATTTTTATAATTTTTTTTTATTAGTAGTGCTAAGGATAGTGGAGATTTTCTGTATTTTACAGAGCATCTTCTGCTGCCGTTTCTCAAACCCGTGAAGTTTGATGATCTTAAATGGCAGTGGGAGAAGTGATGGCTTTCCCAACCATCTTCCTGTTCGTGTGTATACTTTTCTGAATTTCACCCACCACTTGAGATTTCAGTAGCTGTGTTGTAGCATCTGGTGATAAATGTGTTATGGAGGTTTTGGGGGAGGAGTGTAGATACATAGAAAATGGTGCTGTCAATTCACATAGAAATGACTATTACTAGCAGCCACAACTTGTCAAAAATGCAGAGGACACGTGACTGTGAGGTGTCCAGCCCTGGTTTATATATCTAGAACACAACTATCAGAAATAAGGGTAAGGAAACATGGAAGAAGAAAGGATGGAAAGAGTTTAAGAGCCAGAGAAACTTAATGTGTGCTGAGAGACTGTTTTGTATATAGGGCAAGAAATCTACATCCATGAAATCTCAATAATATGGTTTTCTAAACAAGAGCTTTATAGTGACAATGCCAGTTGTATACCAGTGTGGATGGGGGAAATCTTACAAGGATCCATACCTAGATGGAAAATCTATAGGCAATTAGTTAGTGGAGAAAAACAGAGACACATAAAGAGACACTCCAGGGACAAGCTTGCAGTACTAAGTGGTCAATCCTAAACACATATATACAAGAAGAACACCAAATGGATTTAGCAGGTTGAATTTATATGTATCCATGTAACAATAATAATTTAAAAAGGAAATCATAGAGATATATCTGAAAGTAGAAAGAGGTCTTGGAAGAAGAGAAAGGGAGAAAGAGAGGAAGAGGAAGGAGAACGTGATAACAGAGCATCAAAGACAACTGAAGTGTATTATACACGTGTGAAATGTCATAATGAAATTCATTAATTAGCACAATTAATAAACAGTAATAAAAAATTAAAAACAGGCAAATATGAGTTGAACTCATGAGGGAAACAAGACACAGAAAGATGAGCTGACATGGTCCTGGCATTTATTGCCATGTTGAAATATACCCCAAGGCTCCTTGTGCCTCTCTGTGAAAAGAAACTTCCTGCTCGTTAAAATATTATCCAACATAGGAAAGTGGGCTTGAAGTGGCTGGAAATTCCATCCAACCATTTATTTTGTTTGATTTGGGAGTGGCTATGAGGGTTATTTGTGACAGGGTAAGGGATCAGAAGTGATGAGCATGTGACACATGTAAGGTGATAGCAGTCACGGGGAGAAGGACATGTGTAAAAGCTACTGGTGTCACGAAGATGATACTCTTTGCCTTGCTTTGGCATGGTCTGAAATAATACTGCTGAGGTTTTGAAGTCTGTTGTCAAACACTACCTAAGAGTTTTGTCTCAGCAAAGAACTCTTTATGATGCTTCCTGAGGCGCAAAAACTCCTGGCGGGCTCACTATCCAAGTTCTCACTGCTGAGTCTTCCTTTGTCATCTTGATTAACACATCTCAGATTTAAGAAGTATATCAGGAAGTGGTGGTGCCCAGCTTAGTCATGTCACCCTTTAATGTGTGGCCCCATCTGTCTTTTCCACCTGTTCTTGCATACAATCTCACAGCTTGTTGGCTTTTAGCCATAAGAGTTTTCTCTCAAAGTTTTCATCAAAACGAATGGGTTTTGCCCATGCTGTTCTGTCTGGGATGCTCACCCTAGTACATTCATCCGGATGCTACAGCTCAAGATTCTTACTACAGAAAACTATTTTCCCAGTATCCTCCAGCTTCCCCGTTGCCCATTCTCTTTAAGGACTGACTTCTTTTCATTCAGAATGTATAGTTTCTACCCACTCACTTTAATGCACATAGGTTAATGTCTGTCTCTCCTGTTAGATTATGTGCTACACAGAAAGAAAAGATTCTTCTTTCATCACTGTGTATCAAAAATTTGGAAAAATTCCTGGCACACAGCCAATGCTCTCTGAAAATTAACAAGAGGATGGATAGATGGATGGATGGGTAAATGCCTGTAACAGAGAAGAGTACAAGTTGACAGATAGCATTTTATGTTGGGGACATGTTACAAGGGTGCTCCAACGGAATACTTCTGTGGTTGATACAAGCTGGCTAGAAAGGGAGGGAAGACAGTAAAAAAGCACTAAGGTATCTAAAAGAGTCATAAGGAATCATATTATTAACTATCTACCTATAATGCATAAGTTGATATATAATTATAGTTTAAATTACAATTTTCCATTTAGGCTGACAGTGTTTCCCCCAAGAGCCATAGACCAAAGAACAAATCCACAAAGCCAAGCATGACAAGCCTTCTTTTGTTATTGGTCAGGATTGTCCAAGAGACTCTCAAGACATTATAGCCTATAGCTAATGCCATGATGTTCAAAGAAAGCAAGGGTAGGGTACATGTGTTATAGTTAATTTACCAATATGGCCTAATAATGTTTATTATTAGGCCTATAATTATTATTACAACAGTATTTTCTAAGCTGCTAATAATCAATCAAGACACAAACACCTGTTATATTTTGAAATAGCCTTATTAACCTGGGGCAGGGCAGATATTAATCCCCTAAATTACTTCCCATAGTGGGGCAGGTATGGGATACCTGCTATCTGCTTCTAATAATTTTTATCAAGCTACCTTCCATCCATAATTCCAAATACTTGCTAACTATCATCATCTGGGCCAAGTATCCATCCAAGCCAGCCATGTGCTTCTCCTCCACCAAACCTTTCTCTGGTCTCTGTTTTCACCTTGGGCTCAGACTAAGACAAGATTACATACACTTCACATACATGGAAGATTTTAGACAAAGGAAACGGTAGGGTGGAATGATGTAATTATAGTAAAATCTAAAAATTTAAAACAACATTTTGAACAGTAACTTAAATGGGCTTATTTGGGCTCACAGTTTCAGGTGGGGAAGTCACAGAATGAGGCTTTTGAAGGAGCTGGGGACATGAGTGACATGTGTTCACAGGCAAGAAACAGTGAATAACAAACACCCTGAGTTCAACTCTTTCTCTTTTCTATACAATCCAGGATCTCAGCCTAGAAAGTGGTACCATTCACATTTCCCCTCCTCAATTAACCTAACCATGATCATCTGCCACAGGCATGTCCAACTGTTCATCACTTAGGTGATTCCATCCTCATCAAATAGACAACTGAGACTTACCATGACACTCTCTGACATGCAAAACAGGGCTAATCAGGGATACTGAGAACATTCTACCCATGCTTTCCTCCTCCTCCTTCCCCTCCTCCTCCTCCTCCCCTCTTCACCCTCCTCATCTTCCTCGTCCTCCTGGTCCTCGTTGTCATTGCCATTGTCATCGTCATCATCATCATCATCATCGTCCTCCTCCTCCTTTTCTTCTTTTTCTTTCTCTTCTTCTTCTTCTTCTTCTTCTTCTTCTTCTTCTTCTTCTTCTTCTTCTTCTTCTTCTTCTTCTTCTTCTTCTTCTTCTTCTTCTTCTTCTGCAGGTGGAGACCTCAAACCCATCCAGAGGTTCCTGAGATGTTGTTGCATGAGGTTTCCTCTCTGACTCCTTTGTACATCTTGGAGCCCAGGTCCATCATCTCATTTTTAAAGATCACATATGTGGCACAGTAAAGGGGTTGGAAGTGCTTGTGGTTATGACTCCCAATGGAGAACTGATGTGCCACATGCTATCTGCTGTTGATAAATGATCCTCACTAAAAGACAAGGGAGGGGACATGGAGTGTGGCCCTAATGTGTATGAATTCTTGTAGCAGGCGGTTATAGAGCTGGTCCTACAGAGGAAGATAATTAAGCTGCCATTGCAGGCAGATAGCTGTGTTCTAGAGGACCACATTACTCCTACCAATGAGGCTTTCTTGTCTATCTTGTCTCAGCTCACAGAAGCCTGGTGTGGAGGGAGACAATAAAGCCTGCATTCTTCAATATTATATCTAAATAGCTTTTGCACATAGATATTTCTGGGCCTTTGCTGTCTGGTTAGGATGTATTGCAATTCCTGGTTACTGTGGGGGCGGAATCTTGCAAGAAGCACTTGAGGTTAAAGCTTTGCTTACAATTCAGGGGGATGCAGCCTCCCGTAGTTGGGAAGTCAAAGTGGGAGGAGAGTGAGGCAGCCAGCCAGTAGCCTTCCATCTATAGTATGGAAGAAGCAAGCAATGGGTGCTGGCTTGGCTTATTTTCATGTAGTCTTGGATTGCTGCCTGTGAAATGGTGTCACCCACATGACAAGTGGGTTTTCCCACATCGCCTAGCCTATTCCAGGAACTCCCTCATAGAGATGCTTACAGGCTTGTCTCTTTGATGCAAAACGGAGAAGCATCATTAAGCATCACAGTAGGTATGGGTTAGAGGTATGCTTTCAGAGTGTTGAGAAACCTCAGAAGATGGAGGGAAATGTCAATGTCTGTGTGAATGTGTATGTGGGTGTCAGAAGGGGCCATGTGCACTGCTGTTTCCTTAGCTGGCGTTATCAGAAGGTATCATGTAGAAATATACTATTATCCCCAGCAGTGCACAGCAGTGCTACAGCAGACAGGGACATGGATCTTCCCAGAAGTGTGAAATAATTCACAAGGCTTGCTTGCTATTCATATGGACAGACCATCAGCAATATAAGACCATGAAACCATGCCTCCTCCAGGCTGGAGCCCAGCTACAGGAATGAGGAGCTGGCTCCTTTGCTTGAGGGCAGCATCCCCTCCCCCTCTTCAGGAAAAGAAAAGAATTGGTTAAAAATGAGCTCCTATCAGGGAACAACATACATGAAAATACCTGGGCTCCTTAGGAATAAATGATAACCAATGGCTCTGAGGCTGCTTTGGGGGAAACACCTTCATCTATGGAAATGAGATTGTTACCTTCTTTTAATTAAGTAGTTAGTTAATTAATTCACTTAATACCCTAGTCCTAGCCCACTTCGTCCTCTCCTACAAGTCTCACCTTCTATTCTCCCTCCCCATCACCTGTTCCTCAGAAAAAGGGAGCCCCCCTCAACTCACCCCAGCTCATCAAGTCACATCAGGACTGAATTTGTCCTCTTCCCCTGTCCTGGTAAGGAGTCCCATCATGGGGAATTGATCAAAAAGCAGGCAACAGAGTCTATGTAAGAGGCAGCCCCCACTCCCCTTACTAGTGTTCCCACATGAAACCTGAGCTGCCCATTGACTACATGTATGTAGAGGACCTAGGCCCAGTCCATGCATGGCCCTTGGTTGGTGCTTCAGACTTCACAGGCCGCTCTGGGCCCTGATTACTTGGCTCTGTCGATCTTCTTGTGAAGCTCCTGTCACCTCTAGATCCCTTTATCCTTCCATCCACTTTTCCACTAGACTCCCTATGCTTCACCCAATGCTTGGCTGTGAGTTTCAGCATCTCTTTTTGAATCACTACTCAGCCATTAAAAACCAGAAAATCGTGAAATCTGCAGGCAAATGAATGGAACTAGAAAAGATCATCCTGAGTCTGAGTGAGGTAGCCCAGACTCAGAAAGACACGCATGGTATGAACTCACTTGTATGTGGTTGTTAGCCATTTAGTACAGGATAAACACACTACAATGTACGGACCCAAAGAAGATAAGTAACAAGGAGGATCCAAGGGAAGGGAAATAGAATAGACAGAGGTAATGGTCGAAGAAAGGGAACAAGGTAAGAGAGGGAGCACGGACATAAATAAGGGTGGAGGTCAGACCTGGGGAGAGCAGGAGTGGGGAGAAATCAGAAGGCCTGCAGAGAAAAGAGAATCTGTATGTGGGTGGGAGCATCTCTGTGACAAACTGGCGACCTAAGTCAGAATAGGCCTTTGGGAAGATATTAGGGGGGCTATAATGGAGACTCCTAGTAGCAGGGGATATAGAGACCGAAGAAGACACCCTCTAACTAGAAAAGACTCCTAGTGGAGGGAGGAGAGCACCAACCCACTCACAAAAACTTCAGTTCAAAACTCACCCTGCCTGCAAGATATGCAGGGGTAAAGATGGAGCAGATAGAACAGAGATCAAGGGAATATCCAAGCAACGTCTAGCCCAGCCCAAGACCCACCACACAGAAGAGAGCCAACCCTGACACTATTAAGGATACTCTGCTATGCTTACAGATGGGAACCTATCGGAAAATGGAATATTTGGTCACCAAATTTATAGCAAGTAGACAACTGACAAGGATCGGGGACATATCATATCATGTCCTCTGTTTCTGACTCGGCTTGTCTCTCTATCATACACACACACACACACACACACACACACACACACACACACACACACACACACATCCATCATACATGCATATGCATACATCATGCACATACACATACACACACACATGCATGCGTGCAAACCTTATGCTTCATGACCTAAATGTTGTGACTGCAATAGCTTAACCTGTATGTATATACCGAATGCAAATTCATACATAGTTTTCCCACCAAAATGACAGCAAGCTCTCTGGTTTCTTACCTGCTGTGTAAATCCATCATGGACCCAACATGTCAGAAAATGCAAGGAATTAAATGCCTAAGAACTGTTGCTAAATAAAAGTAAGCACAAAACAGCATAACACATCCAATTTCTATTATGTCCTCCAAACATCCAGTCTCATTACAGATTTTCCTATTTATCATCCTCCCTTTTGGTGAGCCACACAGAGAAGAGTGGCTAACTAATTGAGTTTGTAAGCCGTTTGTCACTGAGTATGATTTAAATGTAATTTTTCTCTCCTCCCTCCTTAAGACTGGATATTACCAAACTTTTCATCTCTGCCTACTTGATTGATGAAACTGCATCTCCGTGTTTAATTTACATTTCTCTAAATGAGTAATGTCCAGTGTTTCTTTTATGCTTGGCAGCCATTTCTATTTCTTCTTTCAGTGACTTATTTGAAGTATATTCCTATGTTATGCTGTTACATTTATAGGCAGGGATCATTCTATTTAATGTGATAATATTTTACTTATAAACCTTTCTGTATGTACAGCATAGGCTTGTGTGTGCCTAATTATTTTCTGTAAAGGTGTGAAGGAATGTAATAATGGTTACTTCTGGCAATTAAATTATAATAGGGAATAGGAAAGAGAGAATTACTTATATTTTTACTTTCCCTTTGCTGTACCTATATGTATAAGTTCCTTTTGAATATTTACCATTGCCCAATAGTTACATATTATATGGGGTACAGTATGATGTTTTGATGTATGTTTGTACTATAGAGTATACACCTACATATTTCTGTATGTATTATATATCATGTTGCCTACTACTTGACACTAAAAAGTAAATTATGAAATAATTTTATTATCAGCTGGGGGATATTAGGAAAGTGACTATGCAAGTCACATGCCACTTATTATAGTCTTTATGGATTAGGCATCAGTAGTAGCAGTGTACTACAGAGACTTGAGTGGCTAGAAAGAATGGAGGCCCAGGGAAGATAGGATGTCCCATTCAAAGACAATTCCAAACTTATGGTACTCTGTCAGTCTAAGGACTGATGAATGGATTTTTTTTAAATTTAATTATTATAATTTATTCAGATTACATCATAATTGTTATCTCTTACCTTGTATCTTCCCATTCTCACCTCTTCAGCCCTACTCCCCTCCCCTAGACCTCTGACAGAAGGGAACCTCCTCCCCCACCATATGACCACAGCCTATCATCCTGATAGCCTGTATCCCCTTCCTCTGTGTGTCTGTGAGGCCTCCCCACAAAGGAGAAGTGATCACATTGGGAATACCAGAGCTCATGTCAGAGGCAGTTCCCGCTCTCCCCACAACCATGGAGAATGAGCTGTTCATTGGTTAGATCTGATTGGTGCAACAGTTTGTGTAGGCCCTCCTGGGGTCAACTCCACCTGCTTCGATGGTCTCCTTGTGAGGCTCCTGAACCCTCTGGGTTCTACTTCTCCCACCCCCCACTCTTCTGTATCACTTTCAGCACTCCATCCAGAGTCTGGCTGAGAGTCCTAGCATCTGTCCTGTTCCCCTTCTGGATGAAGTCATACATGTTGGGCTAATATCCAGTTATAAGTGAGTATATACCATGGGTGTCTTTCTGGGTCTGAGTTACTGCACTCAGGATAATTTTTTTCTAGTTCCATCCATTTGCCTGCAAATTTCAAGAGTTCCTTGTATTTAATAGCTGAGTAGTATCTCATTGTGTAAATGTAGTCTAGTTTCTTTATCCATTCTTTGGTTTAGGGGCATCCAGGTTGTTTCCAGTTTCTGGCTATTATGAATAAAGCTGCTATGGACATAGTTAAGCAAATGTCCTTGTTGAACAGTGGAGTGTCTTTCAGGCATATGCCCAGGAGTAGTATAGCTGAGTCTTGCAGTCACCAACCCTATGTCTAACAAAGGGCTAATACCCAAAATATACAAAGAACTCAAGAAAGTAAACACAACTAGACCAAATTATCCAATTTAAAATGGGGTACAGAGCTAAACAGAGAATTCTCAACAGAGGGACATCGAATGGTCAAGAAACACTCTGAATCATCACATCAGCTCACTCACATGGGGCTTCGTTGAGGGGATGCGAACACCAGTGGGAAATTCCAAATAGGCCCCTTTTTCATCACTAAAATATTTAATGATTGTAAATAAAAGCAAGAAAATTTTCATGCTATGTTTCAAAAGGTCTCTAGATGATTCGCAAACATGTCAGTGAAATATTGGAAATATCATTCCTGGGATCAGCTGTGCACTGTTCAGTTGGTCTAAGGAAGAACTGTGGCTGCAGGCACAGGAAAACCAAAACCAAACTATAGCATCTACAAAATCCTAATGGCTACATCATAGAGCACACAGGGTCCATGCGAATGCTTGTAACAGATCTTAAGTTTATAGACATATTTGACATATTCTGAAACTTCAACGAGTGTCTTGTCTGTAAAACTTCTCAGAACTTTTAATATTATACCATGGTTTGGAGGCCTACCAAGGGGCTATTTAATGTCAAATTGTATATATAACATTATTCTATGAAAGATTTGCTGAATTTAACATTTATCTCTATTCTTAGGCTTTCTCTCACCATATTGTGTCTTGGGATTAAGATGGTATATGTCAAGTGTGTCAAGAAAATTCTATAATGTCTTTCTCTCAGAATCAATCTCCATAAAACATTTGTAAGAATTCTGGTTGAATCTTATATAGTATGGCTGCATGGCACTAGCGTACAAATCTGAATCTGTCAAGTAAAATTGTTTGAGACAGGAACTTCATATGTAGGCCAGGTAAACCTCAAAATTGTGATTCTCTTGCATTGGCCTCCTGAGTGCTAGGATTAAGAACATACATTATCATGCTGGCTAGATTGTTCTTTAATTGTTATAAACCATTGTCCTTATACTCATAGATACATGTAGTCTTCATTCTTCAAGAAAACTCCTTACAGCACATGGAGACCACTATAGAAAGCCAAAACCAGCCAAAATACACAGTTCTGGAGCTCAGTTCCATTGATTACCTCAGAGGCAGAACACTGCCTCACCCAAGGCTATGGGAACATGGAGGAAGAGGGGGGCAGAACGGCTGTAAGGGCCAAAGGATCAGAGAGTTTCCTGTGAGACTACAGATCCTAGTAATAGCAGATGTTATACTTATGAAGTCCTACCAACATGACAGTCTGACCATCAGCTGGAGAAGGATCAGACCAATAGCCACGTCAGAGTGGGCAGAGAGGAGCCCATGAGGCCTCAACCCTACACAAAGAACTACGGGCAACGGAGGAAAGCTGGGAGTGGGAGAGGTGGTCCTCCCCAGGGAAGAGCACATCAAATGGTTATCCAGTACCAAATGGCCAGCCCTGAAAACACGTGTACAAGCAACACTATAAGGACTAAACAGTTTATATACATGTATGCATGTGATAGCAATTAGTGAAAAAGGAGGTCATGAATTTAAAAGAGAGTCAGGAAGGGTGATGGGAAGACTTGGAGGGAGAAAAGGGAAAGGGAGAATGTTGTAATTATACTATAATCTCAAAGATAAAAGCACCCCCCTCCAAAGACAACCAAAACAATAACAAAACTGGATATGACCAGTTCAAGACAATAACTCAAGCTATGTTGTGGATAAATCTGTCTAGTGTTTGTGTTTAGTGTCTGTGGAATGCCTTTTCTAACTCACTACTTTTCCTTTCTTCCCTATGTCCCTCTCTCTGTGTGGCCTTTCTCCTCATGCCTGCCAATCCTCTAACCGGTTAGAATCTTTGTGTCCCATGCCTTCTTTCAATTTGTTCTCCTCTTGTAAGTGTACGATAAGCCAGCAGCAAGTTGTAGTGACATACAATGGCTTGTTTGTGTCACAAAATGAGTAGGAATGTTGTGCTGGTTTCATTGGATTAACAAAGAGTTTAAAGTGACTCTGGGATGCCCATTACAGAAGGCGACAAAGGTCTCAAGCAGAAGCTTGGTTCTGCACTACTCTCCATCCCTGGTGGCTGGGTCTGATTTAATTTGGATTTGATATTTGATTTGATTTCTGTATTGTTTGGCTGCCCTGTCTTTCCCTGTTCACCTAGATAGTTTGCATCTTAGAAGAAAACATTTAAAGCTTAATGAATGCTAATACCAGAAGCTGCTTTAACTATCTTTACCATGAGACCATCAGAGCTTCGAGTCAAGATTACCAGGAATAGGAGTCACTGCAGCAGCCATCCTCTTCTCTGGATGAGAAGAGAGGCGTACAAAGTTACAAAGTCAAATCAGACTTTGGCTAGATAAAATTGAGGCTAATGTCTACAGTGCATTAAAAGCTTCCCTACTGACCCAGTGTAGACCTTTTCCTTGCATATTTACTCAAGTTAAAATACATATGAATTGCTTGGAAAGCTCTGAATAGAGAAACTTGTAAGAACATTTCTCTTTTTATATATGTAAAATTTTAATTTATTATAATTTGTTCAGATTATATCCTGAATGTTACCCGCTCACTTGTATCTTTCCATTCCCACCCTCCCTCCCTCTTCTGCCCTATTCTCCTCCCCTAGACCTCTGATAGAAGGGGACCTCCTCCCCATCATATGGCCACAGCATATCAAGTCTCATCAGGATAGCCAGCTTCCCCTTCTTCTGTGTGCTGTCAGGTCTCCAGTCATCACACTGTCCTATGTCATTTTGAAATATTACAAACCCCATGAAAAACTCCTGATGTGTGGGTCTGTGTGTCACTGTGGTTTAGTCAGGGGTATTTTGTCCTTAGAGCACATTGGCAAAGATGGGACACTCTGGGAAGTCTCAGCTAGACAAAGGATGTTAAAACATTTCAATATAAAACAGATGATATGGTACCCCCAATACACACACACACACACACACACACACACACACACACACACACACACACTGCTGTGATGCCTTGTACAGTAAATCCTCAATCCCCAGATCATTATACAGAACTAAAAGCTTTGTTTACAAAAGCTTGTCTACCTACTGTACGGCAATGACCTTGGAAGGCACAGTCCTTATGATAGCTAATGAGAAGAGGCAGGCATGAGCCTAAGTATATGATATTTCTGTATTATTTGGCTGTCCTGCCTTTCCCTGTTCACATCTTAAAAGAAAGCCTTCAAGGCGTAATGTGTGCTGATACCAGAGGTTACTTTAACTATATCTGAAGTACAGGACCTCCTGGAGCTGCATGGCCCAAGTTGACCTCTGTCTTTCTCTCTTACTGCTTGTATGATATGGAACCAATCACCAAAGCTCTATGCTTTTACCTGGAAGGAAAAAAAAAAGTAGAAATAACAGGACACACCTTGCAGGGCTGGCCTTACAATTAAGTCAGTGCACAGGTTCATAGCTCTTGAAAGAGGTCACCTGCTAAGCCTTAAAAATGAACCAGCATTCTTCTTATCATTGTTATTGTTACCATATTCTATTATTTAAGAAAAATTTAGGCTGATTATATTTTATGCCATGCTGGGTTACTAAAATCATAGGTCATAATGTTAGAAGCCACTTAGAAGGTCTGTTTTCAGTGTTATATATCCTTTGTTTGGATAACTATTCCCTTAAGTAGATGCACTAACCATGTGTTTATCTTCCTCATGTTCGTGGGTGTGGACTTGACTTATTTTAGGTACTGAGAGGTACTTGGAAGTACCTAGAAAGATTAAATTACAGTTTTAGTTTGTTCCGGTCAGAGATCTGAAGTAAGGTTTTAATCTTACTTGAATTATAGACTTACATGGTAGGTAATATGTAATGACACATTCCTTCATAGAATTCTCTCATAGATGTTGTTACATCCTAGGCATGGGGACAGGGACTGATGATTTTATAAATATTTATGGATGGCTATGACATAATTTGAAGAATGTGCATTTTGGAGTTCTCAGTTATTAGGTGATATTTTAAAACTAAATAGTCATTATTTGAAAATGTCCCTCAAATATGTAATATGCTTTGAATGCATTGCTAATATTTTACTTTCAAATTTCTCATTTCAAATAATCTGATATTAGATTTTGAATCTAAACTAATAAACCACATGCTTCATTTAAAGCCACAGCTATTCTGCCTTTGAAACAGGACAGGTGAAATCTGACTTCAGCTTCAGAGGAAAGAAAATAACAGTCCTAGACATGTGCCATGGAAAATGTAAGGTATAAGACTATGTGTTTAGGACAAATGTGGAGCATACATAGATGCATTGTCAACTACTGCCCTGGGAGATGCCCATGCCTATTTATTGTTAGGGAAAGCAGAGAAGGCCGTCAAATAAATGATGGTATATCTACCACTGAGAACCCTATTTAGCCATCAACAATTATGTTTGGAAGACTATGCACAAGCATGAGATATGTTTATCATCTATTAAGTGAAAAGAGCCCTCCATCAATGAGGATCATAGCATTTAAGGCTAGTAAATATCTCCATTGTGCTTTTACTTTTTAGTGCTGAGCTTAGACTAAAAGACCGCCATGCAAAGCCATGATCATCTCTCGGAAACACTATCAAGGGTGTTTTTAATGTCTGGACGTTATATATCCGTGGTTTCAAAAAAATCCCTACAATGTGCTTGAACTCGAGGGAAAATTGGTGATCTACAGGATGATTGGTTGGGAGAGATTCTCAGAACTCAGGGGGCCAAGATCCTACCATGCTGGATGAATAGGAGAGAGTTCTGTAAATTGATATTTCTAACAATTACCCACATCTGCTAGTAAGATAGGAACTCGAACCTGTAATTTAGAGAGCACTAGACTGGAGACAATGTGGGAATCACATTACAAGCATACTTCCTATTCCTCATCTCAGCTTCAGGAAGTAAAAGTCCTCACCCTTACTTTGGAGAGGACAAAACAACTGGGTGCTTTGCCAGAGGTCATTCTATTGGTAACAAGTACAGCCAACATTCTGCCCAGGTGTAATATCTCACCCCAATCTTATAACTACACCAAAGTGATTGCTTCATATTTATTTTTCATATACAGTGTTAGGCCCCCTAAACAAATTTAATGATAGCAACTTGTAAACTTATCTGCACATTTCCATAGATTTGAGAATGGAATGTTATTTATATAAGAATATTCATCATCTGACTAATGAACCTTATGTTGGCTTTTACTTGGAAGATAGAGGTGGTGGCCCTTTTGTTTGAAACAACCACACTGACAGTAAAAAAGTTTCCAGAATAAAATAAACTTTTCCTGAATTAAAATATCGCTGTCATATGTTTTATCATCTAACAAAAGTTGGAACATAATGCCATTTCCTCCCATATCGGTACAGCCAATATATTGTGTTTTTCACCCCAAATCTGAAGGCAATTCCATCCCAGGTCATTAGTGATGAAAATGAACTTGAACTGGGGCAGAGATTTATAGGTAAAAACCTCAATGCTTTCGTTGGCCAAGAGCATAAGATACCATAGCAGTTTTGTGCTGTACAATGTCTCCTCCCTTCTTGGATCATGAGCTTCCTCCTGGATGAGGCCAATGTAGCTTTAGTAGGCTAACTCCCTGTGTTTTCCTAATTAGTAGTGCCTCATGGTGTCCACTGCAATATGGAATAATCTGAGTCACACTCCAGTTAACCTCAGTACCACTGACATTACTGTTGGATATGTATTCTTGGTGGGGGAAGGGGCCCAGCATGCTATGACTGCTTAGCAATATTCCTCGTCTCTATCTACTAGAGTCAATAGCAGTAAGACTCCTCTACTTTGATAAATATCTAGAATAAAAGTGTCTCCAGATTTTACCAAATGACTCCTGGGAGAAGCTGCCTCAGTGCAGAGCTGACTTAATGGTATTCTTGAACATGGCTTAGTTACATCCTTCAAGACTAGATTGACTTTCTCATGGAATGGGAGGACGAATGCACTGGTCATGTAAGCTTGTCCCTCTGGATGTAGTTAACCAGGCAAAAGTTGGCCTCTTGACCCAAGCTACAACAATACACTCTGTAATCTCGTCGTATTTACAGCATTGGATCTTTGTTAAGTAGCCTTTACTGGAGCATTCCTATCATGCCAAGACAGGAGATCAGAGTGGTACCTTTAATCCACTTCTAATTCATGTGAGAAAGTAAATGCAAATGCTTGAAGATGGAACCAGGTCTTACCAAGCAGAATGGCATAAGCAAAAATCAGAAACTGAAGAGAAAATATGGACAGCAGCAGCTTAAAGAATTTCCTGCAGTTGGTTAATGCATAATTCTTTTACTCCCTAAAATACTTTGTTTTCCTGGCCATAGCTTCTCTCTATAATCACGTACTGATCCATAAATAAAACATACAAAGCACAATCTTATCTAGAAAGCATCTTCACCTTGTATATGTAGAGGAAGAAGAGTGGACCTAAGCCTGGGGATAGAAGTTCTCAGCCTGCTCTACGACCCTGTACAAATGGGTCATCTTCCTATCTCCTAATCCCTTTGGTGAAGAATTACAAGATCACATCACACCTACCCATTTAAATTATCATAAATGTAGAGAACCACAGGGTCACTGCTTGGTCATAGTGTATAAGATTATCTTAAAGAGGGCAGCAAGATTTAGGATTAAAGTCTATTGCATTGGTCTTAAGAGTCAGACAAGCAGTGGCTTTTAAAGCATGTAGCAAGGGGCTTATCCTGCTGTGTTTATTCTGTTTCTTTATGTTTGTACTGGAAACACAGCCTCCTCTGGTATCCAGCCTCAGACGTGGGCTCTGATGACTTGTGTCTGTTTGTCTTAATGTTCTGGCAACCTACCTTTACACTGAAGAGGGTAGACTGAGGCAACCAATGAGATAGTAACAAAATAATAAAGCCAAAGTTCTGTGTTTTAACATAAAGGACATTGGAGCTTGTGTGGTTTTCTTGCACTTGCTCTGAGGATAATCTACAAGCATGTTGTAAAGATACCAACCTCCAATGGAGAGGTCCACATGGCAGAGAGCAAAAGCACCTGTCAACAGCAATGCCAGCAAGCCATTGTAAAACCTGCTGCCAGCACCAGTTCCATACTATAACTCAGTTGCAGCTACAGGAGAGCCTCTAAGCCAGAAGCTCCCAGCTAACTTGAATTCTTGATCCCCAGGCATGGTAGGATAATATTTGGTACTTAGTTGAATATATTTATCTGAAACAAGAGTTTTGTGCAGCCCAGGTTGGCTTTGAACTTCCTATGTAGCTGAGGATGACTTTGATCCCGTCTCCACTTCCTGAGCATCGGGATTACAAACATGCATGCACAACCGCAGCAGGTTTATGCCATGCAGCTTTGCGCATGCTAGGCAAACATTCCACCAACTGGGATACAATCCTAGTCCAGCGTTTGATGATTTTCAGATGTTATATTTGAGTGTGACTTAAAACATGGACATAGACAACTCATATAACATTAGGAGAATTTTTTTGTTTTGTTTTTGTTTTTATTAATTTATTCTTGTTACATCTCAATGGTTATCCCATCCCTTGTATCCTCCCATTCTTCCCTCCCTCCCATTTTCCCCTTATTCCCCTCCCCTATGACTGTTCCTGAGGGGAATTTCCTCCCCCTGTATATGCTCATAGGGTATAAAGTCTCTTCTTGGTAACCTGCTATCCTTCCTCTGAGTGCCACCAGGTCTCCCCATCCAGGGAACATGGTCAAATGTGAGGCGCCAGAGTACATGAGAAAGTCATATCCCACTCTCCACTCTACTGTGGAGAATGTTCTGACCATTGTCTAGATCTGGGTAGGGGTTTAAAGTTTACGGCCTGTACTGTCCTTTAAGACTAAATAAAATAACATATGAGTACTCTGTACCAGATTTTGGCACATAGGAACACCCAAGGCAAATGTGTTCATTCACATATATATTCAAAGCAACTAGAGTGATACCTGGCAGATACTTAGTGCTCACTAAATGCCTTTTAAATGAATATTACGTATTGCCAGATTTTATATCACTAACACCATCATCATTCCATATAGGCTCAAACAAAATCACTTTCCAAATAAGATGAATCTGCATATTTCTGGTCTTAAAATTTCTTTTATTTCACTTTTCTTTTTAAAAAAATCATAATATTATTACACATATATACAATAGATTACCTGTGGCAAGAAGAACCATGACACAATCAGGAATTATATAAATGTTACATTCTTAGTGTTTTGGCTATTTGTATTTGACAGCCTTGAAGAAGACATCTTTCCTATCTTGGTGCATCTCAATTTCTGAGTGTTAATCAATCTCTATTACATATTGTCATTATCAACTTAGAATACCTATCTAGACCTAAAAACATCTTAACCCCTAAACAATTAAGCTTCATTGTAAAACTAAGCTACCTGGTCTTCAATTCCATCAGAGACTTGAGAAGGACATAACTTGATTATCTGAGTATGCTGGGGCTGCAGGTTAGTAGCCTTCCAAATGAAAAGATGACAGAGAGAGTTCTCTACCTGAAGTCACCCAAAACTATATAAATGTATAAAAATAAGATAATTAAAAATTTTTTAAAAATTAAGAAAAAAAAAGAAGTAGAGATGTAGACCTAAAAACATCTTAACCCCTAAACAACTAAGCTTAATTGTAAGGCTAAACTATTTGGTCTTCAACCCCATCAGAGACTTGAGAACGAATAAAATGTAATTACCTGAGTGAATTAGAAGTGCAAGTTAGCAGTTTCCAAAATGTAAAAAATGGAAGAGACAGTTTGCTGCCTGAACAGTCAGTAAAGAATCTCTATATAACATTGGAACATCATCTTCAACCTTCTGGGCCAACAGAATTCTAGACTCACCAAGATAGGAAAGATGCTTTCTTCAAGTTTGCCAAATGCAAATAGCCAAACCACTATGAATGTAGCATTTATATAATTCCTGATTGTTTCGTGGTTCTTCTTGCTATATATACTTTATTTTATTTATGTGTAATAACATAAATGTATATATAAAGGAGAAATATAATTAAAAAAAAAGAAAAATCAAAATAATGCTATATGACACCCTCCAAACCAGGTGTGTGTGTGTGTGTGTGTGTGTGTGTGTGTGTGTGTGTGTGTGTGCGCGTGCTGCTATAACATAACACCTGTGATTGGGTAATTTACAAATATCAACTAATCCTCACATCTCTGGAGGATTGGGTGTACAAGATCAAGCCCTGAGCATCTATGGGAGGCCTTTCATGATACATTGACACATAGTGGGAACCAGAAAAAGAAGGGCACAAGAGGGTCTGGATTCTCCCTTTCCAATGGCATTGACCTCACTTATAATGGTACATCCCTTACAGCTCAGTCACCTCCCCAATGCCCCACCTTTCAGCACCAGCAAATTGGCAGCCTGTTTTCAACATGAACTTTGGAGTAGACATTCAAACCTAACACCAGAGGAACAAAAGTTCATATCTGTACTGAGTTCTGACATGTGACCCCATGGCACTTTAGACATTCCTTGTGCATGATCCAGAGCCACAGTTAGTTTACATAAGAAAACACATCATATGTAGTGGACAACGAATAAACACCCGTTAG